>NC_062548.1:134537914-135154408 GCF_016906955.1 Phacochoerus africanus
TTGCTCCTTCCTGATTCCTGGGCAGATGAACTGGAGGCAGCAGGGACTGACCTCAAACGGTGTGAAAGAAGGAGTCTGCATGTGGCTTTAGGCGTGGTGGTAAACTAAATGGGAGCCTAGCAAGGGTTGTGGCACCTAGGGATCTGTTCTTTATTTTTTCTGTGCCTAGTAGTTCGAGTTTTCTTCTTCGAAACTGATAGTAATGGTACCTATATGCAGTTCATCTAACATAGATGAACTGCAATGACCTTCAATGTGTGAGGATTTGGTCTTTTGACACAGTGCTGGGAAGTTCCTCCAGGGGGACTGAGTCCAGCCCTGTCTTTTTAAGGAGGAGGAGCCAGATGTGCCTTAATGGGATTCAGGCACTTAGCCACACCCATCAAGACAGGGAGGATTTTCATCCTCCGGGTAGTTCCATCTTCTACATAAAATATCTCAGAGCAGGTACTTAAAACCCTCTTTTCTACCAAGAATACATACACACATGTTCCTCTACATATATAGGTACACATGTATGTATATTTAAGATATTTAAATGGGCTTTATTATACGGACGAAATATAGAAATATTTAAAATGTATTTGAAAATACCATGAAATTGGGAATATTAGCCATAGAAAAAATAAAGGGTAAGGTTTTCATCCTAGATATGCTCTATCATAGATACACACACACACACACACACACGTATGTATATATACACACACATCTATGTAAATGATCTTTTTGCATTTTGTGACCAAGCAATCTTTTCTTCTCTGAGAAATTCTGATACAGTGATATTGAGAAAAACTATACTGCAAGCTATGTACTCTGACGAGCATTTAGAGAAAGCTTCACCGCATTTTTGAATCCAATGTGCATTTTCCTCACGTCGTATTTCCATACGCTTTGGTTTACACGGGATGTGGAAAACACAGTTGTTACAACAAGGAGTAGCTACTGTGCTTCAATTTTCACAGAGAAAATGATATTCTAACACCGTAACATTTACTGATTTCTCAAATCCTAATCCATGATTAGACGAGGGCCTATCTCCTAGGAAATATGCAAATGGTGAGGAAAGAAAAAACCATACTGCAGATTCAAGCCTAAAAAAAAAAAAGATTTAATTTCACTTAAAAAAATGATGGAGGGAATCTTCCTAACTAAGATCCAGGAGAGCATTTCTCCTCTTATTTTCTTCTTTATTAACCAGCTTTAGTAACCAAGATCCAGCCCCTCGGAGCCCCAGGCTCACGTAATCTGGGCTGGATCAGCATCTCCAGACAATTGTGGCTGCAACTTTACACCTGCCCCAAAGCGGGGGCAGAGAAGCTGGCCCACCTCAAAGACACAGTGCTCATTAGGGCAGAGCTTGGTGCTGGAGTGGAGAGAGCAAAGGTGTCGACAGCCAGGCCTCAGGGGAGAGAGTTTCAAATCAGAGTCAACAACCCTCCCAGTCCCCTACTCAGGTCTTAAAGAGAAAGTGCCAGGGCTTCTGCCAGGCACCTGCGTGGGCAGGCCTTGCTCTGGTTTGTAATAACCCAGTTCAACCACGTTTCCCACTTGGTGCTGGACATCTGGACTCAACCGCGTGTATCGGCATAATTTGGGGTGATGGTCGCCTGTTTGCAGTATGTGCCTGTGCCAAGCCTCTTCCTTTGCTCTTTGATTGAGGTGCGAGAGCCTAGGGGGATTTTGAGGTTGGAGGCACTTGGGCCCAAAAACTCGCCTGCTAAATCCTGCTCCTCCCTTCCCCCGCCCAGCCTCAATCCCTAGCTGGTTCTGGGCTGGCCTGGGCTGGACTGTCCTCACCCCAGCTGGAAGCTGGCTTTATACAGAAAACCTGGGAGTTCCCACTGCGGCTGAGTGGTAAGGAACCCGACTAGTATCCATGAGGATGTGGGTTCAATTCCTGGCCCCGTTCAGTGCGTTAAGGATCCGGTGTTGGCTTGAGCTATGGTGTAGGTCATAGATGTTACTAGGATCTGGCTTGGCATAGGCTGGAGGCTGCAGCTCAGATTCGACTCCTAGCCTGGGAGCTTCCATATGGTGCAGGTGCAGCACTATAAAGAAAAAAGAAAAGAAAAGAAACGATAAGAAAAGAAAAGAAAAGAAAAGATAAGAAAGAAGAGAAAAGAAAAGAAGAGAAAACCCAAGGATCACCGTCCCTTTCCCACTGCTTGTCCACAAATTAGTGGGAAAGGCCTGACTCTAGGATTTATGAAAAGTGCTAAAAAGTCCTAGGCAAATGCACTTGACAAACAAGGAAGTGACAGGATTTCAGAGGACACCCAGGTGCCAGTCCCAGGCAAGCTGACCATTGGGTGCGTTTCTCGCAGGAGATCAACTGTGTCTAGCCTGTTCCCTGGCGTCCCCTCTCCCATTAATTCACACAGCTCCCAAGATCCACTGTAAAACACGTCCAGCCGCTGGCTCTACGAAGAATCAGGATTTGGGAAAACAACACCGTCCGTTTTCAGAAGGTAGAAATACATAAATTCGCCAGTTTCTGAAGAAATAAACAAAAACACGGCATGAATGCTGATTACTACCCGGGGTTCATCTAAATCCCAGTGGGAGAGTTTCTTATGCAGATCAAGAGCAGCATATGGCTGCAAGATATTAAAAAATAGATGACAAGTTAATGTAAAAACACATGAAAATGAGTGTATGTACTATAAGGGCCGAGGGCTGTGAAATTTATCCTTTATTAAAAAATGTTGATGTGAGGACAGTATCCAAAACAAGTACCTTCATGGGATAAACTGAGAATTTAATCACATACGTGCATTTCTCCACAATCAGCACATAGGTGCAAACATACACATACGCAAGGTTTGAATATATGCACACAGATACAACTGCGTTTTACTTAGAAATGTGAGTTTGTATAGTATCGAGACTATATCCTTTAAAGTAATGCCCCGATCCAATTTTGTATAACGTTGAAATCCATTCCTTCTATTATCTTCCTTCTTCCTCCCTTCCTTTCTTCGGCAAGTACTAATGATCTAATATATGTCAGACTTGGGGCAGGTATATTATGAGATGCAAAAATATCAGTTCTCATGGAGCCTATACATAAAGAGCTAACAATGATAAAAAGAGTGTGATATACATTCTCACAGAGATGCACGGGCATCTTTACGTGATGGCACAAGACAGGTGGTGGCTTGTATAGAATTTGGAATCTGAGGTTCTGGGTTCCAGTCCCATCTCTGCTGCCAACTGCCTGTATGATCTTAGTGAATAGACTTTTCTGCCAGGAAATGAAAGGAATGCTACTGGTGCTCTCCTTCGCAAGGATAAGATAAATCAAATGATTAAAGCTGTCAAACACTGCACTAAAAATACATAGCTTCGTGTAACATACATAGGCACATGTATGCCTAGAGAAAGTCTATCTTCAACATCAAAGGATGAGAGAAGTTTCTAGAGGACAAGGACAGAGACATTCAATGCTGCTCTGAACAAGCGATCCCAGGGCAGCTGAAGCTTGGACAGTCGTGTGGGGCTTGGCCAATGTGCCAGGGGCCATGGAATACCTGAAGGTCAGGTGCAGGGCTGAGGACACACACAGAGACACACACACGCACACACACACACACAGAGCATATAAAATGGGACCACATCACAGAGATCCTTGAATGCTTTGCTAAGAGGCTCAGCTAATCTTTGATCAAGGAAATGACGCTGATCTGTTTTTCAAATTGCTAATGCCAAATCGCTGGAAAGATGTGAGAGGGAGAAAGAGTCCACTTGGAGACCATGGCTGTAGCCTAGGTCAGTGTCTCAAGGTGGGGTCCCCTGGTGACAAGGGCGTCACCATATCTATTAGTGTCCTGGAGCTGCAGTGAAGTTCCACAAACAAGATTTCTTAACAGAAATGCACTCCTCACAGTTGGGGATGTTAAGTCCAAAATCAAGTGTTCTCAGTGTTGGTTCCTTCTCAGGTCTCAGAGCAAAGGGAGAATCTGATCCTTGCCTCCTCCTTGCTTCTGGCAGCTTTGCAACAATCTTTGCTGCCCGTGGCTGGCAGACACATGACCTCAGCCTCCATGCTCTCCCCGAGCGACTCTGGGTCCAACTTCCCTCCTCTTGTAGTGATACCAACCCCTGGATTAAGACCTACTCCAGACCAGTATGGCCTCCTCTGAAATTGATGACATCTGCAAACACTCTATTTCCAATAAGGTCACATGCACAGGTTCTAGGGTCAAGATGCTGACATATCTTTTCAGGGTTTGGGGGGGCTGTAGGACCATACAACTCAACCCACAAAACCCGGGGTGTTCTGAAAAGTGGAAATTATCTTATTTCACCCTCGAACTGCTGAATCGGAAGCTCTGAGGGTCTGGCTGGCTGTGTGTGTGTTCCAGACCTGGGAAGGGATTCCATTGTCCTAGCTGATGGTAAAAGGGAGGCGACGTAAAGGGGAGACAGACATGGCTTCTGAGGGAGAAAGAGCTGTTGAGAAGGAGAACTTAGGAGGAGGGTGGATGTTTCTCACCATTATTTTAGCTTTTACTCAAACCTGATAAAGCAGCTGAAAGAAAATACACCCTGGGAACTTCCAGAGGCATAAGCGCAGGTCATGAAAGTCGTAATGACAGAGGGAACCTCTCTGCCTCCCCACCTCTCTCTTTCCGTGCCCCCCTTCCTCTCTGCATTTCTCTCTGTCCTTCCTTCTCTCTGTCTCTCCATCTCCCCCTCTGTCTCCTTCTTCCTCTTTGCCCTTCTCTCTCACTGTCCCCACCCCAGCTCTGGTCCTGCCCCACCGCCTCCGGCTTTCTGTCCCTCAGAGCATCAGGACCAGCCCACACCTCCTGGGTTTGCACAGTGGAATCTTAAACAGATGGCAGAGACCAGCTTGCAGGGCTTAACCCCCATTATAAGCCCCTGGAGAAGGGCTGTTCGGCAGGTGCGCAGGACAACACTAAAGTCCTCAGCTGTGGCTGCAGGACAGAATCGCTAGCCTCAGGGTGGCTGCCCAGACTCACCCATCTGGGTACCAGGAATTCTCAAAAAGGGAGGTTTCCTAGACGAGGCAGGTGCTCCAAGACATCTGACATGTGCTGGACTCCTGAGCCCACGTTCCTCCCACGGGCCCCCAGTGGCCCCTCAGGAGAATGGATTCTCACTGCAGCCTCGGGAGTTGGAGCGGAAGATTTTCGGAAGCGGATGACTTAGTGGAAATCGTAAATTAAATCTTGAGGAAGAGAAAAGACTATAGATCAGAATTGTGTGGAGGGAGTATTACAGATAAAAGCCAGAGATGGAGCCAGCAGAAGGCAGAGAAATTTCAGGGGCTGAGGTCACTATAAACAGCAAGCAGGGGAGGGCTCAGCTTCGGTGGGTGGGTGGCCTCCAGGTCTGGGCTGGGAGGCAGGTGAGGGCTGCAGTCATGGGGCTCCACTGCGGGGCTGGGCTGGAACAACATGGGAGAAAAAAACCCAACTAAGAGGGAGCAGAGATTCTCTCCTGAGAAGAAATACGGGGGCAGAAATCCAACTTGTGTCTCTGTCTGTAAAACTGGAGCAACATCTTAAATACCTGTGCAGTACTGTGGAAAGAACACGGGGTGGCATGGGCATCAGAGGAACCCACTACCAGCTGGCCTTGTGACCTGAGAAAAGACTGCTTCTGCCAACCAATTATTTTATCAGGGACCCAAGGAGGTGATACCAAGAATTCTCTGTGGTCCTCTATGCTACTTTGGTCCTAGCATTTTTCTCTTTTTAGGGCTGCCCCTGCAGCATATGGAAGGTCCCAGCCTAGGGGTCAAATCAGAGCGGCAGGTGCCAGATGATGCCACAGCCACAGCAACACCAGATCCTTAACCCACTGAGTGAGGCCAGGGATCAAACCCGCAACCTCACAGACACTTGTTTTTAACCCACCGAGCCACAGTGGGAATTCCTGGTCCTACTATTTAATGGGTGCTTCTAAGTATCTCTTGTTTAGCATTGCTTCGAACTACCCTGTTCCGAGCAAAAAAAATTTAGAAAGAGAAGAGGAATTAAATAAACACAGTGGAGAGAGCAGCTAGGAGGTTTAAACTGGGAGCCAGGAAGCTTCCAGTCTGCTCTGCATAAGATCAGGGGAGAGGAATTCTTTGCTTTTTCGCAAATCCTAGTAATCCCTCTGGATTTGCAGTAAATCAGGCACAGAGTCACTCAGCCCTGACACCCTCTGTGAGGAAATCATTTGCTTTATTTACATGCTAGACTTAAAGCATTCCACTGGCCTGAGAGCGATCGGCTGCATGGAGAAAATACAGATCCAACCCTTAGAGCGCTGCAGGCAATAACCTCTGAGAAGGAGGCATGCACACACATCAGCAGCGACCGGACATGGAAAGTGAGCAACCTGTTGGTGTGACCTCCATAGGGCTTCCGAGATGAGGAAACCAAAAGCCAGTTAGGAGCCACCAGCCCTGGTTGCAATTTCATTAATTCAATAAGGGATGGTTCTCCCTGAAAGGAGCCCCAGTGACAGGCTTCAGTCCTCTTCCAGGAGCAGAGGGTGCCATGCCCGCACTGAGTCAGAAATGAAGCTGACATTTGTGCCCTTTCACCTGCAGCTTCGTGGAATTGCCCACCTTTTAAAACTCAGGTAGGTGTCATGACCCCAGCTGCATCCAGAACCCTGAGGTTAGAAAAGTCAAATATGGAGTTCCCTCTGTGGTTAACAAACCCAACTAGCATCCATGAGGATGCAGGTTCGATGCCTGGCCTCGCTCAGTGGGTTAAGGATCCAGTGTTGCCGTGAGCTGTGGTGTAGGTCACAGATGCGTCTTGGATCCAGCATTGCTGTGGCTGTGGTGTAGGCGGTGGCTACAGCTCCAATCGGACCCTAGCCTGGGAACCTCCATATGCCACCAGTGCGGCCCTAAAAAGCTAAAAAAAAAGTCCCAATGCAGAAGCCCAGGTCGCTTCCGATTCTTGGGTTTAGTCCCTGGTCAGGGAACTTCCATATGCAGTGGGTATGGCAATTAAATTAAAAAAAAAAAAAGAAGGGAAAAAAAAGGGAGTTCCTGTTGTGGCTCAGCAGTAACGAACCCGACTAGGAATCATGAGGTTGCGAGTTCAATCCCTGGCCTTGCTCAGTGGGTTACGGATTTGGGATTACCATGAGCTGTGGAGTAGGTCGCAGACGTGGCTCAGATCCCTCGTTGCTGTGGCTGTGGTGGAGGCCGGCATCTGTAGCTCAGATTGGAACCCTAGTCTAGGAATCTCCAAATGCTGCGGGCTCAGCCCTAAAATCAAAACAAAACAAAACAAAACAAGGGAGTCCCCTTGTGGCTCAACTGTAATGAACCCGACTAGGAACCATGAGGATGTGGGTTCTATCACAATCCTTGCTCCATGGGTTAAGGATCTGTCCTTGTGGTGAGCTGTGCGTAAGTTGCAGACGTGGCTTGGGTCCCGAGTTGCTGTGGCCCTGGTGTATGCTGGCAGCAATACTCTGATTTGACCCCTAGCCGGGGAACTTCCATATGCCCAAGGAGCAGCCACAAAAAAAGACCAAAAAACCAAAACATGACCTGCCCAAGATAAAATAGTTCATAAAGTGGTGAGAGAGTCTCAGGGTGTGATTTCCACAGTAGAATCCATTTTAATGATGGCGATGAGGATTGAGAGTAATGTCTCTCTCTCTCTTTTAAAAGTTAAATGAGAGTAAACTCACTTGACACACAGAAATCCTTCACTTGTTCAGTTCTTCGAAGCTATCTCATTTAGTTTTGCCTACAACCATTTTGGTAGAGGATGTTAACACAATTTCCAGGTGCAAACACTGGCTGATCGCAGGGAAAGGTGGGGCCTTGAGTCCTTGCCTCCTGGCACCTGACTCTTCATTTTTCCTGGCACCTACACTCTCTACTGTATTGGCAAGAAGTGAGATCTTATGACACAGCCGTAACTCCAATTCTGGCAGAATTTAAGTATCTTTTCTTTTGAGCAATATAGAACAGAACACTGGCTCTTAAGGTTAAGGTGCACGGCCTCATTCAGAGTTGCCGGAATCATGTTTGTGTAGATACACATGTGGGCATGTCCCATGTTTCCTAGCCAATAGAAATGCTAGTAGATACACACATGGGCGAGTCCCACGCTTCCTAGCCAATAGGAACACTAGCCTGTGCTAGCTGATGGCTCTGGTGTTGCTTGGAGAACGCACTCCCGGAATCCAGCAAAGAGAACCGTCAGCGACGCCCCCAGTAGCACCCCAGGTGCAGAATCAGCCTTTTGCAAGTACCGCAAGAAGCAACAATGCCCACTTTCCTGATTGGGTTTGGGCTTCTTGTCCCCAGCTGCCATCGCGTTGCGTTTTCCGTCCAGTGTTTGGATACCCTCAGTACTTCTCCAGTCTTTGCAACAATCTTGTGCAACCAGTGGGGTTAATGAAAAATGAGGATGCTGAGAGTAAGCCACGAGTTAGACTACCTGGTTTCAAAGTCCATATGGGGAGTTCCTTTCTGGGGAAACTGGTTAAGGATCCAGTGTTGTCACTGTAGGGACTCTGGTTGCTGCTGTAGCTCGCATTTGATCCTTGGCAGGGGAACTAACTCCATGTGCTGCAGGTGTAGCCAAGAAAAAGAAAATGTTATCAGCTCAAAGTCCAAATTGGGATGATATACATACATGCATATATATATATATATATATACTTAATATATTATCTGTATACATACACACACACATACTATATACAATATATGTTTACAATGAATATACAATATAAACATACAAGGACCTTAAAAGGGCACTTGCAAACCATTTGGTTATGTAAGGAGCTGAATCTAGGACTGTCGAAGCTGTTGACAATCTAAAATTTTTACCTGCGTCCAAACAAACACTGATTCCCATGCCACCCCTCCCTTGGGATTTGGCCCTTTGCACTCTCATTACACACACGTCCACACACTCACATGCACGCCACACACACAGATGCACACTCATGGACACACACATACATACACTCAAGCATGCCCACATGCAGACACACTAACACACATGCAAAACTAAGATTTGTCCCAACTATCCACTTTCTGCCTGGGGTGCAGAGATGCTCTGGCCCTCACATGTGTCTGGGGTGGCTGGTGCTCCAGGGCTTGCTCTTTCTGTGTGGTACTTGTATTTAACTGCCCCTCTCCAGGCTGGTCTGCTTTTAGGTGCCTCCTAGAGGGCATCACACACCCCAGTACGGCACAGCCAGTGCATCTATTTTAGGCGTCCTTGGGAGAGGGCTCATTCCTTGCTCTCATGGGCCTCCTGGTTCATCACCTGGTCCTTGCCTGGCATCCTTCATCACAAGATCCTGCTCCTCCAACACTGCTTGCCCGGCTCTTGTCATCATTCTTGAGCTTGAGCAAAATTCTTGGGGGTGGTGGTGGGGGGGAGTCAGTGCTAATTCACAAAACAAAATTGTAAATGAGTAACTTCTCATTCTACTTCTCTAAAATAGCTGGTCCAGGAATCTTCAGAACACAGATAGAACCTTCTTCAAAAGCTATTTTGGAAAGAATGCAAGATACCTGTCCAGCTTTCCTCAGAATATTTTAAAATGGTTACACAAATTCTATTTTTTAGCTATGTTCTTGATTAATTAATGACAGATTCAGAAGATTCAAAGTTAAATAAATAATTCCTTTAAGAAGATTAGAAAGTAGCACCTTGACTTTTTTTCCTGGTTGCCCCTACCCACAGCATTTGGATGGAAGTTCCTGGTCCAGGGATCGAACCCTGGCCGCAGTTGTGACCGAATGCCACAGATATGGCAACCCTGGATCCTTAACCCTTCTGCACCACAGCAGAAACTCCTGGTTTGACTTCTGTATTAAACTTTCAGCAATGATCCGAGCACATGTATGCACAAGACTCTCAAATGCATGTGTGTCTAACCAACAACAATGGACAGCATGGTTTCGCAATTACTTACAAATTCCCTCTGACAAAGTCCGCGCTGAAACTCTCATCCAGACAGTATAAGGGAAACACTTGTGTCCTGAACATGTTCAAACACTTTTCTTTGGCCGTCTGGTTTTACCTCTGATTCTTCCTGGCGGCAGGTGGCAAACTTTGTGTTTAAATGGTAAACTTTGCATGTAGATAGCTAATGGTTGAGGCTTTGGGGCCGTATGATCTCTGCTGCAAGTACTCAGCTCTGCTGTAGCTTGGAAGTGACCATAAACAAGGCACAAATCAGTGAGCATGGCTGCTCTCCAATAAGACTTTACTTCTAAAACCGGGTGGCAGGGCAGATCCAGCCTCTGGTTGGTTCTCTGACCCCTGCTGCTGGATCCTGTGCCTTTCAGGGACCACAATGGCTGAGCTGCAATGATCCTTTCTGCGCACTGGGACTTTTATATCAGGTACTCATCAGCTGTAATGTCTTCACATTTACAATTCAGGGGCGGAAACTTCTTTAACTTTTATAACTCAGACTTTCCCTATTTCTCTTCACTTCAGAGCAATTCTGGGTAATTCTGGATAAGTCCAGGGCATTAGGCTTGAGGAAAAAGAGTGAGAGGGAAGGAGGAGATAGAACAGAAGGGGTGAACCACGGAGCCAGCTGCTACTGGGCAGTGAGGAGAATCCCCGCTCCATCCTAAGGAACCACCTGCAGAGATGACAAGTGGACTACTGACTTCTTTAGAGCTCCATCTGCCAGGGGTGGGGGGCAGAATTTATCCACCAGATCCTACCTCTCACTGGCCGAAGCTCACTCTAGGGGGCATTAAGTCCCTGAACTTGTCGGCTCTACCCGCACAGATTCTGAACGGGTCCCACTGGGTTTCATGCTCAGCTAGAGCAGGGCATCTCCCCTCTGAAGTGACAGGTCCGTTGATGAGCACAGAATAAGACTTGTGCTCCCTGATGCTAGATGCCACTGCATTAGGTAAGCAAATGTCCAAGGGCCAGGAGATGCCTACGAGGGAGCTGGTGCACTCATGCCTCCCACTACTCAGAAATTATGGCCTCCATTACATACAGATCCCGTGGGGATTTTGTCCTAATGTATAGAGTCCTAGAGTCCCCTTCAAGGCAGCCGTACTCCTGACAGGACAGAGTCAAGGGGAAGCATATGCTTCTCCACTGACTGAGCTGAACTTGAGACCACGTTGCCATGCACTGCCTTCCTCTTCTCCACTCATAGATTGCAGACCTCATGGGAATCCCCTTACCTTCTAGGTTTACCTCACCCGGGGCCAGGAGCTGGAGTGGTTTGCTTTGCTTCTATGGTGGGGTGATCCCAACTTCACCCCGCCAAGAGAGGAGTGCCTAGTCTTCTGCCATCAGTTCTGGCCATCTATCACCTGGCATGGATGCACAGAGCCACCATCTTAGACCCTCACTCGGGCTCAGTTACACTGATACGGCTTCTGGTCTCCTGGTCTGCTGGCCTAAGGCGACCAAAGTGGAGAGAAGGTAGATGAGAGCGTCCAGGTCAGTGTAACATGCATCCGACCCCATCTGGATGTTAGGGTCAATGAGAGTGATGGTGAGAGGGCCTAACCTACCTCCATCTTTGGACACCCTGCTCATATATTCAAGATTTTGAGGGCCCGTTATCTTGCATCAGTTGTTGGTCCAGCATATATACCGCATCCTGGAGGCCACTTCCCCCGTGCCACTTAAAGCCCTCTGTTAAACCCAGCCTTTGACCATCAGGCTGGATGCCTCCCTGTGATGGAGTTCTGCAATACCTGTGGATGAACACCTATTGACTCATATCATTTGCCCATAAAATCAATTCCACTGGTCTGCAGCAAATTCGCACATAATCAAACTTGTCACCAAGGGGCTCTCTGATCTCAGGGGATGGTGTGGTAAGATTTGGACTCACGCTCTGCTACTGGCCAGTTGGGCTTTCAGCTGTGGTGGTAACTAGCTCTGTCATGGTAAGAGGGAGCCCGTGTAAAGAAACTGGGTTCAGGATTACATAACTGGCTCCCTGGGTCAACCACTCCCGAATCCTACTTGTAGACATAATTTGATGTGAGCTGATACATTTTGATTTTTAAAGTCAGTCTGAGTAAGGAATTGAGCTGGGGAAAGAAAGTCAGTTACTGAGAACCCCTGGCCATCAAGATGATTAATCATATTATTGTCATAACTGGACTCCAAACCAGCTGTCCTATAAAATCAAATGTGTAAAGAGAAACATTTGCCTAAAAGCGGGGCGTGGGTAGAAACATGTCCATTATATCTGGCCACGTTCATTCTCGTTTTGCAAGTTGTGAAGGTGTCATTAGCATGTCTTGGTGATGGGTATTTTTCCGCTCCTCCTGAAACGTTCCCCGTGGCAATAGTTGAATGAAAGTGTGAACCTGATGCCCGAGTTCCCAGGCGAGTTCACAGATGGGCCACAGATTTCAACGTCGGTAAAGCAATATCTTGAACAGCCATCTCCAAAACTGTATCCGGGTACCGGTTACATCAGAATAACCAGAGGGCTTGCTGAAAAGACAGATCCCCTCTCCCTACCTTCCAGCAAATCATTAATAATCTCTCAGAGTAAAGCTTAGGGATCTGTATTTTCAACAAGCTCTCTGGATAATTTTCAGTTACTGCCAAAATTGAGAACAAATGTCTAGAGAAAATTGGCTCAGATCAAAGCCAGAGGAAAAGCCCGCCAATTCAGCTACTTGGGATGAAAAAAATCCTCCTCACTAATCCAGGCTCAACATTTTGCATGTCTGTTTGAACTCCTAAGACTGAACTGAAAAGGGCCATCGCTTCCGGTTCTTCCAAACACACACTCCGTCGGTCTCCACCCCTGGCGCGTCTTGGAGAAAGAACTTCTTTCGGGAACTCGTTGGCTTATCTGGCAAGGGAGAGGGAGAGGGTTACATGAGATGATATAGAAGGTCTTTTCTCCACAAGGAATTCTAAGAAAAATAAAAAACCTCAGCGACGTCCACCTCGGGGAGCGGTGTCTTTGATATCCTTCAGCAGATTTACGTAATTTCGTCTTTGCTCACTGCCTTTGACTTTTCTGTTTCCACCAAGACCTTTTTATGGGCTAGCAAGAGGGCCATCGGAGGGATGTGCTCGGCACTCAGGGGTCCCCCGGAGATGCTCATCAGGAGGAAACCCTCCTGAGAGGAGGCCGCTTTCGGAAGTGGAAGCTCGGCATCTTGAAAAGAAATTAATATGCTCCTGTGGGGCCCAGCCATGTGACATCGTTGAAAAGTGCTCGCCGGGTGAGATTGTTTTGTCTGGCTTAGATTTTCCACTTTCAGAACTCACACGATTTGTAAGTTGCTTGTACAGAAGTCTATTCGAAAGCACACTCCAGTTATCATACTAGATGTTCAATGGGATTCTAGCTAATGGGAAGTGCTTACACGTGGGCTCTCCCCGCCATCTGTGTGGCCAATTAACAGGAATCGCCCAGTGAATACACACCCTCTGATTTAGAAGGACTCTGCTTCAGCGTATAAGCATTTGCTTCCAACCCTGGAAATCCGATATGGAAATTCGTCACATTTTCCTGCTTCAGTCAAACCCCTGGTGTCAAAGCTCGGCAACCTCAGCGCCTGTAAAACAACCCGACCAAAGCATTGCGATTGCTTTCTTTGAAATCGCCCTTCTGTCCGTCAGGCCCAGCACCAGGTAATGAAGTTGTAAAGGCCCTGAGATGAAGCACTGCGATGAGTCCATTCCAGCCATGGGGGCAGAGCTCCCGCCTCAGCACGCGGATGGTCCAGACATTCTGCCATCCTCGGTCCCCAGCCTCCTCACGGCCCGGTCGTGCTGCTCTGTCCTTCCTTTGAACATTTCCATGAACAAATCAAGTGCAGAACCCGGTTCTCCACCATCCCAAGGAGCTTGTGACGTCTAGCTGAGTTTAATAGCATTCAGGAAAGGCTGCGTCCCTGTGTCTTCAGCATGTACAGTGGCACAAGGCAGAGCAGCACCTAGGAGGAGATGAGCCTCTTGATCTGCAGGAGAGCCATGGAGGGATGCAGGTGAGCTGTGCGGGGACATGGGAGATCAGGGCAGGGATGCAGACTGGCAGCTCAGGGATGCAGGCCGAGAGCAGCGAAGAGATGCCCCTGGACTTAATCCCTGTGAACACAAGCTTTGTTCCTCTACCACCTGATTCTCAACATTCACAGGAATCACATATCCACATCCTATGCTCTGCTGAAAAAATGTTCCTTAACCCTCAGCACCACGGAAGCCACGCCACTTGAACAGGAATCCTCATCACACATTTTAAGGACTTCGAATGGCCTCCCATTTGCCATCAACCACCTGATGAAATGTGTGTGCGTGACGGCAGCACGAGTCCCGTGCACGCGGCGGTGGGGTTAATGGAAGGGCTTTCCGGGTCCTCACAAGGTGTGAATTCATAACACAAGCTGGTGAGCGCAGACTTTAACGGCCTGCCAACCGTGAGACTGGAAGATAATGAATTCAAGTCCGGTTGGGTTTTTCGCTGCTTTGCAGGTTTATTAACAAGGAGGATCTAGACATATGAGCTACCTGGGAAAAAACACAGCGTGTTCTGCGAGGGCCCGGCATAGAATGGTCTTTTGTCAAAGGCCGACTTGCCCGCTGGGAATAACTACGTCTGTCTAATTACCTCCTCTTTCCTACAAAATTTAACAGCCTTCCTTCCATATCACTAATTCCAACCTCAGTGAAGAATAACCCCACACTAGCCATTTTGAAATATGGGTATGATTTTATGGAGAACTTTATCCATACCATCCAGTAAGGCAGCCACCGGCCATGGTATGTGACTTTTGAGCCCTTGAAATGTGGCCAGTCCAAACTGAAATGTGCTATAAGAGTTAAAGGCACACACTGGATTTTAAACATTCCTTTCAAAAAAGCAAATAAATAGAATTAATATTTGAATCTAAATTATGCATAGAAATGCTAATATTTTAGATATATTCAGTTTAATAAAATATATTAATTAAAACATGCTTATATTTCTTTCTTTTCTGCTTGGATGTTGTTACTAGGAAACTTAGTTATAGGTGTGGCTCATATTATCTCTCTACTGATCAGTGCCCCTCACATGATTCTGATCTAACCTGAACACTGAATAAGAAAATTTCTATTTTAAGTGATCAAATAACCAGTTGATTTTTTTTTTCTTTTAATGGTCACACCTGTGGCATATGGAGATTCTGGAGCCAGGGACTGAATCTGGGCCACAGCTGTGACCTGCATCACAGCTGGACCCTTTAACCCCATGCACTAGGCCTGGGATTGAGCCCACATTTCTGCAACAACCCAAGCCACTGTAGTTGGATTCCTATCCCACTGCGCCACGGCAGGAATGCCTCACTTGACTTTTATATAGGGTCCTATTACTCACTGCGGTTGAGCTATAACCAAGTACACTCTCAGGAAATTACTACAAAGTGAAAGGTAGGAATGCAAGCTCTTCCAGGAGTCAGAGAAGCTTCATCCACAATTGAACCATGCTGGTCCCTGAGATTAAAAGATGGAAAAGCTGTAGAGCCCAGGGGCTGCTGGAGAAGGCAGAGAAAAGAGATAATGTTGGTGTTTGGTGAGCAATCTAAGAGAAAAAGTTTAGGATTCCCATTGTGGAGCAGCAGAAATGAATCTGACTAGTATCCATGAGGATGTGGGTTCGATCCCTGGCCTCGATCAGTGGGTTAAGGATGAGGCATTGCCGTGAGCTGTGGTGTAGGCCTGCAGACACGGCTTGGATCCGGCGTTGCTGTGGCTGTGGCATAGGCCAGCAGCTGTACCTCTGATTCCACCCCTAGACGGGGGACGTATGCCTTGAGGGCGGCCCCAAGAGGCAAAAAAAGAGAAAAAAATGTAAACTGCAAAGATATAGAACTATAGGAGAGTATAGAACTTTCAGAAACAGATATATATATATATATAATTATATGCATATTTTTAACATAAGCATTATGTCCTTGAGTATCATCACATGCTGGATTACAGCACACGTCACATACGGCCTCATGCTGAGGATGTATGTACACCCATCAGTCCGTATAAGCATGTGATCTATGTTATGGACGCTGGCAGTTGCTGAGTGTGTCTCTGCAGTGCACAGTCTGGACCTGAGGAAGTAAAGACAGCGGGTGGGGCTCAGACACCCACCGGGGCCCCTGTGAGTCACACACCTGAGCTAAAATGCCATTGGTCACACCACCTCTAAACCCCTAGTCTGACTGGTGGCCACAGAGACGCTTTGTTTCCCGAAGTCAGTGTCACTTCAGTACTAGTGCCCAGATATGCCCCCAAATCTGATGGTTTCCTCGCCCCAGTGAACAGTCAGCCTGGACAGAGGGCAGAGGGCCCCGTGGAGGAGGCTGGGCGAAGACCAACTGGATACTTTTCTGCCCGTGTAGGGAGTTCCTTCCTCAAAGAAGCTAGGTTTGCCTTGCATTCAGGGGCCTTTGGGTCCATAAACTGGCTCAGGCAGAGATGGGGGCATTCTAAATTGCTGCTTGTGATCAATCAAGGGTGGAGAAACAGAGGAATAGCATTTGTCACAAGAAAGGAGGATTCTTGACTTGATCATACATTACAGCAAATAAAAGAGAGATTAAAAATTGGGAGTTCCAGTTGTGGCATAGCAGAAACGAATCCAACTCGTATCCATGAGGGTGAAGGTTCCATCTCTGGCCTCGCTCAGTGGGTTAAGGATCTGGCATTGCTATGAGCTGTGGTGTAGGTTATAGATGTGGCTCAGATCTAGTGTTGCTGTGGCTGTGGTGCAGGCCAGCAGCTACAGCTCTGATTCGACCCCTAGCCTGGGAACCTCTATATGCCATGCGTGTGACCCCCAAAAGCAATAAATAAGTAAATGAATAAATACTAGGCACACACAAAGAATTGACAGTAGAATATAATACAAATAATAGACAAATACATATAAAAGCCTGGTACGAGGAAGAACTTTCTAGTCATGATAGAAAAGCCCAAAATTATAAAGAAAAATAATTGAGAGTATTCAAAGCACAAACCGAAAATTGTTGAGCAAAAGCCAAAACCCAATATATGCGACAGAGACTTCAGACTTTCATGGTTCCCATGTTACGAGTGTGGCGTTAGGAGTGATTCTGAGTTTGGTTCCCGTCTAATTTCTAGCTTCATGTCCCACCAGCCACCACCATCTCCGCCACCTGCTGTGTTGACTATTCTGAGTTCTGTGCCGTTGCTTTAGGGCATCAAGCTTCTCGATTATAACATCCCCCTGCGTACATGGCTGCTTATTTTCTTCCTTCTGAGGGAAGTTCTGTGCATTTATTAAGGAGTATCTTTCTGTTTGTTTGTTTGTTTTTGTCTTTTTGCCTTTTCTAGGGCCGCTCCCGCCACACATGGAGGTTCCTAGGCTAGGGGTCTAATTGGAGCTGCAGCTGCCAAGCCCACCACACAGCCACAGCAACGCAGGATCTGAGCCGTATCTGCAACGTACACCACAGCTCACGGCAACGCCAGATCCTTAACCCACTGAGCGAGGCCAGGGATCGAACCCTGCAACCTCATGGTTCCTAGCTGCATTTGTTAAGCACTGCGCCACGACGGGACCTCTCTTTTAAGGAGTATCTTGAAAGCCATCTTCTTAAACGGACTGCTCTCTCCCGGCTCCCTGGGCTGGGGCCTTGAGGACGGTGGAAGTCACGGTCGTCTGCGGTGCTTGCGTGGTACGGTGGCCACGGCCATTGGCCTGCCTGCTGGACAGGAGGGGACTTGGAGCGTGTCCACTGCCTTCATGGGCAGGCACCCACCACCGGACCTGTGAACCCAGCTCAGAGCCCAGCCTTCTTGTTTCCAGACCTGGGGTTGCGAGGGCTTGTTTGGCAGCACGATTGCCTCCACCCAGGGATGGGCTGAGAGGCCCTGGGGGCCCTGACCCATTTCCCTGGATTTCCAGCCCATATGGACCTGCAGCCCGGGGAGGCCTCTCTTCCAGAGAATGTCTGAACGAGCTGGCTAGGTGGCACTGTGGGCAGCTGGCACTGCTGCCACCTGTCAAGGCAAGGATATAGGGGTTTCTTTCTGTCTTTCCTTTCCTTTCCTTTCCTTTCCTTTCCTTTCCTTTCCTTTCCTTTCCTTTCCTTTCCTTTCCTTTTTTTAGGGCCTCACCTGCAGCATTTGGAAGTTCCCAGGCTAGGGGTGGGATCAGAGCTACAGCTGGCGGCCTACGCCACAGCTAAGGCAACTCAGGATCCAGCCTACACCGCAGCTCACAGCAATGCCGGATCCTTAACTGAGCAATGCCGGATCCTTAACTGAGCGAGACCAGGGATCAAACTTACATCCTCATGGACACTGTGTCTAGTTCTTAACCTACTGAGAATGTGGGATTTCTTGTGGGCGCAGTGAAAGGAGTGTCAAGAGGGAGCACCCCACCACCACCCAACGCCCTGTGGGTGAGAGGCTCCCAGCTTCTCCGCTCCTTGGCTCACGCCTTCCTACAGCAAAGGCAAGGGACTTCACTGGTGACAAGGCCCCTCTGCCCACACCCCATCTTCACGGGGACGCTGTGCGTAAGTGGCAGCTCCACGCCTTGGGGCCAGCTGGCCGCCATCCCCCGAGGAGGCCCATGTCAGTTCAGTGATGGGTGACCTACTAGCCAGGGTCACTTGCAAGCTCAGGGCTCTCACAATGGCTCCCTCTTTCATCTTAGCTCTTTAGTCATAAACGGGACACTGTGCCTGCTCCTTACTCTTTGAGGGACTTTCGTTCTTCCAACACCTGGGCAGGGATTGTGGGGCTGTTCATTGACGCCTCCTTGGACAGCCATCATGTACTTTGGGGGCTGGAAAGCCAGAGGTACCAGCATGAACGGATTCCCATAGTCGCCTACCATGCCCAGCCAGAGCAGAGCGGACACAGGCAGCAGGGCTGGGCTGGCGATGGCAGGATTTCTTTCTGGAAGTTCTGCAGAGCGAAGGCCCCCTCTTCCTCCTTCCTCAAAGGAAACCACATGCTGGCCCCCAGGGATGGCATCTGTGGCCGGCCCGGCCAGGACTATGGCAGAACTCACATCAAAGGCCGTTATGTCAACATTATTTTGTGCTTTTCAGTATAAGCTCCTTATCAAGCCCTGCTCTGGGAGATCCAGGAAAGGGATGAGGAGCAAACGGAATACAGGACCACAGGGCCCACCTATCCATCAACAAAGGGCTGAACGGAGGCAGAGACGGGCTGAGCACTGGGTGGAGCCAGCCAAGGGCAGGACCGAAGACTGAACTTGAACTCATCCTGGAGTGGACCTTTGGAGAACCAAAAGGAAGACCTGGGTCCCAAAATGAGCTTCTACTTACAGCTGAAAGTGACTAGGAAAGTACAGCAATTTGCCAGGTACCACAGTCAGGAGGGAGGAAAAGGGAGCTATGATGGAAGGGTGAACACAAGTGTTGGAGAAAAATAATTTCCTTTTTGTCCTGCATCAAATCCAATTTCCGCTAGAGAGTTCCAAAGCTGAAATTCCTTGTCGGTGCCCTGACGCAGGGCTGGAATTTTAGGTAGGACCCTGTGTCAGTCCTGGGCCTCTCTCTTTCCAGACCACCCCCCCCCCATCACTCTCCACATATCCCTCAGGGGTGCCCCAAGTCGCTCTCTCAAACTGGCTTAGGATGGCTGCTCAGACCCTAGGATGCTAGGGTGTAGGATATTGCTACTTTTCTGGCTCACCAAAGTGTTTTCGAAAAAATGAGAAAACGACTCTCTAGGTGAAAGCTCGGACCTTGTGGAGAGGGGCCAGGCTGCAGCCATCTCTTAAAGCAGCAGTCTCATAAGAGGGTCACCTGCAGCTCAGCATCACCAAAGGCTGCTGCTCGTGACCTGGAAGGGACTGTGGGACCTGTGGGGCGCTGGGTTTTAGGGAAAATGAAGGCATGTAACTGAACAAGATGTTCCTTCTTTTCAAAAAGAGAGTGTTTCAAGGGCTAGGTGAGCTGCTCACTTTTGGTGCAAGGAGAAAAGAGCCCATGGATTTTGTTCATGATCCCAGAAAAGTCATCACCGGCCAACAGGCAAGGGGGATGATGATTTTCCCTCCAAACAGCCCTTTTCTGCAGGCCCCGCCCCTCAGAGAGTAAAATGTTGACCACAGAGGGTTTAAACCAACTAGTGCTTGTCCAGATGTGATGCGCTGGGCTTTTCTTTGTTCCTAAAATTCTGTGAATAATACCTGCCTGGTGCCTCTGGCATCGATAACAAGCTACTTCTTGTTGTTGGTTGGCTTTGCCCAGGCACAGTTCCCGTCTTCTCAACAAAATGATCTTCTCCCAAAGAGAGGATTCTCAGGTTCAGTCCAACTTGTCTTATTCAAAAATTCAAAAGCATTTACTGAGTGTCAAGTGTTCAGCTAGTAAAATGAGGATCAGTAGGAAAACAAACATACACTAGCGGCGTCAAAAATACTTATCTACAAAACAGAAACAGATCTCGTAGATGTGGAGGGCAGACACGTGTTTGCCAGGGGACAGAGGGAGTGGGATGGACTGGGAGTCTGGGGTTGGTCGATGCAAACTATTGCATTTTGAGTGGATAAGCAATGAGGTCCTGCTGTTTAGCACAGGGAACTATATCCAAACGCTTGTGATGGAACAGGATGGAGGATAATGTAAGAAACAGAATGTATACGTTATATGTATGTATAACTTGGTCACTTTGCTGCTACAGCAGAAATTGACAGAATATTGGAAGTCAATTATAATAAAAAATAAAATAAATAAAATAATAAAAAAATTTTTAAAAAATTTTAAAAAGAAATAGACTCTGAATCAAAATGGCTCCATTTAAGTCATAATGGATGACAACAAAAACATTCTCAGTTTTTGTGAAACTGAGTTTCAAGACTCTCTCAGCATTGCCTGCTTGTCCAAGCTCTTGGCGCTCGAGAAACCCACAACATCTATTTGATTATTTGAAGCAGGAATTGAGACTTAAATAAAACATGTTTTCATAATCATAGTTTTGCTTTTTTAAAATATATCTGACTCAAAAGTTAATATCAGGAGATCCCTATTGGCTCAGTGAGTTAAGGATCTGGCATTGCAGCTGCTAAAGCGCGGGCTTGATCCCTGGCTCGGGATTTTCCTCGTGCCACAGGCGAGACCAAAAATAATTAATATAAACAGCAATATATAAATAAGTAGACAGTTATTTCAGAAACTAAAAATTTTATGTATGGAGTAAAAACTGTTTAGATGCTTCTTTCTTCTTTCACATGAAAAGCATTTACTGCACCTGCAAATTAGGCTTTTGGTGCTGAAACCACCCAGCCTGCAGGTTTGCCTGTGGTGGACCTCTCTCTGTAAGTAGCTGACTGCATGGGTATTTGGGGGAGTGAGAACAGAGCTGCAGAGCTAAAAATATCTCCCCAGTATATCTTCTCCAGAAAACTCTTGCAGAGCTGAGTTTCCTATCTGTGGAGTCTCTTCCTATTAAAGGGCAGCTGCCTTACAGCGACAAGGTGGTTGGCCAATGCCCCATGAGCTCAGAGTTTCTTTCTTAGATTGCATGTGGGCATGAGATCAGAAAGTTAAAGTTAGCGAGATGGGCCATGGGGGTTTCCTCCACCAGGAAGGGGAGAGTCCAGGTAAACCAGTGCCAGGGGAGAAAACAGTTCTGGATCTGGGGGTGGCAGAGCGAAGGAAGACCCAGCTTGGGATGGTGACCAGGGGAAAGAAAAGTGTCCAGGCTGAACCCCCAGAAATGGAACTTCCTTCTTCCTTCCCGCTTTAGTGTGCTGCTTTTCCTGGCTCTGGGCATCTTGCCCTGCAGGTGAGCCAGAGCACAATTTGGGTGAGGCCATGAGATGTGCTCCTTGGTGACACACTTAGTGTGACTTTTTCTGTCTGTCCTCTGGGGGTGGGCGTCTAGCTCGAGCTCAGCTGTGACGTGGATTCAGTTCAGTGATTGTCAGCTGTTTGCAATCTGCAGTCTTCTTTCATTTCTGGCCAGGTTCTTTGTTTTGAATTCTCCTTAGACTTTTAATACCATTTATTAGTTTGTCTTTGCCCTATTGAAATTTTATAAAATTGAGACAGTAGAAAGAAACACAAAGTCACTCATAACGCCATCTCCCACAGATAACGAAGATGAATAGTCTTGTGCATTATTTCCTTGTCTTTCTTTGAATATATTCAGCCACATATTTCCCTCGGCTCTAAGATTTTATAGATTATAAAATGCATCATAATTATATGAGGGCTTTTTGGAAAAAAGGAAAAGAGAAGACCTAAGTACCACTTTATCCAATGTTTTTATGACTTGTAAGATGCATCGCATTTTCAAAATGATAAGGGGGTGCATATCTGAAAAAATATAAACATCAATCCCTATGACTAAATGTGTCAAATTTCAGCGTCCTTAGTCTGTTAACTACCCATAGAGCAATACCTGAACTCCACCCTAAGCGGCTGTGAGTTGTCTGGTCTGTTCCCACTTCCCGGGTCTCTCTGGAAATTTCCATGTGAATGCAACACCATCCTGTCCCCTAAGTGCTCATGGGGGCGGCCAGGGTGGGGGCACCTCCTGCCTCAGCTCTAGCTGCAGACCACTGATATGCCTTCTGGAGCTAAGCTGCTGCTCTCCTGGCCACACAGAAACCGGACACAAACCAAAAGCAAAGATGTGCCCAGCAAGACCCCATATCCCTCATACGACTAGAAGAAAAGAAAATTCTAAAATAAGGAAAGTGGAGTTCCTGCTGTGACTCAGTGAGTTAAAAGACCTGATGTCCTCTTCCTGAGGATGCAGGTTGGATCCCTGGCCTTGCTCAGTGGGTTAAGGATCCAGCTTTGCCACAGCTGCAGTATCGGTTGCAGATGTGGTTTGGATCTGGTGTTGCTGTGGCTGTGGTGTAAGCTGGCAACTGCAGCTTCGATTCAACCTCTATCCTGGGAACTACCATATGCTGCAGTTGCGGGTGTGAAAATAAATGAATAAATAAAATAAAATAAAATAAAATAAAATAAAATAAAATAAAATAAAATAAAATAAAATAAGGAAAGAAAGTCTAGCAAATATTTATACACTGGATGACACACCTTATTTGGGGGTCCCTGTATTTTTGGAGGATAAAAAATATCCATCCTGGGGCCAGGAATTCTATTCCTTTCCTTCTCATGTCTGTTTTGTCAGCCTGCTGGTGGAGTACCCACATGCTGGCTGCTGCCTGACCCCCTTCTGGCTAATTCTTTCAGATTTTTACCCCAAGTTGCCATAAACTTATCTTTTTGTTCCCTCTTGCACTGTTAAATCTAGGTAGCATCTTTCAGCAACTTGAGAAACATAACAGTTTCTTGATATTTTGAATTGCCTTTAAATTGATTTCGCTGTGGCTGCCACCTCCCTGGCTTGGTTGAAAGTCCTAGCCAGTCTGGGCTTTTCCACCTGCTCTCTTGAGAGCACATGAAAATCCCGGGCTTATGCAATCTAATACCTCCGGCAGGATGTTTCCGGAAACCTCTGAAACCCAAAGAAACAGTTGATTCCCCTGGTACGAGGAAGCCTGGCACGCAGCAGTAGAGCCCTGTTTACAGGAAGTGGCGGGAGCGGGCACTGCCTTTCCTCCTCTTCTGCTGGAGGAGCCAGAGCCTGGAAGGAGCTGACATCTTGTGCAGGGACCATTCACTGCCCATCAAACCTCATTCACTGCCCATCAAACCTGGACAGAGTGAGCCTGGAAGTCCTGGTCACCTTTGTAGGAGTGGGCATGTGACAGAACCCAAAGAATGTGAGTGGATATTAAGAGGGACCTCCTGGCACATCCCAGGTTCAGGTGGCCATGGGAACCTTCCAGGGATTGGATGCAGGGCTCTGAGACCCTAGGTGATGACAGACCCCAAGGTGAGAGGAGGCTGGCTGTCAGTCAACAGGTGGAGGAAAACCTTCTGCTCGCCAGAAACACCTGTCCCCCTGGAGGGTTTTGAGAGAGAAAGACTTCTGGACCCTGAAGCACTGAAATTATGGGGTTATTTGTTACACGGCTAGCATTACCTCAGTGAATACATCTCTCAGTTATCTAAGGAATATAATATGGTAGATGGATATCGTAAGGTACTTAACCTTTTCCCTAGAGTTCCTTTTTTTTTTGGCCACACCTGTGGCATGTGGAAGCTCCTGGGCCAGGGATCAAACCCCCACCACAGTAGTGACTTGACTTGAGCCACTGCAGTAACAACGCCAGGATCCTTACCCTGCTGTGCCACAAGGGAACCCCCCTACCTTCCTATTTTAGCTGTTTTGGTTCACGAAACTTTACTTTTTAGAAATAATACATAATAAACATTCTTGAAGCATGTGTGTTTGTAGGAAGAGTTATGAGAATGTATTTTTAGAGTGGACGTCAGCACGGTGTTGAGAATTTCAACTGTCAGCTTAGCGTGACAGAATTAACAAACGGCCCTTGAAAATATGTGCCAGGAGAGCCCATCGAGGTTCAGGGGTTAATGAACCCAACTAGCATCCATGAGGACGCAGGTTCAATCCCTGTCCTTGTTTAGTGCGTTAAGGATCCGGCATTGCCATCAGCTGTAGTGTAGGTCAGAGATGCGGCTCGGATCTGGCATTGCTGTGGCTGTGGTGTAGGCCGGTGGCTACAGCTCTGACTGGACCCCTAGCCTGGGAACCTCCATATGCCGCAGGTGCGGCCCTAAAAAGACGAAAGACAAGAAAAAAATGTGCCAAATGAGAATCCCCAGATCAAGGTATGAAAGCCCCTTTTTTGCACCTTTTCCAATCATTTTACTGTTTGCCACTGTGACAGAAAAAAAAAATGTATAACTTAAAATACCTGTTTATTTGTTTATTACTAGTGGCCTGAGCTTCCTTTCCTTTTCATATGTTTAAAAAAAAGCTGTTTCCATTTCTTTTTCTTTTCTTTCTTTTAGGCACACCTATGGCATATGGAGGTTCCAGGCTAGAGGTTGAATCAGAGCTACAGCTGCCCACCGATGCCGCAGCCACAGCCACACCAGATCCAAGCCACATCTGTGACCTACACCACAGCCACAGCAATGCCAGAGCCTCAACCCACTAAGCGAGGCCAGGGATCAAACCCGAACCTCATGGTTCCTAGTCGGGTTTGTTTCTGCTGCGCCACAACAGGAATTCCCAAAAAGCTGTTTACATTTCTTACATCAATTATTCTTTCATGTGCTTTTTGCAAGATTTTCTTGAATTGTTTATATTTTTCTTATTGCTGTGTAGAAAACTGTCTACATATGAGGAGGCTGTGCTTTCATCTGTTATTTATCTTGAAAATATGGTCTCTATTAAAGCATACTGCCTCCCAGCTTAACTTTATTCATAATATCTTTTGACATACGAGACATACATACATACATTTTTTAATTTTACTTCGACAAATAGTTGATCTAGTAGTTGATGACTGTTGTCACTATTCACCATATTTAAAAATACTTATAATTTCTTTTTTTTTTTTTGTCTTTTTGCCATTTCTTGGGCCCCTCCCATGGCATATGGAGGTTCCCAGGCTAGGGGTCGAATCGGAGCTGCAGCCGCCAGCCTACGCCAGAGCCACAGCGACGCGGGATCTGAGCCAGCGTCTGCAACCTACACCACAGCTCACGGCAACGCCGGATCGTTAACCCACTGAGCAGGGCCAGGGATCGAACCCACAACCTCATGGTTCCTAGTTGGATTCGTTAACCGCTGCGCCACGACGGGACTCTCACTTTATATTTTCTAATTAATGAAACGGAGTACATATTAAACACATTTAGGATTATGTGTGATTATAGATCATAAATGCATTAACATACGTAATACATGTCTATGTGTATATGCACAATTAAATGTATATTTGTGTATATATAGGTGTGTGTGTGTGTACTCCACCTGGAAAAATGCTGCAGTACGAGAACTTTGTGGTCTCGATGTATACAGCAAATTACATCGACATAAACATCGCCTCTCTGACCAAACTCTCCATTTGTCATGAACTAAATTTCCAAGTATATCTGTATCGGTCTGTGATATCTCATCGATGTATTTGCATACTTCTAGTGATTGCACATTATTTCATCATGTGGATGTATGATAATACATTTGGCTTATTCCCTATGGCTGAAATCCTTTGATTTTTATTCTTTGTCACGTGAACATCTTTGGACATGAATCCATAATCTGAAACTTTCACAGTATTCGTTCAAGATCGATTTCTTGAATTACTACAGTATGGATGTTTTCAGGATCTTGAAATATATTGTCCATATTATTTCAGAAAAAAAAGGTGGCAATTCATACTCACCAGCAGTAGAGTGTCTTCTTCATCCCACCCTCATCAGCATTTATACTTTTAAGAAGGTTGGCTAATTGAAGAGGCTGGAATAGCATTACACCTTAATTATATTTTGATTATAGCTTGATCGTTCTTTTAAAACATTGGTAGCACCCAGCCCTGTCGTACAAAATTTGCTCAACAAGAGGGATGTAGCCTGGTAAGAGTTAATCCAAGAGTCTTAAAAATTCAAAATAATTTTCATGAATGCCCTTGAGAAAGTAGAAAAAAAAGATGCCTTCTCGGGCATCTGCCGGATACTGTCAGGACCTTTATTTTTCTAGAATGAGCCCTCCTGTAACTATACACTTTTTCAAGCCGTCCAGTTCTGGGGCTTGGAACAGAGCTGCTTTCTGGCAGAGATTCAAGTGACCAAATACCCACATGGGAGCCTGACTCTCCTCTGGTCCTGCTGCTGGGTGCCGAGGACTCAGATCACTGCAGCCTATTGCAGGGGTGCCCCATCTGCACCCGTGCCTGGAGGGACAATGGTCCAGGTGCATTGGGCTCCTGGAGATTTAATCCATCGCTCTCTGAAATTGGAGAGCCTTCCAGTTGCTCCTGGGGTCTGTCCCCAGGCACGCCTGCGGGTGCAGGTGTTAAACCACTCTCACCTTTCCATCCCAGGGAAGGAAGCTCTGAGGGCAGCCCGTGACTCTGCCCATGAGTCAAGGCACTTTTGGCTCACACTGGCCCCTCTGTTCCAGCCCACGCAATGAGGAATCCAGAAATTTATTTCTGAAACTGAATATCAGGAGCTGCCTCAGCTCCACGCTAGGTCGTGTTTGCTGTTGGAAATGAACCCAAGTCCATTATCTGCTGGCGGTGGCCTGGCTGGTGTCTGGGAAGGGGAGAGGCTTGAGGCCTGGGGAGGCGGGGTCCCTCCTGCCTCATTGCCAGCTGGACCCTTCCTGAAGAGCTGGCGGGGGTTTCCTAAAATCCAGGGACCCCCAGAGGCTGCTGGATGCTTTTCGGATTCACTGCCAGCAGCCAGAGCCTTTCCCCAAGGATGGATGCAGCAGCTGGTGGCCAGGTCCGAGGAAAAGCAGGGAGAGAAAGTCTGCTGACCGGGCACTCTAACTAGGAATAGCAGGGCTCCCACCAAGAAGAGGTAAAGCCAGAGACAAAAGCAGCCAGACATAGAACAACTGATTAGCTTCGATTGTGAAGACGATCTTTGCAGCTTAGCGCCCCTGGAACTTGAGGAAGACGATGTCGGAGGGAGGCGGGGTGGCAATATTTGAGCAGGTGAATTCAAGGCGCAGTCTGGCAGCCTGGCCCTCACGGCCACGGAGAACCATCACCTAGTGGCCTTGGGAATGGGCCTGTGAGGAGTGAGAAGCAGGTGCCTGCCACCCCAAGCCCAGTAACCCCCCAAAAAGCCAAGACACCTGCCCTGAGTGTGTCCCTGTTTCAAACACCGCAGCACTCTGCTACCATCAGCCCCAAAGGTGTGTAAATTACAGATTTAAGATACCAACTAACAGAATGCTTTATGGAATCAGTCCGTCAACTACTTTGGTGGGCACCAAACATTTTCTAGAGATGCCTTTACTAAGCCGCAGAAGCAGCTGTTTTAGAGGTCAGTATAAACACTTGCCTGCTTTACCAAATGTATACATTTTAAGACCAGAGGAGAGATATTGCTGAAGAGTAAGTAACAGGATGCAGGCTGCTCCACATCAAATGGAATTTTCTAAAAATAGGTCTGGCAGTGCTCCCTCTAATAGGCTGTAGACTTTGAGAGGAAAGGGTGGGGGCAGAATCCCGAGGGATGGCTGTTACTTGTCTTGAATATCGCCAAGCAGCTCTTCTCCGCAATTACACCATGGCAGTTGTTCACCATCGAAATACTTATAACAGAAACATGGTGGAAATGTAATTGAAATATCCTGTTTTTCAACTGAACTAATTTTAAATGACCAATGTTTTACACTTTCCTTCTGGGATATCAGTAACCTTAGGAAAGTCCTGCTGGACAGCACAGGGAACTCTGTCCAGTCTCTTGGGAAAAACCATGGTGGAAGTTAATACATGAAAGGGAATGCATATATAAATATGCATGACTGGGTCACTTTGCTGTACGGCAGAAATTGGCACAGCACTGTGAATTAACTAGACCTTAATTAAAAAAAAGTTAAACAAATGTAAAAGGCACCCTCAAATGTTTGTCCAGAGATTTCTGTTTCATGGAATTGTTGTAAGTTTTTTGTCATTCACCAAGAATATAAGGCCTGTTCTGTGCTACTCTCTCTTACTAACTTCATTTAGTATAATTTCTAGGTCCATCCATGTTGCTGCAAATGGCATTATTCCATCCTTTTTTCTGGCTGAGTAGTATTCCATTGTATATATGTACCACATCCTCTTCATCCATTCCTTTGTCATGGACATTTAAGTTGTTTTCATGTCTTGGTTATTGTAAATAGTGCTGCAATGAATATTGGGATGCATATTTCTTTTCGAATTATGGTTTTCTCGGGATAGATGCCCATAATTTAAATATTTTAGCCTCAGCTTGGGCAGTAGACTGTGCTTACCCCCCTGCCCTTAGGTACTTTAAGATGAGTGTCTTGGTGCTGGGATTGGCAAGATGGAGAACAAATGCTTCTGTCTGGATTTGCCACAGGGCCCCAGGGGAGAGGACCTGGGGAAATGTGGTCTGAAAATGTGGTACTTATATTCTTCTGATCAGCTGATGTGAGCTTCTGCAGGTGCTACAGCTTCAGGAGACCCTGCTGTCAGCTTTTTCAGTGCGCTCCTGCTATACTATAAGCTGTGACTGTTAAGCTGGGACATTTGATGCAACATGATACACAACTCTGATAGAAATATGTGCAACCACCTCTCATGTATGGGTGATGCAATATGCATATATTTCCAACTTTCAGATAGGATTTAAAATGCAAAATTTATTCATATGTCCATGAGTTTTGTTTTTTGTTTTGTTTTGTTTTGTCTTTTTACCATTTCTTGGGCCGCTCCCTCAGCACATGGAGGTTCCCAGGCTAGGGGTCTAATCAGAGCTGTAGCCGCCACCCTACACCAGAGCCACAGCAACTCGGGGTCCGAGCTGCGTCTGCGACTTACACCACAGCTCACGGGAATGCCGGATCCTTAACCCACTGAGCAAGGCCAGCAACTAGGAACCCGCAACCTCATGGTTCCTAGTTGGATTCGTTAACCACTGAGCCATGGCGGGAACTCCTGGCCACGAGTATTTCGAATTGCTCGGTCTCTCTTCTGGCCTGCATCCTCTGCACGCCCCGTTACTCCTTCTGTAAATATGATCCAATAAAACCTTTCCTGAGCATATCAATCCACTTCAAAGTGCCATCATGCCTTTCTCCGCTCGGTGTTGTGAATTGGTCTGAGCATCAGGTTTTCGTCTCCCCCTTAGTTTTCCCTGCATCCTGCTTCCACTTTACTCTGTTGTCCGAAAGTTCCTATCTGGCACATGAATAACTTTATGCTATGATCATTCTTGATGCTCTAGAGGACATTTTTAATATATTTCCAACTGGGGAGAATTTAGAAGGGGAAATGGAACTGAAGAAGGGGTTAAGGTTTAAATTGAGAAGCTAGAATGCAGGGGTGAAAGAACACTGTAAGAGAACGCATTGGCACAAGCAAACATGTCCTTAGGGTTCCTTGGTGGCCTAGCAGTTAAGGATTTGCACTGTCACTTCTGTGACTCAGGTTCGACCCCTGGCCTGGGAACTTCTGCATGCCATGGGCGTGACCAAAAAAATATGTAGTTAGCATCGACTATGTGCAAGAGTCTGTTCATTGAGTGCATGACAAAGACCCAGGTATAAGCTATGATTTTAACAAGTCTGTAATTTACTGGTGAATGAAGACATCTGTGTGAATGACTACCGTCTGAGTTTCTGTGATTAGTGGAATTACAGGATAATCATAAATGACCTATCGGACACCTTTAGAAAAGGCAAACTCCCCGTTAAGTTGGCCAGGTTGAAGCACATCTGGAAATCTGAGTAGGAGTTAGACGTCAGAAGGGACGGGCGCCCGCATAGCTCCGCCTGTGCTGGTGGCACACTCACAAGAGGATCAGAAGTTCTACAAAGAGGCTTGGGAGACTAACGTAGTTAAAGGTTGGCTAAAGATAGCTTCAGACAGCTTTAAATGGCAAGTTGAGAAATTTGGAATGCATCCTCCAAACAAAAAAAGCCTTTGGTTGAGAACAAAGTGAGTCTTCACACTGACACGATGCTAACTGGGTTTGCCAAGATCAGCGCTGCTGTTGCATCAGCGGAACACGTTTGTGGCCTCCCTTCCCTGTTTCTGCCTCATGCAGCTAATCACGTCGCCTAGGTTTATCATGTCCGTCCAGCTGCGTGGGCTGCCCTTGGCCTTCCAAGCTAATGTGGTCTCTCTCTTTCTAGGCACGCACCTCTAAAGCGAAACTGATCAAATTTCCTCTCATTTTGAGCAGTACCAGTTACTAAGGAGAAATTTAAATTTACCTTTAAATTTAAACAGAAATTAAATAATTCTCTTCTCCAATTAAGAGCTGGAAAAAATATTTGTCTAGAGGCTCTGAGACTGGATATCAAGCTATTAGTTTAACAGGTAGAAGAAAATCAGTGTTGATGCAGCATCCAGGACGGATACGCGAGAAACCTTTCTTCTTGGGCAAGACATTTTGTAATTGGCCTAAAAGCCGGTAAGAAGTTTTTGTAAATTAGTGTGTCTGCCTGAATACCTTTTTAAAGACCTTTTATAGTCACGCCCCGATCTGATTCGGACACATTTGTCATTACATCACCCTTATTTTCCAAATGAGAGTAACTTGACTGGTCTCCTGTGTGGCTGAAAATACATGAGTTTGAAATTCAAGAACCTCTATTAAAAATAATGCTGGAAGGTAGGGTAGGTTGCTGTTAAAACATAAAACATCATCGACTATATGGAAACCAGATTCTCCAATGATGTCTTGTCCAAGCGTTTAGTCCGCGCAACGCATCGCCAGGGTCCTTGTCTGGAGGCAGAGGCCAGTGGCCCAGGTCTGAGAAGTCGCACTGCGGCTTCAGTCCTTTCCACACATTTTAATGGGTTGTAATGGGATTCGGGACTCCAGCTGGAAAGCAGGACTGGGAGGTGGGGAAGCACGTCCCTGGGGATTTTCCCTGAGAGGGATCGTTGAGAAACAAGCCCCAAACTGAAATAGGAGAGCCGTGGAAATTGGTATCCTGAACATGGACGGAACCGTGCGGCCAAAGGCCTTCCAGAAGTTGTCCTTAAACAGCCACGCATGTGTGATCTCAGCGGGGAGGCTGACGCTGCAGATGTCCTGGGCCTGATCATGCGTACGATTATTCCTTCCGACCTGGACGAAGTCATTTGATTTTCATTAACTAAATACATGACGAATAGAAGTCGAGTGGGCCAAGGCCATGCACGGAGTAGGAATATGGAAATTCCATTTGCTTCTCTGGCAGACACCCAATAGCTTTTCATTTTCCTTTTCCTCCTTTCACAGAGGACACAGCTGGGAACCTGCGTGTGTCAACACGACGGGCTGGGGTGTTGTTTCTTTCGTCCTCTCACATGTGACAGTTTTAATGATCCTAACGTTTGCTAATTTCAGAGAGGTCCTGGCATATTTCCTCATGTTGTTAAAAAACAAAAATTGAAATTTATCCCAGAAAAATGCACAGGAAGATCGCATCTTCCACTACTTTTATTTTTTCTAGATATCTTTGCAGACTTGATAGTGAAACAGAGCTTGAGGTATTACCTTTCATCATGGTTGGGTAAACTCTATCTGGTCATTAAAGAAAAATTGAATTATTATTATTATTGTTATTTTTAGGGCATATGGAGGTTCACAGGTTAGAGGTCGAATTGGAGCTAAAGCGGCCGGCCTACACCACGGCCATATCAAAGCCAGATCTGAATCTTGTCTGCGACCTACACCACAGCTCATGGCAATGCTGGATCCATAACCCATGGAGCGAGGCCAGGGATTGAACCTGCAACCTCATGGTTCCTAGTCGGATTTGTTTCCACTGCACCACGGTGGGAACTCGTTTACAGCATTTTTTATTCCAGTTCTTCCTCACCTTGACTTTAGCAAAATCTTACAGCCATGGGCGCCCCCTCCCCTGCCCCTTGCACTGGATTTGCTCTTGGGATGGGCTTCCAGTGGCTCCTGCTGATCCCTCCATTCCTCCTGTAACCTGCTCCCTGCAGCGGGACTTTCTCTCTTACTGACATTCATGGACTGTCCCAGGCCTGCCTCCAGGTCAGTGTCTGCCCCTCTTCAAAACCCAGACACAGACACACAGACACACATGATACAGACACACAGAAATACACAGCACAGACACACAGACACACATGATACAGACACACAGACATACACAGCACAGACACACACAGACACTCACAGACACACACAGACACACACAGACACACAGAGACACACAGAGACACACACACACAGGCACATGTTACAGACACATAGAACACAAAGTATGGACACACACGCAGATACACACAGACACACTGACACACACACACTCACTCTCCTTAAGCCGAGGTTAAATACATCCCCTGCTAGTCTGTCCTTTTTTCCATGGCCCTTCAATACTCCTGTTCTATTTATTTGACGCATGTTATTTTGCATTTGTGGCAATTGCATAAATCACTCCCCTGGGCTAGTATTTCCATCAGACGCACCATGAGCTTCCTCGGGAGCCTCTCTAATTCTCCTGCCTGGTTTACACCATCTAGCAGCCTGGTTGGGACACAATAGACGCCCAATAAAGACTTTTAATTAGCTATCCCCCCCCCCCCAGAGCCACATGGCGTTGTGGTTTTCATTGCCTGGTTACCTAATTAGAGTGGTCTTTCCAGCGCCTGGGTCATTCCCAATGCCCTCCTGGCCTGTGGGCAGGCCGTACTTGTCCCCAGGTGGGCGTCCCTCCTGCCGAGGACGTCCTTGGCTTGTGCCCACCGGGTAAGGGTGCTCTCCCTGCACATGCACTGCTGAGAACAGATGAGAAAGCCTTCAGGCAGGAAATCCACACCCACGTGTACAGGGGACCTTCTGTCCAAGTGCCTGCTCCCCACACGGTTGTGGGATTCTTCTTGTAACAACTTTTTGAAAAAAAAAAAGTGCCATTGGTTAAATGTGACACAACCACAGAAATGCACAAAATATATGCATAATGAAGCATCCGCACCACGTACTGTGTTGTGTAAGGTCAACCCCTGTGTAATGACCACCCAGACCCTGAAAACGACGGACAGACTCTCCTCACTTTCTAGGCGGTCACTTCCTCACTTCTCTCTACAGTTTTACCCCCAAGGTGTGCACGTTAAAACTTAGATCAACCATTCCTTTTGATTATCTGGTAAGAATTTTAAAACCTGAAGACCAGTTGCCTTTTAAGTGTAAATTCCATGTGAGTGCTTTGGTAAGCTCTCTTTTCCTGTGTTTCTAGGTTCACTTACCTATACTGTGTACCTGTATCCTGCCACCTGTCACATCCATCTGGGCACCCACATTCTCATCTCTCTCCCTATCTCTCTATCACTACCTCCATCTCTAAATGTATCTAACCAGATAAACCATCCAGACACAACTTTCACTGGTTCTTAGTAGTCCTCTTGATCTTTGAGCCATTAAGCACGGTAAGATCTCCTTTACTCTGTATTGAATGAATAACTACGGCATCAGAGTTAGGGAGAATGTCAGTAAAAATATACTCAAATGTATGCACTTGTATGGACATTAACAGGACAGGAGGAGGGAAGATTGTCATTAAAGAGTTGTCCTAAATCGGTGAAGAAAATTTTCACAAAGATTACTTTTGACTCCAGGAAGTACTCCTAAAGATAACGCTAAGTGCAACTCACACAGTAATTTTCTTCAAGAGGGGTTGGAAAGATCTGCAAACATCATCTTCTTGTTCCTAATATAGCCTTTTGGGGGTGTTAAACAGTGCGTAAGTCATGACGGTCTTATTTTGCTTTTTTATGTTTTTATTTTTGTGGAGTTTTATTGAAGTAGAGTTGATTTACAATGTTGTGCCAATTTCTGCTGGACAGCAAAGTGATTCAGTTATCCACGTACACACCCATTCTCCTTCAGATTCTTTTCCCACCTAGATGATATCAGAATATTGGGTAAAGTTCTCTAATCTATAGCTCTTATTTTCAATCAAGCAACAAAGGCAGAGGGAAAGTGACCCAAGACAAGTAAGCAAATTGAGCAAGAGCGTCCACTGACGTGGCCTCACCACATGTGATGCCCTGCAAGGATCCACTGCCTCTGACACAGGACAACTGACGGTCCAATGCTGATCAAGCTGGGATGAAAAAACGGACAAAATCCTTGCAAACTAACAAAGTCAATCTCTGTACTTTTGAAATCAAAATAGGAGGAAAAAAAAAAAAAAAGCAAGGAAACCAGCCAAGAGACATAGTATGGGTTTTATTTGGAGCTGTGATTAGAAGTCTGTTCCCCTGGGAAGACCAGCTGAGGGTTAAGGGGTTCCAACTCCATTGGAATAAAATCACGCAAACGTCAGGGAACTAAGAGATGGCTGGGTTTGCGCTTCTGTGTCCTGCAGCCTCAGCCCAGCGCTGGGAGGCATACCACGTTGCAGTCTGTGTAACGAGGGCAGAGCTGAGGCCCGTTCGGAAAATCCTGACGTCCGCCCTGTGAAGCCCCTCCCTCAGGTTTCCGGCTTCCACATTCAAGTGGAGTGTTTGAATAATTCCAAACTTAAAAGAGGACATTTGCGTGTACGGTCAGGTCAGGACATCTCAGCCTGAAGAGCATCTCTCTGCTGCTAACTACGCATGTGCTATATTTTTTTTCTTTCATTTTTGTGGCTGCACCTGTGGCATATAGAAGTTCCCAGGCTAGGGGTCGAATCGGAATTGTAACTGCAGCTGAGGTCTACACCACAGCCACGGCAGGACCAGATCCAAGCCACATCTGCGATCCATGCCACACCTTCCTGCAATACTGGATCCTTAACCCACTGAGAAAGGCCAGGGATCAAACCCGCATCCTCATGGAAACTGTGTTGGGTTCTTAACCCACTGAACCACGCTGGGAACTCCCAGCACATGCTATTGTTTATCTGACACCTGCTGAAGGTCAGTAAAGCATTCCCTGTTTGAAGCAGAGTGACTGTGGCACTTCAGTTCAATATTAAGTCTGACTCTCTTTCCACTCTTCAGAACTATGATCAGAGCACATGGTCCCTCTTCCCTTGAAATAAAGGTGCTGTGATATTACTGACCATGAAGTTGACTTTCAGTCCCATCGAAATGGGGTTGAAGTACCAATAAGACCTATCCAGGCTCAAAAGGACAATATCCAAAAAACGAGGTCAATAAAATCTGCAATATACATCTACCCCTCTTGCCCGTCAGAATAATTGTGGCTTACGAGTGAGCAAATACGAATTGATTCCTCAACGGAGTCCATAAAAACTCGTGGGGTTGTTTCCATTTATAATAAAGACTTGCTTTTCCACTTGAGCAAAAGGTCCAATGGTTAAGCTTACTTGGCAGTCAGTTGATAATTTGCTTAGTTATCGGCTTGTTGATGGCTCTTTTACACATTAAGTGCAATTTAATCCACTTAGGTCACCTCAAAGTAGGGAAGAAGTAATTGTCTTAGGACTTTGAGCTCGCAGAGATATCTGCGTTGCAGTTTCTTAATGTACGCAGTGTGGTGGGTTATTTTTGAAAATGGCGAGGTAAAAAGTTCACGGATGTTTTACATATGTGTTTGTGGAGGAAGAGGCGACAGAGAAAGTTTAGAGCCTAGATGTTTGTCTCCAGGACTTAACTTAAACGTTCTTACTACTCCAGTGATTTCACACCAGGGTTTAGAAGTCTCTGGTCGCAGGAAGATCAGAATCCACTTTTTAAAAGGGTCGAAGGGCGTTCTGGGAAACTGGACTGCGACATCGAGCTTCTCAGAGTCACCCAAGTGGTGCTGTCCTCATCACATCACTCACTCTGTCAAAAAGGGGTGATGCCTCTCCCCGCAGTATTTATTTCTCCCTCTGCTCTGCATTCCTGTCAAACTGAACTGAACAGAGTGGAATTAAGTGCGAAGTGTTTCTACACCTGGGTCCCTTGAAGCTGAACCACAGATTCTCCAAAGCTAAACGGAACCCAAACTATGCCCTAAATACCGATTTGACATCACCTGCAGGACAGGATTGTTGAGACGTTTCGATGAGGTCGTGAACAGCGCTCTCACGGCACCTAATCACAGCAGGCTCTCTGCCCTCCCAGAGGACTGGCACCAGGTCCCCGATGATCCTCCTTGGGAGGAAGGGTCTTGGACACCTGCCCCCTTGGTCCGTCTCCATAGAAATGTCTTTGTTTCACCATCAACCGTATCTGAGATGCAGAAATCAGCCCCTGCCTGGCTTTGTGCCTCAGTCTTGCACCGTTCAAATTGAACCCCCCTCCAGCAGGAGGACCTCCTCAGAACACATGTAAACGTGATCATCCTCTATGGAAAACCCTCTGGAGGTGCCTCAGAGCCCCCAAGATAAAGTCAAAGTCCTTAATCGGCTCTCAGAGCCATCCGTGATCTGGCCGCCCTGTTCTCCTGGGCCGTTCCTGAGATCTGGAGCCCTCTGCGCCTCGAAAATAAATAAATTAATAAAATTAAACTTATGGGAGAATAGATGAAAAAAATGGACTAATTACTATATAGCTAACATTTTGATAGTTTTGTAGATTATAAATTCTGCGAGCCTGAGGCTAGGAGAAAACAGAGGCGGTATATGCAGGTGACATTAGGTTATAGCTGAAACCCAGTCGGTAAGAGGACTCCAGGGAGTCACTTTAGCTCCACAGCATGGGTCCTGGTGTGCAAAATACAAGGGGCTTGGACATGGAGATTGCTCTGATCTTGAAGACACAGTGCTTAGAGGTTTCTTGACTCTGTGTGTTGTGTGCGCACACTGTGTACAGGTGTTGTGTGTGCCTGATGTGCAGTTAAGTCGAGCCAAGTGCAAAGAGAGGCCAAGTTGGTACCTACAGAGCAATTCCTTTTAGGGAGCTGAAATCTATAGTTTGGTTCATATGTCTGAATTGTCTATAAGAATTATCCATTAATATGTTAGAGCACATGCTAAGTCATCACTTATTGAGTTAATTCTACCACATATTGTGTAAAGCACCTTACGTGTATCTTCTGATTTAATTCTTATAATGCTCTGCACAACAGGTACATTTAGCCTCACACCGCAGAAGGTAAAACTGAGTCTTATAGAAGAAGAAGTTCACCTGGCTTATGGAAAAGGGAAAACAACAACCACAACTAGGATATTTAGTTAGTTAGTTAGTTAGATTTTTTAAGGCTGTACCCTCAGCATATGGAGGTTTCCACAGCCGTAGTAAAGCCAGATCCGAGCCATGTCCACAACCTACCCCACAGCTCATGGCAGCGCTGGATCCTTAACTCACTGAACGAGGCCAGGGATTGAAACTGCATCTTCACGGCTACTAGTTGGGTTCATAACTGCTGAGCCACAACAGGAACTCCACATAATTAAGATTTTTAACCTCTGTCTGTTAAAAGCTCAAGTTCTCAACCATGATGGCACATTTATTTTTATTTTTTTGACTAAAATCCTATGTATCTCCAGACTGTGAAAAGCAGTCCACTTCACTGGTTGGCAGATATACTTATAAATCTCGTCTTGTCTCTGACTCTCCAGGACACATGGCGACCTGAGTAGAAAGGAGTGGAGGGCAGAAGGCTGCTGGCTGCTCCCGTGACTTTGAGATCCGAGAGTGCTGCCTGGACGGGGTGTCCCACAGGGCCAGCCATCAGGGTGCCTGCTTGCCTTCTGCCCCAGGCCTAGCGCTCAGCTCCGGTGGTGGTTGCAGATGCAAAGGGCCGTGAAGCATCTGCCCATCCCATACAGAGGGCATGGGCTCTGTAATGACGTAAAGATGACAAAGCCAGTCAGCATATGCCAGATTCTGGAGCTGGCTTTTTCTATTTCCTAAGCATAAACATTTTCCAAGTTTCAGCTTTTACCCAGGACCCCGAACAGTGTTCTTGCTTGCTCTCTGCACCCCTGTCCTAGTGTGTGATAAACTCACTTTTCCATTGAAAAGAATGAGTGAGAAAGAAAACTTTAATTTCAAATAAAACAAAATGAGAAAATCAATAATTTGTCATAAATGAAGGTGAAAAAAAATCCGTGCTTGAGGAAATATGTGGGTGCAGTTTTATAAATTTCATCCGCAAGTTGTCTACAATCACGAGTTCTGCCAAAATATTTTACAGCCCAAACTGCTCCTTAGGAAACCGAGACAATGCCGTTACTGATTTGTATCATCCACTTCCAAGATCGAAGAATGAGAAAGTCCAGGTAACGTCAAAAATCCTACACAATAGTTCTGATTCCAGAGCGCCTGGTCTGTTCGTGGTCAGCCCAGATACAGACTAACTCGGTTCATCTCATGCATTGTTCTCTGCTGCAGGCACAGCTTCATGTCTGCGCTGATACACCAGGGCCAGAACGACCGTCCCTCCAAGATTCCGTGTGCCCGTGTGCCCAGAGGGATGGATGCGGGCAGCCCGGTTCCATTCAGAGTCTTGTTTGTGGAGCCCTTTGAGGCCATCCACATCCTTCACAGACCCCTCCGCTTGGAGGGAGGGAAACACACAAACGACCCCGCCCACGAGAATGCCATTTGTCATGGTCGATGCTGGGTTTCATGCCACAATGCAATGACATACCACACTGTGACATTTTAATGAGAATGTGTAAGGCTTTACATCTGTCACCTCCAAATCTTGTGGTGGGGGGGGCATAGTGGGAAGAAAGTCCTGGCAGATACTGTTTTTAAAAAATGAGAGAACATGAGAAAGGCAAAGAGAGGGAGAGAGATTTCATCACCCAGGTCACCTGTTCCTGACCACACACCTCCTTAACGTTCCCACCTACTCCGGGAGGGAGGGAAAGGTCAGCTGGATGCACCTGAAGGAGCCCCGCCTGGAGGTCCGTCTGGCTCTAGACCAGAAGCTCTCGCCCAGGCTTTAAGCTCCAATACAATTGCTTCATTCAGTCTTCCATCACTTCATGTAAAAAAAAAAAAAAATAGAGAATCCACCTGCTAAAACCGGTACCCCGATCTAACCTGGAAAGTTATATATACAGCAAGGACTTAGGAAGCCTGGCAAATAAGAATTCAGAGCCCGTGAGCAGAGAGCAAGATCCTTGAAGGACTTTGCCTCAGAAAATGCCCTGTAAGAGCTCAAAGGTATTTCTTAAAATGCATTGACAGGTCCCTATTCACAGCTGACCTTTTCAGCAGCAAACAGAAGAATGTATTTTTTCCCAAACATTGTGCCTATGGAAAGAAAAGGGCTAAAACGTGTTTCTTTGACCCGGGTGACATCATGCTGTGTTGTGACAGGCTGCAGCACAATCAGTAAACAAGTGACAGGCCATCCCTCATGGGGCGATGATGTCACAGAGGCCTCAGGAAGGGGCCTGGGGAGTTGGTGGGGGGAGGGGAGCAAGAGGATGCCATCTGGCTGGGGAGGAAGAAATAAGAGGTTTGCAAAGTTCTTCACAGTGTGATGTTCTGTATTTTTGTTTGCATTTGCTTCAGAATTCTGTATAAAACCAGGCTGCTAAACTCTTGACATTTTCATAGCTGGAGTGATATCATATAGCAACACTGATATTTAAAACTTATTTTCTGGTATGTGATGTCATTAAAATTGCTTTCAACCCCTCTTGCTCTTCTCCTCCCCAAGTCAATATTAAGCTTTGAATTGTGCATAGGTCGTTTTTCATGCAGAGATTATGTCCTGAAGGACAATTTCCATCCACATTTCCAGTTCCTTAGATTTTCCACTATGATTTCTATTAATGCAACTATTGATAATATTATTGGGCACCTGCTGTATGCCAAGCACTGTACTGGCGCTGTGTACAGCTAACCATTACTATGAGGGCTGGGCAAGGCAAGTGTCATTACGTCCTTTCCTTGGTTGGAAGCAAAGAATAAGAGAAGATAGGTCACTTGTCTGATGCTACAGTTAAGGGGCGGAGCTAGAACGCCACAAGAAATCCTGCAGTGAAAGAGAGACATACTCAAAGAACAGGGATTCCTGAACACCAGAGGAGGCAACGTGGTGCAGGGCACCTTGAATGGACCACTACAGGTAAACACCCAGCAGGCTGAGTCTCTGTGCTGTGGGAGATTCACAATACACATGGTCTTGTCTGTGGGCTCCTTAGGATGCTCCCTACATAAAACCATAGGCTCTAAACAGAGATGGCAAAACTCAACACTGCTCGGGGCTTTTCTGGAGTCCTTTCTATCATAGCTTTAGCCATGGAATAAAGGGACAAATAAAGCATTTCTCTTTCTAATTTTTTATTAAAGTATAGTTGATTTACAATGATCTGCCTATTTCTACTACACAGCAAAGAGGCCAGTGATAAATATATATGTATTCTTTTTCTCATATTACCTTCCATCATGTTCTATCACAAGCGACTGGATATAGTTCCCTGTGCTGTACAGTAGGACCTCATGGCTTATCCATTCTAAATGTATACCAACCCAAGCTCCCTGTCTATCCTACTCTTCCTCCCCCTTGGCAACCACAAGTCTGTTCTCCATGTCTGTGAGTCTCTTTCTGTTTTGTAGATATAATCATTTTTTCCCCACATTTTAGATTCCACATATAAGTGATATTGTATGATAGCTATCTTTCTCTTTCTAACTTACTTCACTTAGTATGAGAATCTTAAGTTCCATCCATGTTGCTGCCGATGGCATTATTTAGTTCTTTTTATGAGTAGTATTCCATTGTGTATATATACCATATCATCTTAATCCACTCATCAGTCAATGGACATTTAGGTTGTTTCCGTGTCATGGCTATTGCATTTTTCATGTGCAACACATATGAGCAACTGGGGGGAAAGGGCTGCAAAGCCCAGATCCTCAACTCTTTTTTTTTTTTTTTTCTGTCTTTTTGACATTTCTTGGGCCGCTCCCACGGCATATGGAAGTTCCCAAGCTAGGGGTTGAATCGGAGCTGTAGCCACTGGCCCACCCAGAGCCACAGCAACGCGGGATCTGAGCCGCGTCTGCGACCTACACCACAGCTCACGGCAACGCGGGATCCTTAACCCACTGAGCAAGGGCAGGGAGTGAACCCGCAACCTCATGGTTCCTCGTCGGATTCGTTAACCGCTGCGCCACGACGGGAACTCCCAGATCCTCAACTCTTAAAGAATGTGATTTAAATGATCAACTTCTGCTGATTTTAACCACCATCCTCAAAGGATTCATACTCTACAAACCACCGGGAGGAACAGATGAGATTGACATCTGACCACGTTTTCTTCATTTGCTTGAAACCCCTCTTTGCTCTCGGTATTCCTACCTGCGCTGTCCACATGGTGCCACTAGCCTGTGAAAAGACCGGCGTTTGATGGCTCTGAAACCGGGCTGTGCTCTGATGACAAAGCCGAGGTTGGACTTAACAGACTTAGTAGGAAGATAAGAATGTAGACGAGCTCATTAGTAACTTCGGTACTGTTTACGTGTTAGAGTGACAGTATTTTGGATATATTGAGTAAGATAAAATGTTAGTAGCATTGACTCCACCAGCAATAAAACCGAACATAAACAAGCGGGACAATGTCAAATTAAAAAGCTTCTGAATAACAAAGAAAAAAGATTAACAGAAGGGGAGGCAACCTATAAAATAGGAGAAAACACTCACAAACCATCTATCTGATGAGAGATTAATCTCTAAAATATATTTAAATCCCTTACAACTCAATAGTAAAATAATGAATAATATGGTTTAAAAAATGGGTTAAACATTCTTCCAAAAAAGACATGCAGATGGCTTACAAGGGTATGAAAAATGCTCAATGTCATTAATAATCAGGGAATGAAAATTAAAATCACAGTGAAATAGCACCTCACACATGTCAGGATAGATATTAGGGAAAAAAAAAAAAGAGAGAAGTGTCAGTGAGGATATGGAATTTGGAATGTGGGCTCAGTGTTGATGGGCATGTAAAATGGTGTAACCACTGTGGAAAATAGTACAGAAGTTTCTCAGAAGATGAAAAAGAGCTGCCATGAGATCCAGCAATTCCACTGCTGGGTATTTACCCAAAAGAATTGAAATAGGGATTTTGTAGAGATAGCTGCATTCCTGTGCTCATGACAGCACTGTTGAGGACAGCTGATATGTAGAAACAACCTAAATGTCCACCAGTAGATGCATACATAAATATGCAGTATGTACACACAATAGACTATTATGCAGCCTTAAAGATGGAGGAAGTCTACTGTATATAATGTAGATGAAACTTGAGGACATCGTGTCAAATAAAACAAGCCAGCCACAGAAAAACAAATAAAACACAATTTCACTTATATAAAGTAGTTAACATAATCAAACTCATAGAATCAAAGAATGGAGTGGTAGTTGCCAGGGGTTAGGGAGAGGGTAAATGGGGGTTGCTGTACGATCCGAGCATCAGCTCTAGAGATCTACGGCACAGCACTGGTCCCACAGTCACAGTAATGAGCACTTACAGCTTTGTTGAGAGGGTAGGTCGTGCTATGTGGTTTTACCAACATTAAATGTAAATTAAATTAAGAATAACTGCACCGATTTATGTTTAATTATTTGAATATGGCTACTAGAAAATTTAAAAGTACATATATGACTCTCGTTGTGTCTCACTTTATATCTCTATTCAGTAATGCTGATCTACAAGATGAAACCTGCAACCCTCCAGTGGCGTTCAAGATCTATCTTTCTCCACATTCTCCGTGCAGCCCAATCCCCCATCCTCCAGTTTCACGTCCTCTGTTTCCCATCCCACGCGCCGCAGCACTTCTCAAGACTTCGGTTGGCATCTTCTTTCATCGGGCACGTTGTCCTGTTATTCCCTGAGATCTCCTTCCCTTCAAGAGGTTTTACTTAACATTTAAACTTACCTGGGTATTTTAGTCTTCAAAGGCTGTTCCTGAATTGGGTCAGGTACCTTTAATTTGTGAAATTAAAGACACTGATCACGTCTTATTCTTCTTTGTTTCCTCATAACCGAAACACAGAGCCAGGCTGAGGGCATACACCCCACAAGTATTAGTTAAAACATAGATGAAATTGTGCCTAATTTCTGCTTCTACTTCTGTTGACCTTGACTCACCCACCGCTCTCAAGCCAGGAATGCTGAGTTAGGCCGTCGCCACTCTGGGCTCTAGGCGGTCTGTCCAGGTTCATGCAGTCCTTCTGTTCCATTTTATTGATAAGATCACTTGAGTCACCTCCAGTCAATTCTGGGTCAGTGAGACTCAGGGTATCAACCCACCCACTCCTCCACATATACAGGCCCCAAAGCCCTCAGCAAACAACTCCTCTCTTGTGTTCAAGCAAGGGAGATGTTGCCTGGATAAGGTTGCCTAGATAAGGTTGCATAGATAGAACATTTGACCTAATGAGCACACCTGGTCCCCCCACCAAACATAGAGTCCAGACAAGACCCAAATCCAGGCTTTCAGGGCCAGTAAGACCCTATTCCAGAATTTTATCTATACTCCCTGGAAGGTGAACTCTTGTTCTCTCTGGAGCACATGCTGAAGGAAGACACTAGAACTGCCCCAGCTTCCTCATGGGGAAATGGGACGTCAAGGTGTCCAACCAGAGGCAGCAGAGCTGAGATGAGAGGGGGAATCTTGCTCTGTTAACGCTGTTTGAGCCTGGGGTCTGGTCTTTCCCCAGAACTCTTTGCTCTTTGCTCTTACACTATTGTCGGTTGGATTTCCTCTTGATGGCTGCAGAAGCTCAGGGTGATGTTCTTGGCATAATGGGAGTTGCCTGTGTCTACTGACAAGTCTGCAAGCCACTCTGAGTGCCTTTCCCAGTGGTGCAGGTAACTGATTAATATTTCCGGAATAAGAATATGAAATACTAGACCCAATTACATTACACAGGCATAGGAAGGAGATAATGCTATTTTATTTTCAATATTTATGTGACGTAAAATTAAACAAGTCTGGCTTGAATTCTTCTTGGAGCTTTTACTTATTACATTAAATCCAACAGGTGTTTTTAGAGTTGAATCTGGCACTTGTAATATTATGAGGTTTTCTAACTTCTTTGTGGAGGGTGAGTGTGGGTAAAAGAATTAAACATGTATGAGTGGGTCTGCACATATGAACACACACACGAAAAGAAGTTTGCCAACAAGTACAATTTTTATATTTGAAAGTGTTATGTCAAGAATTTTTTCCCAGTGAGAAAATGCCTTTAGATCTTTTCAGCTTATAGATACTGACCAAAATCAAAGTGCATATTGATGACACCTGCAAAAATTCAGCTGTAGGCAGCACTAAAATCAATCTAACCCTTTTTTGATATGGCCTGGGTTCATGGGGTTTCACCATTCTTTTCTAAGTGAAACAATGCTTATTTGATTAAAACAGAACTTTTATAATAACATTATTTTATTTTTTATTACGAGCTTGGTATGTCATCGTTTCTTGTCTGAAAAGATGTCTATGCTTTAAGCCTTAAAAGAGTCGGATGAATGTTTGCTGCTTAGACCAATGTTCCATTATTGACCTTGCTTAATATTTGGGAAATAAAAGTAAGTACGTGTATTCCAAATATACTCCAAAATAAAATGGAACATTTAGTGTTGAAAAGTTAGACTGAGTTCATATTTTCCAAAGAGATATAACTCGGGCTTTTCAAAATGTGTGTATGTTTGTCTTTTGTAGTGTAGTTGGCTTTAGCTATGAAAAAGCCTTTAATAGATCCTGAAAGATCCTAAAATACCGGTCTGCGAGAGGTCATGAAAGAAGGTGGTGTATTGTGTTATCAGCGATATCATCAATTGGGGGGTGTCCAGTGTCACATCCATTTAGCATCTCCTGTGATATAATGAAACTGTTTATAAGATTTCCCACGGCACTGTCAGTCCAGGAAGGTAATTCTGTGAACAGAGGAGAACGCCTCTGAAAGGAAGGAATGCCATAGCCAATGGGAAAGGAAAATAGAAAGTGACCTTTCTCCGTCCTGCTTTTCCCCTCAGAGAATGCCACACCGGGGTTTTTCCCTCGGTTTGAACAATGTTTACAAAGAATTCTGGTGAGTGCCACATACACATCTGAGATCACTATGAGTCCCACATCGTTTTCCCTGTTAATATTGATCACATATTGGGTAAAAGTTCTTAATCTCTCCAGTTTCTATCGCTTACTCCTCAAAACTTAGAAGACTCCATTTTCATTGTTATTTTTATTTTTTGCTGTGGGAATGGAAATTAATGGAAGCATCTAAGGATTCTAAATGCCCAGACATTGAACCACTTGGAAGCTTTTATAGACCAGTAGTCAATTGTGCACATGTGAAAGTGCCATGGGATATGGAACCTGTGAAAAAATTACGTTCCATTCTCCAAACACAGCCACTTAGCGAGACAGCAATGAAACGCTTACTAGTAATGGCTCTAAATGTATGTTTTATTTATTTTTGTGTTTTCATCTTACTGCCGTACATCACCAGAAAGTGCTACTCCTCTCTCCTTTATAATTATGCTATCTAATTGTTGATGTTTTGATTAAAAAATTTATTATTCCCTTTGTAACTTAGTTTCCAAATTCTGCAACACATGTATTCAACTTCTTTCCCCTAGTATCTCATGAATATAAAAAGCCTGAGGAGGTTAAATACTGATTTTTCTGTTCTATAAAGGTGTTTCCTGTAAGCAATTATACTCATTAACAGTATAGTCGACTAATATGAACATCAGTTTCCAGTTGAGTGTCCACCATATCTCAATTTATTTTTCCACATTCTTCAAATAAAAAGTCAATAGTGAATGAATATCGGGAAAATTCTACACTTAATTTTTTATGCTGAATTCCAAACTTCTCATTACTTGAGTCCTTTCATGAGATAAACCATATATAATAAATTATAAATATATTAATGAACTAAATATTCCAGTTAAAAGCAAGGACTGAAAACGAGGGGCTCTAGTTAAAAGCCAAAATGCAGTGACCAAAACAAAATTCCAACTATACATAATTTATGAGAAATATATTTAAAATACGTTACATTTAAAACATCAAGTTGAAATAAAAGAAGAGCAAAAAATATGTAACAAGGAAACCACTACCCCCCCCCAAAAAAAAACCCTGCGTAACCATCTTATTATCAGCCAAATTTGACTTTATGGCAAAGCATCTCCAGAAATTAAGAGGCAGAAACATAAGGTTCAAATGATTTACATTTCATTTTATAAGAAGATAAAGCAATACATAATTTCATTCAATTTCATGGCCTCAAAACATTAAAAGAGAAAAAAAAAAAAACCTGATACAATCATAAGAGAAAATAGAATAACCTACAATCATTGTTGGAAATTTTGCAATAACACCCTCAATAATTAAAAGAACAAGGACAAACAAACTCATGAGAATATAGAGATTTAAACAACAATGAAAAAAATCTAATCCAATGGAAAGAGAGAGAAAGGAGCAAAAGAATCAAACTCAATGCAGAATACACACTTTTTGCCAGAATACTTGAAATATTTTCCAAAATTGAATATATCTTAGTCCATAAGCAACTCTTCACACATTTCAAAAGTTTCAAGTTACAGACTATGTTTTTTGACAACCAGGCAATTAAGTTGGAAATAAATAACGATACAATAAAATACATTTATGGTTGAAAATTAAGAAAGATTTATTTTGAAGTAACCCATTGAGCAAACAGAAATGATAATGAAAATAAAATATTTTGAATGGGATTATAATAAAAATTTTACATATCAGAATTTCTGGTATACAAGCAAAGCGATATTTAGTTAAAATTTTATAGTCTTAAATATATAAATAAAATTCTATAAATTAATGAACTAAAAGTCGATTTCAAAAACCTAGAGGAAAAGAGACTGACAAAATAAACCCAAGGAAACAAGAAAGCAGACAAACAATTAAATCAGAACAGAAGTTATTAAATTAGAAAAAAAATTCAGAGAGTAACAAATACAAACAGTAGTTCTTAAAAATGACCAAAAGTGATAAACTTCTGGTGAAACTGGTGGAGAAGAAGAGAGAAGACCCAAATAATTCATTTCGTGTGTGAAAACAATCAACCTCTATGGACTAGACAGCTATCAGACAGATAACAAAGTGAATTATAAAAAGCTTTAAGCCAGGATAACAGACAATTTACTTGTTATGGACAAAATAGCCTAGAAAAATATAACTCACCTACACTGCCCTCTCCTCCACATAGAAAGTGTGACTAAACCTTACTGTAAGAAACCACATTTCTGAAACACAAAAATTCCATCCCACTAAAAAAAATTTAGATCCAGATAGTTTTGCAACCAGATTTCCCTCAAACATTTGATAAAGAGAAGTATAGAGGATGCTTCTAGAATTTATTTCTTTAGCTAATTATTCTGTTAAAGAAGATGAAGGACAGAAAATGACACACTACCTCTCTTTAAACTATATATTAGCTGGGTAAATGTAGACTCCAAAACACGACCTCATTGAATTTACACCTAAAGTCAAGCTTGGCTTATTTTTAGATAATCTTTCAGTGTATTTCTTTCTTTCTTTTTCTTTCCTTTTTTTTTTGTCTTTTCTAGGGCCGCTCCTGTGGTATATGGAGGTTCCCAGGCTAGGGGTCCAATCGGAGCTGTAGCCACTGGCCTACACCACAGCCACAGCAACGGGGGATCCAAGCCGTGTCTGCAACCTACACCACAGCTCACGGCAATGCCGGATCCTTAACCCGCTGAGCAAGACCAGGGACTGAACCCTCAACCTCATGGTTCCTAGTCGGATTCACTAACCACTGCACCACGATGGGAACTCCTTCTTTCCTTTTTTTAAAGGTTAATTTACAAGGCTGTGATAATTTCTGCCATACAACGAAATGACCCGGTCCTATGTATGTACATATCACCATTCTCTCTCAGTTTCTTTTCCCTCATACATTATCACATGTATGGGTGATACATACATGTATATTGGGTAGACTATTAGGTAAAATTCTCTGTGCTCTACAGCAGGTCCCCCATGGCCAATCACTTCATATACCTCAATGCGCATATGAAAATCCCAAACCCCCAGTCAATCCTTCCCACTCCATACCTGTCCCTTTGGTAACCATATGTTTTTCAAAGTCTGTGAGTCTGTTTCTTTTCTACAAATAAATTCATTTATGTCCTTTTTTTTCCCTTTAATTTAACATATAGGTGATATCATATGATGTTTGTTTTCCAATGACTGCCTGATTAACTTCACTTAGTATGATATTTTCTAGGTCTATCCATGTTACTGCAAATGGTATTATTTCATGCTTTTATATGGCTGAGTAATATTCCATTGTGTATATGTACCACATCTTCTTTATCCTTTCTTCTGTTGACAGACATTTAGGTTGCTTCCATGTCTTGGCTATTGTAAGTAGTACTGTAATGAACATAGAGGTTCATGTATCTTTTCAAATTATGGTTTTCTCTGGATAGATGCCCTAGAATGGGATTGCTGGATCATAGGGTAGTTCTATTTTTAGTTTGTTGAGGAACCTCCGTACTGTCTTACACAGTGGTTGCACCCATGTACATTCCCACCAAAAGTGTAGGAGGTTTCTCTTTTCTCCACACCCTCTCCAGCACTTATTGTTTGTAGACTTTTGGATGATGGCCATTCTGGCTGGTGTAAGGTGGTGCCTCAGAGTAGTTTCGATTTGCATTTCTCTAACAATCAGTGATGTTGAACATCTTTTCATGTGTTTTTTGGCCATCCATATGTCTTCTTTGGAGAAATGTATATTTAGATCTTCTGCCCATTTTTTAAAATTGTGTGTGTGTTTTTTTTTTTTTTGACATTGAGTTACAGGAGGTGTTGTACATTTTAAAGATTAATTTCTTGTCAGTTTCTTCATTTGCAAATATTTTCTCCCATTCTATAGATTGTCTTTTGGTTTTGTTTATTGTTTCCTTTGCTGTGTAAAAACTTTTAAGTTTAATTAGATGTTATTTATTTTAATTTTTTAATTTTTATTTTTTGCTTTTTAAAGCTACATCCACGACATATGGAAGTTCCCAGGATAGGGGTCAGATCGGAGCTACAGCTACTGACCTAACAGTGGATGTGTTTGCCTCTTAGGTTTTAACAGAAATGTTAGGTTCTAACATTTCTCTTCAGTAGAGTCTGAAGTTTCTATCCAGGGCATTAAGCACCAAAAATTAATACTACCCAGTGTATTAATGCAAAAGGAAAACTGTAAGAATTGGAAAATAAATACTTCAAAAGGAAGAATCAAATCTGCAATGATCTGTAGATGCTAAAAAGGACATTCTCCAAAAGGATCTACAGAAAAGCTAAAAGAATTCATGAGATTCCATCAAAGCTCATGAAAATAAAATCAGTGTCAAAAAGCTATATTTCTCTATACCTACAACAACTAAAACTGAGGAAAAAATACCACTTACAATAAGATCCCAACATCCAAAAGGCAAGAGATGACTTTAATAACAGCAACAACAAATGCAACATCTCAGTGTCAAAAAATACAAACTTTATTGATGACATTGAAGGAGTCTGTACAGAAAACAAAACAAGGAGTTTCTGTTGTGGTGCAGCAGAATTAAATCTGACTAATATCCATGAGGATGTGGGTTTGATCCCTGGCTTCGCTCCTTGGGTCGGTGATCTCCATTGTCATGAGCTGTGGTGTAGGCTGCAGATGTGGCTGGGATCCCATGTTGCTGGTGCTGTGATGGAGGCCAGCAGCTGTAGCTCTGATTCCACCCCTAGCCGGGGAACGGCCACATGCTTAGGGAACAGCCCTAAAAAAAAAAAAAAAAAAAAAGAGAGAGAGATTAAGGAAAGAATACAAGTGTGGACCTTTGTCTCAAATACAAATCTACTCTAGAAAGACTGTTAATCCAAGAGTAAAAGTCACAGTGAGGAAAATAAAATAAGATTGGAGGTGCAAGGGTCTGCAATGTCAGACCCTCAGTAAATATACTTTTAAAGGACACAAAAGGACAAAGATTAAAGGAAAAGACTAAGAAAGTAAACATAAGCAATTGTGGAGTTCCCTGGTGGTGCAGCAAGTTAAGGATCCCGCATTGTCACTGTGCTGTGGCACAGGTTCAGTTCCTGGCCCAGGAACTTCCACATGCCATGGTCAGAGCAAAACAAACAAACAAACAAACAACAAACAAACAAACAGCAGTTTTGTTTCTTAGAGGAATTGAACAGAAAAAAACAAACAAAAAAACTACAGATTGAGAGACTACATTTAAAACTAATTTATCTGGCAAAAAGACGGTATCTCGGCAACTTTCACTTTCGGAAGTTGTTCATGTTATTATTATTATTACAAAGCAAATAACCCAAAAGAAAAATATACAAACAATTCATACAACTCAACAGCAAAAAAACAAACAACCAATTGAAAAATGGGCAGAAGACCTGAATAGACATTTCTCCAAAGAACACATACAGATGGCCAACAGGCACATTAAAAAAATGCTTAACATTACTAATTATCAGAGAAATGTAAATCGAAACTACAATGAGGTACCACCTCACACTGGTCAAAAAGGTCAGCATTAATAAGTCTACAAATAACAGATGCTGGAGAGGATGTGGAGAAAAGTGTACTCTCCTTCACTGTTGGGAACGTAAATTGGTACAACTGTTACAGAGAACAGTATGGAGGTTCCTCAGGAAACTAAATACATAAACTCTCGCATGATCCAGCAATCCCACTCCTGGGCATATACCTGGACAAAACTTTCGTTCAAAAAGATACACGCACCTCTGGAGTTCCCGTTGTGGCACAGTAGTTAACGAATTTCACTAGGAACCATGAGGTTGCGGGTACGGTCCCTGGCCTTGCTCAGTGGGTTAAGGATCCAGCATTGCTGTGAGCTGTGGTGTAGGTTGCAGAGGCAGCTCAGATCCCTCGTCGCTGTGGCTTTGGTGTAGGCCAGCGGCTACAGCTCCAATTTGACCCCTAGCCTGCGAACCTCCATATGCCACAGGAGTGGCCCTAGAAAAGGCGAAAAGGCAAAAAGACAAAAAAAAAAAAATACATGCACCCCTATGTTCATTGCAGCACTATTCACAATAGCCAAGACATGGAAAAAAACTAAATGTCCATCGATGGATGGATTATATACACAATGGAATACTACTTAGCCATAAAAAAGGAAAAAATAATGCAGCAATGTGGATGGAACTGGAGACTCATACTAAGTGAAGTAAGTCAGAAAGAGAAAGACAAATACCATATGATATCACTTATATATAGAATCTAAAAAATGGCACAAATGATCCTATCTACAAAACAGAAAAAAACTCATGGACATAGAGAACAGACTTGTGATTGCAAAAGGGGAAGGGGAGGGAGTGGAATAGACTGGGAGTTTGGGCTTAGCAGATGCAAACTACTGCATTTGGAGTGGATAAGCAATGAGGTGCCGTGTAACACAGGAAACTATATCCAATCACTTGTGATGGAACATGAAGGAGGATAATGTGAGAAAGAGAATGTATGTATGTGTATAACTGGGTTGCTATGCTGTTCAACAGAAATTTGCAGAACATTATAAATCAAGATAATAAAAAAAATTTAAAAATAAATAAATAAATAAAAATAAAATCAAGGGAACACTGAAATGCAGTATGTGGGGAGATACACAGGTGGGCCATACAGTGTCAACATGAAAGGAAGTGACGGCCAGGTGAGTCAGGACTGTGGCTGTGCCACTGGAAAGAGTTAGGCAAGGGGGGAAGCTGGAAGTTCCGAGGGCTCCAGGGGTCCCAGCACTGGTCCGATTTGTCCTGTGGGTGATGGTTACGGGGTGTTTACAACGATTTCTTAGACTATGCATTTACACTGTACGGATTTTCCTAAATGGGTATTATTTCACAATTAAAAATTTCAAAACGTACATAATTTTTCTGTAGAAACTCACACATCATTTTCTGTAGAATTTGACATATCAGAACTCTTACCAAGCCTGGTACTTATGTGAGGAAATGCCAAACATTAACTTTGTTTTATGACCTTAAAAGGCCCATTTCACTTGTCACTTGCAGGCAATGCGGTTTCTGTGCCATCTCTATTTACTTCTGCGTGTTGACACAGACGTAGGTACAGATGCAGATGGAGATGGATGTAGAAAGCAGTATAAAAGCATTTGTAACATGGTGCTGCTAAATTCATATTCCTTGTGAATCCAAAGCGATTCCCTCGCTGCTTTTCTAACATCAGATAAAATGAATACGCTTGGATTTTCACTGGGCTCAAGGAAATACCTAAAAATTAGTTGTCATGGCGTTTCACTCAGAAATAAAACATTCAGAACTATTCTAATGTTCCAATGCATCCTTGGCCTAAGCTCTGGAAAGGTGTTCTGAACACACTTGCATATCGACATGGATGCAACTGGGGTCGAAATTTCCTGCCTAAATACACCGACGCTCCTAGAGGATTATTTCCGAATACGCGCACTTCCTTGCAGATGCTTCAACATTGACTAAGAGATGGCATTTTTGAAACACTCAATTTCAGTTTGATTTTGAAATATAAAGTTTACTTTCCACGGAAATACAAGGATGCCTTCCACTGGATCATGCAGGGTTTGATCCGAGACTTTAGGACCTTCGGACTTGGCAGCATTTTCCGTTCCCACGCGGATGGGCTTTAGGACGTGCTGCACCCCATGGACATTAAAAGCTGTCAATTTGCTTTGACTTTGGAGGACTTGGCCCCTGGCAAAATGAAGCTGAATTGCTTGGTTTGGTTGTTTTCTACCGTAAAAGTAAATGCTATTAAATTGATGGGGTAGAGTTTTGTCATTTTAATAGTACAAACCAGACTTTATGGTTCTCTCTGCGAGTATCATTTGTCTCATTTTTGGAGGGGCTCATTTAAAAGAAAAAAATGTAAAAAGAAAAGCTTGTCCTTTAGTGTAGATACTGGCCATATGGATCAGCAAGGAATCTTGTGAAAAGAAAGGGAAAAATGTTTAAATTCAGAAAGTGACAAAAGCTACATTTTCACTACTAAGGCGATTGTACTCAGAATGCAAGTGAAAGTAATTATAAGTTGACTCAACATTGAGAATCTGATTTGACTAAAGAACTCTGTATTTTGGTAGAAACATCTTAATTCAGGATGGAGGAGGGAAAGTTCAGCTCTGACAATAATAAGATGCACCTGGACTGTGTTTACTGCTTGGGTCTAAGCTAATTTCTGTATTTAGGAAGAGATATTTACTTCCAGTGTGTATTTTGCAAATTCGACCTGCTTTGCAATGGAACATCTTAACACCACTAGGATATATGTTCCTTCTTTCATTTTGTCTGCTTAGTAATTTTGTCAGAGAGAGGAATAGTATCTAAAGAATTCATTCCTAAATCTGCCTGAAGTTCATCACGATCCCATTACTCCAGTGGACCCGAAAAAATGCACAACCTAAAAGTTGAAAATCATATTTTACTCAGTGGACTTCCCAAGGACTTAAGCCTGCCTGGGAGACCATCTCTCAGATGGCTACTCTGAAAAGGTAAGGGAGTAGCCAGGATATACAGGAGGTTTTTTGCAAAACAAAACAAAAACCCCAAACAGGTAGTTGGAACATCAAAAGATGACTGTTAATGAAAGAAAAAAAAAAACAAAAAAACAAAAAAAACAAAAACCAGACATCTCAAGCTAATGACCTTAGCACTTTCCCATGCATGGTAAGATGGGTCTGGGCTCCCTGAAATCATTCCTTTGATTTATACCTTAACTGTCCAGGGCCAGTAACCTGCTTTTCTCCATCCTGAATCTACTCAGTTGGGGGTCAGTGGCTGGAACTGCTAACGGCTTGATGACCGCAATGTCCCTTACTTTCTCATAAGGCAGGTGACATTCTTCTTCTACACTCCCAAGCTGCTCCCTCTAACTGAAGAGGACAGGTGTGATAATTTACAAAGGTGCAAGAATTTGGTCCAAACACACCTGGAAATATGTTGAAAGCAAATTGACTCTGAAGCCACTGAACCACAGTCATGATACCAAATCTGATGGAACTTTGAGCAAGATGGTAGAATTGACAGCACGACCTCCTAGTGAGGGCTCAAAGCCAGGTTTTCAGATGTTAAATCTAGAGTTTATGACATTGTGTGTATGTGCTGTGTGGCTGTGTGTGTGTATCTGTGTTGTGTGTGGGTCTATATGACCTTGAGGAAACCATTTGTCTTCTCTAAATCTAAAAGAATAAAGGCGGACATATTGCGAGGGTCAGGTGAGAAAATGCATCTGGACATGTGATGGAAAGAGGTGTCCCCCTTCAACAGGATGACAAGAGCTCTTATTCAGCCACCAAGTCCCAGGTGGGGAGCCAGGGCTCTAACGCATACTTTGGTTGTTAGCCTTTTGGTAAAAGTTGTTGCCACTCTGCTTTAGGTGTGTCTCTTATAAACAGTGTATAATAATAATTATTATTATTTTCTTTTTGCAGCTGTACCTGCAGCATATGGAGGTTCCCAGGCTAGGGGTACAGTCAGAGCTACAGCTGCCAGCCTACATCACAGACACAGCAACAACAGATCACAGCCACACCTGCAACCTACACCACAGCTCGTGGCACTGCTGGATCTTTAACCCAATGAGTGAGGCCAGGGATCAAACTCTTATCCTCAAGGACACTATGTCCGGTTCTTGGCATCCTGAGCCTCAGCGGGAACTCCTAAACAGCAGACTGAGTGGGAGGATTGGCTCAACTGTGGAGATTTTGCCTATGACTAAATGCATTTCAAGCTCCATTACTATTTCAAATGTTTTTATTGTATGGTGAGTATGTCGTTTTTATTTACCTAACCTGTGTTTGTATCTCATTTATATGGATGTCGATACATGAATATCATTTTGAAATGTACTTCTGCTCCTTCGTTTTCTGTTTTGTTGAAACGCTGCCCTATTACACCCATTTCTTCTCCCTAATTTGTTTGTTTGTTTCTTGATTCTTAAGGTTTAATACTTCTTGGACTCCACCAATGAAGAAGAGATTTTTTTTGAAAATTTTATGATGGGTAATTTTTTCCTCTCTTGGAGGGTTTCTTCTGAGCTTTTCTGAGGTTTGTAATTAATCTCTTTTCTTTTCATAGAGATCTTTCATTTATGTTTGTTTTCTTCTGTTTATTTATTCATGAACATACCAGACCTCCTCAAATACAGGAGTTGTCAATAGATTGTATAAATTGAATTTGGTTAATTCTTAGTGTCCAGGGGTGTTTGATTCTTCCCAAAACTTTTCGGAAGCCTTTGATAGCTTTTTGGTGTCTAGGAGCTTATCATTATGGGCCTGAACGTTAGTGACCCCTCTTGATTTTGTGAATATTCCGAACTACTGGGTTACAAAAACTAAAAACAATTCACTCACTGTCAGAAGATCCTGTAGTTTGTCTTCGGGTTGTAAAACAATGTGATCAGTACAGATGCACATAAAATAAAAATCGACCGTCTCTCTTTATTCCCTTCCTGGCCCTCCCATCCCTTCCCAAAACCCCCATGCCTTTGTCTCCCCAGAGAGTTTAGGTTTGACAGTTGTAAGTGTTTCTTCGCAGCACTTTGTTGGCTTTTACATATTCATATAGATAAACATTTTAGTGTTTCCTTCTTTCTTTCTTTCTTTCTTTTTTTTTGGCTGCACCCATAGGGAAGTTCCAGGGCCAGGGACTGACTCTCAGCTGCAGCTGCCACCTATGCCACAGCTGTGGCAATGCCAGATCCTTAACCCACCTCACTGGGCTGGGGATCCAATCTGAACCTCAGCGGTGCCCCAGCCACTGCAGAGACAATGCCTGATCCTAAACCTGCTGTGCCACAGCGGGACTCCTCTCTCTTTTTTCCATTGTATAAAATATTTTGAGATAATCTCTATAATCTTATGTTTTTATTTCTGTAAAGTTATAGCTCAGAAAATCTTTCTTTTCAGTATATATAAAGCTTTTAAATTGTTTCATGCCGTTTTGTAGCATAAATATTTCATTTTTTGAGCACTATCACTTTCAAAGACTTTAGTTGCTATGACTTTTTTCTTTTATAATAAATGTTGTCTTCAACATCTTTCCACATGTGCTTCTTTGTACATAATTGCAAATGTTTTTGTAGGATAGACACCAAAAAGAAGAATTCTGGGACAAAAAATGAAGACCTTTATGTTTATAATCAATGATCCCAACTCTCCTCTAAAAAAGGCAACACCCAATAGGCTTCCTTAATATCACTTATTGGTCTATAATCTTCCCAATGCTGGTTATTGCCAAAGAAGTTAATTTTAATAAGTCTGATGGGTAAATAAATTGTGTCATTATTTTTAATTGGCATTTCCCTGGCTAGATGAGATTGAACATATACTCAGAAGTTCATATTTTTCTTCTCCCTCTCTTCTATATTTTAGATATTATCTCCCAACCTATCTTTTTTTCTTTTTATTGCTGCACCTGTGGCATATGGAAATTCCCAGGCCAGAAGCTGAATTGGACCACATCTGCGACCTACACCACAGCTCGTGTCAATGCCAGATCCTTAACCCACTGAGAGAGGCCAGGGATTGAACCTGGATCCTCATAGCCACCATGTCAGGTTCTTAACCTGCTAAGTCACAATGGAAACACCATCTTTTTTTTTTTTTTTTTCAGTGCTGTAGTCTACTAGTTCAGCTTCTTTCTTTATTTTTATTGGTCCTGGATTTTTCTCTTTTAAGAAGATTCTCCCATCCCAACAATTACAATCCATTTTTTATAGGATAATGTCTAAATGTTTATCTGATCCACTTTCCACACTCTGAGTGAAGAGTCAACCTGGAATCTGTTCTCCTATTTCCCTTGCAAAGAGCATATAAAATATATGCCCTGCTGTGCAAACAGAGAAAAATTCCTGGGCTGTCAGTGGTTTATATGACTAGTAAACCTTCTGAACTGGAGGTCCCCACCCCTCCATCCTCTGGATGAGCCTGCACCTGTGAAATGACATATAGCTGAATTTGTCAAAGCATATTTAATAAAGACGCTGCACTTTCAAATCCACCCGCCTAACAACTGCTTACAGAGAGACTTAAAATTTTGTCCACTTTGTATTCATCCTCAGACAAGGAAATCGCCAGGGGATGGGAATGAGGTTATCATGTAGAAAATCACTCCACTACTCAGAGTTGCTTAATAGGAGAAGAGGGAGACTCAGCCAGGAGCACGTTGAAATATCTATTTTAGACCTAGCTTTTAGAAGGGACACCAACACTTTACACTAAGGCCAGAGTCCTGTTCAAGCTCTAACTGTGTATTTTTTATTATAGTTTAGATATTTATGATTTTGTTATTTAGGATAATGTGAAATTTCACTTCTCAATTAACCCTTTCCATGCACCTTATAAACCTAGTAAAAAATGGCATCACTTCAAGAATTGTGACAAAGAGGAACTAAAACTAGCTGACCACGCTGGTCAGAGTTCTGAGACCCAGGGTGCATAGAATGGGAGAGAAGCCCTCTTTCTCCAACAGGGTCTGTGCAAACGCTTTCCTGAAAGCCTCCTCCTCAGATTCCGCAGGCACTCCGTGACTTCCGATGGAGCCCTTGACCCCTAGTTACAGGATTAAGCCTTGCGTATTCCGTAGGAAATGATAGCACTCCTGTAGGAAAAGGGAGCCAGCACAAATTGTCCAATTGAGGCTTGGCTATGTGTACACTGGATTTCTGCTATCAGCAGTTCATGTGTGGTTCATAAGTGGGGGAAGTTCTCTCAGGATGAGTTAACTTGGAACTTAAAATCACTCATGGGAGTTCCCGTTGTGGCTCAGGGGTTAAGAATCCGACGTAGTATCCATGAGGATGTGGGTTCAACTCCTGACTTCACTCAGTGGGTTAAGGATCTGGCATTTCCACGGGCTGTGGCATAGTTTGCAGATGTGGCTGGGATCTGGTGTTGCCCTGGCGGGGGTGTAGCCCTGCAGCTATAGCTCCGATTCGACCCCTAGCCTGGGAACTTCCATGTGCTGCAGAATAATTTTACACTGTTTACAAGAGACACACCTAAAAATGAGTGACAACAACTTTTACAAAAGGCTTTTACCAGGAGTGGCCTAAAAAGGAAAAAAAAAAAATCACTCATGGAGGCCAAACTGTGTTGAGAAACATGAACAGTCTAAAGAAAGAATATGCATGTTTCACACATGGCATGTGCTTCAGGCAAGAGAATCTTTTACTAGACCTGGAGCTAAAGTTGGCCTTATTTGTGATGCTGTTGATAGGAGGGAGTAGGAAAGTTGCCTGGGCGGTTGTGGGGGTCCCAGTGGGGGACCATGGATGGAGAGGGGGCCTGGGGAGCTTTGGGAGGTCACTGTGGGTTGGTGATCCCTTGGGAGGGCCATTGGAATGAGGCAGGCCTGCAGGACTAGAGGAGGCAGGAGATAAGCCTCAGGTCATTGGGTGGGGGTGGGGGGAGGCCTGCATTCAGGTTCAGACCTAGGGCAGGTGTTTAAGGACCCCCCTTCTGCTGATTTGAATAAGCACCATGACAGTCCTAGTTTGACCTTATGGGGTTAAATACTCTCTTACTGGGTATGTAGGAGGAGCTACTACTCAAGAAAGAGGACGAGGTGGTCTTTCCCCACCCCCACTCCCCTTGGAGGATAAAACTGAAGCCCACCTGCTCCTTGGGCAGAGTATCCTTTCCTGCCTGCTGGCATCTCTCACAACCATCCTATCCCAATAAATCTATTTCTTGCCTATCACCTGTCTCTTGCTGAATTCCTTCCATGTTGAGGCATGAAGAACCTTAACCTCAGTAAGTCCAGGCACCAGGTGAGTGAAAAACCATGGGTTCAAGTCCCAACCTGGGTCCTGGCTGGGTTCAAGCCTTAAGCTGTCAGTTTCACTGTGATGGCTCGGTAATGTCACTTTCTTCCTTTGATTTCCTAATCAGTGATAACCATTCCTCACAGGGATGGTGTGAGAACAAGTGGGATAAAGAAGCTGAGATCATATGCCTTGAGAGGTACTAGATTAGCACAAGGTATGGTTGTTAATTTTGTAGGCTATTATTAATAATTCATACAAAAGCTAAATTTAGCTCTACACCAATTCACCTTACTATGAACTGACAGCAACTGTATGTCAGAGCAAAAACGAAATTATTGCCATCATCCTTCCCAGAAAAATAGTTTGCAGAGGACCACACACTTTCAGAGATTTCACTGACTACAAAGTCTTCAATGCCAGATATTTGGCAGACCCAAACTTGTTACGTTATACAAGGCAACTAGAGCAATTCCAACGCTGAATCCTAGGAGTATATGCATTTTATGCAGTTCCTGGAGGATAATGGTACACATTTTCTGGAGTAAAAGAAAAAGAGGTGATATTATATTTATATTAATTCCCTTGATCACTGAATTTGTGAAGGATACAAACAGCTGCAGTTCTGAGAATGATGCTTTCAGAGTCAAAGGTACAACAGTGTGAAACCCATGAGCAGACAAGACCAGGGAGGTAGCAAGACTATCCAGTCACGTGCGGGAAAGTCATTGCTGTTTTTTGTGGGTAAGTCACTAGCACTTTGAGAAGTTGGAACTGGAAGGGTATTTAGAGGTCACCTTGGTCAATTACCATCCTTTTTCAAGTTTTAAAACTCCTCAGAATGTACTTGGTGAAAAACATTTGCATAAGTGTTTTTGAGATAAGATTATCTTAGAACTTGCTGTTCCATCTTCAGGGAAAATGACCTTCCTTCTTCTTCTGTGCTTAAGTAGACTGTGCAGGTCGCTCCTTGGTGTGGCTCTGAGGTCCTGCTGGGAAGTGCAGTGGATGAGCATTTGATCCAGCCTGAAACGTCGCATAGCCCCAGCCCGAAAGATTTCCCCTTCTCTCTATCCAGAGACTTCTCCCATTGGGAGCCAACCTGTTTTTGTTTGTTTGTTTGCTTTTGTCTCTCACTAGTTCCCCTGCTCATCCTCTTGCCAGTCATAATCAGTTTATTACTAGTTGTTCCTAAGAAAAATGTATTCTCTCTACCCCTCTGTAATTTTGCTCTTGTCTTGAAATATTACAAATATTTATCCTATTTATCTCCTGTTCTCTCCCTGATTCTGGGAAATGCCCAAAACCCCAGTGTTCCACTGAGTCCTTTTTAGATTCTAGCTTCATCTTCTTATCAGAATGCCATTAGGAGGTGGGCATTGCAGATTCTCATGGGGGTGTCCCAGGAACTTTTTGCAGCAAGGCTGTGCAGACTCTATGGAAAAAGGGAGGGAAGCTGAGCTCAAGGAGAAATGGAGGAGCTGTATGGTGGAAACCTTTTCAATGACGGAATCAGAGTGCTATAAAAATCCACACATTTCAGTCATTTTTGATTCATTTATTAGTGTTTCCTGGATGCTAGTATATGCTGGGCTTAGTGATGGCTGCTGAGTACTCGACGGTGAACTGGGTGTCATCCCCAACCTCACTGAATGAGCGTGGGAAGCAGAAGAGAGCTCTGGCTGAGTATTTGGGGACCTCGCTGAAAGGAAGATGAGGGTGATTTGGTGCCTTAAATAGTCTAAGAGATGGTGCATCTGTGAATTTAAGTGTATTCTGACATGATGGCATCTCTGCACACAGCTCCGTGCTTGATTGTTGTTTTTAGTGTACCAGCCCTAAAAACATATTCAGGTGAACTTTAAATCACATGAGGGGTGTTTGCAGAGACTTTTTTTTTTCATTTCAAAAAGATGGCATTTTCCTCAACCATGAGAATGACAGTGGAATATACAATGTATTAGTTTTATTCTGTATCGTGCCATGGGGTAGAGGTCCAGCTGATTGACAAAAAGTTGTGGAGAAAGATTCCAGGTTAGCCTGGTGACAAGCAGGGCTTTCTTTAAAACGTGGAAGTTATTCATCACTAGAGATATTCATCTACAAATTACAGGGTGGATATTGGAGGTTTTAAAAGAATAGGTTTGAGTAGTTGATGTGTGACTGCTGTAGAAAACCTTTTAGAGTCCATTTCAGACCAAAAATTCTACGTGTCAAATGTTCTTTAAGATTAGAAGTAAACGGTATTCTGTACAGTTTTAAATGGCAATCTTACTGTATGGGAATTGTTTGAAAATATGGAAGAGATCCTTCTTTCTTTTGCCATTATCGTCTTCATTACAAATTTACTAAACTTTCAGACATCTTATTGGCTTTTTGTGTTTGTGTGTGTGTATATAGATACAGATATAGATACAGATATAGATACAGATATAGATATATATATAGATAGAGATAGATCAGCCATTTCAATGTATTTCTATAATGCAGTCTAGTAAGGGTATCACATACATTTGCCGTTTTTTGTTGGTTTCAAAAAGCTGAGTTAACGAATCACAGTTTTGGTTGGTGCTTGTCTTCATGAATGGCTGTCATAATTTTTTAAGGTGCAGTTATGTGCACTTTGTTTCTCTGAGGGGGTCCATGAGCACAGGGTTTACCCCAGCAGCGGCTCTGCACACTGCGTCCGGGAGTCTCATCCAGAGCAGCATGACCAGCTACCACATCATAGAAATCATGCTAAATGTCACTCCCGAAATGAAGGATCTGAGACAACTCACACCTGTTCTGTTACTTGAAGAAAATAGAGACAGCTGAGAATAAAACCAGGCTCCAGGAGTTGCCTCCGTGGCTCAGTGGAAATGAAGCTGACTAGTATCCATGAGGACACAGGTTCCATCCCTGGCCTCACTCAGTGGGTTAAGGCTCCGGCATTGTCGTGAGCTGTGGTGCAGGTCGCAGATGCAGCTCAGATCTGGCATTGCTGTGGCTGTGGGGTAGGCCAGCAGGCGGCAGCTCCGATTCCATCCCTGGCCTGGGAACTCTGCTAGGCCACTGGGGCAGCCCTAAAAAGAAAAAAAAAAAAAAAAAGTATATCTCCTAGAAAGCAACTTGTTAACAGTCTTCATAAGTATAAAACATGTAAGTCCCACATTTTACAGGTTTTTCGGAAAATACATGTCCAACTACACTGGATGTTCATTTTTCTGAATTCTGTAAAGCTGACCAATGGAGGCAAAGGCGTCAGAAAGTGAGGAGACTAAAGGCAACAATCTGTGCAGAAGGAAAATAAGGGGCAGGATGGAGCTCGACTCCGGAGTTAGATGGTGGGTACCAGCAGCAGTACGTGTGTTTGCCTAAGACTAAAAGATGCTCTTTTTGGCTGATGTGTACCGTTTACATAACCAATACGGAGGTCATGAGCATCCCTTCTTAACTTAGGCACATGAGGGATTTTCTCTTCCTGCGCCCCACTTTATTTAGAGGTTTGTGCATTATTGTTCGCAGACATTTATCATGTGCTCCTTTCACAATCATTTCAGACTTGGAATGATGGACTGAAATCACATTGTACTTTGTTAAAAATAAAAATTAACTACAGCATACTTTCAGATTAAAAATTTAGATATTTTTGATGCAATTTTGAGGCACGATAGACGTTAATTTAATTCAGATCGTAACCGCTCTGCTGTCTCTAATTCTATAAACAGAAAACATCATGGATTGTCATTAATTTTTTTAAAGAATACCAGAAAAATGCAACATCAGTTATAATGAAACCCATGTTATTGATACCTACACTTTCGGTGTTTTTTCTTATGACAAGTGTATACGGCAGAAATCACTTCTAATAATAGCCAATAAGATGGTCTGAACCTGTGTAGATTAGTCCTGATCAATGTGTTTCCTTAACTAAAGCCAAACTCCTCAAATAATAAAGTTTCAAATGAACTTAAAGGCTTTCAAAAACTAAATCAGACTCACACCCAAACAGTGGACAGCAATTTCCTTCTGGTCTCAGTACCCAGCTCAGTACTTGCTTCTGATAATGGCCGCACTTCACTGAGCATCAAATCAGAAATGCGCTTCTGTCTGAAGAGCCAGTGTGTCCACAATAGGAGTTCATCTGAGCCCAGGCTGCTGTTCTCCACGAAGTCACTTGTATTTAAATCAAAGACACAAACCTCTTTCTTCGGTTCCCCTCCCCTCCCCCTCTGCCGGCTGCGGGTATATTTTCCTAGCATTCGTAATGTTAATTGGAGTTCCATGTGTGCAGTTGGATCTGAATATACTTCCAGATGTGACTTTTGTAAGCAAGCCCTTTCAGATGAAAACCCCTTCATATTTCAAATGAAACTGCACCATACAAAGTATCTTCAATTAAAAAAAAAAATTTCCAAAGGACACAGCCATTAGGATGATTAAACACAATGCAAAAAATATAAAATTACATCTCTATTCTGAATTAGGTCATCTGATTTTCATTCTTGCTTTTCTCTTATTTTTGACTTTCGAAAAATTGCAAAGGTCCTGGGGATGTGATCTTAATTTAAAGAATAAATCTCTGTGATTCTCTTTAAAACATCATCTAATCCCACTTGGCTTCACAGAAAATTGAGGACAGTACTAGAAATTCTAGAAGGTAAACGATGTGTATATACCACGGAACATCAGCTGCCTAAAAATTAGTTTTATTTGGGCTTTTACCTCATATTTTATTTATTTTGTAATGATGGTGGATTTGATACAAAGGAAAATACCCAATTTTGTGTAATAGCTGCAGAAGAAAAAAGAAATACAATCTGAGAGAAATGTAGGATCAAGGAATCTCTCTTCCGCGAGGTCCACAAAAACACTGCATTGTTTCCACGGCCCTGTGGCTGTGTCTGCTTTCCTTTGGCAGGGATTTCCTTATCATTTAAGTCAACAAATCTTACATTTCTTCAGTAGAATTAAATAAAGGCTGAGTCTTAGTCACAGAGAATACATTGGTGTTTTTAAAAATGGGTGCACTACAGTGTCGAGTGGTATAAGGGCATATGTTTAAAATGTGTTATGTTTTATGAAAAATCCCAGCAAATAACCACAGAGCAAAGCATCTCAAATTAAAATCCAAAGAGGCAAGAACGTGGCGAGGCAATGGTTACACTCCATCAAAGAAAATGGGGGGAATCTTCAATGAGGCATGCGGGACCCTCCAATAACACTCTGAGCTTAATTCTCAGCCATTTATGCAGGGCTCATTTATAACTGCCTTGGTTCTGCTTCATTGGCAAAGGCAGACACCAAAACAAGTAATTACCATAATTATTTTGGTCCAAGATGAAATCCTTTTCACAGCGTCCACATTTTATTTTGTACGGGCTTTTTATGATCCACATACATTTGAGCACAATTCCTATTACGAATAATTATAAATACCAAAATGAACCCATAGTGGGGCGGATGGACGATTTAACATATTATTGTCTCTTTTTGACTTTTTTTTTTCATTTTCTTGTCACCACCTTAATTTTTCTGTCTCTATTTGGGGAGATACAGCAAATAACATCCATAATTTAATTTTCAACATTTTAAAGCAAAGAAGTAGATTTAGTTTTCCCTGGAGTATTTTATTAAGGAAATGTTCTCACAGCTAAGAAAAATCCAATATGAAATACCAAAATGAAATGAATATGTGTGGTGGTATATTTTATTATAAGGGATTTATTTTGATCAATCCATCATACTGAGACCAAAAATTCTTTAGATCCGTATTTCAATGCAAATATTAGTGGGGGAGGTTAAATCTAAGTCTTCAATGTTTAATGAGGTGTCTGTTTCATTCCCCTTAACTGAAATACTTTAAAAACCGCAGTGGTTAAACTTAATAATTTTATTAGACTGTAATAGTTATTTTATTAACATTTTTCTCCGAGGATTTTTCCGTCTGATTATGAGTGCTTTGCAATTTCAGACAGTATGATGGATGCTACTTTTCTATGACAAGAATTTTAACAGTCCTTCTTCAGCACTCAATGCACACCCAATTATGCGTCTGAGCCAGTAACCTTGAATTTATGTTGCCATGGTGACAAACTGGTCATGCATTATGGATTATCATTGAAATTCTACACCCCTACCTAGCATAATGAGAGTTGGGGACTTAATCAAATCAGCCATTCTGTGTGACACAAAGTGAAGAACTAGCTCTCATTGTTCCTCCTCGAGAAAGGAAGCGGCCCTGACGGGGAGGCAGCTGCGTGCTGCGGTCTGATAGATGGATCCTCTATACATCTGTGAATGTATAGACAGATGGTGCTCAATGCCTGGACTTTCCAGCTTAGGCAGCAGCTGTTCGGATAACCTCTGCCGTCTCACCTTGTTGTCAAGGAACACTGAACAGAGACTGAGAATGCGCATGGATACATTGACAATCCGACTGAATTTACCCTGCGTGGCATCCCTCTTTTATCCTGAGACGGCTGGGCTAGAATGAATGCAGAGCCAGGGTAGAGGAGCTGGGGGCGGGGGCGCGCCGTGGGGGAGGGGAGGGTAGCCAAGTGTGCAGGCTTCGGAAAGCCAGAGGCTGGTATTGGAATATCTCCCCTTTCCACTGAACCAGAAGAAAGACAGAAAGCATTATTAGTGTAGAAATATTTGCCTTGAAGAAAAACCCAGTTTGCTGCCTTTTCAAAGCCCAGAAACGGTGGGCAGAACCAGCCCACCCTCTCTGTACACTTCAAGCTTCCTCTTCCCCATAGGTAATAGGTGTCTTTGCTCTCTCTTTTCCGGTTACAGAGACAAAGTCCTGGCTGCTTGAGGTCAAGGAGGGGGCTGAATGTCAGGGAAGCCTCTGGCTAGAGAGAGCAGGTCAGTGACGTGGCCTGGTCCCCCGTCTTCGGAAAACGGGGTGAGTATAAGCTAGTGAGAAACGCTCACGCTTCTTCCTGCTTCACAGTGGTTTTCACGAAGAGAGCCTTGCCAAATGATCGCTTTTCTCTTTCAGAAATTGGTGCACTGATGCAATGGTTGAAAAAGGTGTATTTTGAACAGACCATCAGGCCCCCTAAGTCTCAGGGTCCGCGTGAATATTTCTGAGGCAACGACTGAAGGCTTAACATCCGCGTTTGTGTTACCCTCCCTGGCACCCGCCACACCTCTCCATCATTAACAACCCCCGGAAGCCACACATTTACAGGAATTATCATCCAGTTACAGGCATTCTATCTATTTCTTTCATCTGAAATGTTCTCTTTGCTTGATTTTGTTCTTAATTCTTCATTTCTTACCTTGCCAACCTCAACATTTAAAACTCCCTCAGCCATTTGATGACATGCAGTGGTGTTTGCACAGAGGAAGGCCTCTCTTAAATATTTCATCAGGCTTTGGGTGTCTCGCCTGAACTGGTAGTGCTCCCTGACTGCAGAATCAGCAAAATTGTCTGATCAATGAAACAAGCTGTGACCCAGTGGATGATAACAGCTTCAGAAACACCGTTCCACTTTCTCATGCTAATGCTCAACAGACCAGGAGCTATTTTCCTGACGTCTAGGAGGCTGCAAAGACTGACTCCAAAGCCAGCGAGGTCCAATGTGTGGACAGTAAGAAAGTGGATTTTTTAGAAGTCTTCGCATCAGGTCACTCTCACACATTGAAAATCTCCCTGGAATCCGTGACTGACATGCAGGTACCTCGATGCATAGACACATTTTTTAATCGACAGATACCTTTTTGTTATTTCCTAAGTGCTCTTCCAGGCTATCTATCTATAAATGCGTAGAAGGACTTAACATAGATTTGTATTTAATAATATGAAAATTGCCGTTAGGACGCCAGCCTTGTGTTAAAACGAAAGGGTGATACTGCCATAGAATTGAAGACCTGAATGGAAGGTATAAGCAAGGAAATCTGCAGTCACATACATGTATATCTAAGCATCTGGTTTGTCCGACTATGTCCTGCATTTGTGTGAGGAGTTGTCTGCTTTAAAGGACAGAGAGCAGCCGTCATTTGAGGTCTGCATCTTTGTGCTCATCTGTGGGCAACAGCTTTCAGCTATTATTAGCAAGGCAATTTTACTTAATTTCCCATTTTTCTGTGAAATAACACCTAACGAGTAGTTCTGATTTTTTCCCATAAAAGCATTACAAATAAGTTCCTGAGAACATCCATCCAAACAGAACTGCAAGCTCTACATATAACTTTAATTTTTGACAAAAAATGAAGACAAAGAGGGTATTTTCCTATTAATTCACAACCCTACTCATCTGTAATTATACTCTAGACATATACATATATTAGATTTAAAATGCCCATAATTAAAAGTAGCATTGTTGATTTTCTCTAAAAATAATCACAATAGTGTAACCTAGACATCAGAAAACTTTTTTAAACAAAAATATCGTTCCTATTTTGTAAAAACCATTGTCTTATTTTAAAAGGGTTTTTTTTTTTTTGCAAAGCATCAAATATGTAGTAAATACAGAGAGAGATACATAAGTCAAATATGTAAATTTTTTTTGGCCATGCCTGTGGCAAGTGGAAGTTCTCTGGGCCTGGGATAGAATCTGCGCTTCAGCTGTGACAACACCAGATCCTTAACCTGTTGGGAACGTCTAAATATATAATTAATATAAAGCAGTTTAAAATTTGTAGTACAACTGTGATTCAGTGACCAGGTCTTTGTATCACCCCAGCACTTAAAATCAAAGGCATATTTTCTAAGGTCCTACTGTAGAGCACAGAGAACTATGTCGGGTCTCCTGGGATAGACCATGATGTAAAATAATGTATAAGAAAGAATAAATATATTTATAATGACTAAATATGTATGTGTGTATGATGACTGAGTCACTTTGCTGTACAGCAGAAATTGGCAGTGTTGTAAATCAACTATTTTTTGATACAAAATATAATTTTTTTTTAAAAAAAGTGTATTGTCAGTTGTGAAGGTTTAACCATGGACCCTTGACAATCATTTGGCTCCAAAAGAACCTCTTTACTAGCCTGATGAATGGTACCTGATTAGGTCACGTTTTTCAGCCAATCCTACTAATGGTCTAATAAAAATTGTTGTTTTTCAGTTTCTTTAAAATAATTCTCAGATGAGTTATCCTTAGAAAAATATTTATGATGATCAGGCCTGCAGATAAAAATACATATTTTAGGAGTTCCCACTGTGGTGCAGTGGGTTAAGAATCCAACTGCAACAGCTTGGGTTGCTGTGGAGGTGTGGATTCACACCCGGGCCTTGCTCGGGGGTTAACGTATCTGGTGGTATCTGGTGTAGACGAAGCTGTGATGTAGGTCGCAGCTGCGGCTCAGCTTCTTTACATACTTGTCTAATTCTTTTTTTTTTTTTTTAATGATTTCACCTTCTTGTATACATGGGACCTCTTTGACTATCTCTGCCATCAAATAGATTAACAGAGCCCAGTATGTGCAATAGTAAACATTTACATTTTATTTATGTATATTTATTCAGTGCATTAAAATGTAGGCACACTGGGAATGGCATGGTGAGAAGTGAAAGAATTCCTAAGAGAGAATGTACAAAAATGGGTTTTCTGGTCCTTAGGTGACTTGGGGTTTGGGATGTCCTGAGTGGCCGGAAAATGTGGAAGGGGCACGTCCAGTTATGCTTAGCATCTTGCTTTACGGTGGTTGCCTCCGGGAACAAAAATGCACTCAGACCCCCAGCACACACACCCCCGATTCCCAGCCCTCTAACTCCTCAAGCTGATTTTCCAATGGGGCTCCCGCTGGGAGAGGCCTACAGCATCTAACCCTCTGGGTCCTCACTGCCCAGAGAAGTTGCCTGTTTCCTGCTTGTCAATGTCAGTGACGGCTGGAAACCAAAGAAACAAGATCCTGAATTTTCAGATTGAGAAGTATTATTATAGGAGTTCCAGCCATGTTGCAACAGGTTAAGAAGCCAAGTGCCGTTGCTTGGGTCACCGTGGAGGTGCGGGGTTGATCCCCAGCCTGATGCAGTGGGTTAAAGAAAGGATCTGCCTGGGTTGCTGCAGCTGTGGCTTAGGTCAAAGTTGCCACTGGAATACAATCCCTGGCTCTGGAACTTCCATGTGCCACTGGTGCAGCAATAAAAAAGAAAAAAAAAAAAGATTATTATAGTAATGATGTCTCCACTGCAAACCCTCTCTCTCACTCAGACAGTTTTTGAAACAGTGGTATAAGCACCCAGATAGTTGTATTCTTCTGTCCTAAATAAGAACATCTAGTCCCAGAGTCATGTTAGTTTTAGGGTGACTTTGTTCTGGTTCTTCATGGTAAATTCGAGTGAGCAATTTTGTCTTCAACTTGGCCCTCGGAGGCCTGGCTCCCGTACTGAGAACAAAAGTAAACCCAACTGTCCAGTCCGGCCTGAGCTCCACCTTCCTTTAGCGCTCCTCAGTGGGCAGTGCCAGCTTGACCAATGGCTGGAGCTGCTTATACTGTGTGTGGCTTTTTAGAGAAACAGTCAGTGCCATCAGAGCATCAGACAGGTGCAGAAGCCAGACTGGGTGGGCTGACACTGTCCACAGCTTTCTTGGTCAAAATCAGGCCAACCTGACTTTCCCTGTTTTCTTCTCTTTTCCAGCTGCATCACAGCCGACCCTGGCCCTGGGACTCCCTCCTGAGCAACCCATCTCAGCACCCTGCCGTCACCAACAGGTAATGTGATGTGTTCTACAGAAGTACCTCCACGCGATTCCCCTGCTCACGCCTGAGAGCTGCCGCCGGGCTGAGGTTGGACGTGTTCCTGGAGGCTGAGAAGCCAGGAAGCTGGTTTTCCCCTTTGTTTTCCCTTTGTCCCTCTTCCTTATTGTGCGGAAATGGCCTGCGTTGGCCATAAGCTGGCCTGATGGACCTGGGCATCACCTGTGGCCCCCGAGGCCCAGGGAGACAGTGGTGACAGGACATCTTGACAAGGCCAAGCCCCTGGAAGATGCCCCAAATGCAGAAGTCCTGTTCTGGTGTTACTCCCTCTGCACGCTGCTGCCCTCCTTCCTTACAGGGTCTGTGTGTGGGTATGTGCGCCTGTGTGTTTGTGGCTGGAACATGGAGACAGCCTGGTTTAAGGCATTTGTTTTCAAATATTTTTAAGCAGCAGAGCACTTTTTCAACTACAATTCTAAGACATTCAGTCCATGGAACAGATTGTAGAAAAGCAATGCTGGATGGAGCTGGGCAGTGGCTTCATGTCCCTCCAGGTTGGCCTCCCACCCCCTCACACCACGCCTTCCCCACAGTTCCTGGCAGTGTATGAAGAATCCTTATAACTCAGGAACACCGGGTGAAAAAATGCCTGGTTTAGCAGAGAGTACATGGTATTTGGAGCCCCTGGACGTCAGGATACGAGGAATTCCACTGGATTCCATGGATCTGGGATAATTCTCTGAGCATCTCTGTACCTTCATTGGCAACAAGGGGAAATAACGCCCCTTCTGCAAAAGGCTTTCAGAACAAAAGAAATCCAGCACATCTGAGAACCCACACAGGGGGTGAAGGGAAAAACGAAACAGTAACTACTCCACTTTGCCTGATTTCTGGGAATCTGCTTCAGTAAAATGGGTGTCCTGTTCTACTTCGAAAGATTAGAGACACTCCAGGGAATTTTAGGAACATAAATATGTGGTAACAGCTATATATGAAACATAACCTTCAGTATATCCTTATAGTTTCCACTTAAACCTCTCACACTAATTGAAATAGCTGAAAGTGAAATAAAAACATATTTGGAAAATTTATTTTTTTATCTTATAGTGACTTTTATTTTTTCCATTATAGTTGGTTTACAGTGTTCTGTCAATTTTCTACTGTGCAGCAAGGTGACCCAGTTATACATATACGTATACATTCTTTTTTCTCACATTATCATGCTCCATCATAAGTGACTAGATACAGTACCCAGTGCTATACAGCAGGATCTCATTGCTGATCCATTCCAAAGGCAAGAGTCTGCATCTATTAACCCCAAGCTCCCAATCCATCCCACTCCCTCCCCCTCTCCCTTGGCAACCACGAGTCTGTTCTCCATGTATATTTGGAAAATTTCTAACTTCACTATTTCAGGCCAAAGTAGAGATTAAACCATAAGATATGTTTTCATTCACTTATTTAGGAATCTCATTTGGTCATTGCAATCATCTTGATTAAAATTTATTGTCAGAGAGACGAACCATAAACTGTATTACGGATTGGAATAGGAAATGGATTTTTTTTTTGGTACACTTCACCTTCATGTACCCTAACACCCTCTCTAGGTTTTTGTTTCCTGACAGGACTTGTAGTCAGGATCAAATCAAGTCCTTTGATTTCTTGTTTTCTGAATTAACCTCTGGGTACTTCAGGTTTCCAAACCTGTTAAATGTAAGCTAGGGCTTTGTATCCTAAGTGTTTTTTTTTTTTTTATTTTTATTTTATAACTTTAAATTCTAATGCATTTAATTCTGATCATTCTAATCGAAAGCCATTTTAATGATTGAGAAACGAATGATAGAAAAATGGCCATCAGTTGTTCATGAGTTTTGAGAACTGCAACAGGGATATTGGAGGTTTTATTTTTCCCAAGGTTTTCCATGACAATGCAATTTTAGCCATTGCAAATCAAGATAAGATTGAGCTATTTACAGAAAACAGTAATAGACATAAAGTAGTAAGCCAAAATGACTTCTATTTCTATCTTACAAAGAAATGATCATACTTAAATCAATATGTGTCCTTAAACTTAAAAAGACAAATGTATGGGAGTTCCCTGGCAGCCTAGCAGTTAAGGATCTGGCATTGTCACTGCTGTGGCATGGTTTCCACCCCTGATCTGGGAACTTCCGCATGGCACAGGTGCAGCCAAAACAAAAAAAGACAAATCTATGATTATTTACAAATTGTACGTTATATGCATTGTGTGTACTACATGTTAAGAAGAGATCAATTATCTCCTTCAAATCACACTTCAGGTATATTGAAACAACCCATTAGGAGTTCCCACAGTGGCGCAAGGGATTAGTGGTGTCTCTGCGGTGTTCAATCCCCTGCCCCAGCACAGTGGATTAAAGAATCAGTGTAGGTCACAACTGAGGCTCGGATGTGAGCCCATTTGCCGAAGAATGGTCAAAAAAGGAAAAAAAAAAATCCAATTGCATGTACAAATGAAGTTATTGAGTCTCAGAGAAGAAAAGCATTTTATTCAAATTCAAAACCAGCTTGTTATCCAAATGATAAGTTCTTGCTTAATTTTTTATCTGTGATTTCAATTTTCTCTTGGCGTATTACATTTGGATTTGCTGAGAATGCCATCCGGCGGCTGTGGAGAAGCCACCTGGTCTAAGTAAGCGACTGACCTGCCAGGCCAACACCCTCACTAGGTCTTTCTTTTTTTTAAGGTTTATTGACATAGAGTTGATTTACAAGATTGGGTGGATCTCCGCTGTACAGAGGGGTTCAGTCACACACAGACACGCATCCACTCTCTTTCAGATTCTTTTCCCACACAGATGAACACAGCGTATTGGGTGGAGTTCTCTGCGTGATACCGCAGGTCCCCACCGGCGGCTCCTGAGAGAAGAGGCCACCCCATCCACGGGCTCCCGCCAGCTCCCCAGGGACGCTCCTCACCCTTGCAGAATCGCCATGCCACGCAGTTCTCTGCTCTGCTCTGGGATATTCCTGGGTTAGGGAGCAAGAGGAAGCTGATGGCATTTTCCTCCATCTCGGCCAAGTCAGTCCCGGGGCATTTAGAGCACAACCCAGTCAATTGTGCTTCCTTGAACAATGACGCTCTTCATCAAGAACCGGGCCCGTGCTGCCATTTTCCCAAGATAGTCCTGGTTTACTTCCGTTACCCCTGCCTAACTCTTGACAGGGCCACTCTTTCATTCTCAAAGGATGTTGGACCGGACAGTCAACATCCTCAACGGACTTGTGCCCATTGTTACATAATGCATTTAATTTATATCACTATCATAAGTCGAGATGCGAAATAGAGCAATCCTTTAAATAACCCATCGAGAGGACGATACCACAGCTTTATTAACAGATGTTTTTAACAGATTTTCAATAGCTATTTATCACTGCTTAAGTTTATTCTAGCATTTCTTACCAGGGCTGTACAGAAGCGGCCTTCATCTCTCAGCACTTTTTCCAATGAAGTCAACACAGCTTTCCATCTTTTGTGACTTTGACAATCATGACAGGCCTCCTGTTCTTCAGGGCTGGCATCTGATGAGAGAGAGGAGAAACCTACTCAATTCTCCCTCCCCCACCAACCAGTGTTTGATTTGGTGATGCTACGTAAATACAACTTAAATTCATTACAAACTAATGAAAGAAAATGTTTTGGCTCCTATTGTATGCCTTTGGGCTGCATCCACAGCCCATAGACGTTCCCGGGCCAGGGATCGAATCCATGCCACAGTAGTGACCAGAACCCCTGCAGTGACAATGCCAGATCCTTAACCTGCTGCACCACAAGGGAACTCCGCCAGGGAAATCCCATCAAGCCACATGTTACCTTTACTAATTCAGCTTTCAAGAACACTGCTAAGTTCCTCTGACTTTGCAGTTATACGATTAAGGGAGAAAGAAAAAACAGAAACACTAGTCGAAGTATGAAAAGTGAGTACATTGTGTGCAAAGGTCTGAAAGTCACAGTAGGTTCTGAAAGAAACTTATTAGCGATGCATGCAGCTATAGTATATCAAGATGCAAAAATAACAATAAGTGTGTGGGGAACGTGGGGAACCGATATTCTGTTTGGTCACCGTATCCTTGGGATCTGCACAGTTGAGGCACGATCAACTTAAGAAGTGGCACAGACAACTTGGGGACAGTCGAGGAAAATAAAGTCAAGATAAAGCAAAACTTAGAAATAGATCCCAGGAAGTGCTAAGAATTTTTAACTCTGTATTCATCAGAGAGACAATGCAGAGGAGACCTAGTAACAGGCTTTGTGTAATCAACAGACTAATAGAGAAGAAAACAGCTCACTAAACAGTACTAGACTTGAGTTTATGCATCAATACTTTTATTTTAACTGAAGGAGGCATTTTTCTGCCAAGATAGAAAGACTTCAAAAGAAAAGAGTGTGACTGAGGAAATCCGGAGCTTTCTCTGCCAGAGTACTTATTTTTTTTGCTGGGTGCTGGAGGTGGGAGGCGGGTAACCCCCACAGTCACATTCATGGGTGGTCCCTCCTGGGAGCAGAGGGCATCTGGCCAAAGGGAGCAGCACCTCCCTCCCCTCCAGCCCCTGAGCAGCTTAGGAGCAGGTGTGAGCTCCCTCTCATCCAGGTGGTCAGTCACCAGCACCAGTTCCCTTTTGTGGCTTTCTAATTTGATGTCCTTTGAAATTTTTTTTTTAAAATCTTACTCGATGTTTTTCACAGGACTGTTGTATTTATTCCCTATTTTAAAGCATTAAAAATAGATCTTTTAGGTTGCAACCTAAATGTCCATTGACAAAGGAATTAATAAAGGAGATGTGGTGTGTGTGTATATATATATATATATATATAATGGAATATTACTCAGACATAAAGAAGAACAAAATATTGCCGTTTGCAGCAACATGGATGGACCTAGAGATTATCATACTAAGTAAAGTTAGTCAGACAGAGAAAGACAAATTATATTATATCACTTAAATGTGGAATTTAAAAAATGATACAAAGGAACTTATTTATAAAACAGAAACAGACAAACTTTAAAAAAGTTATGGTTACCAAAGGGGAAGAGGGTGAGGGATAAATTAGGAGTTTGGGATTAACATGTACACATTACTGTAGATAAAACAGATAATCAACAATACTCTATAGCACAGGGAAGTCTACTCAATATTCTGTACTAACCTATACGGGAAAAGAATCTGAAAATGAATATACATGTATATTCACTGAATCACTTTAATGTACACCTGAAACTAACAAAACATTGTAAATCAGCTATATGCCAATATACAATAAAAATTAAATTAAATTAAAAAAAAAAAACAGTTAAAAAAACGGTCATCACCTTCTCCAAGTAAAAACAAGCACTGGAATACACATGTCTCCTTTTTGCTCCCAGTTCAAACCCTGTGAAGTCCAGAGTAAATGGGCTTCTTAAAAGTCATAGACCCACTGGTTCCATTGCGTCCAGGAGGAAGAGCACTCAGGAGCTGGAAACAGGTAGAAAAGGACCTGAAAGAGCGGTCCTGCATCCTCAGGGAGGACCCTGGCAGGGAGTCCCCTTGACCTTGGCCATCCCCGGGGCCTGGACCTGACAGCGCTGGGCACAAGTGGATGCAGAGGCAGACAGAGAAGATGGGCTGAGAGCCTGTGAAGATGGTTGGATGGGGCGACCTTCTGTCTCTGTGTGTCTGGATACTCGCAATTCCCCAGGGGCCGCAGCCTGGGAATCGTTCTCGTGTGATTACAGCAGCAACCCAAGACCTCAGGAGGAGGGCAGCCTGGACCCATCCCAGTCAGGGCGACCAGGCAGCCAGGAGCCTGGGTGCCCGAGTCCCGGGGCCCTGCCCAGCGGCTCCACCGGGCGGGTGGGCAGGAGCACCCGTCTTCTCTGAGGAGTGTGACCGGAGGAAAGCATGGACATCCTGATACTGGAGTTTTGCCAGCTCACTAATCTCGAGATGAAAGAATTATTTCCAAGGCTTCTAGGCTTTAGTTTCTTGTTTTTAACATTTCCATCTTTAAGCTGCTCGGGATTGATTTGGGTGTACAGACATGTTTTTAGAGTGTTATCTTGTTAGAGAGGTACCCTCTGGTCAATACCGTGGGGCGAGGTGTGGGAAAGGCAAGTGAAACAAGGTGTTTGCAGAAGAGGATGAGTCTGGGTGAGAGACTAGTGCAAATTAATTCTCATTACCAACACCTAGGGGCTCACCAGAGGTTACTGAAAGCACAGGCAGAAAGTCACCCTGTTGACAAAATGTTTATTTTCAGAAAATTTCTTGCAGCTACGAGCCCGCTGATGAATAAGTCCTTTAAAACAAGGTCACAGACGCAGTGTGGGTGGAAGGACATTCTGAGAGGTTGCAGTGAAGGACTGTTTCATACTGAGATGACCTGAAAGCTCTGGATGCTGTAGAAACCCCTCCTATGACATGCAGACACCAGTGATGTTCTCTCTGCTAGAGGCGTTTCTATGTCCCATCCTTTGCAGATCAAGGCAACTATTTCTAGCCAGTGTTGCTCAAAAAAGGTCTCTGCAGCAGACAATTTGAAATCCTTGTAAAAATTCGGCGTCCTGTGTCTACTAGATCCACTTGATCAAAATCAACTTGTCAGCACTTGCTAATTAACTGATGGCAAAACAAGACGGTGCTTCTATTTAAAGAGGACGAAAGGTCTGAGGAGAGTGTGGTAACTATTTACTGCATCTAAGGACCTTTTACAATTTCTGAAAAGCAGGTCACAGGCCAGACCAGTTAATTTGCCGTCCCCAAGGGTGACAGGGGCAGCCCCGCCTGCTTGTAAGTTTTTCATGTGATTCCAATGGACAGAAATATTTGGGAATCATTGAATGAAGAGACCCAGAACATGAAAAAAAAAAAATCAAAGTTATGTGAACAGGTTGGAGTGTTAGTAGGTCAGAGCAGTGGTTTCCAAACAGAGTTTCTGGTTCTATAATTTGTTGTGATGCCAAAGAATTGCATTTCTAGCAAGCTTCCAGGAGTGGCTGTGGGCCTGGAGACCATTTCTGGAGACACCTGGGATTAAAGAATGTGATGATGAAGAATAAGAAAGAGCCAAATTCTTCCACACCTGCTAGCACAGGACCTGCCTGAAGGTCTGGGTGACAGGATGAGCTTGGAACTTCCAACCTGGGCTCACAGAATGCCCAGGTCTCTCCAGAAAAGGCTTCAGACAAGCGAGTGATGCTTTCTCAAGTCCCAGGTGGGAAGAATCCCACCTGCTCAGGTTTCTGGTTGCTTCCTGGGGTGATCTGCCTAGCTGTCAGCCACCCTCTCAACGTAAATGTGAATCCAGCCTATCGACATTTAACGTTAAGAAAACACCCAGAGGTGGAGTTCCCCAGTGGCACAGTGGGCTAAGGATCTGGAGTTTTCACTGGTGTGTCAAGGGTTCAATCCCTGGCCCAGGGCCTTCCGCATGCCACAGGCATGGCCAAAAAGAAAAAAAAAAAAAGGAAAAAGAAAAGAAAGAAATCAGGAAAAAATTCAGAGGAACTTCAATACCAGGAGATTGGACTAGACTTGCCAAGTAGAACTCAAACCTAAATCTAAATAAATCTAATAAAAAATCTAAATAAAATGGACCTAAAAAACTCTGAAAGGCATTTGTTTCTGAAAAAAGAAGGCAGACCCGTGAGAGGAGTTGGCACTCAGGATGGTAAGGGTCCTGGAAGGAGAGAAGCAGGTGTATTTCAGACTTGGAGCTAAAGATGTTTGAAACAACAAATGCCAAAGGGACAAAAAAAACAGACCCCAACAAAGCCTTCTTTCTCCAGCCGAAGAACCACGTACGGGGCAGTCTAGCCAGAAAGAGCACTTTTATTTTTATTTATTTGTTTGTTTATTTATTTATTTATTTATTTATTTATTTTGTCTTTTTAGGGCCACACCTGCAGCATATGGAGGTTCCCAGGCTAGGGGTCTAATCAGAGCTACAGCTGCTGACCTGCACCACAGCCACAGCAGCATGGGATCCCAGCTGCGTCTGCAACCTACACCACAGCTCACGGCAACGCCGGATCCTTAACCCACTGAACAAGGCCAGGGATCAAACCTGTGTCCTCATGGATGTAATCAGATTTGTTTCCCGCTGAGCCCTCACGATCCAAGACAGCGCCGGTTTAGGCAATCAGTCGCTCTTTCCTCCAGGCAAATGCAATAGGAGATTTGCAGTCCTGTTTCAGCAATTCCAGCAAACTTGTGCTAGCGCCTCCCAGCGGGCTGTAATGAGGGGCCCCAGATGCTCTCCTGGGCTGTCAGAAGGAGTGGAGAAGAAACAAAGGCAGGTTCCCCCCGCCCCGCCACTGACGTTAGTGGATACCGTTTGGAAGCCTGGCCTCACTGCCCAGCCAGCCCAGAGAATGTGGTGGAATTATTATGTGTGCAACCTGGGGATCAGGATTTTAAGATCTTCCCCAGAGAGTCTAGGGTGAAGCCAAGTTTGGGAACCCCTGACTCAGAGTAGGTGTCAGCAAACTCTGGTCTGTGGGTCTCATCTGCCCATCAGCCTGGCTGGTTCTTAGACACGAACGGTTGGAAGCCAGCCAGGCACATTCAGTTACATCTGGCCTGCGGCTGCTTTCCTGCCGGATCGCAAAGCACAGTCTTTTTCTCAGAAACTGTCTGGCTCACAAAGCCTAAAATACTGACTCTCTGGCTCTTTGTGGAAGAAGATTGCCAACCTCTGACCCAGGGGATGCTCAAAGTCAACGCATGCAGGCGGGACTGGGGGACTTTAGGAACTCAAGCTATTTTTACTTTATTTAATTCAAGGATGGTTCTGGAAATAGCTTCTTTATATGTAAAATAACCCTGGGAATACTCTCGCCTTAGCTCCTGGCTGTTCCATTTACACAGAGGAACTTCAAGCTTGTGAACACGCAGAGGAGACAGACAACATATTGAGGGATTCAGAAACCATGGTTTACAAGGTGCTGAGGGGTCTGGAGTTCCTGTAGAGAGAGCAGGAAAAAAAAAAAATAGTGCAACAGTGTGAGAGTCACTCGATAACTGCCTTCAAATGTGTGCGGGGTCCTAAGACGCCAGAGGGTTTGGATTTATTCTACGTGACCTCACAGAGCAGGTAGGTGCCCAGTGGATGCGAGATTTAGGAAATTAGATTTGACACAGGAATCGATGCAGTTATTAACAATAAGAAACTTCCGTGAGATTATTAGCCTCCTCTCATGGAAGCGTCATGTGAGCTGATCGCTTTTAGCACCTGGAATGTCCTTATTTCTTCCTCTTCCCATCATTTAGAGACCGTATTAGTTGGGGTGGAAGAGTTGATATACAACTACATCCCAGAGTGCGTTTGTTGCTACTTTCACATTGCCTAAGAGTCCCTGTTCTGTCCTGCTCTTTGCCCCAAGAGACTGACCTATCAAGCCCATGCCCTCTGGCTTCCCTTTGGTTTCCCCCAGTGGGAGCCCCTGTGGAGACCAGAGTGTAGGAGTGGAATGAAGGCAAGGCTTATTCTCCACTTCCCCCTGGGATGTCCTCCTGGGCTGGCCGTGCCCTTGACAGAGCATCACTTCTCTCAAGGGAACTTGCTCTGTGCCCCTCCCCCCTTCCCCTCCAGGCACCTGGTAGATCTGGGTCACTGCGCTATCCCATGAGGTTCCCATCCTCCCAGCCCAAACCTAGTAACTGGTCCCTTTGCAATAAGCCACCCTCAAATTATCCTACTTTGAAGGTGTGCTCTGATTTCTGTTGCTCTGCTGAGTGATGAAGTTTATTTCTCACTCAAGAGAGAGTCCAAGGTGGGCACCCTTGCCATTCCCAAATCCAGAATGATGTTGGCTCTTCTACCTCCACACACATGTGCCCCTGGGTGTTGCCTGGAAGGAAAATAAAGTGTGAGGAAATGTGGGCCGTGTCTTCTGTGAACTGGGCCTGCAGTGGCTCACTTCACATCATGTTGCTTGGATCTTGGTCACGTGACTCTCATGACTGAGAAAGATGGTCCAGCCTTGTGCTCAGGAAAAGGCTGATGGGAAGTCCAGGTTGGCGAGAACCTCGTGTCTGCCCCTGGCACTGACCTCGGTTGGGAGTGCCTGGTCCCTTCCGGAGAGTCTCTGTCACCAAGCCAACCATAGACGAGAGCCTCGGCCACGTCTGCCTGCAAACCCGGATAACATCCCGGTATTCAGCGCCCCTCTTGTTGGAAGTCAGCCCTGCTGCATATACGGGAAGAAAGGCCATCTGGACTCCCGCTGATGCCTTCCTTGGGCAGAAGATCCCCTTTTCTCCTGGTCTTTTGGGGCCATGGGTGTCCTGTAGGACAGAGACTGAGACCAGTCCGAAAGTGAGTGCTGGTCAAACAAGGACAAGTTCAGTGTACTGGTGGAGGCTCAAAAACCCCCTCGCACAGAGGGGGATTTGCAAAACAGTCTTTAAAGAGAGATTTCTTAACAGCCATTTTACAGTGAACATTAAATACTTGGTCTGCCTAGTAGAGTGAGAAAGGTACACAAAGTTACCCTTACAAGACCACAGAGGCACCTGCAGTGGCAGAAAGCTGGTCACAGGGACAGTTGGGGCTCCACCTGCTCCTCTACTAACTGGTATGTTTACCTGTCGGCAGAGAGAGGGGCACTGACAGCCTAGCCCACAGGTCCACAGACGGTGACTCCACGCCGCAGACCATCAGTGATCGCAAAGAGGACACAGGTCCAGATTCCGCTGCCTAAAGATAAAAATCACCTTGGCTTCCTTAGTGGGACCAAGCTCCCCGCAGAGTCATGCAGAGTCTAAACTCGTCGGAGGCTACCTGTCTCTGGTTTCATTTGCTGTTTCCTTACTCCCATCTCCCATGAAAACTTCCCCAATAAATCCTTTGCACAAGAATCCCCATCTCAGGTTCTTCATCCAAGGGACCTGCCTGAAGGTAGCTGGCACAGGAGGATCCATCCTTGACCTCTGCCCTTTGACTCCATTATTCTTGAGTCAGGTGATGGTGGAGCTCCAGAGGCACCATCAATCAAGGTAGTTTTAATGTCATCTTATGTGCAGCTCAGGATCTGCCACCTTGGGGATTCTAAATTTAGGGGATAAGGGGCCTGGGAACATAAAGATACTGGTGATTTAAAAAAAAAAAGCAAATAAAAAAAATTAAAAGGTGTGGCTATGGTGGCGGCTGGTAGCTGCTGCTCTGATTCGACCCCTAGCCCAGGAACCCAATATGCTGTGGGTGTGGCCTTAAAAAAAGATACTGGTGATTTTAAAAAAAAAATTTGGTGAAATATAGTTGTTATATAATGTATTAGTTTCAGGTGTGCAACAAAGTGATTTAGTTGTGTACACACACACACACACACACACAGTGTGTTTGCATGCTTATCCATTCATAAGTTAAAGAAATCTATATTGTTTCCAGTATATTTTTCTTCAATTTTGAACATTTTCAAAAAAGGGGGGGTGGATTTCGGGCACGGAGACACACGGGCACCCTGGGAAAGCATCATGAGAAGATGAAGGTGGAGATCAGAGATCTACCGACCAAGGGAGGCCAAGGACCACCAGGAAAACTCGGGACGCTACGAGAGAGGCATGAAACTGATTTCCCTCCCTCCAAAGAGCCAAAACTGTTGGCACCCTGCTCTTGGATTTGAAGCCTCTAGAACTAGAACGTGCTTTTCTTTCCTTTCCTTCTTTCTTTCCTTTCCTTTCCTTTCTTTTCCTTTCCTTTCCTTTCTTTCCTTTACTTTCTTTCCTTTCCTTTCCTTTCCTTTCCTTTCCTTTCCTTTCCTTTCCTTTCCTTTCCTTTCCTTTCCTTTCCTTTCCTTTCCTTTCCTTTCCTTTCCTTTCCTCTTCTCTTCTCTTCTCTTCTCTTCTTTTCAATACTGGTGGTTGGTGGCCAAGACTGAAGATGGAGATTTTTCTCTGGAGAAGTGGGCAGGGCGTTAACGCGGGCAGCCTTGGGGTGAAATGAGCAGCAGACCGCTTGAAAGATAATGTAGGTGAGACCCACAACTGGAATGAGAGGAGGATGGGAAAATGAGCATCCATTCAAACTGCTTTCGTGTCCCCAGGGCCATAGTCAGCTTTGGGACACCAGAAGCCAGCAAACAGGGCGGGACTGAGGTCACGTCATTGGGCAGGTACAGGCTGCCCATCCAGGAGGACAGGTGTACACTGTTCAACTGACTTTGCTCAGGACCCCTGAACTCGTGGGCTTGGGGCCACCTGGGGCACATGACGCGCATCAGGTAGGCAGTTAGAGAATGGGCTGTGGATCATGCCCCCTGAGGCTTTTGAAAATGAGGCCCGTGTTCTTTTGGATGCATGTTCTTCCCAGAGAAAGTGTAGAGTGAGGGGGAAGCAGGCCTGTCCCCACTGGGGGGGTGCTATTGCTTGAGCTCAAGTGTCCCCTCTTTTACCATCCAACATCACCTTGTTTGTGAGGGTGGAATTCCAAGCTCCAGTGAATCACAGGACAGAGTGATGAAGCTCCATTTGCCTGGACCAACTTTCGGTCTTCCTCATATTCTACTTTTACAATCTTCCAAAATGTGAAGGATTTGGGATTGTTGACTTGATGGAAGTGATAGGGCTTGAAAGGAACCACGTTTATAATTTGAGAGCAACTTGCGCTTGTTTGGGATGCAAATGAATTTGCATCCTTTTCCCTTTAGGCAGGAACTGTGTAGGCTTGGAACTAATGTCAGGACGAGGTTAAGAAAGTAAATAATTTACTATAGGATGAAAAACATTATTTCTACTTCTGTTGCGTATTTAGTAATATAAGCCAGGCTGTGTTCAGAAATACTATTAACGGAAAGAAATTCATCGAAAGGCCTCTGGGAAGAATTCGGGGTTCGTTTTGTCAAGACCGTGATATACACAATTTGGTAACTTAAAAGTCAATTTTCCCAGTCGCATGCATTCTATGAAGAGCATAGTTTAAGATTATGTGCAGAAAACTGCTTTGCCCTCCTCTCCGCCTCTTAACCACTCAAGTCACATCTGAGAAATGCCCTGGCCACACCTGCTCAAACACACTGTGTGCCTTTTGACAGTTCTGCACTTTGACAAAGCTTTGCAGTTTTGAAATGTATCTTCCCCATTCATCTGCAAACTTCCTGAGAGTGTGCTTGGACCTATTCAATTAAAAATTTTTTTAAAAAAATTTTTGCTTTTTAGGGCCGCACCCACAGCATATGGAAGTTCCCAGACTAGGGGTTAAATCGTAGCTGCAGCTGCCAGCTCATGGTAATGCCAGATCCTTAACCTACTGAACGAGGCCAAGGATTGAACCCACATCCTCATGGATACTAGTCAGGTTCGTAATCCGCTGAACCACAGTGGGAACGCCTGAATCTATTTATTTTTGATCCCTCAAATTTAGCATACTGTCTGGGACATAACCCATGCTAAATACGTGCCTTCAATAAGGGAATGAAAGAACAAAGAAAGACAAATACAGAATGAGCCGAGTAGCCTGGTCTGAGAGCTGAGAGTAAGTATCAGTAAACACAAAAAATGCCATTTTCACACCGAGAAGACTTTTAACTCTTCCACTGACTTGAAAATAAGTGACCATGATTCAGTAAAGGCTGATTCCTTTATACGTGTGTGTAAATTAATATCTAAAATAAGAATTTTTACATATTTATACTATATTTCACCTCTTAGGGGAAGTCTCATTTCTAGAAGGTGATCTTACATTTATATCAATTGATAGATAGATAGTTTTAAGTAGTTTATCAAATATTTACAAACAATGAAATCAGTGGAGACTATTTTTTTGGCATAAAGACAAACTATATTTAAAACAGAAAAGAAAATATCTGGATAAGACGTGTAAGAGGAAACGTTCTATCATGGATCCATGAGCTGTGGTGTAGGTCACAGACACAACTTGGATGCCTCACTGCTGTGGCTGTGGTATAGGCTGGCGGCTACAGCTCTGATTCGACACCTAGCCTGGGAACTTCCACATTGGAGGGCATCCCCCCAAAAAAACCCTTGCTATAGATGAGTCAGAAAAGAATGGAAATGGAGCTCACATTCCAGTCCATCACTGTCTCTAGCATAGGTTGTTGTGACAGCCTTGAATGCCCCCACCCCACTGGTGTCCTGACACACCTGGCTCTGAGCTCACCAGGAGGATCCTCTGAAAATGAAGCCAGGTTCTCTCTCTCCTCTGCCTCCAGTGGCTTCCATCTCACAGTAAAAACAAGAGCCCATGCTCTCCCCAACCTTCCTGCCTTCTGACTTCATTTCCAGTGCTCAGTCAGCTCCACCCTCATGGCATCCTTTGTTGGTAAAGTTCAAGGTCAAGTGGAGGGGGCTGAACGAAGGCCCTTCTTCTTCCTGTTCTTCTTGGGATGCTCTAATTTTGACTCTGGTCCAGGCCGAGCACTCAGACCCAGCACTGGGGGAGGAGGGCTCTAGTTTCTCAGGCATCCCTCAGAGAGGACCCCTCAGTACTGGGGCTAGATGCAGACGCGAGGGTCTTGACCTTCACACTCTCCCAATAACCCCAGATCTCGCCCTCGACCTCTGGTAGAAAGGAGGTCAAGACCCATGGGTCCCGCCAACTGGGGCCAACTGCGTCCCACCTCCCCTCTCACTGTCGGCACCTCTTCACAGTTGTCACATCCTCTCACTATTTCTCTCTTGGAATGTTTCTTCTTCTTTATGAGAAAAAAAAATAAGAAGGATAAATAAAATAAAAGAAGGAAGACCACAGACCTAGCCCCAGGTTAGAATCTTTGAGAGACTTTCATTTTGTTTTCTCTGCAAGCGGCTGGTGAGAAAACGAGGGTGGGTCTTTCTAACCTAAGATGTGAGGGACTGGGGGTTCCATGCTGCTAGGTCGAAGAAGCGTAAAATAAGAAATGAGAGACACCTGGTTCTTTGTGATTTTACGTTTTTCCTCTGATGCACATTGGCGATTTAATTAATCATGGCTCCGAAATGGAGTTTAAGAAAAATACCTATTCAATTATTTGAAAATTATTGAGTATACGTTATTTTTTAAACTGTGCTACAATCACCTCTTTGGCTTCTTCTAGGACACAGTCCTACCATCACTCTCTTCTGTGTCTACCTAGAGACAGGCTTCCTCACGTTTCCCTAAGCCCTGCCGGCCGTGCTGCGTGTTATAGCTCATTTATTTTCATCTTCCAGCGAGGTCAAGAACGCGCGGGCAGTTGGAGATGAGCCAGACATCACGTCTCAGTAATCTCATAGAAAAGGTTGATCATTCTCCTGGGGTTCTTTTCTGCAGCAAACGTTGGCGTGGGTGTGGAGGAGGAGCTTGCCGTGTCCTCAAGTCCCCAGGTTAGTTACATCAGGAGCACCTTTATAAATCAAACGGAGTCCTTCCTTTGATGAGAAAGTGAATTTCAAGCCTGGCTGGCTGCCAGCACCCCATGTGTACGCTCATCTCCCTGGTCCAGGAACACCGGCCAGCACTCAGTCACTCCTCACCCTGACGGTTCACTGGCACCAGAACAGCAACAGCAGAGGACCAGCTGTTTAAGGGGTTCTGTGATAAAGGTCCTATCGTATCTGATATGAGAACTGCCCTTTAACAAAGCCCTCACTGAACAAGACTCGCACTTGTATATAACCGTGACGGAGAGCGACAGACACTTAATTTTATATACCCTACACCCAACGGGTACGGCTGGCAATTGCTTTACAAAGACATAATATCGTACAGACAGCAATCCGCTTAATTCTGTGCTCCCATTTGAAAAAACGACATCTGTCCTATTAAAAAAAAAAATCTGCTCCCAAAGCCATGTTCGTTCTCAGAGTTGTGAGGAATGTTTGGTTTCTACAGCTCAGTTACCCCTCATGAAATGTCATGTATTCATGGGTTATTTTTGAGACACAGGCACGTGGAATCCTTCACAAGAGAGGGTAATACTCACTGTGGCTGTCCTCCCGAGGCTGCTTGGGGACCCGTCTCCATGACAGAAGGTCCAGGCGTGAAGGACCTCTTCCCTGACACTTAATCAACCCCGGATACTCTGCGAAGCCCTTTTCCATAATCACCTCCAGGTGCCCTGACGTGGATTTGATGTCGGGGAAGCCGAGCCTGTTGTGCCTCTCTGAACCACATCGAGGAATGGCAGTGAGTACGTCAGAGGCTCCTAGAGTCCAGGGCACCTTTTCTGCTCCCAATGTCACAGGGACCCCTCATCGCAACGCTTTCCTGCTGCTCCCCCAGCCCCACGATTGCTGTGCCCATAAACCTCCATCACATCAGATTCACGGAAGGACAGGTGAGGTCAACACAGATCACTTCCTGAAACTGAGCCTTCCCATGACCGTGGAAAATTCCGCGGGATGGATGGTCCCCAACATCTGTTTGTTCATCCAGCAGATATTTCTTGAGGATCCGTAACATTCTACTTGCAGTTCAAGGTAGGAGAGATAGAAAAAGGCACCAAAAAATCAGACAAAAACCTCATGAAGTCCATGTTCCAAGGGAGAGAGACAAACAAAAAAGGACATAAATGGTGTTCCTGTTGGGGCTCAGCGGTAACACACCCAGCTAGGACCATGAGGATGTGGGTTCGATCCCTGGCCTCACTCAGTGGGTTAAGGGTCGGGCGTCGCCGTGAGCTGTGGTGTAGGTCACAGACGCAGCCCGGATCCTCGGTTGCTGTGGCTGTGGTGTAGACCGGCAGCTGCAGCTACGATTCAACCCCTAGCCTGGGAACCTCCATGTGCCACCTGGCCCTAAAAAGCAACAACAACAACAACAACAACAACAAGACATAAACACATAGGACCTTCAACATCAAATATAATTAGTCCCGTGGAAGAAACCAGAGCAGAGAAGGGGGTTGGAAGTGTGGGGTGTGGGGCAGCATTACAGGTTTTGGCTGGGACGTCTGAGAGGCTAGATGTATGACTAAGAATTTTATACATATTTTAAACAATACATTTTTAAGCTTTCAAACATATCATAGAAGTTTTTTTGTTTGTTTTGTTTTGTTTGGGGGACTGTTTGCCTTTAGTGGTTCCGAGGGAAGCTTATTCTTGAAGGAAATGGTGCTACATTTCCCGTACGCTCATGGTCATGGAGAATCTAGAAATTCCCAGTGAGGTTATTTACAAGAAAATGAGTAGGTTCTAAACAAGTGACCTAGTTCATGAATGAATGAATGAGTTCAGTAAGGAGAGGCTTCCTGCTGAGAGAGAGCCGAGCTCACGTCCTCAGGGAAAGTCAGGCTTACAGGCAAGCCCCCCAGCCCCTGTCCGAGGCCGCTGGCGTTGCCCACAAGGCTGACGTCAGGGTGGGGAAGTGGGAAGAGAGGTCTGAAGTCAGGGCAGTCAGAAAGTGAAGGAACGGGCTGAGCCCAGGGAAGAGGAATAAGGAATGTGACCAGCTTTAAAGGCTGCAGAGATCAAAGAGCTGGGGACAGGGAGAAGGTCCCTGGATCTGATCTCTGGAGGGTTGTCAGCTGCTGAAAGAATAGAATGAAAGCCAGCTTCCAGGGCTCAGGGAGCAGGGGTGGGGGTGGAAGGGGGCCTGTCGGCAGCGGGGAGGCAGCCTCATCAGGCTGGAGCCCGTTCCCTGAAACAACTCTGGCTTCCTCGAGTTATTTCAAAGGTCACACCGTCCTTTTAGAGGCACCTTTATGCAAAATGAAAAAAAGATACTTTCTAAGAAGCAATGTAATAGATTGGGAAGATCTTTGGACTGGATCTAGAAGCCCTGGATGTCAGCCCCAGATCTACTAAGATCTAGTCAGAAAAGTCTTAGAGGCACAGTTGGTTCATCCGCACAATTTAAGGAATACTTGTTCTGCCCCCAGAGAAAACGGGAAGGTCAAACGGCACACTGACCGTGACCCTGGTTTGTACATTAGAAAGTGGTACAGGACAGACAGGGGCTTTGCCCATGTTCTCTGTGGAACGGGACGGTGCTCGGTACTTCTTGCTCGTTTCTTTTTGCTGTTTTACTGACAAGACCATTTTATTGTACAAAAAGTCACAAACAGCATGACGCAGGGAAGGAAAACTTCAGCGTCAGAAGACCTCTGTTTCAATTCTCTCTGGCCCAGTAAGTGGCTTCCAGATACGTGGAAGACAGAGTTGCTTTGCCCCTGACGAGTCTCCTGACCCAGCTGGTTGGCAAGACCTTCGCCATCTGGCAACCGTCCACATCTTGGCCCCTTTACCTTCCAGCGTCCTCCTCCATCAAAACAATGGCACGGGCCCAAGGCCAGCGTCCTCTGGGTTTTGTGTGTGCAGTGACCTCCATCTCCTGTCTTGTCTGCCTCTGTCCACTACCTGCATCCCACGCAGGGTCTGCCTGGCGGCCGCCCTCCCCTCTCTGTCTCACTCCCATTTACAGTGAGCTGCTCTTTTCTCGGCTGTCCCAAGGCGCTTCACTTACCGTGCCTGCAGCTCTGTCTCCTGTATAATTGGTTGTTTACGCATCTGAATTTCCTGCTCTGCTGAAAGCTATTTGAGGACAAGAACCATGTCGTCTTCATCCCCATAAACCTATTCCTAGTCGTGCCCTACAGTTAGCATCCGTGAGGGCACCACACGTCTGAAGGAGTCTGATCATTCACCATCAATTTCATCACCCATCAAACAAGAAACAGGAGATAACCCCTAAGACCCCTTCGAGCTCTGGAGGTTCATGTCCCCTTTTCCCAGACATCCTGTTCCTTCCATTACAATTCATGTTCATGTATTTTGAGAAAGCATGTTGAGCGTTGAATATAGTGGTTTTATATATATATATACATATATATATATATTTGAAGTAGAAATAGCAGTTGGTTAGACAAATACACACAGTGTAATCAAAATGTAAATGCAAACTGTAAAGATTTATCTGAGAGTCTGGCTTCTATTATTAGAATCTGTCAAAAAATTCATTCTATAGTCAGATATTCCAAAGGTGCTTCTAGTATATGTTTATTCACCAATTCAAACTCACTGTGTGTATAAAAATGGCAGATGCACAGGAAAAAATAATGCTTCGTTGGTCAGTGGGTAGTTTAATTCACCACCTAAAAAAGTTATTTTCCCTGTTCTTCTAAAGGAGAAAGCTATAAAATTAGTTGACCTCCTATAGTAGGGAGGAGGAAAAAGCACCCCATCTTTCATTTCCGAATGCTGTCCTATCAGCCTGGCATTCTGCTGGTGGCGTCACTGTGATATTAGTTTGCAGTTTCTTGTTACAGTAAAAGTTAATGCTCTACTGAAACCCTGCTTAATATTTACACTTGTGTGAGCCATCAAGATGATGCATTATCTTAAGTGCATTACCTCACCGTGTCTGTGAGTCAGCATCATTAGATCCGGATGAGATCATTTTCAAAGAAAGATTTAAAAGAAATCAGGGTTCTGGGAATTGATTGGGAAAAGGGAGAGACTCTGCTAATGATACTTAGCATGTATTCAAACCTTTTGACACAGACAGCTCTGAGCGGGTCTTCCTGGTGCTCTGTGCATTTCAGTGGGTGGGGTTTGCATGATATTCAATCAAAGTCATTATCAGATCAAACCTTGGAACATACATAGAGCTACATCAAAGTAATGAAATGCCACACCGTGGTCAGCTCTCAAAGGAAGGGTCCCAGTTTGCAACATTTCATGCACTTTTCTCCCAGAGAAACTGCTAGAAAACATTTTTAAAAAGATTTCCATCACCGTTGAACCCTACCGCAATTTTAATATGTATTATGTGTGTATGTGGCATCTAGCAAGTTCTGAAAGTTCTCATTTACCTTGACTCTATTATAAATGTTCCCTAGTGAACTGATCTTGGGTAATTTCTCTGCATTAATCAACGGTAACTGGATTTTAGCAATCTCAAGCATGCAGATCTGAATTCCTTCCTAACTTTTCTTTTATTGCAAATATACATTGAAAAACCATCACTCTTGTACTGTGTTGTCTTGGCTTCTTGCTAAGAAACTATGGATATGAATGGATATTTCTGCTCTTGGGGGAGAGGGCAGAAGAGAAGGAGTTATTTTCAGACTTTATCTATCATGGAGTAAGATATGAATATTGAGATTTAACAGAATTACCAAGTCCTTAATGGCTACAAAGTGTATTCCTCTAAATTTTCCTAGGGATCATTCCTTAGCCTCTGCTGGTAACTAAGTAGATATCCATCCTTGTCCCCCTCCCCACGCCCCTACTCAGATCTGCAGCGGTTTTACTAGTGTCTTTTTTCCCATTGTTCATGGATGTCTTTGAACTTACCTTACATAATCAGTTGGGGAATAGACACAGCATAGTTTCCAAGTATTAGACATGTTAGTGATTAAAAGGCAGGATGATACATTTCACCCGAGTTTAATGCCTCCACTCATGTAAACATAATTTCTCAGGAATAACGTTCATTTCTAGGCCTCAAGACCATTGATTCCAACTCCAAAGGGTCGTTTTTCTTCAGGGCATCCGTGGTCAGCGGCCCTGCCGGGCATGTCCCAGGAGGCTGCTCACTGTCCCCCACGTCAGCCTGTTCCACCTGGGGACAGTATGTCACGAAGACATTTTTTTTTCTCATTTGGGTTTAAATCTTGGTGTCTGTGACTTTTCACCTCCAGGAAGAGTGACGCATGAACTCTTCCATCTTTCCTTAGGTCTTTTTACACCTTGAGGGCTTTTATTGATAGGCTGAGACTAACTCGGTGTGACACACACTGGTTGAGAAGCCCTGTCTAAAGAGGGTTGGGGTGTTCTCACTATAGCACAACGTGATTGGCAGTGTCTTGGGAGTGCCTAGAGGCAGGTTCGATTCCCAGTCCAGCACAGTAGGTTAAGGAGCTGGCATTGCTGCAGCTGTGGCTTAGATCACAACTGTGCCTCAGGTCTGATCCTTTCCCCAGGAGCTCTATATGCCGTGGGGCGGCCAAAACAGAAAAAGAAAAAAAGAGAGATAGAGAATTGGTCACAGAGGGTCTATGGTCACTTGAAGATGCTATCATTTTATGAAGTGAAGTTATTTATCAGAAGAAGAGAAAAGTCAGGGGACCAGCTTATTTCAAATATTTCAGGGGCTGATCTCTGATAGAGTGACCTGACACATCCAGTGTGGCTCTGGTGACAGAAACGCTCAAAGTGTGGGAGAAGAAATAAACTCAGTGAATTTTAAGATCTTTTGTAGTGTGGCATAGTGAGGAGGGGTGCATAATTCAGTAATCCCAATGAAAAATAAAACTGGGTGGCTGTTTAAAAAAACCAAAAAATTGGAGTTCCCATCGTGGCGCAGTGGTTAACGAATCCTACTAGGAACCATGAGGTCTCAGGGTCGATCCCCAGCCTTGCTCAGTGGGTTAAGGATCCGGCGTTGCCATGAGCTGTGGTGTAGGTTGCAGACGTGGCTTGGATCCCATGTTGCTGTGGCTCTGGTGTAGGCCTGTGGCTACAGCTCTGATTCAACCCCTAGCTGGGAACCTCCATATACCGCGGGAGCGGCCCTAGAAAAGGCAAAAAAACAAACAAACAAAATTGCAATGAGAGGTTCTAAAATATATTTTTTTTTCCTTTCTTTCTTTCCTTCTTTTCTTTTCTTTTTTTTTTTTTTTTTTTGCAGCTCCTCCTTGATCCGATGTGGAGTTCTTTATTTGTAATTTAATGTTGTGCTCCTTCTTGCTTGGGAATCTGTGGGGTAAGCGCAGACTTTGGGGGTGCAGGAGACCCCCACACTGCCACCTGAGTTTGCCATGATGTCATCTGCATGGACCTACGCTCTGTGCCCCTGGCAGGTAAGAGGCAAATACTTTTGCATGAGTGTTAATTCACCTGCCAAGTTGCCTGCCAAAGGCCATAGGTCTGTCAGCTGGGGCGGGATGGCCCCCACAGACTCCCACCTGTGGCCCTGTCTGAATCCCTGAAGCAGTGGAGCCTGGGAGGAGGCTCAGCTGGATCAGGTGAGCCAGGAGGTAGGGATCAGGCCAGGAGAGCCTCCTTGAGGAAGTGGCTGGAAGGAGGACACCCCCGTGTCAAGGCTCCAGGGCCCGGCCAGTGTTCATGGGACCAACTGACTTCTCTTCCTAAGCTCGGGTTCACAGACAAAATTCTCAGATTTGAAGGTCAGGAGAGCAGAGCGCCAAGCCTGGGCACTGGGTCCTTCTGAGCTCTGTGCCCCAAGAAGCAGAAGCTGTGTGCTGGGCGCAGCTGGCCTGTGGGGCAATCGGCTCAGGCAGGTCCCAGCTGTGAGATGTGGGGTGAGCTGAATGCCCTGAACTTGGGCTGAGGCCTTGGTCCATCAGGAATAGTCAGAACACCTGTCTCAGCACCACCCGGAGGACCAGAGGCCTGGAACAGTGTAGGCACCAGGTGAGAATCTGTTCCTATTGTTGGCGGTGCTCCTACCACTAATCCTTTTATAATTCTTGCTGATTATCTTCTCCCGGGGCCCAAGGACTTGGTTTGTGGGATACGGGTTATGTGAGATTCACTGGAAATATGCCTGGTCTATGGTCAGTAAACTTTATAGGTCTTGTCACTATCAGACGGTGATTGATTAAAGGAGGGACACAAACATAACATAATGCACATAAAATATCTGCAATGGGGAAGATCTGTGGAAACTCATGGAAAGTCACTCAAAGCAAAATTGAAATGGAAAAGGAAAGGCACCTCTTCTCGAACCTGGCGAGACCTTCACCAGTGTGTCTGTGTCACCCCAACTGTGGACACACCTGGGCCCTCAGAAGACCTGGATGGCTTTGTCTCTGTAGGGAGAGCATGTACTCCTTTCTGCACCAGCTTTCATTTCAAGCGCCATCCATCCTCTGTGGTTACGTTGGCATCTTTATCCGGCCGATGAACGGTCTCCCTGTTAGAATCATGCGGTTCTCTGCCAATCAGAAAAGTACACACGAGCTAAATTTTTGGGCCTGACCAACTTCGCTGTCTGGCTTGCTTTTCCATTTCAGAAGTAGCTACGTTACTATGATTCACTTTCTTATGCTTCATATATTTTGACAAGACAATGTCGGGGACATAAAACATATGACTGTACATATTCTTGCTAGTGGAATGTTAATTTTGTTCTTACATAGGACTCATTTTTTTTCTAATTTTCCTAACATTATTAATTTTACATTAGTCACCATTTACCTAATGTTTATGTGGCATAACTTACCAGTGTTTTGTGTGCTTTAATGGAATTGGTCAGATCTGATACTGCTACTCCATCTTTTAATAGCTTAGTTTAAAACCATGACATTTTTTGTTACCATTGATTAATATTTTTGGAATGATTTCTACTGTCTTTTGGGGGTTGTTTTCTAACTTTAGATTCTTTTTTTCACTGTCGTCTCCTGGAGTGATGGGTTTTCTGCACCTTATGGCTCTAACTATGTGCTTGCTTCTCTTCCTTCAGAGGAACCTGTAAACCACTGACATGTGCAACTAGATTTTTTGCTTTTATGATTAGAGTTATTTGTATTTTACACCTTCCCCCTGACTTTGCTTTATGCACTGAATGTTCCTTCTCTGTTGTCAAGAGGTTTATTTTCAGTCTTTTACAGTAAGACATGGTTTTCTCTTAAGGAAGAATTGAACATAAGCATGTACAAAGTATATGCTCACTGCTCACTCTTGCTCTCTCAACCATACCCTCTCATGGGGCCCTCTCTCCCACACGGTAACATTGTAACCTGAAGTCTTTCCCACCCTGGGGGAGGGGGGGATGGTGTGAATCCTCCAGGTGGAGAAAAGAGAGGGGAACCCTCCTGGTCAGTATCTGTTGGAAAATACCCTTATTTTGTACTTACATTTTTTAAACTTCTTGTTTGAATTTTTGGCACAATTGATGGAAAGATAAGGTAGTTAAACACATGATGGTTCTTGAACCCCCTTCCTCAGGGTGTGTGTTTCTTCTGTTACTCTTGTGTGTTCAGAGTGGTGAGCGTCAGAGTTTGTCCTCTCATATTAATACTCGTGGCTTGGGTTCCCTCTTTCAGTAGCTTCATGGCTCTTTAGCAAGGATGCTTTGATCATAATTCCCTTCCCCGAGTTATTTTTGTCCCCTTCTTGGTTGTTTACCTTAATTAGACTTTTCCAGATGCTGTTACTTTTGCAAGAGTGTTAATTGCATGCACCAGTCTAGGCTGACGTGTTCCGCTGTGCGAGGGCCCTTTTGCATTTGTATCGACTGACACTGACTCTTCCTAACAAGAAGTGTGCCCTCAGTCTAACTGGTTCTTTGGAAGTAACTTATTTTTATTTATTGTACTTGGGTACACCTCCTAAGTAAAAATGATGGATTTCTTGACTTCTTTGTAAAAACTAGGAATTAGTTCTATTCTCGCTCTGATATTCCTTTCATATCTTATTAAAAGAATGTTCTTCAATGGTTGGAAGAAAAGCTTGGAAACGTAGTCATCAGTGTCCCTGGTGTTCATTAAAAAATAATAAACTCTGTGTCTCTCTGTGCTGCTTTCTCAAATGAGATGTTTGTCCCATCTTCCACGTGCCGATTCCCTCTTTCCAGCCTCAAGTATGACCTGCAGGTTGGAGGCAGAATTCCAAGAATGCCCCACAATGACCCCTGATCCCTGTGAGGTCCTTGCCTTTTTGAGTGTGGATGGAATCTGTGAAAATAATGAGTTATGTGTGATATGGCTAAAGGGAGGTTGCTTGAGTGGGCCTGATGGAATTATCTGAACCCTTTGTTTATTTATTTATTTTTTATTTATTTATTTATTTTTGGCTTTTTTGTCTTTTTAGGGCCACACCCATGGCATATGGACATTCCCAGGCTAGGGGTCCATTTGGAGCTATAGCCGCCGGCCTATACCACAGCCACAGCAACATGGGATCCAAGCCACATCTTTGACCTACACTGCAGCTCAAGGCAACAACAGATCCTTAACCCACTGAGTGAGGCCAGGCATCGAACCTGCATCCTCCTGAATGCTAGTCAGGTTCGTTAACTGCTGAGCCATGAGGGGAACTCCTTGAACCCTTTAAAACACAGAGTTTCCTCTGGTTGTTGGCAGAAGAGGAAGTCAGAGATAGTCAAAGCATGAGAGAGGCTGGCTGTGCCATCAGTGACTTAGAGGATGGGGAAGAAAGGCCAGCAGCCTCCGCAAGGAAGAGGGGCCCCAGCCCACCGCCAGCTGGTAAAGAGAACCTCAGACCAACGGTGACAAGGAACTGGACTCTGCCAAAAACCTGAGTGAGCCTGGACATGGCTTCCTTCCCAGACACACTGGTCTCCCCTTTAACCCCATGAGCAGAGAACCCAGCAGAGCCTACCCAGCCTTCTGACGTAGAAGCTGGCTTCAAGCAGCTACATTTGTGGTAATTTGTTATGCAGCCATAGGCAGCTAATACCCCGTCTACCACATCAAAAATTTTCAAGGTCTACATTTTTTCCTAAAAGTTTATAGTGATTTTTTTTTACATAGTAATTTATTTTTTTAATTTTTAAAAAAGTATAGTTGATTTACAATGTTCCGCCAACTTCTGCTACACAGCAAAGTGAGCCAGTCCTACATGCATGTATACACATTCTTTCTCTCACGGTATCTTCCTTCTTGTCCTATGACATGAGAACATGCTCCCTACGCTATTCAGCAGGACCTCGTTGCCCATCCATTCCAAGTGCAACAGCGTAGTACTTTAGTGTCTAGTGGTTCAGATAACCTTGCAATTTAGATTTGTTTGTTTAAGAGTATCTTTATTTAGGAATTCCCATCATGGCGCAGGGGTTAACGAATCCAACTAGTATCCATGAGAATGCAGATTCGATCCCTGGCCTTGCTCAGGGGGTTATTGAGGAACAGGTGTTGCCATGAGCTGAGGTGTCGGTTGCAGACGTGGCTCGGATCTGACCTTGCTGTGACTGTGGTGTAGGCTGGACGCTATAGCTCTGATTCAGCGACTAGCCTGGGAACTTCCATATGCCACGAGTACAGCCCTAAAAAGCAAAAAAAAAAAAAAAAAACAAAAAAAAAAAACAAAAAACAAAAAACTTTATCTTTGTAAGAAAACCTGAGTTTTTATCCTTTTAAACGTCTCACCCATATTCACCTTAAGGTCAGGGTCTTCTACAGAATTAACTGTGTCTGGAGTGAATAGTCCTCTTCTGGACTTTGGTTCTCAGCATTGAATTACGGTTACCTTGTTCTGATAATCTGGTCTGCAGCCATTGAGAATGCATTTCCATTCTTCTCTATCTCTTGTCCTTACCCTCACCTGTCTGCAGAGCTCGCCACCTGGCCGTCTGTGCGGCCCGGTCCAGAACCATACCTTGCAATTGTCCTTTGGAGACTGTCTCAGAGTGAAGTTGGGGCATTGCTGTTGCAATGACCATGAGCTTGTGGCAAGCCGGGTGCAGTTCCTTGTCACGGACTGTCTTGTTCTCTCTCGAGCCACATTTCTTTAGGGCTGTGGTGGAAGGTGGAACTGACAACCACTTTTCCTTTTAAGATAAGGAAGATGTCACCTGGCATCTGGCATCAAGGGTTAAGACTGGAAGGGGCACTTGGCTTCTTTTACACCTGAGGGCTGTCCCATTTCTATTCACCTGCTGAATTCTACATCTGGTTACAGATCACAAGGGTTCTTTTGAGAGTAATGGGTTGCCACATTGTTATTCTCTGCTGGTATTTCACCCCCAAAATGCCCTGAGCTTGGTCAAGAGGAGAACTCTGCCACCATCTTAGCCAGAAGCTGTAGTTGCTCCATCTTCCTTGATTCAGTTGACTCCTCTCCAAGGCAGAGAAGAGGCTATTCACACTCTGCTCACTTCAGAAGTTTGTCAAGAGCGTCAGGGCGTAAGGTCTCTGAAATGCTTTGAAAGCAGCTTAATTCAAACATCGAATAAAAACATTAAACCATGGCCTCGGAAGTCCCATGTGATAGCTTGTAGCCATCACCAAAGCCTGGAAATGCTGTCACAGGGAAGGAGACTTGGCCCTTTTGGGGCTTTTATTCTTTAGAAGTTTCAGCTGGGACACTGAGGGAACGAGGCAGTTATCATGGACTCAGTGACAGTTCAAGGTCTCAAGCTATAGGATCGTGCTCTCCTTGACGCCTGTCAAAGGCAGTATTTGGAGAGCAGGCGCCAATTTCACGTCCTATACGCGTTTGGCTCCAATCTGCGAAATGTCCCTGAAACATCCAGAATCTATTCAGACGAGTCGGGAAATAGTTTCAGACCGTTTTCAATGCAGAATTACATGAAAAAAAAAAAAGCATTTACTCTGCATGTGGCTTTGCAGCTGGAAAATAAAATAAAAGTAAAAGAAGTCCCATGATGTATGTTAGATACAAATAGACTTGTTTCCAGACAGTCAAGTGGTAGATTTTTATTAAAAGGGACCAGATGTTTTTGGGCAGTGGATAAATTTATTCTGGTTCATTTTTTTTATCCAAATAATCCAGAACCTTAAATATACAGTATTACCAGATGGACCTGACCCACAATTCTTGATGTTCAAAAACCTGAAAATGAGGTGGGGTCCGTGTCTTTAAAAAGCACTCACTAGGAATAGGGTCAGCCTGGCCAGGAGACACCAGCACACTGAAATTAGGCAGGTCTCAAAGGGAGGAACAGATGCTTTTTTTCTATTAAGATAAAAAACTCACAGCCCACAGGCAGACACATAATACAGAGAATGTGATCACATGTGAAGAATCCCAGAAAGAGGACAGTACCAGGAGATTAAAAGTGGTGGGACACAGGTCTGTACGAGGGGACAGAGACAGGAATTGGGGATGACTTGGGAAAAAGGAGAAGTGGCTGCCACACTGCCTGTGCATAGCTTTGAGCTGGATCTTTCCAGAAGTGGAGGTGGGGCCCTGGCTATCATTACATCAGATGTTGGGGTGGGGATCCGTGTTTGCTGGAAGGGACAAAGGCAAGGCAGAGCCTGGGAAAGCCACATATGGGGACCCCCAAGACATGCGTTCTTTTGAGATCCTACCTATGCCAAGGACTATACAGGTCTGTTTATAGTATTTAAACATAACAGTCATTTTTAGAAAATAAATTATTCTAATTATCAAGGTGAAGGGCCTGGAAGCAAAGACTAATTGCAAAGGTTAAGTGTGTACCTACATGGCCTAGAACAGCGTCTAGGACATAATTGGCATTAAGCCGTTGTCAATGTGCTATTTTTACACTGTTGAAGAACCCTGATTTCTGAACCCTCCATCAGCCTAGGCTGCTGGTCGCAGGCGGAGACATTTCAGAGAGGAGAGCTCTATTCCATTTCATCTCTGCTTGAAAACTGCCTAGTTTTAACCTGAACGCATCTGTCTTTTCTTACATTACTAAAAGCACCAAGGAACAGTCGACACATACTGACATCCTGAGGTTGTTTGTTTGTTTGTTTGTCTTTTTGCCTTTTCTAGGGCGCATCCTGAGGCATATGGAGGTTCCTGGGTTAGGGGTCTATTTGGAGCTGTAGCCGCCGGCCTACGCCAGAGCCACAGCAATGCGGGATCCGAGCCGTGTTGCAACCTACACCACAGCTCACGGCAACGCCGGATCCTTAACCCACTGAGCAAGGCCAGGGATCAAACCTGCAACTTCATGGTGCCTGGTCGGATTCATTAACTGCTGAGCCACAACGGGAACTCGCCGAATTCTGAGTTTGACTGACGTTTTCTTATAGCAGCATTGTCAGTCTTTCAAGTGACTTCAGATGGCTTCAGTGTGATTTTGTTTTCGATAAATCTGACATTTTGCTATTTGGTATTGTGCTCTAGCATCACCGGGCGCATCTGATTCCCGGGGTGCAATCCTTGTGTCTACACTGCCCACCATCCAACTAGTAAATCCAATCCGTGTCACTTATTTCAGTTTTGTTTTGGTAATAGAAGCACCTAACTTCCAGCGAAAATCTCTGTGTTAAGTAGGGTACTGACTAAGCTACTGTAACAGAGCGAGAGATGCCAAAATACAGGGGCTTAAATAAGGTGGAAGTTTAGCACCCCCAGCCCTCACCCTCATCCCTTAAGGGTTCAGACTGTGGGTGGGTATGTTGTGCAGCTGTGGGACGGATGGAGGGGGCAGTGCAGGGAAATGCCCTTTAAGGTGGAAATCTGTAAATACTGCAGGTACCTCCCTCTCCTGCGCCAATGGAACAAACCCTACCATGTGACCACGTCTGCCTCCCTAGGAGGCTTGGAAAGGGGATCTGTGTTTGGGGAGCCACCTAGCCCCTAAAATGAGGGCGTTTAGTCTACTGAAAGGGACGATGTCAGAAAGAAAACAAGAGGCAGTGCAACACCTGCCAGTTTGCCTTCTTTTCTCTTATTTCCCCTCAATTCTGCCATGATGGCATTTAGATACTTCCTTATTGTTGCTTACTCGTGATTTGGTTTCTCTTCTCACCCTAAATCCCAGGAGAGGCTGGGCCTTGTCTCTGCCCCTCTCCATCTGCCAGCCTACTTGGTGCTTGGCGTGCGGCCCCATGGGCGCGTGAAAGGCGATGTTGAAGCCATGATGCTCCACGTGGCCCCGGCCAACTCACAGAGAAGGAAGGCGAGTCCCTTATTCCCTGGTCTGATGGGGGGGGAATCGTTGTAGGATACACACGGACGTGGTTCCCTGTGACCATCCATGAAGGAAAAGAAGATGAAAAACAATGTATAGCATATGCGTAACAGGATGGCTTGCTGGTATGGCAGAAATTAACACAACAATGAAAACCAACTCTACGTCGATAAAATAAATTCTAAAAAATGATGAGCTGAACACAAAATACGCATGAAGAAGATTATTGTAACTGAAGATTTATGATTTGTAAGTGCATGTATTTTTAAATGTATTTAATAACCAAGAAGATTGATTTGTCCTATCTCATAACACATCCTCAAAACAGCTATCCTAGTGCTTTCTCCTCATGTTGCCTTCTGTCCCTCCAGAGCTTGGGCCACTGGAGACAAGTGCTGAATGCCACCCTGTAGCTGCAGCAGACAGCAGAGGAGACAGAGGATACAGCAGGTGTTCACTAAAAAGACGCTGACTGAATATTACCAGAGATGGTCACATCAACCAAAGCAGCTTCATCGACGGAGGTGATCTGCCTACTGCCTAGGGGTCTGGGGCAGAGGAACAGGTGTTGCTAGATGCTGTGGGTCACCGGGTCTCTTCTCTGGTTTTCCTGATGTATGATTTTAACAAGCTGATCGCCCATAGTTCAAACCAGTTTTGTTGTCTACACTAGTGCCCTTTTGCAGAGTTGACTTATTACAGGGTTGCGAGAACTCAGTGGCACCGTGGTGGCACAGTGGGAAAGGGAGAACCCGCCTCTGCCGGGAAGACGTTTGCGTCTATAGCCCATGGAAGAGCTGCGGTGCGGAGGAAAGAGCCATTTGCCTCCAGAAGGTAGGAGGCCTGCTGTTATTTCTGAAGGCGGCCTGCCACCTGGAAAGAACAGGTGACTCCGGCCACACAGGCTGGATCCCAAGTTTATTAGCATTTATTCTCTGACTTAGGCACATGGTGGCTTTGCCTCAGTTCTTTCATCTGTCAGGTGGCCTTAGGCATCGTGTCCCAGCCTGTTCTACAGTGCTACCTGGAGGAATGAAGGAGCAGAGAACATTTTAAAGTGTGTTAAAAATTACTGAAAAGGAGTTCCCGTCGTGGCACAGCAGAAACGAATCCAACTAGGAACCATGAGGTTGCAGGTTTGACCCCTGGCCTTGCTCAGTGGGTTGAGGATCTGGCGTTGCCGTGAGCTGTGATGTAGGTCGGAGACGCGGCTGGGATCTGGCATTGCTGTGCCTGTGGTGTAGGCTGGCGGCTGTAGTTCCGATTAGACCCCTAGGCTGGGAACCTCCCATATGCCGCAGGTGTGGCCCTGAAAAGACGAAAAAAAAAAATTGCTAAAAAAATAAGTGAACCATGCCTCTACATGTGTTTTTCTGTGTATGATTCTACCCCTTGCCTGTGCAGGTCTGTAAGGCGGGGAGACCTGCCATTCCCTCTGTGTCCCAAGGGTGTCTGTGCCAGTGCTGTGCCCAGAAAAGATACCTAGGTAAGTACCTGCTAAAGCACATATGAGCAAAACCTTCAAGCATCTTCTAGAAGTCTACACATTCACCTCAGAGACGGTCCTTAAACTCCTTAAAAAGCAGGCCAACCACTGACAGCTTTCTCCTGAGGACCAGTTTAGGAACCCAGCTCTTTCCAGAAAGAATTTTTAGGAGGTAATGCGTGTCACAGCTTTAATCTCATTATGTCTTGAACTTTGTCATTTTAAGGATCCTTACTTTGGGCTTTTACCAATTTCAAATGGGTGACTCTAGCATTTAATTTCAGCAGAGCTCAAAACAGAATAATATCCTATAATGTTAATAGGATAAGCCCAGTATTCTAAAAAGTATTTGCAGAACAGATAGCTGAAAGAAGGGTTTTGTCTTTTAAAAAATCAGGAACTTTGTAATTATCTTAAAGAAGATAAATCTGAACAAATTTCCAAAGGAAAATTTTTTTTCTAGTGTTTCTTCTATTCGCATTTATCTTCTGTTTAGATGTGGTGAATTGTCTCAGTGTAGCAAAATTTGGAAACTTTAATTCATCCAATTTTTCCCACATTTGGGAAGCCATAGACAGCTTTCTTTATATTTAATATCCTAAATAAGATTTCCATGAAAGTGTGGAAGTGCAATCTTCTCCTTAAAAATAGGTTTAAGAAGAAGGGATCTCTGTGTGTTTATTTATTCATTTACCAACTTATTTTGCTTCGGCCAAAAGCAGCAGCTCCTCACACCTCTGCTTCCTGTGCCCTGGGTACAGTTATCCTTCCCACAGTGAAGGCAGGAGAGTTCAATGAACTGGATTTCTGGCTGGAATTAACACTCTATAACCTGGGCTGTTGACAAAAGGGCAAGACAGGCTTGTGGATGAGTGTCTGGGAACAGTGAGGCTGCCTAAACCAAGTTTCGAAATGAACTCCAGCCCCATTGCATCCAGATCCAGGCCAGGGTTTGATGGATCCCTGCCCCCACCCCCAGGGGCTCAGGGCAGGGAGCTAGTGTCTGGTCCCCCAGGGGAGGCTGTGCTGGGTGTCCTGTGGGTTCCAGCAGGGGCATGGCCCCTGTCCTGGAACTGCAGGGAAAGTGACCTTTTCTGCCAGGGCCCTGAGAGGAGCTTGACAGTGACTCACACAAAATAAGCCTCATTGGCTCATAGTAAGTGTCCCATTGAGGGATTTCTGGGGGCAGATCAGAGGGGAGTATTTCCAGGGCCGCTTCTCCTCCGATGGACACATGCACACCACGCACAGCTTCCTCAAGCCCTCTCCATCACAGACATGTTTTTGTTTTTAATTGTTGGAATTTTAATGTCTTTGCTTGGCAGCATTTTCTATTCCCCTACTGAGTCTGTTGCATGAATGCCAGAGAATAAACGTGTGGGGTTTTCTTTCTCTTTCGGGGGAAGGGGGTAAGTTTGCTTTATTTTGTCATCATAACTTTAGCTGAAAAACAATACTATAAAGAAAACTTTCTTGTAAATGTTATTAACTACACGTATTGTTATCTGTAAAAATTAGTCTCATGCTTGCTGACATGGGTTTCATGTGAGAGCCTGCGGTTTATTGCTTACTTACAAATAGAGATACCTAAAGGCCAGAAAGTTACCAAATCTGCAAACTGGGCCTCAAACCCTCTCCCTGACACTTTCTGCTTCTAATGTAGCTTATAAAATCATCTGCAGAAACTTCAGATGCATCCATAATAGCCTGTAGATAACACACTAATACATGCAAAAATAATCTTTCCCTTATAGGGATTGTATATTCTAGAAAGCTCTAGATTCAAATATTCTCTTTGCAAATGCTTTCATTCGTGATTGTCCAAGTGTTCACAAGTTTTAGCTAAGAAAATCTAGTCACTCTCTGTATATCGAAGGAGGTTTTCTGAATGAGATCAGTAAAAGTGCCCATTTAATTGTCTAACATTCAGGACAACTTCCCAGGTGTGTCTGGGCCCCTACATCCTCTGAGATGACAGCCGACGCCCTGTAGAGAAGTATAGCTTGAGATATGGTGCCTGTCTTTAAAGAGTAAACCACTTGTTTCAATTCTGCCACCATCGCTTAAAACCATTTTTTTCTTTTGTCTTTTTAGGGCCGCACCTGTGGCATATGGAGGTTCCCAGGCTAAGGGTCCCATCGGAGCTGTATCCGCAGGCCTACGCCACAGCCACAGCCACGCCAGATCGGAGCCACATCTGCGACCTACACCACAGCTCACGGCAACGCCGGACCCTTAACCCACTGAGCAAGGCCAGGGATCGAACCCCGCAACCTCATGGTTCCTAGTCGGATTCGTTTCTGCTGTGCCACGACTGGAACTCCGCTTAAGAGCATTATTTTATTTTATTTTTTAAACCTTCTAAGTGTATAGCTGACTTACAATATTGTATTAGTTTCAGGTGTACAGCAAAGTGAATCAGTGTTATGCATATTCTTTTTCCCATGTATGTTATTACAAACCGTGGGGTAGATTTTCCTCTACTCTACAGCAGATTCTTGTCAGTCATCTCTTTTCTACTGTCGTGTGTATGTGTTATTTTCACCCTCTTAATTCCTCCCCTCGCACCGTAATTTCACCTATGGTAACCATGAGATTGGTTTTGAAATCTGTGAGATTTCTTCTGTTTTATAAATAAGTTCTTTTGTATTCTTTTTAAATTAGATCGCACAGGTAAGTGATGTCATTTGATATTTGTCTTTCTCTGTCTGACCTCACTCAGTATGATAATCTCTAGGTCCATCCATGTTGCTGCAGATGGCATCATTTTTTAAAAATTTCCTATTTAGACTGTATTCTGTGATAATCTATATAGGGAAAGAATCTGAAAAAGAATGGATGTATAACTGAATCACTTTTCTGTTCAGCAGAAATTGTCACAACATTGTAAATCAACTGTATTTCAATAAAACTTTAAAAAGGAAAAACAAAGAAAAGAGACAGACAAAAAAGTAAATGTCGGAGTCAGTATTCCCTGGTGGCTCAGCAGGTTACGGATCGGGCACCGTCACTGCTGTGGCTCAGGTCACCACTTTGGTGTGTGTTTGACCCCTGCAGGGATTTCCACATGCCATGAGCATGACCAAAGAAGAATAGTGTTGGAATCAAATAAGGAAAGAGTAATTTGTATCCATAATGTCGCTCTGAATGTGTTCTCCTTACTGTCCGGTCAAATCCAGGTGGGATACCATTTGCTAACAGAGAGGGTAATTAGAAAACTGACCAAACCATAAAAGAACATTTCAAAAGCGATTGAACAATTGGCAATTCATTTTAGAGGAAAGGCTTTTCAGGGGTGCAGAGGACTCTTCGTAAGAGGAATTGGATTACCTCATATAATTAAAAGAAGGTGAGCCTTCAGCGCAACTTTGATTTTCATTCTTCAGCCAGCACGTGTTTTTTCAGCACTTACATATGTTATTTTTCCTTCTGTGGCTCTTTGTCTTTCCCACCGAAATGTAGGCTGTCGTCATCGCCAAAGTATTGAAAAGCTTGAAGGCAACGCTGAGTTCATGGGTCCAGCTTTCCGATTTGACTAGGAGGAAACTGAGACCCTGAGAAGTGCGTGGCTTTGGAGGTTCCCAAAGTAAATCATTGGCAAAGCCAGTGCTTCATTCGTGACATGTCTTTTCATTGATCACTAACTTGTTCTCATCAGTATCATCTCTATTGGATACCTTCCCCCTTGGGGTTTTCTGTCTCTAGGAAGCTTTGGGGTTAATAAGTGTTTCGCAGATTCTAGCAAATAAAATAATAAAATGATAGCTAGATGAAAAGGGAGACTTTGTCATTTCAGTAATATGCACATTTCAACTAGTCTTCCGGAGACAGAGGGCTCCAGTTCTGCGTTCAGCCCAATGGTAATGATAACGATGGGATGTCTAATGTTGTGGTCACGGAAGTGTGCGTGCATGCGTGTGTGCGTGTGTGCGCGTGTGCACGCGAGCCCGTGTACATGCACAGCACCGTGGCTGCCCTCTGTACTGGAAAGCTGAGGCAGTTACTTCCTCACAGGAAACATGGAATCATATTTAGAGATTTCAATAGAACAAGAATGGTGCACAGCGAAAGGCTTGGCAACTCTGTTTGCCTCTGGGCTGGGCTGGCTACAAAGGGGTCACTGTGTGCCCGTCTCTGTGATCATAAACCACTGAGGGACACAGCGTGGGGAGTGAATTTGAGCTACAGCACATAAAACAGTTTGGTCATCTCTACTTATCTGAAGGAGTGAAGCCTGGCAAACTTACCTTGTGCAGGTATGAAGAGGCACAGGTAGGGAGTGGCAATTTTTGGTTTAATATAAGGAAGACTTTTCTGTACTTAAATTTTTATAAAAAGAACATGAACCTCCCTAGGAAGCCATAACTTTGGCAGCTTTAGGTTTGTAAAGACAAGAAAAACTTTGATTGGGGGATGTTGCAGAAGAGCTTTCAGCACTGGGTGGCAGGTGCTACCTGACCATCTCTATGAAGCCGCCTTCTTGGTCTATGTGCAAAGCTGTCCCCTGGCCCAATGCTGCAAAGCTGTTAGCTGCGGGCCCCTGTGCTGAGGGGGCTCACCTAAGGGGCGTGGGGACAGGGAGGAAAACCCACTGCTGCCTGTGTCATCTCAAAGTCTCTCTGCTAACCATCACGTGGTGACCACCAACCCATCAACATTCCTTCCAGCTCCAAGGAGACAAACTGTGGCAGCAGATCAGAAAGTGTGTGTCTGACACAGGCAGATGAGTTCCAACGGGGGCGGAGGACAGAATGAGAACTGGATTGTTTCCAAATGTATCCCTCTGGATCAGTGTTCTTCAAGCTGCCTCAAGAGCTGACCTTCCATCCCAGAGTATTAAAATTCTTCCTACTGGGTTTGGCACCGAGGAAAGATGGGCCTACTGTGCCCAGCCATCAGCCTAACGCACACCATCACATTGTAGCCACAACAGCTGCCGTCACCGAGATCACAGCCCTGACCTGTCGACCAGCTTCAGATCATCCAAGGTTGTGGGAGATACAGGTCCTCCATTCTAAGGGACCTGCTTGTTCAGTGGTTAGACAAGATCTGTGTGCGTGAAAAGAGAGCCTTCTGCTCTCTGCCGCTCTCGTATTTCATTATGACATGGTATATTATATGATAATCATGTTACCTATTGTCATTATTATTACAATGTTGCTGTATTACATAATGTTATATGTTAAATTATATGGGATGATCTGACCTACCCAAAGAATGGGGAATTGCCATGTACGAAGCTAGCTGGCATATACATGCTGGAACATAAAAAACAGATGAGCAATAAGGACCTGCTGTGGAGTACAGGGAACTCTACTCAATATTTGTGTAAGGGAAAAGAATCTGAATAAGGATATGTGTATATAAATAATTAAATTGCTTTGCTATATACCTAAAACTAAGCTGATATTGCAAATCAACTACACTTACAAAAATTGGAAAAAAAAAGGAAGAGCTATCTGGTCTTTCTGTTAGAGCTCTCAAGGTTTCAATAGTCTGAGAAAGCTGGCCACGGCCTTCCCACCCAGGAACACATCCACTCAGTGGTGGGTTATGACAAGGGCCCCAGCTAGAGCAGGACCTGTGTGTGTGTGTGTGTGTCTGTGTGTGTTTGAAGGGCTGCTGCACATGCTGGTGCTGGAGATGATGGAGATGCAGAAGAACATCATGTCCAAGGGACCAGACTGCTGAGTCCTGAGGTTTTTTTTTAAGGCCGCACCTGCAGCACGTAGGCTGGGGTGGAAACATCAGCATATGGAAGTTTCGTGGACCCGGGGCTGAATTGGAGCTGCAGCTGGAGCCTACACCACAGCCAGGACAACAACTGATCCTTAACCTGCTGAGCAAACCCAGGGATCATACACACATCCTCACAGAGACTATGTTGGGTCCTTAACCTGTTGAGCCACAATGGGAACTCTGAGTCCTGAGGTCTACACAAGCTAAACTCTGAGATCAGGTCACCGACTCCAGTTTAAGCTGATGTTGGTGGACGTGTTTATCAGTGACAGATGGAAGGTTGTGGGGGGGCCTCTAATATCTATTTTCTATTTCATTACTTTTTTATTTTACATTGGAGCATAGTTGACTTACAATGTTGTGTTAGCTTCAGGTGTACAGCAAAGTGATTCAGTTATATTACATACACGGAGCCATTTCTTTTCAGATTCTTTTCCCGTATAGATTAGTACAGAATATTGAGTAGAGTTCCTTGTGCTACGCAACAGGTCTTTGTCGATTATCTATTTTATGTACAGTCGTGTGCATCTGTTAATCCAAAACTCCTAATTTATCACCCTCCCCACCTTCCCCCTTGGGAGCCATAAGTTTGTCTTCTAAGTCTGTGAGTCTGTTTCCATTTTATAAATCAGTTCATTTTTATCACCATTTTCAATTCCACATATAAATGCTCTCATGTGATATTTGTCTTTCTGTGTCTTACTTCACCTGATACAGTGTTCAGTGGTTGGTTTTAGAACTAGTACCTTCATAAATTTATGTTCTCTTTACATTTTATTTCCTCTTTTTTTTTTTCTTTTTAGGGCTGCATCCACAGCACATAGAAGTTCCCAGGCTAGGGGTCTAATCGGAGCTGTAGCCACTGGCCTATACCACAGCTCACAGAAACACCAGATCCTTAAGCCACTGAGCGAGGCCAGGGATCGAGCCCGCAACCTCAGAGTTCCTAGTGGGATTTGTTGCCGCTGCGCCACGACGGCAACTCCTCTTTGCATTTTCTTTATACTTCTTCTTTGCGGTCTGGTCTCCTTTTTTCCTCCCATGTCTCCCCTTTCCTTTATTTTTTTAAAGGTTGCATGTTTAGGGCACAGCCAAGTTGAGAGGGGGGTACAGAGATTTCCAAAACCTCTCCTGTCCCCCACATGGACATCACCCCCCGCCCCATTATCCTCACCCCTCACCAGAAAGGGACGTCTGCTCCAGCGGGGGACCCCATGCCGACACATCGCTGCCCACATCCGCAGCCCGCACAGCGTTTACACTGCGTGTTGTCCATTCTAAGGGCTTCTACCCTTGCGCTTTTCATCTGCCCCCTCCCGGCTCTCTCCTCCTCTTCTCTCTCTGTTCCTGGTTCGCTGGGTCCCTCGTGCTGAGCATCTGCCTCAGCCCCTGCATTCTTCTGGAACCCGAGAAGACTAATTTTCTGCATAAACTTCACATCTTACGCTGAAAAGGCAAACGTTGTCCGGAATGGTTTCTTTGTTTCCCCTGACTCTCACAGTCTAAGGCTTGTCCTCCACGTGTCTCCCTCTCTGAACAGAACCCGGGTCTCATGGGCACAGGTGGCCACGTCACAGAGACGGAGAGAGGATTTTCCAAAGGCTGTTTAGTTCACCCTGAGTCTGAGCTTCGGGGAGGAGCGACAGGAAGTGTGTTCTCACGCCCTGGCACCGTGGCGTCGGCCTTGGCCAACGACCTCCCGCCTCTCTCTGCGGCGCCGATGGAAGAAACTGCCCACCCCTCACGAGACTTGAGGCCGAGCTTTTACTGAGGTGAAGTTTACCTCTGCTTGGGCAGAGGCACCGGTCCTTCTTGATTGGAAAGTACCCCTTTATAAGTACATCCTGTGTAAATACATCCTCCTTCGGCTGCTTTTTAAAGTGTCAGAAAACGTCTCCCACCTGAACAATAGGTGAGCAGGTGAGGACACGTTCTGCAGGCAGAGCTGAGGAGGCAAGAATGTGAGCGGGAATTCTTCTCGAGGGGATGGATTTGCAGCTCGAAGGGGAGAGAGGTGGGATATTGAAGGAGGGAACAGTTTCAGGCTATTCAGAAGCCTCCAAAGGTCTATGAGGAAAAGGGGGCCGGATGGAACAGGGCATCCAGCCCTAGCGGAAGAAGTGCAGGCTGCTGGGGGCATGGGCTTCTGCTGATGCGTCTGGACTTGGCAGAGACCACAGCCCTCTGCCCTGACTTTCGTGGACTCCCGTCTTCCAGACCCTCGTGCACCGAAGTCACACTTTAGACACAGCAACACCTTACTAAGCACTCCTCTTAGTTTCCGCTATTTATCTTCCCAAGTATATGCTAGTCCTTCATGATATCTTCCTAAATAGTATTTTGAAACAATGCATGTATTTTAATTTCCTCAGAACTATTTCTTTCAGGATGCACTCTTTCCTTTCTTTGGACTCTTACTTTAATAATAATAATAATAATAATAATAATAATAATAATAATAATAATAATGATAATAACAACACTGTGGGGGCATCTATTCCTTAAATACTGCCCCATTCTCATATTTTCATATTAATGAATCAGAGTATTTTTTTATACTTTCCCCCCAAGGTATATAATAAATGTATAGATTAAAAAAAAAGAGTCCTCAGTATCTTGCTCAATTTATCCCTGCCTGCTATATCCTACATTCAGGTCCTTTTCAAAAGGAATATACCATTGCATTTTCAGATATTCCGTTTTCCTTTTTGGTTTGACAATATAAAATATAGACTCATAGCAAAGTGTATGTCTTTGCTTAATACAGACTTCTTTTATTTCAGCAATTTTAACTTTTTCTCCCAGAGTAAATAAAACCTGCCCCAAGCTTAGCAGAAGCAAAGCAAACTAACTTGAAAACTCATTTCATGGGACTCAGAGACCAGGGCCCTTGCCCTTTTCCAAATCCTAGCCTGGGGGGCACTTAGAATGGGGTGGATTGTTTCCTGCATTCCTCCTGAAGCTTTTGGACTCCCCCGTTTAGTTTAATCCTTTCTCAAATGGCACAAGTCACCACCTCCCCCACTCCGCCCCCAGTGTGCTGAAGAGCCAGCTCCACCGTATCCAGTGAAACATGTCCCTGGACCAGTGGCCATGGCTCCGGGGGGTGGGGGTGTGTGTGGGGGGGTCAGTGCCCTTGATTTCAAAGAACACCACTTCCAAGTGCAGGGTCTCCTTGGCAAACCATGTGTCCTGATGTTTACAAAATGTGGTCTTTGGGGGAGAAACACATTGTTTTAGTGAGCTTATTTCAATGTTACATCTGTTTTTCCCCAAAAGCCAAAGGAGATTTTTCTCTTTCTTTTTTTTTCTCTGTTTCAGAGGACATGGATCCTTCAGCATTCTTCTCTAGAGAGAAATGAAAAATGTGGGTTATAGATTCTCAAAGGAACTTCTGTGGATTTTTTTTTTAAGAAAATAAAATCAAGATAAATCCAACAGGGAGCCCATAATCGCACTGTCCTTTCAGAGCTCAGCGTACTGTTTTCCTGCTCTGTCTCATTGTCTAAACCAGGAATATCTCGTGTCCTGTCTGGGCCTTGGTTTTCCTTATCTGTGAAATAAACTAGACGACGTGAAATCTAAGTTCTTAAATCGTTTTACAGTCTTCAAACAGCACCTGATTTTTTTAAGCAGCCCTGAACCTGCGGTACTGGAGAAAGATGTCAGAGGGCCATGTCCGCTACACCCTCAGGGGTCACTCTCTCGAGGGGAGGCCCGAAGGAGGCCTCAGGGATGGGGTTCTTCACGACCTGAAGAAGTTAGGACAAGCTCGTCATCCTCTTTCCAAGCCCCTCCAGAGCTGGCCTGTGTTTCCATTTCTCGGTGAGCCGGTAAATTATATTGGGTTGAATCCCAATTAAGAGTCTGTCCTTTTCATTTTGGAGACCAGTGATTTCAGATTTAGGAGAGTTTCCATATGGTCCTGTCATAAAATTTGCATCTACAGAGACAAGTATAAAACCCTAGGCGAGGTAGAGGGGGTTACTCAACGTAGGTAGGAAAAAGCTCCTTTCTCCTCCTCACCACACTTGGAACTGAAAGGCTCCCGCACGCTGTTATAAATCCACCAGGGGGCGCTCAGCCCCCCTGAAAGCCCGTGGTGGCCAAGTGCCACTCCCCGGCCAGCAGCCCAAGGGAAGGCCTGGGTCCTCGCAAGGAGCACCACGCTCTTTCTAAAAGGCCATTGTCGTGCTTATGTCACGAGAATCACATTCTTAAAGAGTGCAAATACAACACTCTGCTTTAAAAAGCGTTGCCGGTGCATACATAATTTTTCATAGCTATAAAAATAGTCCTAGAGTCAAATCCATCATAATATCATTTCAGATAGGCTTATCCGCTTCATTAACTTAAAGAGGTCCAAAAAAGTAGAGAAAACTCAGGCTAAAATAAAAAGTGTTCAGTCTTGAACATTTCTTGTTAGCTGTTTTTCCAGAAAAGTCCATCAAATTAACACATGCCAGTGGACAGTACATAATGATCCTGGCTTTTTAAATCTTTTTAATGATAACATTTGGTCATGATTATGAAAGAGAATACCGTCAAATTTGATGCCACACTCAAGCCTGCAGGTTCTAAATTTGGAATCATAAAAATACTGTGATTTTCTGCAATGTTCATTTATGATAAGAGATTTATAGGATACAAGGAGAAATGCATACTCTGCACGGCTGTGGCCTAAAGATCATCAGCAGATTTTGATGGGCAATGGCTGAAATGGAAGACTACTTTTTAAAGCATATAAAGGAGCAGCATTCCTCAATCGCAACATTGTTATGTTTTGAAAGAAGCATGTGTGTGTGTCTGTGTGTGTCTGTGTCTGTGTCTGTGTCCTGTCCCCCTCAGTGACTATTGTAAAGAGTTAAACATCCAAGAACTGTTAGGAAATGGTCTTGTTTGTTTGTGGCCTTAACGTACTAGTTTTTCCAGTAATGATCTCTGCTCCACACCAAATGTCTTAAGCATGGGTCATGTTTCACATGAAATAATTTAACAGAAAAGCCAGCCCTCCGTTTATCAGGATAACACACATAGAAGTTGGCTTACAAGTTTAGATATGGACAGTGGAAAGCTTATTTTTTACTTTTAGCATTCAATTAATATGAAACCAAGATGCTGCTTTTTAAAGTGACAAAAATAAATATTACAAATATTGGGATAGATTTTCTGTCTTTCTTTTGTTCTTCAGCCCCTGTGATTTTGACCTACTACTCGTGACACCCCATCCAAACGCCTGTGATGTTTTTCCTCCTGCCTATTTCAGTTGGCTGGGGGCTTAATGTATGTGTGGCTGAGTGTGTACGTGTGTGAGTGCATGAGTGCGTGTGTGTGTGTGCACGCGTGCCCGCACATGCATGTGTGTGCATGTGTGTGTGTGCACGTGTGCGTGTGTACATGCGTGTGAGGCCCAAGGAAAAGACTTAATGGCAAAGAAAAAGGAGAGTTGGATTTAATTTGCGTTTGGCTTAAAACCTTTTAAGTCCTAATTTTTCTCAACATAAAGGGGTTGAACCAGAAGTTTTAGAATATTCCTTCCAAAGCTCCAACTTGATGGATATGTGAAAACTAGTGTTGTGTGATTGCAGGGTCTCTCCCCTGTTCCCTCAGAGACGATTGGTGTGTTGTTCCTTGGCGGTCTAGCCTCTAACACACAGACGTTGCCTAGTGATTTAGCTGTCTGTCTGTCCGTCCGCCTATCATCTATCTATTGTCTCCTCATCTATAGCTACCTGAGCTATCACTTATCTGTGTACTATTATTTACTTATCACCTATCCCCCGCGTCTGTCTGTGCATCTAAACCAGCATCTATCTACCCATCTGCTTATCCGACCAGCTCTGAACCCACCTTCTACCTTCCTCCTCCTCCAGAAAATAACCGACTCCTCCCCCCGATCACCTGTGCACAGGAGATCGTGGGCTTGGAGCCTTCTTGCTTTCCTCCACCATCGCTTCCCCCAAGCCACCTCAGTTCAAAATCAAGTTTTCAGTTCAGTGCTAGAAAGACGTTAGGAAAAGGCTGACATGATTTACTGGGTGAACCTGTGTCAGTCTCTGGAGGCCTTCAACTCCCCAAATATAACCTCTTTGCCATCCTCTCTACACCAGCACAGACCAATCAATAGAAACCCAATCTTAGCAGAGATGTGGGGCTAAGAAAAAGGCCATGATTCTGGGTCTTTTCTTCCTGGCGGCTTTCATTATTTCTCTAAAAGGAATGCATCTTTAAAATGGGAATGGAACAAATAAGGTAAGGTCGTAAAGATGAAAAGACCTTTTCAGAATTACGTCTGTGTTGTGCAGGAAACCTCTTGTGGCTGAAAGGCCACACAAACATCAGATGCTAAGTGTTAACTGATTCATTTTATCATTCTTTGGGATAGTGTTTTAGATAATTCAAACTACAGAACATACAGCAAACCTACTGAGGGCTTCAAAACCCATTCAGGATCATTGTTGCCCAATCCATTACAAAAGAAGCTTCCTATAAATTTGTTCATTTAAAAAAAAAAAAAAACCGCAGTGCCATCCCAATGTCTACAAGGGAGATTATAGCTGCCGTGGAACTTGGCCTTACAGACCACATTCCCTGACCTCTCACATATTAGTATAGCTTCTTACAAAAATCAAACAAACTGAGAAAAAGAATGATGCTGGTTGTTTTGAAGTTGAGCCTTAAGCAAACCAGTGAACGGCTCTGGAAATCTTAGCTCCAAGGACAAAAGGCTGAAGCTGTGACCCCGGGCTGGCTTGGCAGAAATGGGTCACCGAGCAGACAGGACTCTAATGTAATAATGAATGCAGACGTAGGGTGTCCATCTACCCTGCTTTCTTCCCTTTCTTTTCTGTTTTTCTGGCATTCTCCTCCATCTTTAACCACAAGCTGGTTCTGAGTGGTGTTACCTCGGGGCCAACAGCAGAAGCGCTGGAAATCTTTTTGCTCTGAATACTGCAAAGTCCCAAGGTCTTAAGGAATGGTAGGAATGGGGGGGTGGGGCAGGGTAGGTGAACGTGATAGAGAAAGGATTTGCAAGGGCCGGCGGCACAATTTTTAACATAAAATCTGAGACTTCCTGTGCTGGACAAGGCTCGTCCTGTGCTTCTTAGTAGGAGGCTGGGTCCCTTTCCTACCACACCAGAGAAAAGGGCAGAATAATGATTTTTCTGACTTTCTGGTCAGCAGTAAAAGAGGATATAGCTCCTGCTTAGTGAGCCCTAGGTTCACATCTAGGATTTATCACCCAGAGGGAGCGAGACACAGGAATTTGGGGGGTGGGGGTGGAATCTGCCTCCAAGGCTGAAGTGCGGGCACCAGCAGGGACACTTCTGGCAAAGGGCATGACGCTCTCTCCTGCCCCTTCCAGGCTCAGGCTCCTGCCTGCATCTCTGGACACCTGACCTCCTATCTGTCCCATCCTGTCCTTCACAGCCTGGCTCTGCAGAAGCCTGGGTTACTCTGGGACCTATAACCACACTTCTATTGGACGAGAAGGAACGGGTGCTAATTGCGTAGCCTGCAGCTCAATGTCGTGATGGATACAGACGTGAAGATGCAGTCTGAGAGAAGCAACTTGAATTTATATCTCTCCTGCACTCGAAAATAGGACCAATCTGGGAACAACACGTCACCCCTGAGCAGACCTTCCATGACCTGGGGATTCTCAATTGTTTTGATCTCCCAACTCCTTAGTGTTATCGAAGGCAGCAAAGAGTATGTTTTCATGCGCTTTTATGCGGCTTGTATCTGTGGAAATGTAGTTTGCCAGTAATCGAAAGTGAGACATTTTAGAATAGTCTCTGCTTCATTTACAAATAACAATAAAAATTCACTGTGGGAATAACATGGCTTAATGAAAACATTGAGAAGAGTGGCAACCAGGTCGGCAAATCCTGTCGGTGTCGTGATTGAACGCGGAGGTTGTGGGCCCTCGTTTCATCCTCTGCATCAATTTGTACCAGAAAGTGGTTACGGTAAAGGGGTTCAGAGAGGTCCCACTGTGGCTCAGTGGGAAGACACCTGACTAGTATCCATGAGGATGTGGGTTCCATCCCTGGCCTTGTTGAGTGGGTTAAGGAGCCAGAGTTGCCGTGAGCTGTGATGCAGGTTGCAGGTGCGGCTTGGATCCCACTGCTGTGGCTGTGGTGTAGGCTGGCAGCTGCAGCTCTGATCTGACCCCTAGCCTAGGAATTTCCACACACCACGGGTGTAGCCCTAAAAAGCAAAATAAATCAGTAAAGACATCAGTAAATAAATAAATAAATGAAGTGGGTCCAGGCAGAGAGGATGAGCCTTTGGACAACCTCCTCAGATAACTCTACGTTCCCCTCTGGTAGCATGTCGAAAGTGAGCAGTGTTTGTTTCTTAGAGGTGGTGTGTGGTATGGAATCTGACCCATCACAGAACATATTGGACTCTGCTGCATTGATCTATATTGTACGTTGGATCTCCCCTTCACACACAATCTTTTTAACGTCATGCATTGCTCTGTTTGGAAAATACTGGCTCACAGATTTTCCATATGTCAACATTTATCATATAATAACAAAAAAAAATCACATTTCTATTATCACCACCCATCTCATTAGAAATGTTTTTAAGTATTGAGAAGCTGTCAAGCTCAGAGTAATGGATACACGTTTGCCATATTTCTAATTTTCACTTGAAAGTTCTAATGTTATCATTGGCAGCAAAAGCAGCCCGTTGCTTTTCTTGTAGTGACAGGCTCACTTCATTTATTTTCCAGGGAACGTCTGCCAAGCACCCTGGTCTGAGTGACCAGTTTGTCTGTCAGTCATTCTTTCAAATAAAAATGATGTCCCACAAAAAAAGCTGCTAATTCATCCGGAGGCTCAAATGCTTGACAAGTTCTTTTCTTTGACAGAAGCGTGATAAGCAACATCCAAAGGTATGTGCAGCAGAGCACCGCGTGTGTAACTCTGCTCAGCACACAGAGGAAGAAGACGTCGGGAATCCGAGGCCTGAAATTTAATGTTAATTATGTCAGTAGCCTTATCAAGAGTCATCTTAAATGCAGCTGGCACGTGTGTGTGTACATGTGCGCACGTGAGTGCGTGCACACCCAAACACACACTAAACTTCGAGGGCATGGCATAGAGAACACCATGGCACCTTCAGGGCAAATGTAGCTATAATGACAAAAAAAAAGCAAGTAATACCTTAATTTTATCAGAAAAATGGTTTTGACCTTGCCAACAATGTCTTGGCACCCCAAGGGTCTGCAGACCTAGGGGACGGCGGCCCAGTCTGGTCACTTTGTAGGCTCTTAGAGACACCTGCCCCTCCCTCCCAAAGCCTCAGATCCCCTCCCTCCTTCTCATTCTTGTCCTGAATTTAGAAGCAGTCTGCAGAGAGCTTCCACTTGCACCCATGGGCGCATCACCTACCTGTACCTGTGCCACAAGCAAGGGCTTCTTCCTCACCCCCGGGGATGAGTGTCTTCCGGTCTGGGACCCATCCCACCATTGGGCTTCCGTCTTTGTCTTCTCAGGTGTGAACCTGCAGTTCCTGTCCCATCTTCGTCCTGCTCTCGTACTCTAGTCTCAGGATGAAATAAAGGGAGTATCATCTGCCGTAGTCACATCGGGTTTCCTTGAGGTCACATTTGCCTCCAAATGATGCTCGATTTTATGGCTTCTCTGTCTCCAATCAATGCTTGTCTTCACAGACTGTCCCCAGGGCTCCTCTGTCTCTCATGTGATCCCCCTGGGTCCCCTGGACCGGACTGCCTTCTCCAGGACTCCAGCAAACAGATCCTGACAAAGTCACTGGTGACCTCCCTTATCACTGAGTCCTAAGTCAACTCTCAGGCCTCGGGTCACTGGACGATGTTGGACGAAGACAGCATAGTCCAGCCACTGTTCGTTTTTGAAACAACCTCTCCTTTTTGCTTTGGGACACAGGTAGCTTTGGGATTGAAGTACTTACGACACGTAGCCTGCACGCCTTACGCACTGGCTGTTCTTAGGCTTCTTTTCATTTTTTTACCTATTGTGTTGCATATTGCAAGTGATATATGTGATTAAGCTACTTGTGGCATATGGGTGGTTTGGTTAAAAACCTCATCGTCCTCTGAAAACACAAACTTAGCCACAATCTTTATTTTTCTCAGTGAACCATGCCTGGAATTCAGATCATTTTATGTATATATATATACATACATATAACTATTTTTAAAAACTGTTTTAAAAGTTTGACTCAACATTCTACTCATGTGTCAAAGCTGTGTAAACTCTGGCCCCGTGAGTTCCTGTGATAGTTGGTTTGCACTGCCACTCAGGGAGAAACATTTACATCGCATACAGTTTTAGCTTCTGTCAAATTGCCAAGATACAAAAAAGACGTCTGCCCTACCCCTCGCCGCATGGTTTGGATTTACGTGGAGGGCGCCTCTGCTATAGATCTCTTCTCCGTGGCGCTTTCTAGACGAAGAGCGAAGACACATTTCGTGTCCATCCTTTAGATGGCCACTGGGCCCGTGCTGCTAATGGGCCCAGGTAACTAACGAATTTTCGCTTATAATGGAAAATATAATACGTGAAATGTTTATAATAAAAATATAATAAATGTAGATACATACATACCTTTAGTATTTTATCATTTATATTTTTATAAATTCTACATTTACGTATTAATTTGTTAAAAGACAGTCTGTATAATGCATTTAAATGTATTACTATAATTACATAATTACCATTATATACAATATCTTTTTCACAAATGACTATTGAAAGAGAGTATCTCTGAGTCTAAGCTTTCAAAAAATGAGGTTTTTAATTATAACGTATTTTTTTGAAGTTGACTTTCTATAAGCTAGAACATTATTTGATAGAATCATATTTTAATCCATTTTTTTTTAAATTGGAGTGCATACATTATTGATCATTCAAATTATTTTTTCAAAAGGTGGTATCTTTGGATCCCAAGAAAGCCTGGTGAGAAAGTGGTGCCATGCCTGGCTCGGCACCTCCGACCTGACCAGTGGTCTTTGGCTTATCAGTGGACAAGGAGTGACCTCCAGCCAACATCAGCCAGGCAGATTCACTGGGCTAACTCTGTTAGCATTGCCGGATTGTTTGGGGCTGGTGGAAATACAAGGGAGTGGGTAAGTGTGGCCAGGGATGAAATTGAATGCCTTGGGGATCCCGGTTGGCCCTGCATCACTAATCCCACGTTTTAAAAGGCTTTCAGGCACCTTCGGCACTTGGGGCTGCAGGGATGGAGAGGGGCTTTCTCTTTACCTTTGGGTCTCTTTGCCCTTGGAGAGCTCACACATCTGGGAAGATGTTGGCATGAGGCTCCATCTACAAGAGGATGCCTTTTTCCCTGAGGAGGATTTGCATTTGCAATAAGATTCGAGCATACCCGGGGTGAACCAAGCCGTGTTGAAGCAGGCAGTGCTCACTCTGTTCAATCACCCTTCACCTGTCAGTTGTTTATAACCTATCAGTTTGCACTGGTTTCCATCCAAGAATCCACACATCCTTCCCCAGGAGCTATTCATTTCTTTCTGTTCTGTCACGTGTGCATTCGGTCACTCGATGAATGTTCAGTAATGTGGGGGGTTTGTCTCCAGGCCAGTTTGCACATACAGAAACTTTGGTTAAATCAGATCCCCCATCTGAGGCAGAAAAAAAAACATACCAGATTTCACCTTTTCATGTCGAAATGGTCAATGCAACATGATGATCCACACAATATAATTTGTCCTAAAATTTTAGAATAACGAGCAATATAGCTTTTATTAAAAAAAAAAAAAAGCATGAGCAGTTTTCAAAAGAAAGGCACGGTGGTCATACTGGAGCTGTGTTGTGTGTCAGCAGGCCAGCATCACACACATGGCTGGGGGAACAGCAAAAAAGCAACGCTCACAGTTATTCTTGTCTCTTTAAAATTCTGTGGCTCCTAATAGCAGAATCATCTGTTCCACACCATCTGCCAGCTGTGGAGGGAACAAAAATAGCACGTGCAGGTACTGCAATATACAATCTAATTAGTGCACTAAACCTTAATTTATTGGAGAAATTGTAAATATAAAAACAATTATAATTTAACGAATCTATTCCTTTTGCTGCAGTAATGAACACCCTACATGTGCTGGCTTCTTATGCAGCTTTCTTTCATACACTGCCTGGCCTTGCCCTCCACTACCTGTCTGCACCTTCCGTTCACATTAACAGTCGTAATTGAAATTCACCTGACAGTGGATCTGCTTTGTTGCAAATACGAACAGAATTGAAAAATTCTATGCCCGAGTTCCCACTGTGGTTCAGCTGTTGAAGAACATGACTCGTATCCATGAAGACTTGGGATCTATCCCTGGCCTCTCTCAGTGGGTTAAGGATGTGGCGTTGCTGCAAGCTTGAGGCACTGGTCACAGATGTGGCTCGGATGTGGGGTTGCTCTGGCTGTGGTGTAGGCTGGCACCTGCAACTCCGATTTCACCCCTAGGCTGGGGATTTCCGTATGCCACAGGTGTGGCCCTAAAAGGAAAAGAAAAAGAAAAGAGAAAGAAAGAGAAAGAAAGAAAGAAAGAGAAAGAAACAGTTCTAGGCCAATTGGGCTTTAATTCTGAGGCGAGCTTGAGGACTGCCAGAGATAAGACCTCTCTGATGACTTTTCAGCCTTCGGGTGGAACACGTTGTGATAACATGTCCAGTGACTGTTTTCACGAGGTTGGTCTTCCTGTTGTCCTGCTCTCCTTCTTAATTTCCTTATTTTCTGTTTCCCCCCCTCCCTCCCCACCCGCGTCTTAGTCTGCGCCTTCACCGTCACATCTGCTTTGCCAGCCTGGGAACCTAGGTCATCGTTTTCCATCTGCATGGGGACTGGGCCAAAAAGCGTGGGCAGTTGCGTGGGCCACCTCTCCCCTTTGCATCCTGATATTAAAACAACCTCCTGATTAATGGGTGGCGCCTTTAAAAGATGAGGTTAAACAATTCACTACAGGAGTCGAGTATTTGGAGACAACGAGGGCAGGTGGGAGCCCTTCAGCTGGATTTCGCATCGCACCCGAGCTGCGGCTTTCATGTAGCTGCTCCTAAATACACTCTGACGTGGGTTGTTAGGAAGGCAAAGTGGACCTTGAAAGTGAAGCATGTTTGGCAGGCCGGTCTCTCTCTGTCACTTCTGGACCTTTCACAGGTTCCCATGGTCACGGCGGCTTCAGGGACAACCTTCCACGTGGATGAGACAGGTGGGTGCTCTGTGATTTAGTGTCGCAGTTTTAGGACGTCTCCGCCCACACGTGGACATAGAGCGCTTTTGCACTGTCTGGCTTAAGCTGGGAGCACTGGTACAGCCCTCAGATAGCAATAGCTTTGACACCACCCTTGCTGACACTGTCTGGCTTAAGCTGGGAGCACTGGTACAGCCCTCAGATAGCAATAGCTTTGACACCACCCTTGCTGACACTGTCTGGCTTAAGCTGGGAGCACTGGTACAGCCTTCAGATAGCAATAGCTTTGACACCACCTTGCTGCAGTGGAGACAAATGGCCCGCCCTTCAGGCTGGCAGAACGGATGGTGTGTGAAGCTGCACCCGTGTCACCCCCACCTCCCTGCCCAGGAAGCCACTCGTGAGAAATGACCTTTAGAACTTGAGGCCAGAAAAGGCACCACTTGTTCCAAGAAACGCTCATTCCCTTTCTCTCTGACAAATAAGAATTATAAATTTAGCATTTTACCCTTTTGCAGGAAGAGGATTACCATCCAGAGTAAACCTCCACCAAGCCAGATGCCCTCACCCTCCTGGTCTGCATTTTTTGCATCCCCACCCCGCCACCCCACGATCTTGATTTAAATTCCTATTTGCATAAAAGGCGTATTGATTTGCTATGTGTGGCCTTTTCCCCCCTCATCTATCTGAGGGCCTCTTATTTGCCAGGTTGGGAGCCAAGCACTGGACAGAGTCATTTTCAAGTTCATGTTTCAGACCCTCAAAGGTCTTACTTACTGTTGGGGAACAGATACAATAAAAAAAGTTGTGACGCTTTATGATGTCAGCTGTGATGGAGAGCAGTGCAAGGCAAATTGGGAGAACGGAGGGAAAGAGAAGCCACACGTGGCCTGGGTATGGAGAAAGGTACAAAGCAAAATGTGCACTACGTTGGAAGAAATGGGAGGTGTTTCCCAGGGAGACACCCAGGAACAGGATGCTGGAGGCAGAACATCCCAGCAGCAAAGGCAAGGACGTAGGAATGAGTCCGCTCAGGTCAGAGAAGTACCCGTAGGATGGTCTTGTTGGGTCACGGAGAGCGAAGGAGGGGATGCCGGCCTCAGGACCTGGACACGGAGGTGCCACTAGGACATGCACACCCTGGATGTCATCATGAAGAAAACTACTGAGGAGTTTTAGGCAGGGGGTGACCTCGCTGTGTGCTCGTGTTTGGGCTGTGTAAAAATCAAATCAGATCCATAAATGCCAGCTCGATTGAAGTGCATTTTAAAATAACCCCAGGGACATTTATAGCAGAATTTGAGGGCACATCCGCATTTATGCACAAAATAAGGACCCAGGCACGTGAGTAGCTGGGGCCCGACACCCCTCCTTGGAGCAATGTGTATACCTGGTGTCCGTTTACACACAGCTCCTGTATGTGTGTCTGACAGTCATTTTATATGAGCTTGGTTTTGCTCATCTTGGCTCAAATGTTCAGATTGCTTGAAAAGCAATTCTCATCCTTTTTTGGTGGCCAACACACACTGAATGGGCTCTGGAGGAGGAGTAGCATTTGGATCTAGGCAGGTCGCACCCTCCTGGGGCTCAGTTGACTTTGATTGCCCGTGGAGACTGATTTGATCACCTCCAACAATAGCCGCAAACGGCCCATCCATTTTTCAAGAGGATAGTAAGCTTTTGGCTCCAGCGCCGTCCAGCTGCAAGGAGAAGGCAGCATCCATCAGAATGACACGCACTGCAGAGCAGCAGATTGCTTGGCACAGACCCCGCCGAGAGGAGCTCTGATCCAGCTCTCCAAAAGCGGGACACATGTGCTAGTACCTGTGTAGGCATTATCATTGTGCTCCCTCGGCTCTCCTGCTCGGCGCTTTGCAGGCTCAGGCTCAGGAAGGTCGGCACAGACTTGCCTTTTGGACAAAATTTTTTTCTGCCACTCTGCTCTGGCTACTCTGTCCAGCTTCAGGAAATGCTGGCTTCATTGCTTTATGGTCTAAACTTGTGCTCTCAGAATTCACTGTGGGGTAGAGCTGGTAATGTACCCTTGCCCTTGTGTAAATTCTCTCATATCTGGGTAGAAAGTCTTTCCTTTTCTTTGCTTTTCCTTCCCTTCCCTTCCTTTTCCTTTCTTTTCTTTTCTTTTTAGTGCTGCACCCGTAGCATATGGAAGTTCCTGGGCCAGGGGCCAAATCAGAGCTGCAGCTGAAGGCCAACGCCACAGCCACAGCAATGTGGGTTACGAAACTCATCTGCAACTTACGCCACAGCTCACGGCAATGCCAGATCCTTAATCCACTGAGTGAGGCCAGGGGTTGAACCTGTGTCCTCATGGATGCTAGTCAGATTGGTTTCTGCTGAGCTACGAGGGGAACTCCCCAAAAGTATGCATTTTCTGGTGTCTCTTTGCCGTATTCATTTGGTATTTTAGTCAATCAACCAATAAATACTTATTGAGAAAATGGAATTTTCTGGGCACTCTTCTGGGCTTCAGATGTAACTGTGGATAAGGTGTAGCCCTGTGTTTGTGGAGCCCAGTCTGGTGAAGACAAGAAAGTGAATAATCCCTGTGCGTTGGGCTTCAGGTATGGACATAGTTCATGTTCGAGGAGAAGAGAAAACATTGAGTAACATCCAGCATATACGTATGGTCACGGCTGAGTATGAAAAGTTACCTTCACCTGCTTCCATAACATCTCGAAGAGTGAGGACAGTTCACCAAGGTGTCCTCAGAGTCTTTTCCAAACGCAATAAATTGCCCTACAAACTCCCCCCAACAAACCCTTAATGTCCTTGGGAAGCTATAGTGTTCAACAGGTGTTATTTTGCAGCCCCACTTCCCTTGCAGCCAGGAATACCTGGCTGACCAACAGCAGGGACTAAGCCGTTCTTGCTTGTCATTCCTGGATGGGGGTGGGATGCTATTGGCACCTGGTGGGTAGAGGCCAGGGATACTGTGAAAATCTTACAGTGCACAGACCAGCCTCTGCAACAAGGACTTATGTGGGGGCCTGAAACACCCACGGAGCAGCCCCCTTGTACAGCAGTTTAGAAGACAGTTCTGCTCGCCACAGTGTGTGGCCAACCGTGAAATGCGTTCTATTACATGAAGGAAATCTCCACTTGGATTCCAAGTTCTCTCCTGTGTCCCAGTCATTTCTTAGATCCCAGGTAAATGGCTTTCTCATTTTGACCAGTTTAGGAATGTAGATAGAGATTTTCTTTATTTCTCTGTGGTTCTTCCTACCCATGTGACAGACAGGACCTCCGAGGCCGTTACTGAAGGCTTCCTGACCCCACATCCTCCCCTCCCCGAGGCTCCCCGTGACTCAGGCCTGGCCTCCAGTGGCTGTTTGTCCTCCCCCCAGAAGCCGCCCTTCTCTCCTGCCAGCCATGATCACCGATGACCCCTCTCTGTGTCCCCCCAACCATGCCAAGTGGTCATGGTCCTGAAACCAATCTTTGATGGTCTTTTATAACCACAGCTCTCGGAGGAACTCAACAGAGAAGCCTTTTCTTGTGACTCCATCCCTTTTATTAAGTGTCAAGAGTTCCCATTGTGGCTCAGCAGGTTAAGAACCTGACATAGAGTCCGTGAGGTTGTGGGTTCAACACTGGCTTCACTCAACGGGTTAGGGATTCGGAGTTGCCAAAAGGTTGCAGATGCAGCTTGGATCCGGTGTTGCTGTGGCTGTGGTACAGGCCAGCAGCTATAACTCTGACTGGACCCCTAGCCTGGGAATTTCCATATGCCGAAGGTGTGGCCCTAAAAATAAAAAAAAATTAAAAAGAGAAGTGTCTATAAATTCCTCAGACACTGGAGTTTGTGTGAGGGACTCTGTTCAAAGCTACAGTGGATTTCTTGCTCCCATCCTTGCACCATTTTAGGACAAGGCAATTCGAGAATGCTCTGGTTATTCTTCTCACGTGTGACTCTGCTTCTCCAGGACATGCTTTGTTTATGGCTGGGTGACTAGAAAACTCCTTTGGGGTAGCTCAGCTGACCATCCCAAAGTTTATATAATAATGCAGTTCTTATAAATTCTTGTTCACATAATTAACATGGGTTTCAGGTCTCAAATCAGGTCCTCACAGTCTGCTCCGATGTATCAAATATTTGGAAACTAAGACTCAGATTTGGCCTTCGCTCTTATCTTTAATGTACAGCGTTTGTGCTTTCTAATGATCGTAGACACAGCTACTTGATTCAAGGTGATGATGACAAAGATGACAATAACTAACATTTATTAGTCTCTGATCAAACAAATACCAGCCATTCTGCTAAGTAGTTATGTGACTTGTTACTTTTTAGTTTCACCAAAACCCTATGAGGCAGGTGCTTTTAGTATCTTCATTTGGCTGATAAAGACTCTGTGCCTTCGAACAGGTGTTATGTTTCCCAAAGCCAAGTGATAAGCCAGTGGAATTTGAATCCACCACTGACACCCAACTGGGGACTTGATTTGAATGAAAATCATCTTTCTTCTTATTTTATCATATTAAGTCATATTCTAAAAATGTTATTATAGCTTTGCAATTATCATGATTTTTAGAGAAAATAATATGTAAGACCTCTGCATATAGGCCCTAATCTCTTGAAATCATGGCTAAAATGTTATGTACCTCTATTGTGCTTTACAGATAAAAGGCGTCCTGACACACGCACTGATTCTACAGCAAACCTCCTTCCCCAAATTTCTTATTTGTATCTGTTATATATGGCTGTAGTTGTAACTTTATTTCATACCATCATAATATATATGGTTCAATATAAAATATTTACTGGGGAGTTGCCACTGTGATGCAGTGGATTAAGGATCCAGTGTTGTTGCAGCTGTGGTGTAGGTCACAGCTGTGGCTGGGATTTGATCCCTGGTCCGGGAACGTCCATATGCCCCATGTATAGCCATACAATGAAAAAAAAAATGGGAAAAATGCACATCACATTTAGAGATGATGTGCATATATACGGGCATGTTGTTTATATAAATATTGTTGTTTATATACATATTTTGTTGTTTACATAAATATCACATATAGATATTTGAAAATTTAGCAATGCGAGTATTTGTATAAAAATAGATGAACTGTGGTTGACTTCTGACTAAGGGCACTAGGGTTGTCTCAGATTGGCTCAGCCCAGGAACGAGAAATGGCTTCTCTGAGGATTCAAGCGCCTGTGCCTCAACAGATGGACAAAGGCAGTGGGCTCTCCTCTGAGGGATGTGGTTTGGACTTGTGTCCAGATTTCAGAGACCAGTTAAGGCTGGCCCCTTCCCTGCCCCAACAATCAGGTGGGGCCTTCTGGGTGCTGAGTGTCTCCCTCTGCTGAGCCAGTCAGGCCGAGTTGGCCTGGGACGTGGTGGGATTCCCCAGGATTCCAAAACAGGCACCATTTACTCTTCGTTGGGACTAAATCATGGGAACTCAAAACCCACCAGCCTGGCAACTGGACGTCAAGCTTCCAAACTTCTGGGTACTTTCCGCACTCCGAGGGTTGCCTCCCAGGGAGAATGTCAGAAACAGCCACCTCCATATCCACCTTCCCACGCTGGCTGTTCTGGACCTGCCCCTTCACGGCCGCTGACCATGAGAGCTTGCTGTCCTGGGAGGGCCACTCCCGAGGAACGTGCCTCCTGTGTCCCTTTCTCCATAACTGCCCTCAGCCCCCGCTTCTTGGTCAGGCTCTGCCCTATGCTAGTCCCTGGGCCTTGTGGTCCTCATGGACCAGACCCGCCCCTGACCTGACCCTCCCATCCTCGGTGACCTTTGATTCTCCAAGTTCAGGCTCTTACTGTTTAAAAACAAGAGGTGTGTGTGGGGTGTGATCCTGCTGTGGCGCAATGGGATCTGTGGTGTCTTGGGTGTGCTGGGTTGCAGCAGGTTGGATACCCAGCCTGGCACGGTGCGTTAAGGATTCAAAGCTGCCACAGCTGTGGCTTAAGTCATGACTGGGGCTCAGATCTGATCTCTGGTCCAGGAACTTCATATGCTGCCAGGCGGTCAAAAATGTAAAAAAAAAAGTAATCAGGGGGAGGTCCCTTGCGGTCAGTGGGTTAACGATCCGACTTTGTCACTACAGTGGTTCAGGTCACTGCTGTGTCTTGAGTTTGATCCCTGGCTTGGGAACTTCCACATGCCATAGACATGGCCGAAAACGGAACAAAACAATAGGAATTCACAAGGAGTAGAAACCTTTCTGTTTTGACAAAGTTTGGTTTTCAAGACTGTTGAGGACTACATTTAGCACATCAAGTTTAATATAGAGAATTGTGTGATAAATTCTTTCTTCTAGGCTGTTTCTATCCTTTTCCTAGGACACAGATGTCCTTGGTTCATTTGATGAGGAACTGTTCAGTATAACATGTTTCTGGAAAAAACATATTATGTAACATATTTAAAAATAAGTATATATGTTTAAGTAAATGTAACTATGTAACTATATAGCTATATAACTGTATATTATATAGAGAGAGCTTTAAACATAGTATATATATGTGTGTGTGTGTTTGTATATATATTTTTTCCCTGTCAAAACATTGAGCTACAAACCATGAGAAGAAAAAAGGGACTCCTGCCACAAGTCTATTCCATACACATGGAAATGTCTATGATTATGTTTAAATGACCCCCTCCTACCCTTACCTCACATAAGAAACAGCATTCACGTGAACACGTGAAATGTACTTAGCACGTTCAAGGGGCCGTAAAGCCTTGTGCAATGTGCACATTCTGCAGTCACCCTCCATTCTCCCTCCGCAATTAGTCAGTCAACAGGTCTTGTCATTCTTCCATCTCTTCACGTGTTCACTTTTTTTCTGGAACAGCTGGTTGCCAGCCAGGACCCTCTTCTGCTTCCTACAGAGTCAGGGTTTGTGCTGTGGTATAAACTGAGACCTATCATCTCTAGGCCCCTTTGGATTTGAAAGACAGAACTCCTATTCTTCTGAAAGTCTGTGAAGCCTATTAGTCTGCACAGCCTTCTAGAACATACCATCCCCTGGCCCGGGATTTCTGAACAACAAATCTACTATGTGCTTTACTGTGTTGTCTTTCGGGGTCTACTTTTCTGTGATATCTTTAAATCACTTATTTAGTTCACTTAGTTCACCGTTTTACAAAACGGTATGATCATGGCTTGTCGAATCTACCCTCCACCCGCCTCGGCTCACATTCCTCCATCATGGTGGGTCCCAGCCGGGCATGCCAGCCCCTCCTGAAGATTCTGGGTACCTCTCTCCTCAGCTCCCTCATGCCTCCATGGCCAGCTTAAATGTTTACCATCTTGAACTGCAGTAGGGGTCTTGGTACGGTGCAAACCAGAGTGGCAAGTAGTCAGTGGAAAAAGAGGAAAGAGGGAGTCAGAAAACTGATGCGATGAGGGGGGGGTCAACATTTTATTGCACGTTTACACTCATTTACCAACGTTCTGATGTGAGGCCAAGAACTTTTCTTTGAGCCAAGACTGGCTGCCTGGAGTTCGGTGCCGCTTTTCTTATGTAAACCACACACATAATGCCTTCTACATAATTTCCAGATCTGGTACTTTAAAGTGGAATGCATGAGAATTTGAGTGCGTATTCCTTCAAGTTTTGTAGACTTCTCCCAAACTTTTATCAGTGCTTTGTTCACACTTAATTGGTGTCTCTCGATCCCTTTTCCATAATTAACTGGTTTCCTTGGTACTTAATCACGTCACAGCACAACAAGAACCCTCCCATGATCAGGCTTGTGACCAACATGAGCGGCCTCTTGGTGAACCAACAACTGGGCTGGAAGGAGAGGAAATGTGTCTGGTGCTGGAGAGAGGCCTGCGGCCCAGGAGATGGGCCTGCCCTGGGCGTCAGGATCCAGGTTGAATATAGGTCCTGGGGACCCTGCCAGTCTTCCAGAAGCATTTCCTTTGTCTGGAATATTCTATCTCGATCCCTTCTTTTGCTAAACTCCTACTCACTGTTCAAGACCTAGCAATGGCACTTTCTCTGCAAAGACTGCTCCCAAATCCCACCCCCACTCACCGCTAGAACCTCTACGGAGACCTCCTGTCCATGGCTTTCATTCTGTTTATATTTTATCATGAAAAAAAAAAGGATTGTATTTGCTTTACTTCCCCTTTAAACTTCCAAGGGTAGAATTTTTTTTTTTTTTCCTGTCTTTTATCTCTGATCCCAGTACCCAACCCAGTGACTGCTATGCTGGATGAATTCTGCTAAGTTGAATGTGTTGACTGAAAAAACAATTACAACTGGAGAGTTATGAGTTAAGTTTGATTTGTGGTGAAATGAAGACTATCGCCCAGGAGGCAGCATTTCAGAGAGTGCTGAGACACTGATCCAAAGAGGTGGGGAGGGGGAAGGTAGTACAGATGTGATTTTTGTTGGGGGGGGGCAGTCCATGAAATCAAACACACATTTTGCAGCGGTCGGTTTGCTGCTGGTCCCTCAAAGGTTACCAGCTGCCGACGTCACCATGAAGGATTTTAGTGATTTTTTAGATAAGAGATGCAAGAATTGGGCTCATAAAATCTTCTCCTGAAAATCTATCTGGAAGCTTGTTCTGACAGTTTCTCCCAGAGCACAGAGGGTCCTGTTTTTCCACCCCGAGCTCCTTTCAGGGGGTGCTGAAGGACAGGAGCTTATGATTTAATCCTTGTAGAAGCAGGTGGTAAGTACCAGTGTTTAGTTGGCCAGTGAATCCATGGATATCCAGCAGACTGGACTTACTTGCTGTCTCCCAGTGCTACTGTGACCACTGTCCAGTATGGCCCTTGCAAGCCACATGTGGCTATTGAATTTTAAATTAATTAAATTGAAATAAAATGAAAATTTCAGTCCCTCAGTTGCACCTGTCACATCTCAAGGGTCCAGTGGTCAAGTGTGTTTTCTGCCTCCCAGCTGGACAGAGCAGATACAGAACCCGTCCATCCCTCTAGCACCTTGTAGCAGACACTCTGCTTGGAACTTCTGGAAGCTCCCGGGTGTCAGGCCATGTTGCAAACATTCTTTCTGCTGCTTCCTCGAGGACGGGTCGTCCCTCCGGATGTTTTTGCCTGGGCATCATACAGCACAGCCGTTCCTTCCTTCAGACAACTTTGTTGATAAATTTCTCTCTTCCTATTGGTCGGGGGCTCTGAACTCTCTTAACACAGTTTTATGGAAAGTGGTTTGCTTTAACAGCTTTGATGTGGAGGGCTATTTGAGATAAAGGCTGCCCTTTGCTGGTTTAAATCCCATTCACACAGTCTCAATTGCAAACACCCGTCTCCCTGGTCATCCCGAATGTAATAACAACAGCTTCACAGTGGATTTCTCCCAGTACCTGCTCTAGGAGGTGGTGGCTCTGGTTGGGGGTAGCTCAGAAAAATGTAACTGCTCATAATGCTTTAGTAAGAGGCTAGGATAACAGGCCAAATGGTGTTTAGCAAAACATCCAGCATTCAAGAAATATTCCCGTATCCTGTGTGTCTCTCTTAGCAGCCTCTTTCATTGCCTCCTATTTGAAGCCACAGGTCTGAAAGGTAATAAAATAATAATAACAGTTACTTTCATTTATTTTGTGCTTTGTAGTTGAAGAAAACACTTCCAAAAACAGTCTGTCTTTTCTGGGAAAAAAGTTGTGGTAATTGGCATTTCTAATCAACTGAAAAATGAGCCAATAGATATGTCCTTCTTTCAGTCAAAGTTACAGATATTCTTTTTCCTTTGCTTATATGAGTGCATATGTGACACGTTCAGGCCTCTTTAATGATTTCATTGTATCATAATTTATATTAACGTCTGATAGAGCTTTAAGTGGCAATAGCTCCTAATATCATTTTTATAGTCTTTTTTTACGCTTCTCTCTCCCATTAAGTCTCTCCCCTGGATAAAAACTTCTAAGCCAAGATTAAAAAGTCAAGGGGAAACTAAGTATCAACAGGAACTGCTCTGGGGGGAGGTGTAGCCTTTGTCCGTTTTCCTCATCCTCACAGTGGTTGGTTCTGGACGTTTGGGTTTTGTCTAGTTTGGGTTCCACGGATTCTTAGTTAGAAGAGCCCCGGAGCACGTGGCCAGCTGGTGCCCCCGCTTCCCCGCCCCTGTCTCTTGCCCACCCTTTTCTTCGCCCCCTCCCACCTCCTCCCTCCAGTCCCCCCTCCCAATGTGCTTCTCTCTCCTCCTCTCTCCCCATCCACCAAGCCTTGCGTCAATCCCTGCCCTTCCCAGGTCTCCGGAATTTCATAAACAAACCCACACAAAGATGCTGGCAGGTGGGCTGGGATCTCTGACCCGACTTTTAGTTGTAGGGGTGGAAGGGGCAGCCCCTCCTTCACCCACATTATTCTGTATGTTGGATGCTGGAGTGATGAAGGATATGGGGTGAAAAGCAAAGTGTTACCATCATTGTCCCCACAGATATGAGGTTCTGAAGAGAGAGGGAACTCCCTCCTTTTATGAGCACACAGCCTGTTTGTCCTGATAACAGCCAACGAAACGGCAAGACCTGGAGGACCTGGGCACACCTCCGCTGGAGCCCCAGCCCCAGCTCTGCCCGCACCGGCCACGTGCTCCAGGCGGGACACTGGCCTCCTTCTCAGGTTGATTCTTTGCAAACCGGGATGCTTAGAGCTTTCTGGTTGTCATGATGATTTGTTGATTCTGTATTCAGGGGCCAGGATGCCACAGGTCCTGAAATCACAGTCCTACACTGGTACACTGGAAGGGCTGATGGACCCCTAAGTCAATGGCCTTCCTGTGGAAGAATGCTGGTAGCTTACTTCTAAGTTTCTTTCTAAACCTAAAACTCTGTGGCCAGAAATTACAGATTACTTCTTGAACGATGACAATGAGAAACAATTATGCTAAGTATGACTATTTCCCAAGTTTTAAAACAATTGTGTTTATATGTTTATTAACTGTAGTTTGTATTTTAAAAGAATTACTGTTATATCACCTATTAAAGAAGAGGCGTTCCTTGAGGGTCTAGGGGTGAATGGTCCAGCATCGTCACGGCTGTGGCAGGTTCGATCCCTGGTCTGGGAACTTCCACAGGCATGGCCAAAAAAGATTTAGAGAATGAAGAATAAAAAAATCCAAAAATAAAAGAATAACAATATCCATGGAAGAGAATGAATGGTGCACTTGGAGAGAAAACACCGTCTGAAGTCCCAGATTCTACTCAGTGAGCAGAAATTACATACATGCACCTCCTGTGTGCAAAGCATGACTTATCCTGTGGACCATGTCCAGACCAGATGGATAAAAGCTGGTCTAAAGAAAACTCTGCAATCATGGGAGGACATAGTTGTAAACAGAGGTGCCATAATACAAGCTGTAGAAGGACTTAAAAGCGATGCAACCAGAGGCAGCAGCGGATGGAAAGAGAGACAGTCAAGGGGACACAAAAGAGGGAACACAACCAGGAGAGGGTCTTGTCACAGAAGCTAAGAGAGAGAAATGAAAACATTTGCGGAACTCCCTGCCAGGGACAGGAATACACATCCCACTGCACTTGATCCCACTTAATCCTCGTTATGGAGCCAGGACGGAAGAATTGTCATCACCACCATAGAGATAAATATACTGAGGTCTGATGAGGTTAAGAAATGGGTGAAAAGTTGCAGAAACTAGTAGTAAACCGTAGTAGATCCAGGTTTGGAGAGGAGAGTGTGTCAAGAATTTTATGGTTTGTCTGTCCTTGCCATGCCCCTATTTTCCTAAGAGTGTATTTATCTTTTTTCCTTTTTAATGGTTAATGTTTGTTGTTGTTGTGATCAAATACACATAACACAAAGTTTACCAACATGACCCCTTTACAATGTCCAGTTCTGCAGTATTACGTATGTTCACTCTAATGGGCAAGCATCACCACCCTCTGTCTCCAAAACTTTTCATCTTGCAAAACAGACACTCTGCGCCCATTACACCCCAACTGCTCCTCTCTGCCAGCCTCCGGCACCCACCTCTCCACTTTCCGTCTCTGTGTACTTGACTTCTCAGGGCCTTCTCATGAGTACATGCACACTGTTTGTCCTACCGTCACCCATGTGTCCAAATTTTCTTCCTAACTGAGTAATGCTCCATTGCGTAAATATACCACATTTGCTTATCCAGTTGTCTGCCAGCGGGCACTTGCGCGGTTTCCTCCTTGGGTCTGCTATGAATAATGCCCTTAGGAACCTGCATGTGTAAATATCTGAGTCCCACCTGCAGTTCTTCCAGGTGAACACCCAGGAGTGGAATTGCTGGGTCACGTCATAGTTTGATATTTAATTTTGGGAGGAACTGCCATACCATTTTCCACAGTGGCTCTACAACTTACATTCCCACCAGCAAGGCACAAGGGTTCTGGTTTCTCCCCCTTTTCTTTTAGTTTAGTTTGTTGGGTTTTTGATAATAGTTGCACTAAGAGGTAGAAAGGGGTAGCTCATTGTGGTTTGAGTTTCATGAATTATAAGGACACTTACACGGTGAAGAGGGGGAGGGTCCTGGCTTGTGTTCTCTGTCATTAGCCTTTCTCTTGGGTCTCTGAGGTCCTCTGCTCAGCCCACCCCCAGTGTGACCTGCCCTTGGCTCACAAGCTCTTATCTTGATGCTCCAGGACCTTCCTATATTCCTAATATTCCTACTAGAAATATTCCTATTTCCTCTGATGGCGAGGACCTCTGGACTTGTCCACTGATAGGAGCAACCACTTTAGTGCATTGAACAGACCTCCCGCAGAAGTTCCCTGGTAGCCTTGCGGTTAAGGATTCAGCATTGTCACTGCTGTGGCTTGGCTTCCATCCCTGGCTGGGGAACTTCTTCATACTGCCAGTAGAGGCATAGCCAAAAACACAGCCAAAACCCTTCTGCATACCCACCAGCCCTGCTATTTCATCTGACACCTGACACAGAGATGACTCCTTAGAGGCCCATGTGGAAATAATATGGCGGTTTTCAACCCAACAACTCTGCATACAATGTCAGGCACAGCTGACTTTCCTATAAAATCGCTAAGTTTTCAGTATTTATTAAATACGTAAGCAATACCCATAAAATTTAGGTCACGTTGCACCTATCGTAGAGAAAAAGAACACCCTTTTTGAAGGCTCTCCCTATGAGTTGCTGCAGGAAGAATTAGCCATCGAGTTGAATATTGCACATAAAACAGCAATAAATATGGTATTCATAATCCGAAATGAACCTCATCAACCATTTATGAAGAACACCAGTTTATTTAATGGAGTTGTATTAATACATTGCTATGAAGGTAATGGCTCCAGATTGCTTATTTTAATGAGGGGATTTCTACTGGGTAGATATTCAGTCTGACTTTCATAAGCCTACTGAGAAGATGGAAGATTTTAGCGTCTTCCTTCCTTGTATGAAATAAAAGAAATAAGTTGAAACCTCCGTGCTGAATGGGATTGGATGTGATGTAGTTAGAGAATCAAATCACACGTGTCAGCCCATATTTTTTATGAAACCAGGATATTCATCCAGTTTTCAGCAGATCCAGGATCTATAGGGGAGGGAACAGAAGTGATAAAACATCCTGTCTACTGAGCATGTACCCGTGAGTAAGTGGCTATCTCGACAGCTCCGGGCTCTTCACACACCCTTGCAGATAGTATTTCCATCCACGTGTGACATTTTCACCAAAGCTTTGCTCATGTGCCAAAAGGTTATCAACTGCCTAGATCCCGCCAAACATTTTGGGGTGCATTTTAAGGATTCAGAAATCCTTTGGAACTTGGTTAATGACAAGGGTTTGGCTTTTCTTTTCCAGAAATATGAAGGCTAGAGCTTGAAAAGTGAAGCACTGCAGCGAATAGTGGACTATGGCGTTGAGAAATCATTCAACAATCAGCAGAGGATTTGTTCTCTGAACGGAGCTTTGTTTTGACTAAATCTCTTTGTTTTTTAACGTCTCTTTACTTTTTAAATTAAGTATATTCGATTTACAATGTTGTGTCAATTTCTGCTGTACAGAAAGGTGACCCAGTCATACATGTATATACATTTTTTCTCATATTATCTTCCATCACGTTCTATGCCAAGAGATTAGATATCGTTCCCTGTGCTGTACAGTAAGACCTCATTGCTTATCCATTCTAAATGTAGTAGTTTGCACCTCCTAACCCCAAACTCCCCATCCATCCTACTCCGTCCGTCCCCTGCCCCTTGGCAACCACACATCTGTTCTCTATGTCTCTGAGCCTATTTCAATTTTGTAGATCGGCTCAATTCAAGAAGAGGATGTTTTGACTAAATCTTTACCCTCTCATCTCCATATCTTTCTGACTCCATGGTCTTCCTAGAATGACATCTCAGTGCCACTCCAAATGTATTCTGGAGGGCAAAATAACCATCAGAGACTTCCAGTTTCCGGAAGGGCAGCCTCCACTTCCCTGTGGTTTATAAGCCAATAGCCTATGACCTATGACGTTCCGTTCTCGACACAGCCCAGCGGGTCTTCCTGCATCCACTTTGCTCTTTGCAACTCAGAGTGGCCTTCTTAACAAGCCCTGTGTTCAGTCCCTCCCTCCCACTGCTTACCTCTCCCGTCCAAAGCCCCCCTCCAGTGGGTCAACTTGTCCCGGACAAGAACAAAGCTGGTACTCCTCCCCAGGGCCTTGGGGTCTACAGGAGCTGCCCCCCACCTCTCCGGCTTCCTCTCTCTGCACCAAGGACCAAGCGTCTAAATGAGCTCATCTCCTTCACCCCCTCTCCACCCCAACACACACTTTCTCCCCTTCAGAGAGCTCAGCTGAAACTCCCTTGTTCATTCATATTTTAAATTGCTTTCCTCTCTTCTCACTAAAAATAGAATCCCTGCCTTGACTGAATTGCTTATGGTCAACGTCTAGAATGGTAGCCGATAATGGGAGGTGATCAATAAATATATGTGGAGTGAATGGACAGACAGATTCAGAACTGCCTGGGGATTCACAACGGATTGGTTTGCAGAGCCTCTGATTCCTAAGAACAGGAATCTCCCCAGTGCACCTTGGAACTCGCTCTGGAACCAAATGGCTCACATGTTTCTTGCCTCCTTGACCCTGGAGGTCAAGGTCTGATGGGATTTGATAGGGAGCCTTGTTCTATGTTGTGCTGAGATGTGTGCTCCAAGCCACATCTTATGATTTTGGGGTCAGAGGAGATGTTTCTACCCCCCTTTCGTGGACTTTACCAGGGAGGGTAGGTTAGGGGAGAGCGATCAGCTTTCCTGTGGCTGCAGGCTGGTGGCCAATGGGGCCCCCTCACCCCACAAGGACCCAGCCTGGTGACAAGCAGGAGTTGTTGGAAAGGGAACCGCCTGCAGCAGCTTTGAAAATCCTCCCCCACATCTCACTGCGGACGATCTTAGGTCTCTTTGCTCTCACGGCCTCACATTAAAAAATAAATTAAAAAAAATACTTTATAAAAACCTGTCTTGAGCACAGTTCCAAGTGGCAGAGAAGGACCATAGCACCTGCTCCTCCCTCTAGAGGGACCTCACTGTGCGACACCAGCAGGAGTCCGCGGGCCCTGACTCCGTGGGCAGCTCCGGCAGTGGCCGGTTTCCCCGGGCTCTGGATAAATGACACAGGGCCCAATCGCATAAGGGAGGGTCACCCGTTCCTAAAGGGCCGTTTCCCTATGTTAAGGACAAAAGTGACTCTTTTCCTACTAGCTTTCCAAACCCCTTAATCTATGAACGTAGACAAAGGGAACTCTTGGGAAAATGCAGTGAGGAAGCCCGCGGAGGGGAAAATCACACAGGCATCTCTCGCCGCAGCCCCAGATCCCAGACCCCAGCGGCGGCGACTTCCTCCAGAGCCGCAACAGCTGCCCCGCAGCCCCAGGCCCCCCGCAGCCCCAGGCCCCCCGCAGCCCCAGGCCCCCCGCAGCCCCAGGCCCCCCGCAGACCCAGGCCCCCCGCAGACCCAGCGCCCAGGCTCGCCCTCCCCGCCCTCCTCCTTCCTCCACAGCGCAAGCCCCTCCCTGTCCTCTGGATTTAGAGGCGAGTCACCACTGTTTGCTGGCCCTGAGCTGTAATTCTTTTATTCCCAAATAAACTTTTTTTTGAAGGTAAGATGACTGGCCTTTTTTATTTTTTTAAAGGGCAACACACCATTTCTTCTATTCCTGAAGTTTTCATTTCTACAAATGAAGATGAAAAAACGCAAGTTCTAATACTATCAATATCAGATATAACTTAGCATTATTTCCCATAAATCTATTGTAATTGACAGCGGATATTTACTATTATGTAATATCTTTTATCATCAGCTAGAACTTGAAATGCCTCCAAACTGACTCTGGGAGAGATGAGTATAAGTTGGTGGAGGCAGCAGATACAATACTAGCAATCAGGCCTGGAGCCAGGAAAATGCAAATCTCATGCTGACAAGTATTGCTTAGTCTATCATGGTTTTCTATAAAGAGAGAAAATCCGTTTCTATAGCCTGCATGTCTGGAAAGATATGTAGCTTCCTTGGTCATTTGAATTCTCTCATGTTATTCCATGTTTGTTTTATTTGACTTGGAGTTTCTTGGAAATTTGGAACCTGCTAGGGCATGGGACCAATAGGGTCTATTTAAAAGTGTTTGTTTGTTTGTTTGTTTGTTTGTTTGTTGTTTTTTAGGGCTGCACCTGTGGCATATGGAAATTCTCAGGCTAGGGGTTGAATTAGAGCTACAGCTGCTGGCCTACATCATAGCCACAGCAATGCCAGATCTGAGACTCCTCTATAACCTGTATCACAGCTCACGGCAATGCCGGATCCTTAGCCCACTGAGCAAAGCCAGGGATCAAACCTGCATCCTCATGGATACTAGTCAGGTTCGTTAACCGCTGAGCCACAGAGGGAACTCCTGGAACAGTTTTGACAAGAGTATAATGGTGTAGCTCAGTGAGTCAGGGGCTGTGGATTTGCGGTGACCTTACAATTTATCATCCAGGTGTGGATGCTTTTTAGTACGAGAGAGATAACATTGATGTGTATCCCAAACCCAAATCCTGGCACATCCTTGTACATGGCTGCTTCATAACCATAGGCTGGTTGGTCCCCACTGGCAAACACCTGCCAGCATCTGTGAGCATCTCAGAGGTGAACTGAGAATTACAGCAGAATGGAAGGAGGTTTAGAATTATTGCATTAGGCAACATTATTATTATTTGTCAAGTAATTTTCTCGCCTTTATTTTAAATAAGTTGCATGTATATTTTATTTATTTGTTTGTGTTTTTTCTTTTTAGGGCTGCCTCTTTGGTATATGGAGGTTCCCAGGCTAGGGGTCCAATTGGAGCTGTAGCTGGCAGCCTACATCACAACCACAGCAATGCTGGATCCCAGCCTCATCAGCTTGTGGCCTGAGAAAGGCCAGGGGTCGAACCTTCTTCCTCACAGAAACTATGTCAAGTTCTTAACCCCCTGAGCCACAATGGGAACTCTGCTTGTATTTATTTCATTTTTATTTTTTTTAGTCTGTACTTGGATACAATCCCCTTGGAGAATGAGTCCTTTGAGGTAACTGGCTTTTCAGAAAACTTAGTTTGCCTTTTAAGCATCTCAGCACTGTGTTTGGAGTCAGGCTGCCTCAAGCTTTAGCCCTTATGTTACAAACTGTGCCTTTATTTTAAACTCCTGACCGCAGTTGCTGGTGAAGCGTCCCGCTCACATGTCAGCGTGAGGAGTTGGACCGAAAGGCCTCTAGGTGGTCATTGAGTCCAGGGCCTGCGCCACGTGGAGCGTTCAGAAAACACCAGGACCTCTCCTGTCCTCCTCTCCCCAGCATTTTCCTCCATCCTCAGGCAGTCGGACCTTGTCTTCCTCCCTGCCCAGCCTTTGGAGAATTCTGCGCTGTCGTAACCTAGGCTGCCGTTCTAGAACCCTAGTTTTTCCCCAACTTTCATTTTCCCACCTCTGAAGTCCGCCTCTCCCCTGCTGTCACAGTTAAGCACTCTGAAACTTAAGTCGTATTGCCTATGACTCTTTTTAGACTTGTCCACGATTTCTGAATTGCCCCGATGAAGATCCGGGCTCCTCAGTCTGGCCTTCCAGACCCTTTCTTCTGGCTCCATCTACCGTCTGGCTCCGTTTTCCAGCATCTCTCCCTGGGGGGGCTTCACTCCAGTTCTGACCAGGCGGCGCTCCCCTCTCCAGATGCAGCATCAAGACACAGGTACCCTGCGGAGTAAGACTTCCTTGCCCCGACACCCCAAACTTTATCCCTATTCTCTCTCCTCCTTATATCGTGAGCTCCCTGATGGCAAGGACTCTCTTTTTTTTTTTTTTTTCTTTACTCTCTCTTGCACTGAGCAAATACACCCAGAAACAGACACAAATCACTGAGAGAATTGAATAACATCCACCATTTTCCTGGACTAGAACAATATCACTGAGGCTAATGTCACAGGTGGACTTGACCTACCCCCCCCCCCCGTGCCCTTTGAACCCTCTTATTTAATTCCCTTCTCTGCTTTCTGTTATTACACTCATATCTTTACTCCCCTTTAATCATGTAATTTGTGGCTGGCTGGGAAATCGCCTCATCAAATTTATTTTCATGTATTGCACATATTTCTTCAGTGTCTGCTCTGTGCTACTGAGAATAAATGTCTGAGCAAAACATATTACAAAGTGTCACCTCATGGCATTTATGTGGGATCGTTAGACTTCCGCACAGAGTGCGTTACTTGGCTTTGGAGAAGGCACAAATTGGTTTATGGGCAAAGTGGTTGACCTTGAGTGACCTTGTCATATTTATTTTTACCGTTCCAAGTTCTTGTATGGCTTATTTCTTCACTCTTTTTTTTTTATTCAGGTTGCCAAATTGCTGATCTCTACACAATCATGGTAATAGCAGGCTTATTATAATAGCAAACAAACTCTGAAATATCAGTGTCTCAGCACGGCAGAGGTTTTTTTTCCTGTTCACATCCCGGTCTGGGGAGGACTGAGGGTCCTCCCCTGGGGTTTTCCTGTGAGCAGAAGACCCCAAAGGTCATTCCTCTTGCAGCTAAGCCACCTGGAACCCTCACAGTAAAGAAGGCCAACCTGGAAAGTGGCTGGCATTGTGTCGCTTCCCATTGGCCTGACCCCTGCTTCATGGGCCCCAACAAACCGAATCCAGGAACGCTACCAGTAACTGCTGCAGTGAGGTACTGAGCGTTTAGTAGGAAGAAATGAGTAAGCATGTGCTTTGGAGACTCTGGAGATGATATCAGATTCTAATGGAAGCAAGAAAATTAAAACAGAGAAGAAAGAACTTCCATTTCAGCCTCTTTTGCAGAGTAGTGGGGAGGTCGGGCAGGTCGTGTGATGCGCTCTGCTTTCAAGTCTCTCGCCGGTAGAGGGAAGGTGATGAACAGGATGAGCTGTAGGCCCATTTCAGCTTTAAAATTCTTCTTTCTAGGAGAGATTCAATTGGAACTATGAGATGAAGCAAAGCAACGCTCTGTTAAAACCTTTAGAATTCCTGAATGCAGATCTGGTCAGGATGGAGCTGGTTTCACCAGGTGGGGGTGTAGCGTTTATTGCAAACAAAAGAGCCCTAAGCTCCCACCACCACGTCACAGTGGTGATATTTAAACACTAACAGTATTTCACCCTCTCATGATTCATTTATTGTATGTTCCCATAGCTAGACTTTTTATTTTATGCTTGCACATAGGCTGTTTTCTATTTTTGCAGTGGATGCAGTTTTCTTGAGTAAGTTTAAGTTATAACAGGGGTCAGCGATTTTGTGTGTGTGTGTGTGTGTGTGTGTGTGTGTGTAAAGGGCTGTATTTGCAATGCATACCATCATCTCTGTCGCAGCTATGTATATCTATGGTTTCTAGCAAAAGCATCTGAAGACAACATGTTAATCCATGGTCACGGCTGTGTTCCAATAAAGCTTTATTTACAAAACAGGATATGGGCCAGGTGTGGCCACCGTTTGCAGACCTCCGACCTAGGGTCTTGGATATTAAACTCTTCCATCTAGTGACTAATGAGCTGTTTCCATCCTTGTTCTGTGCATTACTAATGAAATCTGGTTTTCAGGATGACCTTCAGACCATGGATGTTTGGAGGTTCTTTAGAGGAATTCGTTATGATTTCATCACCTGTAGCTGTGTCACACATCAGTGGCTTAAAGCAACACAGATTTATCATCTCAGTTTCGGAGGTTAGGAAAGGAGGCAAGTCTTGGCTGGATCCCTTGGTGCAGGGGTTCTGATGCCGTGACCTGGCATCTCAAGGTGGAACTTGGTCAAAGCGCTGCGTCTGAGTGTCTCAGCCCCTCAGCAGCCCTTGGCGATGGAGGTCCTGGGGACTGCTGGATGGAGGCCTCGGCTCCTTGCCCGGTAGGCCTTTCACAGGGCAGCTCACAGCCTGAGCACTGGCTTCTTCTCTGAGTGAGAGCCGGAGCAACAGGACGCAAGTCCCAGTGCTGTCACCTCTGCCGGAAGGCCACCCCACTGTGCTGCTCCATTCAGGGGAGGGGAATAACTGGGGTGTGAACAGCAGGGATGAGCACTCTCAGGGCAATTCCAGACACTGCCTCCTGCAAGGACCAACCTATCCTGCAGGCGGTTTAAAGCTAGGCCCTATTCTCTGGGCACTGATACTTCTTAGTCCAGTTTGTGGAATTCCTCCAGATACAAACTACCAAGATACCCGGATGTCCAATCGCAAGTGTAACTGAATTTCTATTTACAAAGACTTTTGAGTACTAAAAGGTAACATGCAAGCATTCCTGCTGTGGCGCAACGGGACTGGTGGCATCTTGGGAGCACTGGGGTGCAGGTTCGACCCCCAGCCCAGCACAGTGGGTTAAGGATCCAGCATTACCGCAGCTGTGGCTTAGGGCACAGCTGCAGCTCAGATCTGATCCCTGGCCTGGGAAATCTATAGGCTGTGGGTTAGCCAGTAAAGAGAAAAAAAAAAAAAAGTAACATGCGTCTATAATAAAAACATCACTTAATGGAATGATTCCCTAGAAAGGCATAAATAAACTTTTTTTTTTCATGTAGTTGATTCGTCTGCCGGTAGTTTTCTATAATCTGTAACATGGAGCACAGCTAAGTCTATAAAGGAGACAACATGTTATATTTTACAAACAAGAGGCAACTTTTCATTGTCTCGGCTGATCAATTTCTCCAGTGTGGCAGGTGAAACTTAGGCCACACGAATGAATGGATTCAATACTATCCTTTGATAAACAAGAGACCCTGTTCTTACTCAATTAAACAGAACAACATCGCCTGGGAAAATAAAGCCAAAGAAGAAGCGAAAAAAGCTGGTTATAGAAATCTTGCAGCCAGATTGTGAGATAAAGCTACCCTTATGCAGTTGGCAAAACACTGGCATTTCATCATCTTTTATTTATGGAATTCATTAAACTGGGATGCTAATCTGCCATGCACTAAAAGAAATCTGTAACCGGCCCTCAGGAACATCTGGGCCAGGAACCATAAGGTAGTGGGCGAATTAGCTGCCTCTGCTGAGTCTTAAGGCTTTGGGTGCTGGTGGGCTGGCTGAGCATGGTGTAATTTCCCTTTCATTTCCAGGTTCTTCCAGGTTCTATACGCAGAGCAGAAGACACTCAGCCAGTATGAATAGAAGCCCTTATTTCTTCGATGATGGCCTACTCATGTGGAAACAATGCTTATTTTTGTTAGACCCTGAAGGAACACATTTCCTCAGACATGGCAGAGGCACCTGTTAAATCATTCAGCATCAGAAAGGTTAAATATTTATCTCGGGCTTGTATAACAATCATATGCCTCCTAGAGTCAGCTTCTCCAGGCAGAACTGGCAGCCACACACTGACTAATGGGGTCCTGAATGTGGTTCCCACGAGGGCAGCGTTTTCTTTGGCCAGAGATCTGCCGGCTGGACACAAAGGCTCTTTGCTGGTGGGGTCAGCTTCTCCCTTCTTTCTCAGGTGGGGATGGAGGCTCAGGAAGCTTCACGCTGCCTCCCCGCTCCCATGGTGGGCGTTCCAGTAGACGGGAATGGGGAGGGAGGTCTGCACACTTGCACTGCACAATGGCTGGTCCTTCAGGAGCCCTTAGTCGGGTCAAAAGATGAAGTCCAAGTTCGCGTGCAAAACAAGGCTCTTCATCACCTGACCCGTTTACTTTCCCCGGTCAATGGGCCCTTCCTCTGCCTCCCATGTTGAGGTCTGGGCACGACACTGGGGTCATTTTAATTCTCCACACACATTCCATTATTCCTCCACGCATGGGCTCTGCCAGGCATGAGCTCCCACTTCTCCAAACAATCAGCTTTGGGACAGCATTTACGATGGACTTACACCGCATGTTCTCTTTCCACACCTCCGAGAAGACGGACGTCCTTCCCTGACCTTCCTGTTTTTTTAGGTATTTATGTATACATGTCACTCGGTAGACGTCCAGGGCCACAACTCTCTTCTTTGTCCGCCAATCCTGGAGCAGAGTCGAAGCTCATAGAAACATTCACTGAGTGAGTGAATGACTCCAACCCACAGACGTGCCCCGGAGACACCCAACAACATTAAAGGCAGTAATGGTTATAATGATAATAATGATATGGACTAAAAGTGGCAGAAAGTGTGAGAAATTTCATTGAGGATAGAGGACTACACACACACACACACACACACACACACGTCTGCTTTGTAATCTCGGGGCAGAAGATTTCACCTGTCTGAGCCAATGAACTTATTCAACAGCAAACCGGTAGGATGAAGCGTCGACACCGGGCCTCTGAGGAAACTGAGGTCCACAGGGGCCATCAGATTCCAGCCCAGGGCTGCCCCTTAGGGCTGCACATGTTCTTCTCGCATGAAGCTTGCTTGCTCTTAATCCCTCCTGCTATGGTTTTTATTTCTTTAATTTTTTAACTTGAAGTCTTGATTTACAATATTGTGTTACTTTCATGTATATGGGAAAATGATGCAGTTACACACTTTTCCCAGATTTTTTTTCTATTATAGTTTATTACAAGATATTAAATCTAGTTCTCTGGGCTCGAACTAGATCCTTGTTGCTTCTCTATTTTACGTGCAGTGGTTCGTATCTGTTCTTTTCATATTCCTAACTTACCCTTCCCCTCTGGTAACTGTTTGTTTTTTACATCTGTAAGGCTCTTTCTGGTTTGGGGGGGTTTTGTTTCTTTATTTTTTCACTGTACCCAAGGCATGTGGAAGTTCCCAGACCAGGGATCCTACCTGCACCACAACTGCTACCCAAGCCACAGCAGTGACAACACCAGATCCTTAACACGCTGAGCTACCATAGAACTCCTCTGTTTTATATAGAGATTCATTTGTTTTATTTTTTAAATTCCACATGTAAGTTTCTCTATCTGACTGACCTCAGTTTGTATGACACCCTTAAGTCCATCCTTGTTGCTGCAAATGGCATTATTTCATTCTTTTCTGTGACTGAGTAATATTCCATTGTTGATACATACCACATCTTTCTAAACTGGTCATCTGTTGGTGGGCATTTGAAATGTTTCTGCATCTTGCCTCTTGTAAATGTAAGCATCGAACTGCATGGCACAGTTGTGGGGGCACCTCAAAGCTTGTGGGAAGGAGCCCAGGTGCTGTGGTCTGTGCTTCCTGCACCCCTTAAAGGTGAGTGCATGGTCTCTTCCTCCTGTGACTGGGAAGGCAAGGCAAGGAGTTCCCTCTGTGGCACAGTAGGATCAGTGGCATCTCTACAGCACCAGGATGCAGGTTCATTCCCTGGCCTGGCACCATGGATTGAAGGATCTGGCATTGCCACAGCTGTATTATAGGTTGCAACTGCAGCTCAGGTCTGATCTCTAGCCTGGTAACTTCATATGCTGCAGGGCAGCAAAAAAAAAAAAAAAAAAAAAAAAAAAAAAAAGAGAAAGAGAGAGAGAGAAAGAGAAAGAAAGAAAAAAGGAGACAGGTCAGGTTAAGAAATGACTCATCCTCCTAAAGGAGACGGTGACTTAGCCCAAGCTTTTGACACTTATGCCTTCTTCAGCTTTGCTTCCACTGACACTGGGTGCAGTGGGGGATGCTGGTCTGTAAAGTGGGGTAGCAGTGGGGCTGTACCTCCAGGTGTCCTGAGCATTCAGGTGAGTCAGTAACCGAGCACGCTCAGAGCTGCTAAGGATGCTGCCTGTGGTAGTACATGGTAAGTGCCGGCACCGCCTCAATTTGCACACTGGCCCAGCTACTTGAGGGCCACAATGGGAGTGGGGAGGGGCCAGGTCTGAGGGACCATGGCTCCCTCCTGCCCTCTGTCCCTCGCCCTCTCTGGGCCTCAGTGCTCTCATGCTCTCCGTGCAGTCATCAAACTCAAAGGTCTCTGGCTCTGATGGTCGGTGTGTGTGGTGTTCCCTGCACAGATGTGCCCGTGGGCAAGAACAGGGTCATTCTGGGGGCGTCCTTCAAGAGTCCAGATGCTAGAGCCCATGGACGGCCATGCGTGCAAATCATGGTTCTCCTGGTTGTTCCACTTAGAAAGGAATCTCAGTGAGGTCTGCCTTGAGGAGGCCTCCTCTTTGCCAACTCAGAGCATATTCATGGGGATGGGCTGGAGAACCTCTCCCCACACCCAGGAAGGTCTCTGCCCCCCCACCCCCAGTCCTCTCACTGCAACTCCTGCGATGCTGATTTCCCCTTGACTTTGCCTTGAAGAGAAAGGTGTGCAGGCCATAACTTGAACCAGCTCTTGAGTGAGCTGAGGTGCTGGGAGACACAGAAAGGCCACGATTTAAGCTCTAAGAATTCAGGGTGAAGGCAGAAGTGTGCAGGGTCACAGTAGATCAGAAACACCAGGGCTGTTTCCTGGATCCCATCACCCCCAGAGAAACTAATACTAGAGAGCAATTTGGGAGCATCGCTTAAAAATCATTGTCAGATCGTGCGTGATCCATCTGCACAGAGATTCATTGCGGTTAAGGTATTGATTCATCTTAGACAGGTTTTGTTTCACTTTCATTTTGTACCAAGTACACAGCTCGGTTTCAGGAACCACTGGAGTCCTTTCTAGCTGTGAGGCAGGTACTTAAATGTATCATTATTTGAGGGACAGATGTGACAACTATCAAAACTGATATAAAGATCATAAAAAGGAATGTTTTTCTACGTCATAAAAGACATATTCACTCTGAGAATACTCTTAGCAACGTATCGCATTATTGAGTCTAATAACTTCAAAGAAAATATTCATTCAAACATAGGGAATAGGAAATACATATGTAATACTTGGAGGAAATAATCCTTTCACTGAAAGAAAGCAACTCTCCCCTACCTCTGTTCAACTGTCTGCTTTCATTAAACTGTGCACTGACACACACACACACACACACACACACACACACATTCTATTCCTATTCCCTACCTAAGGAAGTGGGCAATGTTAGCTGCCTCCAGGCCATTTTTGAGTAAGAGCCAACACGACTCCTGCAGGGAACACAGCAAGCGGCCTTCTCCAGTCCATCAGCTCCTGACCATTCATCCTTGGCTGCCAAGTCCATCCCTCTTCCTGACTGGGATCAATGGCCTGTGACAAAAATTAAATGCTGTCTTCAGCCTCCAGACTGAGTGATTTCAGGTCTTTTCCTCGGGAGAGCCCCTCCAGGACTGCTCCCTGACCTTGAATTTCATCTCCCGAGCTGAGCTGTCACCAGGCCAGCCAAGGGGAGAATTCGTCCCCTGTCTTGTCTCAGGGGTCCCCTGATGTGCCTGTCCCCTCAGCTTCTTCTGGCTCGGAGAACACCTACAATGCATGGACAAGCCCATGTCATAAAACTAGCTGGTCTTACCTCGTCATGTCATACTGAGTCCTACAATCTTGGATTGTCATTCTAGTTAATTCTGTCATTAGGTACTTGTATTCCATGGAAAAAATAATTACCCTAATATGAGGCAGTTATACAAAATAAGATTAAGAGTAGGGGTCAACTCCATTCTGATTTATAAATCTTTTTGTTTGTTTGTTTAATGTTAAAAAAAAACCTTTCCAAAATATTATGCAACAAGTACACTTGATAATAATCATTATTTCTCAGGCTAGACAAATGAGTAAACACAGGTTTCCATGGGCTCAAAAATGTGTTCAATTATTCATGTTCTTGAGCCTGGGAAATCTTGGGGAAGCCCTTTGGAAACATGGAAAGGCACTTTCTCTGTTTATTTCTTTGCCACTCAACTCTATACAAAGGGAGATGCAGCGGGATTTCCGGAATGTGAGTTTATTTCAATTTCTATCACCAGGTCACAATCAGGGTCGCATAAACTATATAAGTGCTCCAGATATTTTTAATGCTGATCTCACCTTTAAGGACATTTCATACACAGTCTCGAGTTTATCAACCATCTATGATGGCCACCCTGAAATCAGATTTACTCATTTAAAAAGCACCAGTGCAACTTTGCCTAGTTACACATTTTTGTATCTGTGATACTTTTGCATAAACATATGTGAAAAATCTTTCCCAGTTCCATTATAGGAAAAGAGCACATTTTACTCCAAGTTCTTGTATAAACAAGGGATAATATGCATAAAAGTATTCACTTTTCTGCTGAAATCCTTGGACAGAACGAAGGTCAAAAATCAGTAGACCAAGTAAAACCTTAATTTTATTTCTAGTGGGTTCTTTAATCAACGGCATGGATTCCACCCTCAAGCTTCATTTTCAGATCCTTTTTTACCAAAGGCCTGGTTCAAATATTCAGTCAATAATCATTTAAATGTGCAGCTAATCTCAACCAGAGAGTGATCTCAATTTTGAGTCAGCATTTGGGTAACAGGAACAACTGGCCATTATAAGTGCTTTGCAGTTTGAAAAATTAATCTTGATTGAAAGTTTTTTTTTTTCTTTTAATATGGAGTAGAATTAAACTATTTTTTTTTTTTTTGGCAAGACTGAGGGTCTCTTTAATAAAAATTTCAGCTCTCCTGAATATCCATCCCACAAATGGTTATTTTCTGTTAACAAGACTTTCAGAAAATACTAAGATAGACTCTTGCTGTTAAACAACTTCTGGACTCTGCTTGGAGGTCCTTTTCTTCGGGCAACTCCACTTGGCTCATATTGCTGTTCATGTTCCCTTCAAATATACGCAGGGATATGTGCCTGTGGGTGTGGGGAAGGGGAGGGAGGCCCAAGTACAGAAGCGCTCTAAACACAGACTTTGACAGTCTCGTGTGGGAGAATACAAATGTTTAACCATTTGAATCCTCCAAAATACCTACGGAGAAGTTAAAATGCATGAGCACTAATATTTGGAATGTTACCTGTTTAATGAAACAGACAGATATAAAGCACAGCAGGCAGGAGGCAGTGTCTGCGGAAAGTCCCCACAGGTGTCAATGCTAAAATCTCACCCTGCTGCTGATTGGCATAGAGGTCACCTTGATGCCAAGGTGCACTGTTGAGTGTGTCTTGTTGAGTGTGTCTTGCTTGTCACTGCCTCTCCAGGATGGAGACCTGTCTCTGACACTTAGAAGGACTTCAATAAATACTGCTTTTATTGAAGATATAAACCAAGGATGAAAGCAAATCAGACACCCTTTGTGAGCCTCACTATTTTTATCTATGAAAAGTTTGAATCCAAGCAGATGAAAATGCTACGATTTGAGAAAATACCCAAAAATATTGCTGCAGCCATCAAAAAGCGGCAACACCCATACCAGCCTAAAGTATGGGGAGATGGTGGTGGGAGAAGACATTGGTGGGTTTGCCAGAATATAAGGAGACTCTTGACAAGACAGCCTTCGTCTAAGTCTCCTGGGCCTTTTGGATTTTCCCAATGCCTTACGTCTGAGGATTCTGGCTTAATTGTTCTCTGATATTTGGCTTCTTTGGTTTCTGTTGATGTCTAGCCAAATCTAATTTCCCAATCCCATTTTTGACCTACAATGTCCCCATTTTACCATCAATCCATTTCTTCTGCCGAGTTCCCCTGTTCTGATAGATAGCTTTGCTTGATTCATGGTTCCCAAAAGCCCCGTTTGCCACCAGAAGTACTAAAATAACTTGAGTCTGTGATTGGGGCCACTTGTCTAGACACTTTTGTTTCTTTGCACTGTCTTTCATCAGTGTGAAGTCTGGATGTGTCACTCCCTCTCTTCCCTCGCTGTGATGAATGCTTTCTCCCTCCACGCTAGATTTCTGATGGGGAAACTGCAGGTACTGGCCTCTCTGTGGAAGGACGGCCCAGGGAAATTGTCTGGATTTCTCCCCTTGGAGAAATGGTTTGAGTTGGGGGGAAAGGACACTGCTCAGAAGGTCATCCATAGAATCATAGATTTATAAGATATCCCTTTATTTAACCATTATCTGGGCTTACTGTCTACCAGACACTGTGCTAGGCAGTGAAGATGGGACTGCAGGACCACCTGCCATGGAAGCTGCAGGCTCCCGGGATTACGTGAAGAATGAAAACTGTGGAAAGGGCTCAATGAGGGACATGGGGGTCTAAGAGAATAAGGTGAGACATGGATTGTCAGGGAAGTTGAAGAAGTTCCCCCAGCAAGTGATGAGTAAGTGGTCAGGAAGGTGGGGGATCGAGAAGGCCCAGGAAGGAAGAGTGAGCAACAGCATGAAGGTGATGGAGGAGGTAGGGAGGCATGATCGGGGGAGGGGGGCAGGGGAGACATAATGTATAGATGGCATTTATCAAGCATATGGATAGGATCTCATTTAATTCCACCACAACCTCTGGTGTAATCATTGCCTTATTTTTCATGAAACTGAAACTCAGAGAGTTTGAGATGATTATCCACTGTCACAGGGCTGTTTTTCTGCAAAGCCCCAGGATCAAAATCCAGGTCTGTCTGCATCTTCTCTGCAAGGCTAAGCCTTAGAGCAGAATGGAGCACAGGCCTGGAAGAAATGCAATCATACATTTGTTTAAGGACTTCTGTGGATGTATAAGTAGTGGGAAGAACACAGAGGGAGGAGACAGAAGAAGAGGGTGAGCTGTAGGGTGAGTCTAAGAAATGTGGAATAAACTGTGTAAATCCTGGGCCTCTGTGTACCCTCACGCAGCAGGTGAGGGGTTCCCAGGGGAATCAGTAAGTGCCAACCACATGGGTATTATGTAAGCTACACCTCTCCTGTTTTTCTCATTTCTATTTTTGTTTTTCTAAATAGAAATACAGGAACAAGGGAAAACTTTGCCACCAATCTGCAGAAAAAGCTAGATTTGTTTAATAAATTGAAGATAATATGGAATATTTGAAGTCTCTTTCTCTCTTGAGTCCTCTTGGTTCAATCTTGTCATCTTTTCAGAGATGACTACAGGACTCACAGCCACTCTGATTATTACCTGCTAAACTGTCCTTAGCTAAGAGCTTATAAACCATGCTTTCAATTTTATTGGGTGTTGCTAGAGATATCCTTTGAAAACGTTTGGATGGGCCCTCCAAATGATTAAATTCAGATGTGCTTCTGTTTCCGATGTTTCCTTCTAAGTAAGAAGGGAAACAAGTCAGGTCTGGTCATCAGACATGGTGTCACGGTGCATACAGCATATTTTAAAGGTAATTTAAACATTCTCTTTCAAATAGTTCTTACAACATCACTGCCAGATCAAAACTGACAACAACCGAGATGTAGTAACTAGCCTATAATTATACACCAGGAAAAAATGGAATTGGGAGATAGGATTCTTCAGAACCAGTAATCAGATCCTTGTTCTGGGGGATCAGTGCCCACATTTTTCTTTCCATCTGTGTCTTTTTAAAGATCAAGTAACGCAGCTGGGACATGTCCAGAGAAATCCCAGCTGCTGCTTTGCTTTGCCTGGGGAGGTGGATCCTCTCCACGACCCACTGATAACTAAACTCAGACACTCTTCTGCATGAAATGAGTACTACAATCCCCCGATTTTTAGTCATTTCGTTCTCAAGGTTTAAGGAGAGACTGTCCACAAGGCAGGCCAGGAAATATTGATAACAGACTAGAGAGCAAGGGATGACGTGCAGGGTTTAAATCGAGCAGAGACAGCTGAGATGTCCTTTTAAACGGTCTGCATTTTCCGAGGCTCAACAGGCACCACTATTCTATAAATAAATATACACTTCTGTATTTAGCATGTAAAGATAGGGAAGAAGCAGGTATAGGCAGGCATTGCCCAAAATAGATTCTCAGCATCTCCAGCCCGGAGAGGTGCCCGGGGATAAAAGTCTTCTTGGTCCACATGAACCTGAGTGAGGTTGTGTGAATCCCTCTTCCTTAGAGATTTACAACAAACCTCAGCATGAAGATTTAATGGAGTTTAACGTGAAAAATTCTGCTTTTATATTTTAACCCAGCATTCTCCTGATAATTGCTCAAGACAACCAATTTAGGACAAAGATTATTCCATCGAATATATTTTATAAATGCTTTAATAGGTGAAAGCCTCCTGTCTTCTCTAAAAAATATACTAGTGGTACTATTAATTGTCCGTTTGAAAAATAATATGAAGCTAAAAGAGGCCTTAAAATTAGCCCCTGATTCTAAGACCTTCACAGGTAGGCTTAAGCACTAATTCACATCTGTGACCATTCACAACAGGCTAGTTTCTTTATATCACTTTTCACTTAACTTATAAGATTAGAGGAGGAATATTGATACCCTCTTTTCCCTTGTGTGTAAAGTGTAACTGAGTCTTTATGTAGCATTTTCCCCTATACATCTCCCTTTCCCTGCTCCATGCTAATCCAAATCCTTTCTGTTCCAAGGTCCCTGATAAATCCTGTCTCGCTTCAAAGCCTTTCCTCAAGATGCACTCTCATTTGGTCTAGTTCAGTAAACACTTATATGCTTCATTCAGGTTTGACTCTGGGTTAGAGATATAAAAAGTAGACTTGTCTTCCCCTGAGGATATTTTGTAGCAAGGAAGACAGTGGTCCCAACAGCAAAACCAGGGATGGGCAGCTCTAGAAAGTCAGTAGAAGTACCTGGGAGGGAGTGATGGTGCCATTCAGGATGGAGATGCCAGCATTTCTGTGCCCTGGATGCTCGTAGGAAATTTGGAACAGCTTAGTTACCTCTACTCAGAACACACACACACACACACACACACACACATGCATATGTGATAGAATTTGAAAAGAAACCCATTATAGTATATTGAAATACAGGCATTAAATATTTAGAAAACAAATTTGTGGAGTCTCCTGGTGGCCTCGTGGTTAAGGATCCAGTGCAGTCACTGCTGTGGTGCAGGTTTGATTCCTGGCCCAAGAACTTTCACATGTCACAGGTGTGCCAAAAACAAAAACAGAAACAAATTTGTGATAAATAAATATATGGGGTTCTTTATTAATGCATTAAATATTTACTAATGAGAATTAGTGGTGCTTCTAATGACCACCAGAGTTTTGAGAACAGAAAACATTTTTTGAGATTTCTGCAACATAAGCGTGCTAGGAGGGGGAGTGGATCACAAGAAGCTGCAAACTCCTGTGGTCTGTTGGGTGTATTTACTGAGTGTAAAGTTCAGCTGGAGGCTAGCGGACATAAAAAAAGCATTCTTTTCCATTCAGGTTTATAGATTCTCCCTGAAAGTTAGAGAAGGACCCCTAAGGTTAAAAACCCTATAGATTAGGGCTTCTCACTGAGCAAAACCTTCCCCCATAATCAAGAGGTAGTTTGTGAGAAGAATACCAGCTGTTCTGATGGGCAGAGGAGTGTGAGGCATTCAAGCCAGAGGAAGACAAGTGTTGGTAAGATAAATATTCATGATAGCATAGTCTTGGTTTATAAATTACAGTGAAAGAGGTGCTTAGAAATACATAAGGCACAATATGAGGGCCTCCTCTGCCAGTTGTCACTGTTTTGTCGATGCCGATCTAATTTTTTTCTAACTTGAAAAATGTATGTATATGATGATATAAATATATATATGATATAAATGATGATATAAACAAAGCACATATATGTCCTATTAGGTCTATATGTATGCATGTGACATGTATGGAAATGTATCTATTTCCCCACTTGGGTTGTAAATTACTAAAAGTAACTTTGTATCTTATATTTTGCTTTTTGTTTATCAACATAGTGTTCTGCAAAACACAGATGTCCAACAATCTCTTCTTATATTAAAATCCTTCCTAATAGTTTTACTGGCAACACACTCTAGGAAACATATATCAAAATCTGAAGCCTTGACACAATAATTCTAAATCAAATTGTTTGTGTAAGGAAATATTCAGACATAAGGCATAGATCTAGATACTAAAATCTTTAGTGGACCAATGAAGCACTGGCAATAAACTAAATACGATAAAGCCCAATAGGGAATTGTTTAAATAAATGATGGTGTGGACATGTGATGGAACATAGGATATTATGCAGTCATTAAAAGCATGATAAGAATATTGAAAACACAGGAAAGTACTGACAATATTCTTGACTTGAGAAAGTAGGTTATAACACTGTGAACACAACGTGAGGCCATATTTTTATAGTCTTGGACACAACTTTAAAGTGTAAACAACAGTAAATTACAATTAATTCTGGAGCGAAGGGGCAAACTGCACATGAGTGGGTCCCCCCCCCCGCCCCACCCCGCCCCGCCCCGCCCAGGCTGCACCTGAAGTCACATCCTTGGACTTGATCACATATCAAATGTATCATTCAAGAAATTCAAACAGAGCTGAGAAAGGAACAAGTGCAGGAAAAAAAAAAAAGAAAAACCTGCAGTTTTTTGTATTGATTCCAAATGCCTCCAGAATGGATCCCAGCACCATGCTTTGAGTGCACATTGTCATGCGGTTGGCCTTAGGTGTGATGCTGGGTGCAGGCACCTGGATGAACGGGTGGAGCAGAGACCCCACAGGCTTCTATCCTGTGCCTGAACTTGTTGCGACAGGAAAACAATGTGAGTTTGAATATTTTCATCCTAAGACTCAATGAGGAGGCTCAGTTCTTACTCAAGAGGTATTTACAAGGACAGGTGCAGTGGCAACGCAGCAGGCAAGCAGGAGGAATCTATGCAGTCGTGCCTGAGTACCACTGGTGGAGCATGAGCCAGGACAAAAGGCTAGCTGGGGGAGCCTCTCGAATTTCTCCTTTCTTCCTGCTTGAAGCCGAGCCTTCCCTGGATAGCACTCTCTGCAGGGAGACACAGAAGCAGGAATGAGCTCAGCCTCTCAGTGATACCACCAGTTCTTCCTTATTCTAATGGGCTCTTTTTCATGTTATAGACCACAGGACAGAGAATCACAGAAGAACAGTCACTTGTATTTTTGATCTCAGGGTCTACATATATATATTAGGGAAAATATTTGCTATCACGGTACTCCCGAGTTTAGTAAGAACTGGCACACTGAATGAATAAAGGAAAGTCTGAGTAGCCAAAAAAGGGCAACTGATTTGAGCCACCTGGTTTTCTTAATTCTGTGAAGATTTGCAAACTGTGAAAAAAACAAGGAAAGGTGCACAGATTCTCTTGCCTTCCTTCCCTGGCACACATTGCCCCTTTCCTTGTAGGGTTTGGTTTTCCCATCTGATGTCACCCACACATTCCGCCCTCCTGTCCTTTGTCCAAGTTTGGGCTCAAGCACATGACCTTTGTGGCTTCCTTCCAGCTGGAGACTCCTCCTCGGTTCCTGGAGACTGAAGTAGGTGTTCAGTTGGGTTTCCCAGACCATCTCTTGTGTCTCCCAGTTGAAGTACCTCCATTGCAGCATTGGGCTTTTCTGTTTCCTCCATTAGGCAGTAGTATGAGTGCATCAGACGTTTCTTATTCTCCTCTGCCTGCCCCCTCTGCACAGCCACGGCCTCTTGCCCCAGCTCTTGCTCTGACCAGTGGTACCCAGGCTTTACTATACAGCACCAGCATCCTGGCATCTTTAAGCCCAGGGTTCATCTCTCCCCTTCCCAGGGCTGCCCTGCCCATGGCTGAGATACCGTGCTGTCCACAAACAGAGCCACTCAATTCCGCAGGGTGTTTGACCAAGGACAAACTGGAGCCAGTGGAAAAATTTGTTTTCCTTTCTTCCCCCACAGACTATCCTGAGAAATATGTTTATGTAGCCTCTTTCATTTGTTACATGAATAAATAAAACTATGCATGCATATAAGGAAAAGGGCAAAAGTAAATGGAAAGGTAGGCATCAGAGAGAATGGAAGACAAAGGCACAAACCAGTACTGAGTTGTGCACGTTGTGGGGAAGTTGAAGAGACAGAAAGCCTGGCTTATTTTCAGAGTGTGAATTTCTTTTGAGCTCTTAAGGATGCAGACTAATTGGAAGGGGTCCAGACTGCAAGGATAATGATTAAGGAGATGGAAGGATTGGCATAAAGGGGGGAAAAACTTAACGGGATCAAATCCTCGGTTTGGCTAAGGTCTGTCTAGGGGAGGGAGTTGCAGCTTAAACACATCCCAAGGGCGGGGAGATCCTGGAATGAGAAGAGTGAATTAGCATGAAATTAGAGGGTAAAAGCTAAGATAATAGGAATGAAGAGGAAATTATCCCCAAATGTTCAGAGATGGTGCTGACAGTGCCAAGACATCAGCAGTTACCTTAGCAGAGACCAAGACCAACTGATTTCGAGGAGCGGTATTTGGGTTGAAAGGAGTCATCTGGTTTCCCGTTGGTTCCAAAGGCTCAGAGGCAGCCTCTGAGGCCAGCAAATGGGCCTCTGAATTCAGAGCTTCAGAAGGAGCCGGCAAAGCTAGATCAAGAGCATTTGTTCATGTAAGGATGGCTCAATTGCAAGTCTCATTTTCAGAGGACGTGCACAGCAGCAGAGTCAGCATTGCTGGAAAGAGGCCTCCCTAATCTTCAGGCCTGGCTTTAGGACAAGTGTAATCTGAGGTCTGATCTGGAAGGAAGCACATCACTTTTCTGGATAACTGATCAACGCACAAAGAAACCAGCGTTTATCATACAATCTCAAAGGGGCTTTCTGTCTGAAATTGTATTTTTTTTTCCTCTTACAATTAAAAAAAATAAAATTAGACTATCCAAACCAAAAACTTGCCTTTAGTCTGATGTGAGCTGTATTTTTCTCCTGTTCACATTAAGAGAGAGGTCTAACACATCTACCCATCTTAACACAAAGAGAGCTCTTTGCCTCATTTATTTTTTTATGTTGTGCTAAATGTTGAGATCTTAAAGAAGGACCTTCTGCAATGACAGAGGAACCCACTGTACCCAGATTGAATTCTGTGACAGGTCAAGAAGAGGCTTCCCGCTCCATGAGGAATCAGGCCCTGACTGTGCTCAGGGATCCTTGCTCTTCTTCTGGCTATTTAGTTGGTACTGGCCACCCAGCCTTCCTTGATCACCTCCATCCTCCAGGCCCATCCCCCGTGGTCAGTCTGCTTAGAAGACCCAGTCCCTTAACACCCACATCCTCAACCTCAGTCAGCTGAGATCTCACCCCAGCTCCTGTTCCTTCACATCTTCAGTGTGTGGGGTCCTGCTGACCCCGCCTGCTATGTCCCCTAGGCTCTACAGGCGTCATTCTTTTCTTGAGCCTCTACCCTGACTCCAAACACTACTTTGCAGAACCAGCTGGTCCCCCTGCATGGGGCTGCTCCAGGGAGATTCTGAAGAGCACAGGCTCCGAGTATTGTTTCCCAGAAGTTCTTGAGGAGCAGGTCCAGTGATGCTGGGACTTTGCTTTTCTATAAGCTCTCCATGTGGGCCGTCATGGGCAGCATGGCAGAGCTGTGACCTAATGTCAAGGGCTGTGCTGTTTTGTTTCTGTGTTGTTGAACACACATGTCATGGAGCCTACTGGCCTGAGAGACCATGGGGCATTCTTCTGTACATTTGGCTCCGCTGTGAGGCCAGTACAAAACCTGCCACCCTGGATCTTGGTTTAGTAAATGCTCCACCCAGCCAAGCATGGTTTGAAGGGGAGTTATAGGTAGTCGGGTTTTGTTTCCATTTTTGTTGTCCAAATGAAGGTGGCAGATATCAGCTGAGATGAATGAAAACAATAGCAGGTTCTCCTCTGCCTGGATCAGGGGGCAAAGATGCCAAGCACAGCCTGCTTTTCAGTGGGTAGCTGTCTTCCATGGGCCACAGAGGACTCACCATCCTAGCCACTGTTATGGTGACCTGGGCCTTCACTGGGGAGCTTGGAAAGTAATGCCAGCCAGACCACAGGGGCAACAGTGACGCTTCCCAAGTAAAGCAGTGCTTTTAAGCTGTAACATCAACTGCAAAAAAATATCGCTGGAAACTGAGTCCAGCACATGGGATTCAAGTTGTGTTCCCTAATCCTTCGCCACATGCAAGTCAGCATGCACTTCTAGTCGATAAGATACAGCCACCTCTACCATCCTTGCTGACCTCATCACGATGTTCAAGCCAGTCCCCAGTGAATGTGCCATTCCCCTGCCTTAAAGGAAATCAGATTGAGAGAAAAAAAAAATGTAAGGAAAATTTACCCAAATACCCAGGTCAAGGAAACCCAAAGAAACAAGTATTTCTTATAAAACATGGACCAGCAAAAGCAGTTGGTGCAAATCTGCCCAAAACAGCTCGGGTCGAACAGCAGATGTGAATGCCTGGTGGTGGGATTAAAATCTTAGGATAAGTTGTAGGAGGTTTTCAATTTCATCCTGGGTTGGCCGTCCCCCAGGCCCGGCGAGCCTCCCTAGTGAGGCAAACCCTCAGTTTGAGCAGAGCTTTGCTGTCTCACCGAGAGTGGGGTCCCGGGAGAAAGGCACCGGGCAGGCACAGATGGGGCTCGATGGATCCTGAAAGGAAGGCATTGCCTGCTCAAGTCGCTGGGCAGCCTCGATCATTGCAGGTCTCTGAGTTCATTGTCAATTAGAGTGGCAGTTAGAGCAGCAGCAGCTGGGACAGATGGCTTGTCCCCAGCTAGTCGTGCTAATGGGATTGGAGCCAACTCACATCTTTTCTTCTCCCTGCGAGGAAAAAAAACAAAAATAAAAAAGGACCCACAGAGTTGTCAATTAGTCAATGCAAAAGCGGAGAAAGCATTGTGTCTACAAAGGGGTCATTTATCTGTTTCCTTCTAATCCCTATGTCTAGCTTTTTGAAGTAGAGATTTTGTTTATTTATTGCTTACTTCAAACATGTTTTAACAAAATGTTCAACCTTAGAGGACATTTTGCACTGAATCTTTGTGCCACATCAACTTACAACACCGTCTTCTCATAAGGGAACCCTTTCAATCAGGTGGTTAGCATTTTAATTGGCCAGCTCTTTTCTTCTGGCTGGAATTTGTAGGCCTTTCTCCTATTTACACAACACATGGGATCCAAACACAAAGGGGATGATTCTGCATAGAGCGGCTCACCCCACCTAAAACACAGCCCGAGGATCAGGTAACACACATCAATACAAAGCACCACAGCCAAGAGCCGAAAGGCAAGGCCTAAGGAGAGTGGGCACAGGCACAGCGGGAGCTGGGCTGCTGCTTCGGGTGTGAGGGATACAGGTCATCTTGCTGTGGCGGGCGAGCAGCTGTGTCACAAGCCTCCATGGCCGTGGGTTTGGCCAAAGAGGCAAATAAGTGTTCCTACTGAAACAGTGACTGTTTTCCTACAGAAGCAAGCCTGTTAGAAATTGAGGCTCTGGAGTTTTTGTTCTCTTTCTATTAATTTCCTCGTGACCCTTGGCTTTGGCTGAGCAGAGGGGCCACTCTGCTGCACTGGCATCCCTGTGCAAAGAGACGGTGACCTCCAGAATGCTTCTCTCCTCATCTTTTGATGCTTGAGCACAGGGACACGGCATTCTGGGCAGGGGTCACATTTCACTGGCATGACAAGCGTTACTTTTTGAAAAAAGGTCCAGATAGGAGTTGTTCAGAGATAAAGACAAAAAAGACAACCCAAATTCCTGAAATGCAAAGAAATAAATGAGCTTTAATCCCCATCAAACCAATTGGGGCGGGGGGGAGCAAATGTATTTTCTTTCTCTTAAGGAGGGTGGTAATTAACCTTTGGAGTTTGAGTTAGAAAATGACGTCAATCAGCTATATTCTAAATATCATAAACTTATCTTTATATTCTAAATTCACACATAGCACTATGGAACGTTTAGAGGATAGAGTGAAATTTTAGAAAGAAAGAAGTCTACACACCCATATGGCAAGGAGGGGATCTTCCTAATTTGAACTCATCCATGGAAGGTTCTAGGTTCTTCACCATGAGATCCTGGAGGGCTCTGTGATGCAGCCAGGAAGGTGCACCTGCTCCAGGTCCCCAGGGCTGCTCATCCTCTTGCTGGTCCAGCACAACCTTCAACTATTCCTGATGATAGTGATTTCAGGGTTCCTGCCCTTTGGAGGCTCCAGAGGCTTTTGCTCCAGGTCTGGACAGCTCCTGGCAGGAGGAATTCTATGACATGTATATGGGAAGTTAACAGCTTCCTGATTCTGTGTTTGGTCGCTAACGAAGCCGGCTTTGAATCCATGAACCCCTTCCACTAGCTCATCCTGTGTGTCAAAGGCAAGGAGTCATTTCTAAATTTTTTAAGAGCCTCACCTGCGGCATATGGAAGATCCCAGGCTAGGGGTTGAATCAGAGCTGCGGCTGAGGCCTACACCACAGGCAGAGCAACGCCAGATCCTTAACCCACTGAGTGAGGCCAGGGATTGAACCTGAAACCTCACAGATATTATGTTGGGCTCTTAACCCACTGAGCCACAATAGGAATGCCCATTCCTGATGATTCTTGGGGCCAAGAAGAGAAATTTGACTTGATCCCTTGGAAGAAAATGTCAAGGAACAAGCACACGCAATATGCCAGTTTGAAAACCTGTGCCAGGGACTCACAAAGCCTTCCATGACCTCACGGGGCAACACATTCCTGAAAAAAGATGAGAATCAAAGTTGGGAGGGGCCAGCCCTCAGATACCCATCCTCCGAAGTGAGTGAGGCTTGGGAGGCAAGGCCTTGTACACAGTAACCAGGCCTGGGCCAGCCCTCTGTCCACTCCACTGACCCCTGTGCCGCACACCATTTCTAGCCCCTGCTGCCCAGGACTAGGCTGAACAAGGCGGACGGGGAAGGTGGGTAGGAGGAAATAGCACCTGGGTTTTCCCAAAAGGCATGGCCATCCACTCTCTGATGGGAAACCCAGAAGCGAGCTGTAGCTTCAGCAGGCCAAGCACTGCCTGTGAACATCTGGCCTCACCCCTGTCCTCCTGTGGCAGATGTGGTGCTTGTCCAGACTCCTGGAGTTGACTGGACCTGGGGCAAGTGCACCTTCCTGGCTGCATCACAGAGCCCTCCAGGATCTCACGGTGAAGAGCCTAGAACCTTCCATGGATGAGTTCAAATTAGGAAGATCCCCTCCTTGCCGTACGCATGTGTAGACTTCTTTCTTTCTAAAATTTCACTGTCTCCTCTAAACGTTCCATAGTTTATGGAAATTTGTGTGTGAATGTGTGAATTTAGAATATAAAGATAAGTTTATGATATTTAGAATATAGCTGATTGACGTCATTTCCTATCCCAAACTCCACAGGTTAACTGCCACCCTCCTGAAGAGGGTTGTTTATCCTCTGGGAACCCCATCCATTGAAAGCGTCTGCCTGCCCACCTCACCTCCAGTCACAGCGTGTGGCCAGGAGAGATGGTTGTAGCCAGTCCTGTTTCCCTGTACACATCAGTCTGTAGATCTCGTCTTTATTCATTCGCGAGGCCAGTTTTCCCGATATGTTTATAACGAGCACGAGTGTGAGGGAATGTGCGGGACTTTACAGGGAGTTTTTATAGGTAGTTCTTTATTCACCTGTTTGGACAGTCAGACATTCACTGAGCCAGCCATTTGTTCTCTGAGTGATTGGTTTACATAAAAATCTATTATGACGCAGACATTCTCTAGACAATGAGACAAGAAGTGACAGCCCCTGCTGTCAAGGACCTCTCCTCATTTTGTGGATAAAAACTTTCTCGGGAGAGCATGTGGAAAATACTTTCCACATGAGTAGGTAGACAGATCCCTTTGTAATATATATAAACCGGCAAAAACCAATAGCAAAACCCTAAATTCCCCTGGAACCCGTCTTGGACATCAGATCTCTGCTTCTCACAAGTCACTGCCTTCGCCTCTTAGTACCATTTTAATGTGGGCATTTCACAGTTCTTTTTAAAGTAGATTCTGCTAAAATGGGTGTGAAGGTAGTTGAAGACTAGTTTAAAATGCCAAGTAGGAGTTCCTGTCGTGGCTCAGTGGTCAACGAACCCAACTAGTATCCATGAGGACGTGGGTTCAATCCCTGGCCTCGCCCAGTGGGTTAAGGATCCAGCATTGCCATGTCCTGTGGTGTAGGTCTCAGAAGTGGCTCAGATCTTGAGTTGCTGTGGCTGTGGTGTAGACTGGCAGCTGTAGCTCTGATTCAACCCCTAGTCTGGGAACCTCCATATGCCTTGGGCGCAGCCCTAAAAAGACAAAAGAAAAGAAATGCTGGAGTTCCCGTTGTGGTGCAGTGGTTAACGAATCCAACTAGGAAGCATGAGGTTGTGGGTTCGATCCCTGGCCTTGCTCAGTGGGTTAAGGATCCGGCGTTGCCATGAGCTGTGGTGTAGTTCACAGATGTGGCTCAGATCCTGCGTTGTTGTGGCTCTGGCGTAGGCCGGTGGCTACAGCTCCGATTCAACCCCTAGCCTGGGAACCTCCATATGCTGCAGATGCAGCCCTAGAAAAGGCAAAAAGACCAAAAAAGAAAGAAAGAAAGAAAGAAAGAAAGAAAGAAAGAAAGAAAGAAAGAAAGAAAGAAAGAAAGAAAGAAAGAAAGAAAGAAAGAAATGCCAAGTATTCTGTCCAGAGCAGGTGCTCAAAAATGCTCAGTGAGAAATTTTTTTTTTGACTTATTCGTCTGCCTGTAAAGATGGAATTCCAAGAGTTCCTAAAGTGAGAGACAAAGCACAGGTAAACTTTTCTTTTATTTAAGCATTAAGAATTCACTTGAGATTAATATTTCATCAATCGCTTAAGTCCTTTGTAATGTATAACTTGCCGTTCACAGATGTTCATTGTCCAGCAAGTAGTTCTCTGTGGACTCTATTTTCCCCAGGTCCAGGCCTATCTATATTTTTAGAGATCAAGTCCACAGGTAAGAGCCCAAACCCTGCAGAATTTCTCACTCCTGGTACTTCTATATGAGAAGCTCACGGAAAAGAGGAATTGCATCAGATTGTTCATTCTTTATCTCAAGCAACAGCAGCAAAAAAAAAAAAAAAAAAAAAAAAGAATGGCAGAGATGGAGCAAAAGCACTGAAGGGAGGCCATTTGAGGAAAGAAAAAAGGGGGATTCCACACAAATAGAGACAAGACCCACCTGTGGACTCTCTCCAGGATTCACGGAAGCGGAGGCAGCGTCTCTTCAAGACACTGTAGAGTGACCAGGGCTTTCAACTCCTTCATAACGCAAAATGTGTAATTTTCTTTTGTTCACTGCCATCACTTATTGCATTTTTTTCTCCTGTGGAGTAAAAGAAGATAAAGTCTTGACCTAAGCAGGAAAATGGAAAAGAGAAACAGGCTTACACCACTGCAATTTGAAGAAACCATCTGAAATGAAATGAACCTTGATGAAAATCATGGGTGTGTAGTTTCCTTAATATTCTACCTCAAAGGTGCTATTTTCATAACAACTTATGAGATCATCTTGGAATTCTTGATAACTGTTGATAAAAGAAAATATTTAAGTCTCTAGGGTCTGAATGAAATCGTCAAACTTCTATTGTGCAAGTTGTGTCATTGACACTATTTTCAGTGCCTCATTGAGGCATCCAGGGTGTGGAACTTTCTCTCTGATCCCAGGTTCCTTTCCTCTAGAAAGAGCAGTCACAACTCTGTCCTGCTCTGGCCAGTGCAGTTACTACTAGATCCAGAGTCTGGCCGATAAGTGTGTGGGGTGAAAGAAGATGGAGGCATTCAAGTACTTGCTCCTTCCCTGAACTCTTATTCTGTGTGAAGAGTAGAGTGACATGGATACAGGGAAGGAAGGCACGGTCCCTGTGTCCCAGCTCTTGTGATGCCATGCCACTGATGGGTCAAATCTATCATGCAGCGTGGCAGCTGGGGCCAAGGAGGCAAGAACGTCATGAACAGGGCTCTGGAGTCAGATGCCCAGGAGCCAGCCCCTCTCCCACTGCTGCCACGAAGAGAGTGACCAGCAACTCTGAGTCATCTTCCTCATCCTTGAAAAGGGACAATGACAGTTCCTACTTCAGGGGAATTGTGAGACAGTCAGCAAGTGTGACATAGTCCCTAGGGTATACTGTGTGCTTGATGAAAGAACAGAATGGTTGAAAGACCATTACGAAGCCATTTTTAATATTCCTTCTGGGAAAATTTTGAAGACCTGAATTGAGATTCATATTGGGGTAGAAACAGGGCATCCAGGACTTAAGTTTCTGGAAATGGTGAGGGAGATAGTTCAGACAAGCTTTCTTAATAAAAGGATGACTTAAAAAAAAATATGAACTATATGTCCCAGTGCTAACCAAATAGAGAAGTACAGGGCCAAAAAATGAGAAGACACCAAGAACACAGACACAATTTCAAAATTCCTATCTGCTTAGGTCTTGGGGGCATTTGAGAGCGTGGATGAAATAGCCATGAAGGTCCACTGCACTTTTGGTAACTCTGGAGGGAAAGTAGGCTGAGTCAAATTCAAGGATGTTTCCTCAGTGGGAGCTCTGATCATCATAATCCACTTTAAAGGAGCCCCTCCATGCAAGAGGAAGCTGGCCTGAAGGAAATCGGCAATCAGAAGAAATGCCTGACTGTCCAGAGGCATTTAAACCTGGGCTTGTAAGAAGGGGGTCCCAGAACAGAAGTCTCATTGCCTGGAAGACAGGTGCACTTAAGGATTGTCTGTGGAAAAAAGTGACCGTATCGTCACCCTCAAATTGTATGCTGAAACGATTTTGAAAATACACTTGCAACACAAGGTCCAAGATAAATAGTATACAAGGAAACAAGACACCATGATCAAGAATTAAGAAAACAAGACACAAAGAAACATCCTATCAAGTTTTGATGTATTAGAATGACTAGCCAAATATTAAAAACATAACCTTGTTTACTATATTTAAAGAAATAATAGACATGCTTGAAAAGATCTTGTGCTCCATCTCACGCAATTCCAAGAACTGGCTCAAGGAAATTGGAAAAAAACCAACCCTAGAGCGCTGAAGATTAACTGCATGTAAAACAATCAAAATGACACTGGTCAGACCACCATGTGACCACTTTCAAGATGACTGTCAAAGCTGACTGTGCTGTGTCTGCATGTAGCCGCTCCCTCTGCCCATAAACCTCCTCGAAATACCCTTTAAAAACTCTTTCCTCTGATGAGTAGTTGGGAATTCTTTTTGGACACAAGTCCACCTTCTCCTCCGGCTGCTGGCCTCCTGAATAAAGTAACCTTTCCTTCCCTACCAACAACACTTGTCCCTTAATATTGGCTTTCCAGCAACAAACAGCTGAACCTGGGTTTGGTAGCTCTAGGATGATAAATTCTGGCATAATTCCTAGCTGTGTCATATATATCTGGTGCACACAAAAGCCACCTAAACTCTGGTGTCCAACTGCAAATTACAAGGATACAAAGGAGCAGGGAAGTGTGCCACATAGTGAGGAAAGAAACAATCAAAACTCAGAACTGACACAGATGTTGGGATTAGCAGAAGGACACTGAACAGTTACTCAAACTGTACTCCACATAGGTAACAAAGTTCTACAGGGACATGGCAGATATAAAAGAGAACTATGCTGAACACTAGACGGATAGCTGTAATGTTTGAGATAAAAATACAGTGGGTGGGATTACAAGCAAATTAGACGTTTAAGGCAAAAAAAAAAATCAGTGATCTTGAAGACATGACGAAAGACCCAATTGCAAATGAAGTGACAAGAGAACAATAATTAAAATAAATGAAATTAGCATCTGGGAGTAGTAGGCAAACTCCAAGTAGCCTAATAGACATAAAATTGGTAACCCTGGAGGAGAGGCAAGAGGAGAGGGAAGAAAAAATATCTAAATAATGAATGATTGAACATTTCTAAATTTCATAAAACCTCTATACCCACAGATCCAAAAAGTCCAGTGACTCCCAGGACAAGATATATTTAAAAAACCACAGTGAGGCATGTTACTCAGGTTTCTTAAAACCAATAAGAAAAACAGTAACTTAAAATCAACCGCAGGAAGAAATATGCATTGCAAAGCAGACAAAAATGTAAAGATGATAGAAGATTTCTTGTTAAAAATAATACAGGGGTGAGACAGTAGAGGAGCATCTTTAAAGTTCTGAAAATAAAACACTCTCCACCAAAATTCTGTACTCAGCAAACACACACATAATGGGACTCACAGAAAGAGAGGAGAGAGAAAGAGGCAGAAAGAATATAGAAACACATCATTTTTCTTAAATAACCGCTCCTTGGATTTTCTTTGCCTTTTGTTAATTTCCAGAGAGCTGAAAATGTTGATATCGACAATTGCTTTCATAAAGGAACCAATTCTGGAATATTTTGACTTCACTAGAAGAGGAGGGGAGTATTATAGGTCCTATATTGCCTTTATAAATCTCTGACTTTTTAAAAATATATAATGGTAACTAAATGTGCATTTAAAATAGAGTGTCCAGAGAGAGATAAAAATTCTTTCTTAACGTACTAATGTGTTGTGAATAATGAATTCACAGAAGGGCAACTTGTATTATTGGAGTTAAAAAAAAGAATTTCTGGGAATGAAGTCTATTTGGGACATGACTTTTGCTCTTATCTTAAGCTAAATTCGTTTACTTAGAATGATCATGTTTGCATGTGTTTTTATGGCCTGGCATTCAAATTTCTCATAGCATTTGGGGTTTTCTGCTTGCTAATAATAAGTAAATGATTATATACTTATTGTACACAATTATACTTTACTAGTAGTGGAAAAGATCCTTGACAATACATAGTATTTTTATATGTGATATCTAAGAAACTGGCTTTTCCAAGGTCACGTAATTTATTGGTAGAGTCAGAACTAGTAACTGGCTTTTAATACCAAAGCATGTGACTTAACATAGAAGCGATCTCTTACCATTATCTGTGCTTTCGTCTGTACACACTGTGTGATTTCCATGATGGAAAAATACTTGACTGGGAAGAACAGATTTTAGAATTTCAGGGGAAAAGGAACGGCTTTAATCAGACCTCTGAGTTTCTCATTTCTTCGTTTGGTATTTAACATCTATTGCAAGGAGCCAGCTACTTTGCAGGTATAGAAAGTTTAAGCTAAAACCATGTTCTTGCCCCTTTTGTCCCCTGCCCAGGTAAAGTCTTACATGACTTTAGAAGTGCCCTCAAATTTCAGAACAGGTGGTGCTTCTTTCCTCGGGAGACCCTGGAATTCAGACAGTGGCTTAGAGGTGAGAATCTCAGGGTAGAGGTTTTACACCTGAATTTTCAGACCTGGGGTAGACGTCCATCTGAGAGTCTGTAGAGACATCCCTTTGAAATGTTTGTCCTTGAACTAGTTTGTGCCAATTTCCAAGGGCAGATGCAGCCCAGTTCTGAAACTCGTGAAGTCTCACTGCCTGGAATTAATCAGGGACAAATACACCTTTGTTTTGCTGATTTTTTTCAGAGATTGTAATGTGTTTTTTGGCCATTTGCATGTCTTCTTTGGAGAATTGTCTGTTTTGAAGCGTCAATATTATCAAAATGACTATATACATTGTCTTAATTTTCAAGACAACCTCAAAAGTTAGATGTTACTATACTGCTATGATGAAACTGCATCTCAGAGTGTCCAGGTCAACTGTGTCAGACTATGGAGCTAGTTAATGCCAGAACTCTGGGGCTGGAGTCTGCCCTTTGCCCAGCACCATGTAGCTCCCAAACATGGGATGGGGGGTTTGCAATTCACCCCCTGGCATCTCAGGTTCTCTGCTGTCAAGTCTGAAAACAGCAATTCAGAGCTCAATGTAAAGCAAATTACCCTGGATTTGTAATGCTTTTTCAAATGCAGCTTTTTAATAGGGTACCTACTTTATGGTTTTCATTTTTCTAACAGGCTGTGATCTCCCAAGGACAGTTGAATCACAACTGGATTCTTTAATCACAAACAATTCCCCCAAAGTGGCGTATATGATGACTGGAGACAATATCCCCAGCCAGTGTTCACATTTTTGGTTTTGAGTCTTTCTCCTTTCCATCAGTGGGTGTAGCTGGAATGGTTTCTGTTGGAAATGATGTTTCTCATGAAGGTAGAATTTTCTCCACTGGAAAAGTACTCCAGGGACCTTGCAGAAAAATGGCCATGGCAGTCACGGACCACGGGTCAGTCTCAAGCCCTTCCTGATGTGAAGCCCGGGTGGTGCACCTGCAGCTGGCTTGGCTTCCTCCTCACGGAGGTGGGAAGAGCTCCTGACTCAGTTGTAGCCACAGAGCAGCTCGTTTTCTATTCAACTGCAGATGCAGTTAGTTTTCAGGAGGAGGACCAGGGGATGCTTCCTCATCCTTAGATTCTCAAACATCACTCCTTTAGTGTAAATAACTGCCTCCTCTGCCTGTTTGTGTGCGTTTTAAGCCAATATCCACATCATTACCTCAAATCAATTTGTGGAAAGAGACAGACAATGGGAAACTGTATTATTTGGTAAATCTCGTTCATTCATCCATTCCATCTTTGTAATGCTTCTGTCTCGGATGCTGTATGATGTTCCCTGAAGTGTTTGGTCTTACAAGACAGGAGCTCTCAGCCAGGTGTTTGCCTCAGAAGGTCAGCCTGTGTAGGGGGGTACCTGGTGTCCCTCCATGTGCTAGTGTACATTTCTCAGAAACAGCAAATAGTGAGGGGAAAAAACAAGAAACAACCTTCCGGTTTATAAAATTCTGTGCATATAGCCAGAAGATTCCAGTAAATTCTGATTCCTCACAAACTCAAGCAAAGGAAAGCTCTAAACAAACAAACAAACAAAAACAATTCAAACTCCAAAATCAGCATTGGAAATTCATTTTCCTCTGAAGACATAAGAGGAAATGGCAGCAGCCCAAGGCCAGTGAGTCAGAAGAAGTGAGAGAGAAAAGTCTGCATCTGCCCCACGGGACCACTTCCAGTCTAGCTGCCCCCACGTGTTTCTGGGCCCCTGGACGAGGAATGGCTTGGATGGAATATTCTAGAATAGCTTGGGTGAGAGGGCATCTAATTAAAATGTCTTCTTTTTTAATTAAAAAAAATGTTTGTTAAGGTATAGTTGATTTACCATGTTGTGCCAATTTCTGCTGTACAGCAAAGTAACCCAGTCATACATATATATATACATTCCCTTTCTTATATTATCTTCCATCACATTTTATCCCAAAAGACTGGACATAGTTCCCTGTGCTGTACAGTAGGACCTCATTGCTTATCTATTCTAAATGGAAGCATTCACATCCACTAATCCCCAACGCCCAATCCATCCCTCTCCCCCCCACCCACCATATCCCCTCTGGCCATCAAAAGTCTGTTTTCTATGTCTAAGCCTGTAAAATGTCATCTGAACACAGGTGGACAACAATGAGGAAGGGCATAAGCTTGAAACAATTTCCAGGGAAAGCCTGATACCTCCAGGGAGTATGTGTGATCTGTGACTTAAGATGCCCCAAACTCCAGAGTAAATACTGCACTTACTTAAACATGTCCTCAGAGTGAGTGTGCACATCTCTAGTCTTTCCTTTAAAAACAGATGCTCTTATCCTTAAGGGATGTGTGATTCCTGATTTGAGAAGAAATGGGAAATACTCCACCTCCCGTTTTATCGTCACAGGCGGGGCGGTAGGTTCAGAGCCCTTGTGCCCAGCTCTGTCCTTTTTACCTTGTCCTGGAGCCTGAGGTTTGGGACACTCCCTGGGCTTCCCTGAGCTTTGCTTTGCTTCGTGCTCTTCTTCTAGCAAGTGCAATTTAGAACAGATATGATCCCAACCTGACGTTACCATCTTGGGCTTTGCAGGGAAATGATGTTTTATAGGAAAACTGTACTGTTCTCCATAGTGGTTGCACCAATTTACACTCCCACCAGTGGTGTAAGAGGGTTCCCTTTTCTCCACATCCTCTCCGGCATTTATTGTTTGTAAATTTTTTGATGATGGCCTTTCTGACAGGTGTGAGATGATTCCACATAGTGGTTTTGATGTGCATTTCTCTAATAATTAGTGATGTTGAGCATCTTTTAATGTGATTTTTGACCATCTGAAGTGTCTATTTTATATCAATTAGTCTTTTCAAAAAAAAAATTGAATTCCCACATGAGTTACTCTTTTACTGATAGGGAGTTTGAGGCCCAGAAAGAAGAGGTGACTGTCTAAGGACCAGTGCCTGGCACAGCTTCTACGCCCCCATGAGCAGATGCAGGGCTAGCATGGCAGGGCTAGCATGGCGGGCCTCTGGCCCTTCCATCATCACACCTGCTCTCATCGTTGTCTCAGAACAAGAAAGAGCGTTGAGTGGTGGCTGTATAATGGAAGGTATTGTAATACAAAACAGATGACTACGTGTAAGTTCAGCTTGCTCTGTAAATGAATATCATCCTGCCATAAGGAGCCCTGGGCCTGAGGGAATAACAGAGATTCTCAGAGCCGACAGGATGCCCCCATCTGAATAGAGAATGTTCAAGGTTCTTCCCGCCTGGCTCTATGGTCCAAAAATTCTAGACCTCTGCTCAAAGATGGTCAAGAACGGATGCGTTCTCTCATTTCTAAGGGATCCCAGGTTCCTTCAATATCCTTTCAACTCAGGATAATTCAACTCGGAGCTGGGGTGCCTCAGAAGTTGCTCATTTTAGTGACATATAATAGATGAGCTTGAAATACACTTCAAAATGTAGTAAACAAAATACTCCCCAGTAAAGGATATCTTACTTTTATCTTTTTTTTTTTTTGCCTTTTTCTAGGGTCACTTCTGCTGCATATGGAGGTTCCCAGGCTAGGGGTCTAATCAGAGCCGTAGCTACCGGCCTGCGCCACAGCCACAGCATCCCAGGATCTGAGCCGCGTCTGCGACCTACACCCCAGCTCACGGCAACACTGGATCCTTAACCCACTGAGCAAGGCCAGGGATCGAACCCGCAACCTCATGGTTCCCAGTCGGATTCGTTAACCACTGCACCATGACGGGAACTCCCACTTTTATCTTTTTAATTAAAAAAATATTTGTCAATTTTTTTATGGCCACACCCATGGCATGTGGAAGTTCCCCAGCCTGGGATTGAATTGGAGCTACTGCTGCAACCAGTGCCATGGCTGCAGCAACACTGCATCCTTTAACACAGGGATCAAACTCGAACCGCTCAGCTACCCAACTTATTGCAGTCAGATTCTTAATCCACTCCACCACAGCGGGAACTCCAAAATCTTATTTTTCATCAAGTGGTTCTTCCTTTAAAAAACCAAACGAAAAAAACACCTGAAGCCCCAGATGCCAATGAACACAGGGCTGTGCTGGTGTCTGAGGTCGATATGCTGGCATCTTTGATTTAACCTCTTCCCAGAGGCATCAAGTTGCACCACAGTGAGTTTCATTTTGTCTCTCTTTGAAGTCAACTTCATGACAGTCTGGGTCGAAACCGAGCTTCAGGGAATGTGGTAAACTAGTCAATCATGCTATTTCCTTTGCTGAAATGGCCCTTCAAAAAATGTCTCAAAACACTAAAAACATTGTCACTGTTTTTCTTGTAGGGCAGAAGCAAAGGGTGGGGATTTCCTTGTAGTGATTGAATTGACTCAAATTTGTAAGCTCTGTTTTCCACGACGCCCAGCTGGAAAACTGCTCCAATGCTAGAATCTACTCTGTGTGGGGACAGGAAACTGGCTGGGATGTGACCACCAGATATGGCACCAGGATGCATATCCTGAGTGGAAATTGCTCAGTGCTGGGGATGGGGACTTGGGGGATTTTGTGGTCTGTGAGAACCTGCTGACTAGAGAGTTTTTGAAACACAGACATGAATCTGAGTTCTCATTTTGAGTATCCGCCTTCTAAATCCTCAATCATGTGATTCCCAAATCCCGTATTTTAAATTATTTTCAAAATATGGACTCTTACTGAAGGAAAATGTGCACAGGGTTTAGATAGAGTGATCTGGGGGAGAAAAAACAGTTGATTTATTTCTATGTAAGTCCACAGGAGTCCCTTGGCCTGGACATTTGCAGGACAAACCAGGACAAAGAGTTGAGACTCTGGGCCAAGGAAGTCATACCAGGGACTTAGAGAAACCCCTTGAGGGACCCGGTGACAGGAAACGTGGGACCTGGCAAAGCAAAGCAGTACAAGGGTTCGCATTTCTTTAAAGGGTACATTGGCAGGCCTGGCCCAGGAGCCAGGGCTAGACCTCTGCCCAGAAGGATGCTGTACCTTTGACTGCCATGAAGGGCCCCTTGGAGGGATGCACCATTTGAATTCTCCTGAACTAGCTTTGGTCAAAAGGTCATGGGTTTTGATTTTTCATGCACACATGACTGTCAATTGCAGTCCCCAAGCGGGGACCTCAGTCGGCCCCTGCTCAGAGCAGGTGCCCAAGGAGAGAGTGTCTCTCAGCTGCCCGCACCCAGGGCTCCCTCCACAGCCCGCGCCTCCAGGTCACACGCCCTGTTCTGGTGCTTTGGGGAAGGAAGAAGGGGAAATGATGACAGGTTTTAACATTTTGTCTTTGTCTTAGGAGACCGTGCCTTTGTGCAGAGAAGCTCTAAAAGAATTTAACCCAAAATAAGATTGAGAAATAGTGGGATTTGGGGTATCTGTGGGCATCGGTCCAGAATCTGTGGGAATTGATGCCATAAATGTTTGTTATGTGAGATCTTAGAGAACAATGCCCTTTTCACAGACTGGTCCTGGTATGCATTTGCCTTCCCTTTCTAGCGGTTTGTCGACACCAGACATGTTCTTACTAGAAGGTGTCATCCCAGCCTGGGCGTGCTGACCTCACCAGCTAAACAACTATGCTTCTAAGATCTGGTTTCTTCATAAACAAGACAGGCAAGAAACTTTGTTCCTAGGGCGGTGGGTAGGATTGGGTGAGGAATAGACATTCTGATACTTGATTTTTGGATGAAAGTAGACTCATAGTTTTTGAAAGACCTGGCAATAAGAATTTATCTTTTTATCATTTAAAACAATTTTTTTTTTCAGGCATCTCCTTTGTGGCTTAGCTGGTTAAGAACCCAACTGGTATCCACGAGGATCCCTGGCCTCGCTGGTTAAAGGATCCCGCGTTGCCTTGCACTGTGGCGTAGGTCACAGACACGGCTCAGATCTGACATTGCTGTGGCTGTGGTGTAGGCTGGCAGCTGCAGCTCTGATTCAACCCCTAGCCCAGGAACTTCCATATGCCTCAGCTACAGTGCTAAAAAGAGAAAAAAAAATAATCGAAGTATAGTTGAATTACAATGTTGTGTTACTTTCTAGTGAACAACAAAGTGATTCGGTTGTGTGTGTGTGTATCATATATAGTAATATTTATATGTACACACATATAGCTTCGTATTATTTTCTGTTAGGGATTATTCTGGGATATTGAACATAAGCTCTGTGCTATACAGTAGGCCCTTGTTGTTTTATCTGTTTTTATGTAGTAGTTTGTGTATCTGCCAACCCCAAACTCCTAATTTATCCCTTGCCCACTTCCTTTCCCCTTGGTAATCATAAATTTGTTTTCTGTGTCTGTGGGTCTGTTTTTGCTTTTTGTAAATCAGTTCGTCAGTGGCATAGTTTGGATTCCACATAGAAGTCATCTCATATGGTCTTTGTCTGACTTTCTTCACTTGGTATGAGAATTTCTAGGTCCGTACTTGTTGCCCCAAATGGCATTATTTCATTTTTTTTAATGGCTGAGTGATGGTTCGTTGTATTATCTTTCTCTGACCGACTTCACCTAGGATGGTCATCTCTAGTCACACCCATCTTGCTGCAAATGGCACTACTGCATGGTTTTATGGCTGAGTAATGTTCCATTGCAGATATGCACCACATCTTCTTTATCCATTCATCTGTTGATGGACATGTGTGGTTTCCATGTCTTGGCTATTGTGAACAGTGCTGCCGTGAACATTGGGATGGAGGTATATTTTCAAGTTAGAGTTGCAGGACCCTGCTCACTTTCTAATGTCACGGGTGATCTTTCTCTGAGCCAGCAAATGCCCACCTGTCACTCACCGGTTCTCTTCCCTTTGTGGTGAGGGGGAGGGAGGGACCCTGGAGATGGACACGACAGCGAGGTCCCTCACGTGAGATGATTGGCCCTGCTTCCTACCTGGGGGCCCAGAAGGGGACGTTAAGGTGTCAAAAAGTGGAAACAGTGGCGGTCAGTGGTGAGGATGACCATTCAGCGCCGCTGACCAAGGGAGGCAAGGCAGGAAGATGCTGGAAGTTGACCCAATCTGCATCACAGGTTTAGAGGACAAGCAGAACTCAGGTGCAACCAGCTCCCAGGAATCAGCTCTATAAACTCGCAGGCATCCAGGTCAAAGCAGCGCCCTCATCCTCAGCCGTGAGAGGGGGCACAGGCTGCTCGGGCCTCTTTAGGCTGGGGCCGTCATGTTTTTGAAGCTTACACGGCAGGGGCCGGGATGCAGGCACTCCTCCAAGTGTGACAGCTGGGAGGAGGACCTCAAGTAGTATCAGGGCAGGTGCCAGGGACTGGCGGATGCAAGTGGGAAGAGGGGTGTCCCCAAGAACAGCAGGGCCCCGAGGTTTTTAATTTGGCCCAACTGTGTGAGTCAGGGCAGCCGTTATATCTAAAGGCCTCGGGATGGGCAAACACCGTTCCTCACACGCAAAGAAATCTTCGAAAGCTCTCAGAATCTGAACACTCCCTTTAGTTAATTTTCTCAGGCGGCATGCTGGCTTTACTCCGACTCCTGCAGTGGCACTCCTAAGAGGCACAATTTGGCGTGTGCACAGAGTGTGCAGTGAGAGAGGAAGTTACTCTGAGCAATCGGTGTCACTAATAGATACTGAAGTATTGATTCTCTCAGTTCTTAGGGGGGCAGGGAGGTCCCTGGCCAATATGGTCATATATGCAAATACTTTATTTCTTCCATGGACCCTGGGAGGCAGAAAGTATAGCGTTTTGGACGGCCAAGGGCAGGCGCTGAGAAACACAGACTATGATGGTCCATTTTCCGTGGGACAGAGCAAGCTAAGAGTCCCAGCCTTTGCCAGACACCAACAGCTCCTTCTTTCCTACTCAAGCTGCTGCTCAGGTAACGCTGTATAATCCACCCTGCAGGCAGAAAATGACCTCTTGCCTCCACATTTCCGCCAACAAGGTGATTTTTGTCTCTGCCTTTCTCTGGGTTGACCTCTTCTGCAGTGTGCTTCCTTTGCTTGCCAACGTTAGAAAGTTTGAATAAAGCTTTTCACCTTTGAATCCCACTCACAGATTGGATCTGGGCAAGGTTTATCTTCCGAAATGGATCATCATGAATTAGATGGGGGCGGGAGAAGCTGATAAGAAAACTCTCTCAGCCAGGGAGGGTGGGAGGGACTGCAGTGAGTGGTTATCCAGTAACCCAGCTTGGTGCCAGCACCCCTGCATTTGGGTAAAGGCATCCATATGCCAGAACACAGCAACAAATACGACACGATCTATATTTAAAATTCAGGCTGGAAAGGAAGGGGTGGATGTTGTTAGAGAGGACATTGACAAGGTGACTTAAAATTTGTATTCCAAGTACAGTGAAATCACCCGTGTGAGGCTGCTCTAGGCTTTTGATCTGAGCCTCATGCGTGGGACAGAGGACGTAGGATGTTCTGAGCTCCTCAAAGCAGTTATTAATTCCAGCAGGTCCATGAACTCCCAAAGAACTAATCCTGTCCCAAGTGGGGTGGTTTGGAACACAATTTGCCCCTCTTCTTGGGATATTTTACAGATATCCAAGCTGAAGATATATCTTCCTTGTAATGGAAAGCAGGTTTTAACTAATTTTCCTGTTTATACTGTTGAGTCTAGAAATTGTGGTATGCAATGAAGTACAGAAAGATTTAATAAAAAGTTGGCTTTTAAAGCATGTAAAAACCATTCAGGATGAAGACAAGGCGTCGCTATTTTTGTTAAAATAATAAAAATTGGGAGGTCCTGTGGTGGCCCAGCGGTAATGAATCCGACTGGTATCCATGAGGACATGGGTTCAATCCTGGTCTCGCTCAGTGGGTTAAGGATCCTGTGTTGCTGTGGCTGTGGTGTAGGCTGACAGCTACAGCTCAGATTCAACCCCTAGCAAATCTGGGAATTTCCATATGTCACCAGTGTGGCCTTAAAAAAAAAAAAAAAAAGACAGGAAAAAAAGTAATATAAAAATCATCTCATCAAATTAAATCTATTGTTCAGAAACCTGTGAAAACCCCCAGACAGATCTGCTTTCAGTTATAAAGATGGAAGCCAGATGTGTAACGCACACACACTGGCCAAAGCAGACGAAACAGCACAAAGAGGGCCCCTTGCTGCCCACGTCTTGGTCCACGCTTCCTGGGATGGCCACTGTCCCACTGTGCCAGGTGGCAGGTCCCACGCTCTGAGCCCCTCTCAGAGCCCCTGCATCTCGTCCATTTCTTTTTGCTATTACCTCTCTGGGCCCCCCACTGCCGCTCACATTACCTTCTATGTTAATCAGTGAAGCAGTGTCACAGAATTGAAGGTCAGACCCTCCCCTTTTCTGCATGTTGAACACAGGCCAGCCTGGGTGTGTGGAGAAGAGGGGCAGGTCTGCAGGGTCCGTGAAGCTGAGAGACTCCACGGAACTCCACCCTCAGCCCCCAGGTCCCGGCCGTGGGAGGTGCAGGTCCGAGACCCTTCATGACCCACACTCTGATGGGAAGAAGCAGCTTTCTGGTCTCAACGTCCATGGAGTCCTTGGTTTCCCAGGGCAGGCCGCAAGCAGGGGGAGACGGGGGCGTGGGCTTGGAACTTTGCCCACATTCAGAGAAGGCTCCCATGAGGCTGCCAGTCCCCCAAAGTGGACCCAGAGCTGGGCTTTCTCATGCTGTCCCTGTTGGCTGATCATTTCTCTCTTGGCTCATCTGTTCACAACTTGCCTTAATCCCACCAGTGTCCACCTGTTGAAGTGAATCACGAAATGGAAAATCAGGATCTGACTGAAGGAGAGCAAGACCTAAGTAAACTTTTCTCCATGTGCAAGGGCCCGAATCAAGCGACGTGTCTATGGTTGGTTTATGGTCTGCTATGGACATCCACGGAGTTGGCCCCTTCCGGGGAGGAGCAGGTCTGCTACTTGGCTGGTGGGAATGTGTTTGGCAATTTTATCATCAGCCCGGGTTAGCCAAGAGCATGTTCATATGTCCATGCCTTTGCAACAACACTTAAAAATAATTCAAGTAATAAGCCTTACGTAAGTGAGTATATGAGATTCCTCCAGACTTTGTGTGATGGAGATAAAGAAAAATACCCAGATAAAAAACAAGGGTTCCAAAAGAAAACTATTTAAGACTGTTCAAAACAACATAAATACTTAGAGTTGGGGAGACTGCAGGCCACTTAAATTTTTTGGGGGGGGCACACCCAGGGCATATGGCAGTTTCCAGACTAGGGGTTGAATCAGAGCTGCAGCTGTTGGGATACGCCACAGTCACAGCAATGCAGGATCCGAGCCGTGCCTGTGACCTATACCACAGCTCACTGCAGCACTGGATCTTGAACCCACTGAGCAAGGCCAGGGATGGAACCCGGGTCTTCATGGACCCTGGTTGGGTTCGTTGCCCCAAGCCACGATGGGAACTCCCAAGCCCACTTAAATTTCCTGCAGCTTCCAGTGCGTGGCACTGCGTGTGAAGAAAAGGGTACAGTTTCCACAGAAGGAGGTGAACTGTGGTCCAAGACTTTTCAGAGATGTGGCCTTGGTCGCAGTTCCAGGCCAGACAGGTGGGGAGAAGTCTTGGAAACACTGCATCCCTGCTCTGGTTCTGAGGCTGAGATGCGGGTGGGGTAACTGGGGAAAACGACAGGGTGGAGGAAATACCCAGTGCCTTGCTGAGAGGTATTTGCTTTCCAAGTGTCTGGGAAAAAGACAAGGTCAAGGTTCCCGTTGATGGAAGGTCCAGAGAGCTGATGATGCGTCCTCCAGTATATGGAGCCTTAGCGCCTCCTTAGAGTAAAAGAAAAGGATGTGAGTTTAACGTATGGGAGGACAGAAGATGGATTTCTCATTAGGACCGACCTCAGCTGGGGAGGGAGGCAGGCATTCGGGGACGTGTCCACACACACAGACCCGTCTTAGCATTCTGACTGAGTGGCGGGCCAGGGCGTGAGGCAGAGATAGGAAGGAACGCTGGATTGGAGTAACGCGTAAGGAATTCTAGTTTCACACTCTGTGACCAAGGGCTCCAGACCACACAGATACAAAGAGTCAAGTCCCATCTTGTCGGAGTTTCCTTTACACCCGAGAACGTGGGCTGTCAGTTTAACAACAAACATGTCAGTTTTATCGAAGACTTCTAAAAATTTAATAAAATAGATTACAGAAATGAATTTGCTTCTGCTTTGATTTAATTGTGGTTTATTCAAATTTTTTTGGTGCTAACAATTTTTTTTTAATCCAGACATTTTTTTACAGAGGAGTTGTAGATTCATAATAACATGGAGAAGAAGGGACAGACATTTTCCTGACACCCCTGCCCCACGTGCACACAGCCTCCCCCGTTATCGACCTCCCCACCCGAGGGTACCTCTGTACAGCAGACGAAGCAACACTGACACATTATCGTCACCCAGAGTCTGCAGTTGCATTAGGGATCCTTCTTGGGTTTGCACATTCTATGGGTTTAAACCAATAGATAATGACATGTATTCACCATTATAATATCATAAAGAAGAGTCTCACTGCCCCAAATCCCTCTGTGTCCCACTTACTCACTTTTCATCAATCATTTTTTGAGGACACACTGTTGGCCAGGCAGTGTCACTGACATGGGCCATAATGGCGATTTAAAACATTTCCAGGGAGTTCCCACTGTGGCTCAGTGGGTTAAGAACCTGACACAGTGTCTATGAGAATGTGGATTTGATCCCTGGCCTTGCTCAGTGGGTTAAGGATCTGGCATTGCTGCACGTTGAGGTGTAGATTTCAGATGCAGCTTGGATCCTGTGTTGCTGTGGCTATGGAATAGGCCAGCAGATGCAGCTCTGATTCAACCCCTTGCCCAGGAATTTCCATATGTCCCAAGCATGGCCCTAAAAAGAAATTTTCTTTTTCCAATTTCTGTTGCTGGAGACAGGTATGCAAACTACTGCATGTTAAAGCAGCACAGGTGCAAGAGTCAGGTTCTTCAAAGGGCAGATGAAGGGCAAAAAGTGATAGAATGTTTATGTTTTCTTCCTTTTTTCTAAGCTCCCTAAAGTGCTTTCTTTGTGAAAAATTTCTTGCTGTAGAAGATAGAGGCTGCTACTGAGAGTAAGGGGTTGATTCATCTCATTAATGATTAAAATGGTAGCAAACGCAGCTAAGAAATATTTCAGTTAAATGTAACCAGTGTTTTTTTTTTCCCCTCAACTTTCTGATTATTTCTCATCTCCCCTGCTCTCCACATACAAACAAATTAACATTGCTAATTTCCTCCTAGGAGTCAGACATAGAGCCCCCAAGACAGGCATTTTGCTAGCTCGTCCTTTTGTGGCCAGACCATGCTTGAAAACTGTTTGGGAGTTTCTGTTGTGTCTCAGGAGATTAAGAACCAGACTATTATCCACAAGGATGTAGGTTCCATCCCTGGCCTTGCTCAAATGGTTAAGGATCCTATGTTGCTGTGACTGTGGGGTAGGCCAGCAGCTGCAGCTCCAACATGACCCCTGGCCTCGGAACTTCCATAGGCAGCAGGTGTGGCCCTAAAAAAAAATTGTTTGAACATGGGAACATTCATAAATTCTGCTCTCTGTATATGTTGAAGACTCAGCCAAAGTAGGATTGTTTTTAAGCTTGCTCTTTGTACTTTTAATTTAACATTAATGGGACATCTGCCAAGGTAATATAGACCCTCTCTATCACGGAAAACCCAATTAGGACTTGTTCTGAGTTTGATTATCAGTCAGAAACATGCATACAGAACTATTCATTAGAGAGCCGCTGAGAGCTGTGATAAAAAAGCAGACGGCTGAATTATAGAGTCGTTGTCACTCTCCCCCAGCAGTGTTCCATTTGCTGGATAAAAGACAAGTGACCAGACCCCCTCAGCAAAGCCCCCAGGAAGTGCGCTGCATGCTAAGGGTGTTGTTCTGACTCTCTTTAGAATGTTACCCAGCATTTCACAAAACGAGGCTGCAGACAAATGCTAAACTGTAGCCTTGCCTACAGCTCAGGCCAGGCTGTGCCGCTCTGCTGCTCCCAGGTGGGCAGGCTCCAAGCTTCAGTGATGGACTCAGAGACTGTGCGTGTGGTACCTGGAAGCAGGTGGGGAAGTCCCTAGGGCCTGGGTGTGGAACACCTGCAAGGCAGTGTCTTCCCACCCTCCCGCCTCAGAGCCGTGATTCTCGCCACGATGTTCTAGATGCATCTGTTACCAGTCACTCACTTTGGATTTGCTTTCATTTGTGGAGATCCTCCTAGTCATTCCAAGGGGATTCTGAGAGACTCGGAAAAGGCACAGGGCTCCTCGGCGGGGATACCGAGCAGGGGGATGCAGGAGATAGGGGGACGGGGCTGCTGAGGGCAGGGTTTCAGGAAAAGCATGTGGAGGGGAAGCCAAGGACAAGGAGCAGACGGGTGGGGTGAGGAGGAAGGGAAGGAGGGCTTTAGACCTTCTCACGACCATTTGTTTGACCTGGTTTTTGAAGTTGGAGTGCTTGTCCAAAGCAGTGACTTTTTTTTTTTTTTGTCTTTTTGCCATTTCTTGGTCTGCTTCCTGCAGCATATGGAGGTTCCCAGGCTAGGGGTCAAATCAGAGTTGTAGCCACCGGCCTACGCCAGAGCCATAGCCACACAGGATCTGAGCTATGTCTGCAAACTACACCACAGCTCACGGCAATGCCGGATCCTTAACCCACTGGGCAAGGCCAGGGATCGAACCTGCAACCTCATGGTTCCTAGTTGGGTTCGTTAACCACTGAGCCACGACAGGAACTCTGAAAAGCAGTGACTTTTGAAGTACCACGGTAATTTGCGATGGTGGCAGAGCTACTTCTTCTCTCTTCTTGAATGTCAGGCTTATGATGTAGCATTCGTGTTCCTTGCAGGGCCTCTGATTGTCTTCAGCTCCCCACGTGGCCACCAGCCACGTTGCATGGGTACATCAGCACAGATTCCTGCAAGCATCCTAAGAGGCCAAGTACCCAGGCTGCAACTGTGCTGTCAGCTACAGGATGACAGACCTCTGAGCAGCTTGTTTGGAAAACTCTCGAGTAATTCAGCTTCTAATGGCTTCAGTGTGTTTGCCATTTGCAACATTAAATATATTATACTAAACATTTAGGAAAAAAATACATTTTCAAATTGGTTGCTCCATTGAACAATATCCATTTCCTGCATAAACTAAGAAACTAAATTAAATAACACAATCTTCAATCCAGTACAATGATGTGTCTGAAAATGAATAATCCTGTATAAAAAAATAGAAATAATTTGTATTTTCTTTTTTCTTTCTTTTTTTGTTCCTTTTCAGTTCTACCTGTGGCAATAAGAATGTCCTAGGCTAGGGATCGAATTAGAGCCAAGCTGTGACCTATGCCACAGCTGCAGCAGCGATGCTGTCAAATCTTTAACCCACTGGGCCAGGCTGGGATTAAACTGGCCCCTCCACAGAGACAAGCCAGATCATTAACCCACTGCACCACATTGGGAATTCCTATAATGTATATTTTCTAAAGAAATAAATTGTCTATCTATCAGTATAACAGGCATCTTAAACCTGGTTATTAACAAGAATTGTAACAGCTTTCAGAATTGATTCTATGTTGCTGGACTGGCGGAAACCACACTTACACAACTCTTGTTGACATTCAGGGAGAACGTGTGTAATGTCCCTCTGTGTGGCTTCTGTGCTAAGCACTCTGCATCTAATCTCATGGAAACCCTCCAATAAGTCATCAAAATATGTATTTTCTTTTTCTTAAGAGAAAGAAGCAAAGGCTCAGTTTGCGTGATGTTTCCAGGATCTTAAAGCTAGTTAGTGTAGAGCTGAGATATTTCTTTCTCCAACTCCACACTGTGTTTTCATATCAAAGACTCATTCCAGAAGCCGAGTCCTGGCGGGGCTCCTGGTGTTTAGTCACATCAATAATATTTAAACTGCTACAGAATTAGACCGTCATACAAACACATGCACAAATAGAAAGCAAAAATAAAATCTGGGAGTTCCCATCATGGCTCAGGGGTAATGAACCTGACTAGTATCTAGGAGGACGTGGATTCAATCCCTGGTTTTGCTCAGTGGGTTAAGGATCTGGTGCTTCCAAGAGCTGTGGTGTAGGTCGCAAAAGTGGCTCAGATCGGGTGTTGCTGTGACTGTGGTGTAGGCTGGCAGCTTCAGCTCTGATTTGACCCCTAGCCTGGGAACCTCCATATGCCGTGGGGTGGCCCCAAAGAAGTAGAAATAAATACATAAATGAAATCCATATACACTTATAAGTATATAAACGTATGCAGTGGGATTACTGCCGTTTTCACCATCACTTCCAGCTGTGTCAGAAGCCACACAGAATGCCTTCCAGCCCTTCTGCCTGTTGTATTTTAAGGCAACTATGAGGTTAACCTCAAGGTCGATCACTCCTAATTTCCCTACTGATTCTGATGGGGAGACCGTCGGTCCTTTCCTGGCCTGATGACCTTCTTCATGACCTTCTCACTGACCATGACCTCCTACAACAGGAGGACGCATTGGCATCAAGTTCCACCTGAGGTCAGGGTATGACTTCCAGCTGGAAAGCCATGTCCCTTGATGAGCAAACACTGTGTCTTTCTCATCAAAGGCTCATTCCAGAAGCTGAGTCCTTAATGGGGCTGCTGGTCTTCCATCGCTTCAACATGTTTAAACTGCTGCAGAATTCGATTGTCATACAAACACAAATAGATAACAAAAAGGAAATCAGTATACTTATATATATATTGAAATATGTTTTATCTCTAAATAGATTTGGATATAGACATACGCAGGGAACCAAGTTGGCCTTTAGGTGGTGGGAGGAGCCTGAACTGAGGCACAGAAGCTCCTCAAATATTTGGAGTGGCGTTGATGAAGTTTAGGCAACATGAATCGTCCATTTAGAGTGTCTTTGTTTGCTATTCTTCATTTTTTTTTAAATCTTATGTGTGTTTAGTCTGCTGTTTTTATTTCAACCCCACCCCCACAATTGCAATCTGAGCTCATTAATTTTGAACACTTCTTTTATAATCAAAATATAAAACTTCCTACTATAAACCTCTTTAACTGCATCCATCTATTAAGTGTGTGATATGCAGCATTGTCATTGTCACTTTATTACTACTATTTTAAAACTTTTATTATTTTTCTTTGATCTCTACTTTGTCAGAAATACGTTTTTAAAATTTGCAACTGTATATTTTTAGAGTTCACGTTATATTGATTTTTAATTTTGTTACTTTTTTCAGAGAGAACATTCAGGATGCGATTGATTTTCCTGTCTTAAATATGACCCTTTCCCAGGATTTTAATTCCACTGGGTTTTCTCAGTCACAGAGTTAATAATTGTTATTATTTTAATTGTTTGAAGGTCAATGTTTGTTTACATTTACTTATATTTTCCAGGTTTTTTGACTCACATTTACTTCTGGCATTAACTTCTCCCTTTGGGGATGAATTTTCATTTTTTCCTGATGTATGTACTCTTTTTTTTGTCTTTTTGCCATTTCCTGGGCCGCTTCCTGCGGCATATGGGGGTTCCCAGGCTAGGGGTCGAATTGGAGCTGTAGCTGCCGGCCTACACCAGAGCCACAGCAACACGGGATCCGAGCCGCGTCTGCAGCCTACACCACAGCTCATGGCAACAATGGATCCTTAACCCACTGAGTGAGGCCAGGGATCGAACCTGCAACCTCATGGTTCCCAGTCAGATTCGTTAACCACTGCGCCACGACGGGAACTCCCATGATGTATATATTCTTTAAGAGTTGTTCTAATGAGAGTTTGTGGCAAATATTTTTAAGGTTTTATATTGTTTTTCTCAGAACATGTCATGATTTTGGTTTTATGGGTTGCACATATTCTTTTTCAAATGAAGCAAATATTCTTTATCACAGTAAACATTCTTTATCCAATGAATATATAAATGCATTTATGCATGCATATATGTGTGTGTGTGTGTGCCTGTGTGTGCATTCTTCTTTAAAAATGCTTTATCAGTATAAGCTCTTTATCGTGAAACCAATACCAATTCCTTCAACACACATCTACTGAACACACTGCATGGGCTGGCCTAGGCTCCTCCTGAAGATTCAGAGAGAAAAGGCAGTCCTGACCTTCAAGAATTGCACGGAACCTATAGGACATTCCACCAGTGGCTCTTCACCCTGGACTCCGAGAGCCCTGTGAAAGTTTTCCAACCGAGTCAGAAGAGAAAAGACCGAGCAGAAAGCTCTTTGCAGGGATGACGCTGGAGTGGAGCTCTGAGCAATGAGGACGCATTTACCCAGCTCTGGAGAAGAAAGAGAAGATGAACAATTGGGGACGGGGCGTGGTGTGAAGGCACGAGCAGCTCTGGGGCCGAAAGCGCTGCTGGGAACCTCCCGGAGGAACGCGGAGATGCTCGACTCTTGCAGCCGCCCCCGACTGGTTCCCCTGTTCTCCCAGTGCTTCTAAACCCGGAGGCCGCTGTGAAATCCACACGGTGGCTTGTCTGCTCCAAAAGACAAGGGTGGAAATGGATCCCATAGAGCTTGCAACAGAAGTGGCTTACACATCTGCATTAGAAAAAAGAGTCCCCAGGTGATTGCAGTGGGCAGCACTTGAGGAGCCACTGGCCTATCCCTCCGTGTGGGACCTCTTCATTAACTTTCCTCATTGCGGGTTCTAAAAAAAATAATCCCCACCAAAAATGACTTGAATGATCATTTTCTCAATTCTCCCAAACGTGGCACATAGGGAGTCCTTTTCTAGTGCCTGGGAGAGAAATCAATCACGTACACTGGATGCCTCCGTGCATTAGGCTGAATTCTCTAGTGGAAAGAGATGATGTTTATAATTATATGTCAACAACTAGTGGTAAGTTAGTGAACTGTTTCTCTGAGGCAGGAAGAAAAGGCCCGGAATGATTTCGTCTGACACCTTCCGTGATATTAATGCTCCCACCATGCTGATGTTACCTTCCAGCTAATTAAGAACTGGCTCAGAAAATTCCTGAATCATTAAAAACTAGCTTCCACAACTCGGTCTCAAAACCTGGTCTCTTCCAGAACCTGCCTCCAGCACACTGTACCTTTCTGGAGAAATGTGTCTGTTTAGTATAGGAGTGACATGACATGAGGCTATTTTTGAGGACATATTATTGTGGTTGGTCTTAGATTTCATCAAACCGTCTCAGAAGTGTGTTTCCTACCAATGCAGCTGGTGAGGCAAGAGCTGGATTGACTCTCATGCCCTCTCCTGAGACGTTAACACCACACCCATCAGCGATAAAAGAGCAGGACATGGGTGCAAGAAAAGAAGAAACCGTGAGACCATGCAAAAGATTCTTCTAAAAAAAAATCATATATCACACAGTGAGAAAAGCCAAAACCCAGAATCAGAAAACACAATACAAGCTTTGTTTTTTAAGACTTGGTTCGAAGCAAGGGAAAAAGCTCTGAGTAGAAACAGCTGAATCTTCCTTTGACTTCACAGAAGCATCAATATTCAAAGGACTTAATAGCTTATTTATGTTACTTGGAATATATGGAAAATTGTGAATCACCCTCACATAAATACAGATATTATAATAAGGTGGAGATCTGAGAAAATATCACATGATATTGAAGATAGGAAAAAAAAAAAAAACAAACAAACTCTATGCTGTGGAAATCCTAACATGCCATAAAAACATTTTAGAAATTTAAGAATATTAACCTTTAAGAAAAGAAACCCACTGTGGTACAGTGAATTAAAAATCCAACTGTAGTGGCTCAGGTGGCTGATGAGGCGCAGGTTCCATTCCTGGACCCATGAAGTGGGTTAAAGGCTTTGGCATTGCCACATCTGCAGTGTAGGTTGTAGCTGAGGCTCCATTCAATCCCTGGCCAGGAAACTTCCATGTATCACAAGTGTGGCCATTAAAAAAAAAGGAACCCCAAGAATGTACCATTGCTGTTTCCAAATAATTGTTCTGAGTAGAAGTTCAAGTGGTGATAAAAGGTTATGAACACTGGGAAACATGCTTACATTAATAAATAAGGATGAACTTTTTAAAACTGCCTCAGAAGGTGGCAAATATTTTGGCAGAGCTGATGATATCTGGCAATGTTAGAGGAAGGAATTAGGTGCATTTGAGAAGAAACTGCACTGAGTTATGCTTCAGAACCTTGCCAAACTTGATCTCCATGTCTTTTTTTTTTTTTTTTTTTTTAGGGCTGCACCCATGGCACAAGCAGGTTCCCAGACTAGGGGTTGAATCGGAGCTACAGCTGCCAGGCTACACCACAGCCACAGCAATGCAGGATCCAGTCGTGTCTGTGACCTACACCACAGCTCACGGTGATACTGAATACTTAACCCGCTGAGTGAGGCCAGGGATGGAACCCACATCCTGGTGGATACTAGTTGGGTTCGTTTCCGCTGAGCCACAATGGAACTCCCTCCATGATTTTATTAATCATGCAACTAGGAAGTGAATGTGCTGCACAGAAGGAGTTCCTGTCCTGGGCTATGCACAGCAGGACTCACAAGCTTTCACCACCCTACTCAGAGTGGTGCACAACTTAAAATCTAAGAATCGTTTATTACTGGAATTTTCCATTTAACGTTTTTAGACCCCTGCTGACCATGGATGGGTAAGCAAAACCGTGAGTAAAGGGAGACTAAAGTCTTTCTCTCCTATGTCCTTTCAAACAAAATGAAAGGTATTTCCCACATTTAGAAAGTAAGCAGAGTGATCTGTATTTCTTATCAATGATTCTGTCATCACCACCTGCTTTGCCAAGTTTACGTATGTTCAGTTTACATATATCTTCTTTCCATAGTATTTATTCATCAACACACTTCCTATTTGATCATTTTTTATGGCATCACTCCAAACCTCAAAAACCTTTATGGTGTGCCATAACAAACACCGACTGTCTTTCTCAAGGCTGTGGGTTTTCAGGAGCTCTCCTGGTCTTGCCTGCAAAGAGTAGTCTTGGTTCCAGGCTTTGGATTGCTTTCCGGTCAGCTGCACATCCTTTTCCTTGGTCTAGCAGCTGCACAGGCTGCGTGCCTCTCATGGCCGAGCAAAGGGCACACTTGAAGCTTCCACCTAAAAAACACCTGCTAACGTTGCATGAGTTACAGCCCAACATCAAAGTCCTGGGGAAATATACACCCCAACATGGTACCATGCAAGGTCACATAACAAAGTTGAACAGAGAACCCTAATCCAATCAAAAATAGAATCTGCACAAAACTTGGTGGACTTTGCTGCAGCTATAAACCCTCTTGCATTAAACCTGCATTTATTAAGGCATATTTAACACAGCCTCTCATTCTCATATATGCATGGCTATGGAACCTGCTAGAATAAGGTTATTATTCATTACGCCTTTGTCAGATATGTAAGGTAAATTTATCAAAAGGAGATACTGCTATTCACCACCTGAATGTGGGAATCCCATGTCAGAATTCTCATGGGGACCCATGTGCCTGTCCATGAAGACACCTGAGCAGAAAAGCAAATGATGAGACAGGCCCTCCCAGGTGAAGGAAACTGTCACACAGTGCCTGGCATCTCGTAAACATTTCACAAGCATTTTTAACAGATATAAAACTAGCCCACTGTGCACCTTTTTTCCCTCTGAAGTCCAGTGGAATCCACCACACCACTGGTCACTAAAGTCCTTACTGATTTTCCCAGTCTTGACCCCATATTTCTCACTGGTCTTTACATTCAAACATTTCAACTTGTTCTTCTCAATTTGTCTACTAGCCAATTCATTACCCGTCACCTCCATCCACTGCAAGCTGCCCTCTGCCCTCCTTTTCTCATTAAGATCACTGCTGGCCTCTTGTCAACTCCAGTGTCAACTCCAGTGGTTCTCAGTCTTTATTGAATGTGACTTAATTGATACCATCCTCTGTCCCCTTTTGAAAAGGTTCCCCTTTCTTGCTTGCAGAATGCCACCTTCTACTGGTTCCTAACATACCCCAGGAGCCATGGATTCTGCTGATTTGAGATCCTTCTCTGTCTCGCCATCCTTCTGAATGTGCCTGTGGCTCGGCATCCTTGATGAGCCCCTGTTCTTCTAGTTTACGTCCTTTCTTTGGGAGATCAGAACCATCGCCCTGCCTGCTCCCTTTGTTGTTGTGCCTCCAATCTGTGTCTCCAAGCCGGGCTTTTTCCCTCAGGCTGCAGACACACATGCACCTCATCTCTAGGCATTGCCCACTGCGTTGTCTGTAATCTCTTCAGATTTTGTTGGACCCAAACTAAATTGAATCCTATTTCTCCATAAATGTCTTCTTTCTTTCCTCATGGCACTGTGCTAGTTGGTAAAATGACCATTTATCCAGTTCCAAGCTGACGTGTTGATGGTCACCCTGGCTCCGTCCTGTCTTATTTCCCTCACATTCCATTAAGCACAAAGTTTTTTTTTCAGATCCTTTCCTCTTTTCTATTTCTAATGCTCTGGTAAGACTAGCTAAGCTCTGTTCCTTATTTAGTATGAAAAATCACTATTTGACTTTTAATTTTGTATTTGCCTTCTCAGGTAAAAATTAGTATCTCTATGTCATAGATGAGAAAAAGTCCAAAAATTTGGAAGATGAGAAAAATTAGCTTCCAAAAAAATTAAGTTCATTGCTTGGCGGCTGTGATTCACAGAGCTGTCCGAATTCAAAGCCTAAGCAGATTCTTAGTCTTATCTTCTCACCTCTTGTGGGCAAATAGTTTGTGTTTAGTTGAACTAGTATACTTTATCCTTAATTCTCTGGATTCTCCAAAGTTGATAGAACCAATATTTGTTAAATGCTGAGAACATTCCAGGAACTGCCAGATGCTAGAATAAGACATTATTTCTGCCCCCAATAGCCCACACGCTCACTGTTTCTAAATAATAATCAGAGAGAAAGTTATAAATCAAAAATGCATGTAGGATGGAGTTCCTGCTGTGGCACAGTGGGTTCATAATCCAGCTTGTCTCTGCAGCAGCTCTGGTTCGATCCCTGGCCCAGCACAGTGAATTAAGGATCCAGCATTGCTGCCCCTGTGGTGTTTGTAGTTTGCAGCTGCAACTCAGATTCGATCCCTGGCCCAGGAACTGCCATATGCCCCAGATGAGGCTGAAAAAGAAGAAAAAAAAAATTCATGTGAGAAATAAGATATCAATCTTAATTATTCTAGAAATAATTTTTTATTGTTAAATCCTAGAAATACTATGTTTGGGGGTATTTATATCAATTATTCAGGTGATTCGGGCCAAGGACTATGTTGACCCCAAACAACTGGGTGTCAACTAACAGGATTTTCATCACAGTTACCAAGACAATTTATATGTGTGGCTTCAATCTAGATTAATATGTCTCATTTGGAATGGCTGTACATTAAAAAAAAACAAGAAGATAAGGTCCAGAACTAAAGTTAGATGACTCAGGTGGAGGAAAGGAATTTCACCAGCTTGCCATCACCTAGATCAAGGCGTTAGGAGGGAGTTCGGGTGTTAGACCCCTTCCTTCCCTCCTGCCTTCCGAGACGCAACAAACCAGCTTTGCTTTTAAGTGGTAAACAACAATAATGTATGGCTTGTTCCTTAATGTCAGTACTGGCGATTTTGTGATTAATTATCTGACTGCTGGGTAGTGCTTAAAATAATCCAAACGCATGAAGTACACGAGTTGATCAGGAAGAAATGCTGTCATGCAAATCCTTGCAAGACAGACCTTGACTGTCACACTCATTGCTGACAGCATAAGTGGGTCACCAGAGTGGCTGGCCCTTGTTAATTTATTTTCTCAGACACACCATACATATTCATGATATCCTGCTGTTTGTCTGTCACCTCAAAGAAGCCCTCTCTATCTTCAGAATCGCAATTAACAGAAAATATGCACATCTAGCCAATGAATAAGAGTAAACTAGAACAGTTGTGGATCTGACTTTTTTCCCCCTAGGCTTTAACTACAGATTGTAGGCAGCAATTATTTGTCCATATGGTATTGTTAAAATGTTAGTTCATGGACAGTCAGGTACAAGGTTCCTAGAAAAAAGTATTCAAGAAGGGAAAATATTTATCCATTCATTGTAGGGTTCCATGGCTTGCTAAACTGCTAACCATTCTCTTCTAATAAACATTAATAAATGCAGGTGATTCCACATCAATAAATGGAACTAGGCACGTGGACGGAACCCAGTGCATGAGAGTCCATGTCTTATCCTTCAGGCGTAATTAGTGTTGGCAGGATCATGACATAGTTGCAACTATGATAACAAAAACAGGGCAAGGGACTCTGTCAAACAGTATTTTGGTCTTTGGGCACTTTTTTTTTTCTCTCTCTAGGAATGCAATGTGATTTATTACCAAAGAGATAGAGGGTGGCATAATTTACTTCCCCCAGCAGCTTGTGTCGCTCAGGTAGGCTATGTGACTAAAGATGACTGCCAGACAGAAATACAGAAATAGGAAGATACATGCCATTTGTGACAGTATTCACTCTTTTCAAAGACGACATTCATCAAACGTGTGTGCCTTTGCAAGAAGGGGACGTTTCTGAACATAGACACTTGTAGCTTTGTGGTAACGTCGTGATCTCCCTTTCTTTAGTTTGTAGCGAGACTTGTGGGTGTTCCCGCTGCTGCACAGTGGGCCAAGGACCTGGCATTGCCAAAGCTGTGATGTAGATTAGTCCCCTCGGATTCAGTCCCTGGCCCAGAACCTCCACATGCTGCAGGTGCGGCTGAAAAAGGAAAAAAATACCTGTGAAACAATATCTCTACCCATGAAGGAAAAATAGGTTTTAGAACAAGGAATCTGCCCAAGATTCTTTAGTAGAGTAAGGGATTAAAGGAAAGCCAGATTATTTTGCTTCCAAAAACACATGAAATATTAAAATGGTGTAAAATACTTCACGAGCTTCCCCAAAGCATCTGCATCGCCCTTTTGATATGTACAAAGCAAAGGATTAACTCCATTGGTAATATCTGTGTCAGGGCCACGCTAACTAATTTAATATTCTGATTGGATGAGCAGCAGAGCTTTAAGGGCTGTTAACTTTTTGACAAGTAGCTCTGAGAGGGCGATAATGAGATTAACATTCTGGGGACATGATTTGCTGTTTCGCTGTGTTTAATTACTACTTTGACACCAAATAATACTCTCTCTGAGTTTCCTAGATAGGACACTATCAATCCCCGTAGTGGGGCCCTTGGAAAAACTGCCCTCTACAAAGTCGGAGGGTATCCACAGGGAAGGGGGGTCACCAGTTGAAGCTGACTCGGACCCCTTCCGTCCAGTCTTTGGTGGATAAAAAGAAGCTAATCTTCCGCTGCCTTTTAACTCTTTGCAAAGCATCCCTGCATCCTCATGTCCCTTGGTTATTCCTCACAACCCTGCCAATTAAGCCTTATCTCACTCCCTTTACAGGTGAGGGGAATCAAGCGTGGCCACAGACACTGGCCCAAGGTCATGCACATTTTGTTCAGAAAGCCGGGGTTTAAACTCAGGCCCCTTTGCATCACATCCTGAAGTGCATGCAGCACAGCATAAAAAGGGGTCTGAGACCATTTATTCATCTGCTATCACCCAGCTGTCAGGATTTGTGAACAGGGATTTTTATTTTCTCAGATAAGGTGGGAAAAGATAGCCTTGTGATGTGAGGAGCTCTGTGATTGAACGTCTTGAAGATAATGAAAATATTTTCTACAGAATTATGGGACACTTCTAATTAAAAAAAAAATTAAGATAAGGAAACTGAAGAGGACAGAATCGATGCGGAGCCTGGCCCAGGGCACTCATGGCCTGGGAGACTCAGAGAATGCCACCCACAGCTGTCTTCTGTGTCCTCGATGATGTAAGGACATGTTCCTTAAAGCCCTTTCCACGATTAGTCATCTGTGACTCCAAGTTTTCTCATACTTTAAATTATAGGCAGCCAGACACACACAGGTGAGTTCTAACTCAAAGTTTGACTTATTCTTCAAACTTTCAAATTCCTTCACCTTCTGAATGTGGGGCCCTTTATTTTTGGGTCAGGGAGATGTGTGAACGGCACTTGTAACCTATTGATACCTTTTATTTCTCTGTGTAGAAGTTAGAATGATCATGAATCATTTATAAAAACATTGGAATTTAATCTATTCATTCAATAACTCACTTATTTGACAAAGAATATATTAAATATCATACCTGAAGAGATGAAGAAAATTAATTAGATGAGAAAAAAACTACATAAAACACCAAGCAAATAAGACAATATTGGATTATTTCATTGGCTGTGTTTCCTTTTCACATGAAAAATCAGTTTGTATGTTGGCATTTAATGGGCAGAGAGAGAAAGTCCACTTGGAACAATAACCTGACTATGAGTAATTTCAAAAGTGTGTAGTTGGTGCTTTCTTGGGCATATTGATGTTCTGTGTATTCATAAAACTGGTACCCAGTTCACAGCATACAGAATAGAATGTCTTGAAGGCGAGACAGCGCTTGATGATTCTCTCATTGGTAAGTTGCCGCGATGAGCGCGTGAAGAACAGTAGATTCCTGTTGAGGCACAATGTGTGCTCTTGCTGTTCGGTTGTGTGTCCTTTTAGAATATTTTCCATGTGGGCGGGAAGTCCTCTGGCCATGCCTTGATGCCATCTTGGCCCTAGGCCCTGACTCTTTCCAGGGGCAAAGAATGGTCATGGGGCTCACCTGCGTTCAGGTACTATGCCTTGAGATAACCATTAAGCTGAGATTGCAGGCTGGCATTTCAGGGACAAAGCAATTATCGAAGAATAATTAAATCACAGCACGAGTGAAATAAATTCGCATTTCACTAAATAGTTTACTGTAGGCATTTTAGCTAATTCCAGCTCTCTCTGTAGGCACAGATCCAAATCTCCTGTATCACTGTTCCTGCGCCTGACCTCATGCGTGTGGCTCACTTTGTTCCTTTGCAGACTGACAGGCATACACACTTACACACACACAAGACATACGGAACATTCTCGGTATATTATTGCCCAAACTGTGACCAAACTTTTCATGTTATTGTTCTTATTGACAGGTCTGCTTCCCTTATCTTTCTCTTCCTGCTCCCTCATGCGTGAACTCGGCCCAGGAGCCCCGCAGTCATCTCAGATGCTCTTTCTTCTATGATGATGTGGGAGTTTCCTCTCAGGAACCTTAGCACAAGATGAAAGCTTTCACTGCCCACACCCCTATCAGCTGTTCTGGCCCTAACTCCACTTTAGCCTGATCCCCCATCTCCTTGGGCCATCTGCTCTGACCCACATCGTGGTTTGTGCTCCCCTGTGATAGAGGCAGGAAAGGCAGCCTCAAGCCAGAGGAGAGGATGGTGGGATCCCAAAAGAGCCCCGTCCGTGTCCCTGCTGCAGAACCCCCTGGCGCATCCCTGCCCACCTAAGGTAAGCCATGGAATCCAAGCTCTGTTTTTGGCTTCTCTTTCTCTTGGAAGGACACAGAACGACTTCGTGGCATTTGTAACTGCTCACAGCCTGACAGGTTCCAAAGAAAAAGGAAGATGGGATCTTGTGGCAATTCATTATTAAATAAACATGCAGAGTTAAATATCATACACGTAACAGGGAAAATACCTGCAGGACTGCAAGATTTTTAAGGCATCAGTATGACTTTAGAATACAATTTCATAGAGACATGCAGAAGCCCTTGGTCATGTTCAGCACCTACTGTGATGTGAATGCGTGTAGGACAGGTGCGGCTTTAGTGCTGGGGATGCCTCTAAGCTTGTAGGGACATCATTACTTGGAGGACTTACTGAGAAAATGAAAGAAAAGTGCCTGTCCTTATATTTATATTTGTAATTATACAGATATTTGTACCTTCAGTATAGACACACACACGTACACATTTTGTGTGATTCCATGATACATGTGTCATGCTATACATTCCGTACAAATATTTTAATTTGGTTCTAAAATATCAAGCATTCCCGGCATAATAGAAACAGATTTAAAAACAGAACTCCATATGACTCAAATTCCATGTGGAGATGAAGCCTCTCTGCCCAGCCCGAGGGCACATGGCAGAAGGGATAGCCCCTCCCGCTCTCTCCAGCGGGCAGGATCACAGCATTGGCCATGCCTCCCTGGCTGTGCTGTGGGAAGAGTTGGGGCATCTCCAGAGGAGAGTTAAGATGCTTTCATTCTACCTTAGAAATCTATACATACAACTACCATATGACCCAGCAATCCCACTCTTGGGCATATATCCAGACAAACTTTCCTTAAAAAAGATACATGCACGCACATGTTCACTGTAGCACTATTCGCAATAGCCAAGACTTGGAAACAACCCAAATGTCCATTGACAGACGATTGGATTAGGAAGATGTTGTATATATACACAACAGAATACTACTCAGCCATTAAAAAAAACAAAATAATGCCATTTGAAGCAACATAGATGGAACTAGAGACTCTCATACTGAGTGAAGTAAGTCAGAAAGAGAAAGACAAGTACCATATGATATCACTTGTATCTGGAATCTTATATAGGGCACAAATGAACCTTTCCACAGAAAAGAAAATCATGGACTTGGAGAATAGACTTGTGGTTGCCAAGAGGGAGGGGAGGGAGGGGGATGGATTGGGAGCTTGGGGTTAATGGATGCAAACTATTGCCTTTGGAATGGATTAGCAGTGAGATCCTGCTGTGTAGCACTGGGAACTATGTCTAGTCACTTATGATGGAGCATGATCATGTGCGAAAATAGAATGTACATGTCTGTGTAACTGGGTCACCATGCTGTACAGTAGGAAAAAAATTGTATTGGGGAAATAATTAAAAAATAAAATTTAATTTCAAAAAAAAAAAAGATGCCTTCATTCGCCCAAAGCAGCTGAGAAGTTTACCCCGGAGAGGGGAAGATGCAGGCGTCAGGAGGGCTGTCTTCACACTGGCGAAGGCTGTCACCAGCATGAGGTTGGCAAGCTGTGCAGAGTCCTGACGAGATGGAGGTGGATTTTTGTCCCCGCGAAATGAATATTCTAATAGCTAGAGCTTCCCAAATAGGACCAGGCTGTCTCAGGACAACACCGGTTTCTGTCACTGCAGGCGCTGAGAAGAGGAGGGTTTCATAGATGGTAGGGGAGAGTCAAGAGCTGCTAAAATCCGTGCGTCTGTTTGAGAATGTGTGTCTACCTGTGTGTGTGCGTGTGTGTGTGTGTACCCATATGCATGTGTGTGAGTGTGTACCTGTGTGTGTGTGTGTGTGTGTGTATGTGATTATGCAGCAGTTATACAGAAAACGGGGATTGAAATGGATGACCTCTGAGGCCCTAGGTGCTATAATCATTTTTGTGGGTAGGGATTACTTCTCCACCTCCTGGTTTTGTTGGTTTGTTTGTTTGTTTGTTGTTTTTTAGGGCCATGCCTGTGGCATAATGAGGTTCCAAGGTTAGGGGTCCAATTGGAGCTACAGCTGCCAGTCTACCCCACAGCCACAGCAACTCAGGATCCAACCCGCGTCTGCAACCCACCCCACAACCAGATCCTCAACCCATGGAGAGAGGCCAGGGATAGATCCTGCATCCTCATGGATGCTAGTTGGGTTCATTACCGCTGAGCCAGGAGGGGAACTCCCTCCACTTCCCATTTTGCACTATACCCAGTAAGTCCAATCCAGTGCATTCATGGGTCTACTTTACGTTTTTTAACCTGTGAGAATATATGAGTGGAAAAAGACTAGCCTGGGATCTGGATGAGGGTTTAACCTAAGCATTGCCACCTTAAACTCTAGAACTGGATTTCCCATCGTGGCTCAACAGAAAGGAATCTGACTAGTGCTCATGAGGACGCAGGTTTGATCCCTGGCCTTGCCCAGTGGGTTAAGGATCTGGCATTGCCCTGAGCTGTGGCGTAGGTTGCAGATGTGGCTGGGATCCTGCATTGCTGTGGCTGTGGTTAGGCCAGTGGCCACAGCTCTGATTTGACCCCTAGCCTGGGAACCTCCATATGCCGTGAGTCCAGCCCTAAGAAGCCAAAACCAAACAAAACTCTAGAACTTCTTTAGACCATCATTTTCTGCACATACAAAACAGAATCTTAGAATAACCCAGATCTACAGTGTTTCCCGCATCGAAAATGCTATGGTTGCATGAGCTGCTTATAAGTGAGCCTCTGCGTGTGTTAAGTTCGGGCCAGTGCAAAAACACTATGGAAAAAATCTGCACTTAGGCTCGTGCTGAAGCTTCTTATCTAAGGAACTGTCAGAGGTCCACACAGACCTTGTGTTTTTGTTTCACAAGCTCCTGACGTGAGCAGAAGCCATTTATTCTCTGGTCAACATGTTCTGCTGCTGCCTGGAAGAATCTTGGATGAGACATTTATGGAAAGAAAAAAAAATGGTGCTTACCTAAAGCAGGGGGCTTTATTATCACCCACTAGTACACATAAGAGCCTCAGCTCTCTATTTGATTTGTAGCATGTGTTTGAGGTAAGACGCCCTGTGTTGCAGATTTACGTGTCTAACGCTGCTCTCGTGGTGCAGGCTGGGCATTCCACATCTGCCCCCGAAACAGCACCGTGCCTTCTTCCCACGACTTCACTTCCACGTGCGGTCCAAGGCTTTCTGATTATTAAACTGCAGAGAGTTCAGAGCTGCTCGCAGACAAATGGAACTAATTGTCTGCAAGCATTTACATCTCTCCGCATAAGGTAGATGGCTTTTCAGACCCCGAGTAAGATGAACAAGGAAGAGAGCTCAAGTCATTACTCTGCTGTATGACTTGCGATGCAAGGGTCGCCTGGAAATAATCGGGGCACTATAGTTTTGTCAGATACTGGACCTCTGCCAAGCTCCAGGTTCTGACAGCATTTTGCAACCCGTTCACACGTCCCCTTTACAACTGCCACTCTGAAACCCAGAAACCGATCTTTTTAGTGTTAAGTCGGGGGAATTCTGTTAAAGAAATGTAGCTTTCACTTAGTGGATTCACTTTTCAGGAACTCAGGCTTCTGTTTTCTTTCCCTCCAATCACCGCCTTGCCCCACTCATACCCTCCACTCTTCCGCCTCCATAAGCCACACCAGCCCTGCCGTCTTGTTGCCCTGACTGCAGCGTGCGCAGGGGGCTCCCCCGACCAGGTCTTCCGGGTTCTCCATCACCCCGCTTGCTCTAGAGTTGGGGACATACCTCCCTGACTCCAGCTTTGAAAGCTCATTTTAGAGTACTTTAAAATATCTTCAAACTTTGATTTTTCACTCCTTCTGGGAAAGTGTTTTCATAGGTGAATAGCTTTTTTTTTTTTTTTTTACTGTTTGGAAAAGTCCCAGACTCTGATTTGTAGTTTTATGTATTTTTACCCAGTCACTTCCACTTGCTATTTTTCTGGCCCTGTGGTGCACATGGAGCTCGTGGACAGATGCCTGATCCGTATATGGAACACGACCCAGGGATGCCGTTTGGCTCACCTCGAATCGCCTCTTGAGAACCTCTTGGATGGTGTCGCCGCATGTGAGGGGCAGAACGACCCTGGGCATCACTTAGGCTTGGAGAGAAGAAAGCACAGGCATGGCCGAACTTCTCTGAGACGTAAATCACGAGGACACATACTCCAGATCAAAGTGCCCTGGGGCATCGTGCCTTATGATAATTTTGTGTTACCTGCCGTTAATCACAAGAACATAGGAAATCGGGGAGCTAGACCCCAGGGAGGTAGGATGTGCGGGGTGCTGCAGACAAAGTGCGAGACTGAAGAAAGGTGAGATTGAATACCTGTCAAATCAATACAAACCTGGTGAAGGTCTGGTTTGATGACTGAGGGTACAGGAGTAAGTCAGTCTTCCCTGGCTTCAGGGAACTCCACGTCGACAATACAGATGGACAGGCCACAAGGACCTGCGAGGCCAGGGGTCTTCTCTTCAGCAGGTGTGCGCACAACATGGCACAGGTGTGCAGGCAGAGGGGCGGCTGACTGTGAGTAGGTTTGGGGAAGTAGCCATGAAGCTGACAAAGGATGACCGGGAAGGATGAATTCAAGTTTGCCAGGAAGTGAAGGGGAGAAACGTATGGGACCCGAGTGAGGTCTCAGGCTGCCAGCTGGCTTCCTGACTCAAGTGTCTGGTTGGCATTTGTCTTGGTCTTTTTTTCCCCTTTCTTGATCTCTTTTTCACTCTTCCTGCTTTTAAAGGTAGATAGGGAATTCCTTGGTGGCCTAGTGGTTAAGGACTTGGTGTTGTCACTGCTGTGGCTCTGGTTACTGCTGCAGCTTGGGTTTGACCATGGACTGGAAACTTCTGCATGCTGTGATTGTGCCTCCACCGCCCCCCTCCCCCAAAAAAAGGTAGCTAATGTCTCTGCTTTCAGAAATTAGCACCTCCCCCCATAGTCCTTCCCCGCAGGATCCCATTTGCAGAAAGGCTTTCGCTGTGATGTAAGGGCAGACAGTGCCCAGAGCTCTCTTCTGGATACCAGCCCCCACGCTGCAGGTCCCACAGGCTCCCCCGGGCTGCTCTCAAACCCTGGCCCCTAGCCCCCTGCATCCCTGCCTCCCCATGGTTAATCTTCAGACCACAACCACAGGATAGAAAGCCAAGTCCACTTATACCACCTCACTGCTCAAAGCTGTCAATGCCTTTCATTTCCCTGGAGTTTAGTTGTTAAAATTTTGCTGGGTTCTGCAAAATCTGGCCCAGTCTCCTCCTGGCTTTACCTCTTCACAGTCATCCAGTGCTGCCTGCCTGGAAACAGCGACCTCGCCTGCTCCCTGGGCTTCTCACATCTGAGTTTTTCTGTGCATTGTCTCTGTCCCTGACTCCCTGCCTCAGGCTCAGGGAAACAGGGCTCCTCTGGACCACCTTGACCTTAGGACGCCTTCTGGTACCCATGGTACAGGGCAGCTCCTTGTAAGTCAGTCTGCCCACCATGCGCCATGAACCATGTGTGGCCCAAGGGCAGCAAATGGAGGCATGTCAGTCTCTGCTGATGTCGCTGCCATCAAGGAATGAGTAGGCCAGAGGAAAAGGAGGAGCTCCCGTTGTGGCTCGGTGAGTCATGGAGCTGACGTGGTCTCTGCGAAGATGACCCGCAGCCTTGCTCAGTGGGTTAAGGATCTAGCATTGCCAGAAGCCATGGTGTAGGTCACAGATGCCACTCGGATCCGGTGTTGCCATGGCTGTGGCTTAGGACTCAGCTGCAGCTCCAATTTGTCCTGCCCCAGGAACTTCCATATGCCACACATGTGATTGTAAAAAGAAAAAAAGAGGAAACGAAAAGAAAGGTGTATATAAGGGAGACAGGAAAGGATAGGAGGCAAGAGGAAACCAAACGAATAGCATGACCTTATCACTAGATGGCAAGGAGTCCAAGAATTTGAGTAATTTTTTTTTAAGATGGGGAGCATTTTGATTTATGGCTGCATGATCAGAAGAGTGCACGAGAGCAGAATCATTGTACCAAAGTAAAAAACAAAACAAAACCAAACAAAGAGGTAGAGGGGTCACTTCACTGTACAACAGAAATCGAAGAAACATTGTAGATCAACTACACCTTAATTTAAAAAATCCAAGAAAACTAGAGGTAAGTGTAAGATTTCCTGGGTTTGTTTATTTATCTTCTGTTTTATCACATTACCTAGGTCTGAAGTTTCCTGACTTCTTAGTTCTTTCACTTAACTTAAAAATGGAGCTAATTACTTTCCTAAATCAGAAATGAAAGTTCTTAACTGAGACAGTTTGTTCAAATGTCAGTTCCTAATCAGAATTATGGCCACAGAACAATTTCCTAGGTTGTGGATAGTAAGTGTATCATGCTGATAATACCAACTAATAAATAAGGAGTTCACAAAGGGGTCAGAGGTCATTGACTGTGTATTTATTCTGTGACAGCAGCTAAACTAGTAATTAGTAAAAACATGTCATCCTTTATTCATCCTACCCTACCGGGTGGCCATTGTGTTTCAGAAGTAAAAGAACTTGATGTAAACTGACTATATATATATAGACTGCTTACAGACTGGCCATATTTACCTACTGTCAAATATCTGCCCAAGATAACTGCTTTCATAGAAGATTGTCACACTGTGGAAAGCAAATATATGTTTTCTGAGATGTATTTAATGGCATTATTGGAGAAAATTTCCTTTATGATTCTACTATCTAAGTTATTCTTGCATCAGGCACACCCATTGGAATCCTGTATAATTTGATATCAGTTTAGCCCTTCAAAAAAAGCCTTCATAGAATTCCAGCTTAGAAAACTGTTATAAGAAATATCAAATTCGCTACTGGACACCACTAAATAGCATTTTGGGGGGACGGGGTCCAACATAGTCCTTGGTAAACCCGTCTCCATCCATTCCAATGGCACCAGCTTTTTGAGAAAAATTCAGAGTAAGATGACTATGGTTGATTTAAAAACAGCACATACATAATACAATGAGAACCCAATAGTGTCATACCGACATACCAGATAATTTGTCTGGAAGCTATTTCTGGGTGCTCAGTTTAAGAAAATTTTGATATGGGGGATACAGTAAAAGCAAGGCATCTTCTTTCAATTTGGCATTATAATTTGCAATGTACGTACTTCTAAATATGTTGTCACGATTTTTCTTCATCGCAACATCGTGAGGTTGTCAGGGAACCATAATCACGCACACTTTCGAAATCGCTCATTTTTGTGGGTGATGAGGTTGGGTGTCAAGGAGGCCTCCATGATGACTTACCTCCTCGAAGATCCCTTTGCACCCGAGAAGCCGCATATCATCCAGGAAGACTGGATTTCGACGTGAGGTTTACTCCTTACCAGCTGCGTAACCCTGGACACGTTAAAATTTGGAAATATCAATAGGCTTAATGTAAGCTTTAAAACGAAACCAATTTCAGTGACTGACCCAGAGTGGATAATAAGCATTGGCAGTGAACGCATGGTGTTTCTATGGCATAGCAGTAGAAATAGCTGTTGCGTGCTAGTGTTTGCAAGGGGACAGGGAAATCGGTATAAAGAGCAGATTGATTCCGCCCTTTGCTACTCACAAATATATTAAGAAACAACCCAAAAATCCATGAGGATCATGCAGTTCTGTTTTATTCTTTGAGTTCTATCTCCTTAAAGTCATTTTTTTTTCCTTTTACAACAGCACCCCCAACATATGGAATTTCCTGGGCTAGGTGTTGAATCAGAGCTGCAGCTGCAGGCCTACACCACAGCCACAGCAGCACTGGATCCCAGCCACATCTGTGACCTGTGCTGCAGGTTGCAGCAATGCTGGATTCTTAACCCACTGATTGAGGCCAGGGGTCAGACCTGCATCCTCAGGGACACTGTGTCAGGTTCTTAACTTGCTGAGCCATGGCTATTCAAATGGAAAATGCATTTTTGTGGACTCTGCAATTCCATTCTGGCAAACTCTCTTAGATATCTTATTGCAGCAGGATGTCAGAAAACATGCAGCAGGATGCTCCTTACAGCATTGTTTGTAGATGCCAGTTGGCTGCAACCTTCCTATCTGTCAAGTGGGAAAGGGTTGGAAAAACGTGTTCATCCATATGACATTTGTACTGTGGATGGAGTGCAGGCATTTAAGATGGGTCATCTCTGTACCTGTTAGCCTCAAGGCATTGCCGTATAAACTGGGAAAGCAAACTGTAGAACGAGGCATATAATATTGCGCTGCATTGTAAGAAAAAAATTAAAAAAATCCATAGATCCATGCATGTTTGATGGCATAGAGAGATAGCAATTGAACAGAACACAATAGGATTCAATGTTAGCTTCTATAGTGAAATGGAGTCAGGGGATTTGGCAGAGAATTTTTTAATGTAATCTCTGTAATATTTCACTATTTACAATGAATCTAAGTGTCAATTACCGTACTTAAATTTATATGTAACATGGAGTTTTTGTTGTGGCTCATCAGTAACCAACCCTATTAGTATCCATGAGGACTCAAGTTTGATCCCTGGCCTAGCTCAGTGGATTAAGGATCTGGCGGTGCCTTGAGCTGTGGTGTCGGTCCCTGCATTGCTGTGGCTGTGGTGTAGGCTGGCAGCTGCAGCTCCAATTTGACCCCTAGCCTGGGAACTTCCATATGCTGGGGGTGCAGCCCTAAAAAGACAAAAAAAAAGTCGTAACAACATCTGAATAGAAGTGGAAGAATACTAGAAACATTATGAACTCCAAAGATACCTAGAGGCAGGACAGTTGCAGAGATGATTTACTTACTCCTTATTGAATTCAGCAATGACCCATATTTTCCTAATGTTCTGGGTTTTTGTTTTTGAAGCAGAGTTGATTTATAATATGATATTAGCTTCGGGTGTACAGCACAGTGATTCAATAATTTTATAGATTATACAGCTCAGGGGCTCCTCTTCCCTGAGTCGAACCTCAAGATTAGGGCACCCAACATAAGGCTCAATCCTCCCCTGCAGGGGGCGTCTTTGCCCATGAAATCTCCCTTTTCTTCTGAGCTCCCTCCCCAGGACACAGATCCGGGCGTGGCCCCTTCTCTTCTCTTCCTTCTTGATTCCGCAAAGGTCTCTCTCCTACAGCCTCGGTTGGTTGTACAGGAGTCTTCTTATCAGTCTCTGTTGGGTGTCCGTGAAGACTGTTCCACTTGCAGATGTATTTTTGGTGTGGGTGGAGGTGAGCTCACGCCCTCCTTGTCATCTTGATCCTGCCCCTCCTAACGTTCCCTCTGTCCTCCTCACTGTGATGACTTTGTCCTCGTGTCCTTCTCCCATGGTTCCCATGGGTTCAAAGTGACTTCACTCTGAAGACATTTCATTGTAGGCAGTGATGTCCAAAGACAGAAAATTTTTCCTCCCTCTCCCTCTCTCCAAGAATGAAGGCCTCCCAAACTCTCAGCAGTATTCCTTCTAGGCTTTAGATTTGTTTGCCCAAGACAGGCTTAGAAAATAAGGATGCAACTTTGCAGGGTCTATTTCAGGAGGAATCATTTTCCAGAAGGAAAGGGAAGGTGGGGGGAGCGGGCAACCAGGAAAGTCTGCAGAGCCCAGTAGTTTTTCATTTAAAACAAGGTGTTTTTGCAAACTAGAAAAATATAGAACATACAACAGAAAGTGTGAAAAAGTAAAGATTCTAATTAAAAAGTCAAACCACAGGGCTATGACACTCACCTTTGTTTTGTACTTAAGAAATTTCCCGGAATGTTCTGCAGGCATTTATTTGCAAGGTAGGCGACAAAGGCCAGGCGCCTTCTATTGTTCCTTACAAATGTGCTGTGTGGGGATGAAGGCTGGCTGGGCCAGGGCCGCTCAGAGGCACACAGTACCCTGGCCTGCTCTTCATCTGTGTCTCTCATTTCAGGCCAAAGTAGGAGGAATTCATTGATACACATGCTTTTTTTCCTTCCCCTTCTGATTCCTGCTCTCTAGTGCGGGGACCCAGAGTTTAGAATGGGAGAGATGATAAAGATTCTCCCTCAGGGCCAGCTAGCGTGTCCCAGTGAATGTCCCGAGGACACAACGTGCACCATCTTTGCAGAAACAAGTGGTAGTGCTTGGCCTGCTTCTCACGTTGTCGTGCAGCTGGCCTGCAGTGATGCCGATTGTGCATAAACGGAGCATGGTTTGCAGGAGGTATTCAGGTTACTCTTTTGCTTACTGAGGACCCCTTTGAAAGGGATCCCTACCCTTTCTTTTTTGTTTGTTTGTTTTGTTTTTTTTTTTGTCTTTTTAGGGCCGCACCCAAGGTATTTGGAGGTTCCCAGGCTAGAGGTCTAATCAGAGCTACAGCTGCTGGCCACAGCCACAGACACAGCCACAGCCACAGCAACACCAGATCTGAGCTGCGTCTGCGACCTATACCACAGCTCATGGCAATGCTGGATCCTTAATCCACTGAGCCAGGCCAGGGATAGAGCCTGAAACCTCATTGTTCCTAGTTGGATTCATTTCTGCTGTGCCACAACAGGAACTCCAGGGATCCCTACCCCTTTGACTCTTGCCAGGAGTCTAGGCACCCAGGACCCCCACCATTTCCTTCCCATGGGGATGTGTTGTATGGAGCCGTGGGATCCCCAAATTCTTCCTCCACCCTCGCTGAGACCCAGGGAGAATGGGCTGCAGACGCCCCCTTACTCTGGGCGTGCACACTGACCGCGGTTTCTGCCACTTAACGCCCTGGAACTCTTTAGCAATAAATGCTCAGACAAGACAAGGGACCAGCTTCGAAGTTCACATGTGCCCTCCAGCTCCATGCAAGTCATGTGACGTTTTCCAGGTACTTCCTCCCCAGGCATTTCTCTGGAGCCCGAGCGTGTGCAAAGCCGGACGTGTACATCCATAGCCCAGGAACACAGAGTTTGGGAAAAAACTATCAGTCTTCTCATCACACCTTGACCTCGCTCCTTGGCAGGGGCGCGGGGTGGGGGGTGGGAAGTATTTTTCCTGACTTCTACATTCTTCCTCTATATTATGAAAAAGAATCATTCTCTTCATGATGTTATCACTCATTTGACTTTTTGTTGGTATAATTTTTATATAATTTAGTTGGTCATTTTTTTCTTCCTTTTTAGGTCTGGAAGTTCCCAGGTTGGGGTCCAAGTGGAGCTACAGCTTCAGGCTTATGCCACAGCCACAGCAATGCCAGATCCGAGCTGCACCTGCAACCTACACAGCAGCTTGTGACAACGCCTGATCCGTAATCCACTGAGCGAGGCCAGATCCTCATGGATACTAATCAGGTCTTTAGCCCATGGAGCTGCAATGGGAACTCCAGTGTGTCATTAATTTCTATGCTGCTTTGGTCTTCCTTAGAAAGACTTCCCCACCCTCGGATAATGTACACATTTGGATCCACTGTTTTCTGAAGTACTTTTTGAGTTTTGAATTTCACAGCTAAAGCCAGCGGTTCCCCTGCCTTTTGTTTCGATGGAGGTACTGAGGGAACAGTGACGATTCGTCTCGCTCCTGGAGGAGTCGCCTGTGTTCCTCCAAAACCATTTAGCCAATACTCTATATTTTCACCTTTATGTTGAAAAACCTACTAAATCTTGGTTTGTGGTCTTCTGTTTGAACGTTCTTAGTTCACGACTCTGTTCTTCCCGTCACATGCCAGAGCCAGTTGACTGCTTAAAGAGTACCATTGAAACGTATTTTCATGTCTCTTAGAGCTTGTCTGTGCCCCCACCGCTCCACTAGGTACCTGGAGCACATTACTCAGTATTTTTATTATGAACATTCTTGGGTATTTCTGGTATTTTTCTAAGATCTGGCTCTCAATGAATAAAGATGTAGTATTTTTTAATAGACTTGGTCTTAAGTTCCCGAGTTTTTTTTTTTTTTTTCCCAAGAAGTAAGGAACTATTCATCTTATTCCACATTGTTTTCACATTACAAATGAGTTTCTAGTAGAGGCACTCAATAAATATATTTGAGGGAAAGTTAAGAAATAGTTCTTCCAACGCTCTCACACTGAGAGGCAGACTCAGATCCCGGTCTCGCCTCTCTGGGTCTGTTGTAAGGATTACAGTAGGTGGTTGATCTGGGAAAACTTTAGGCAGAGTCGGGCACACAGTAGGAAACTGACACAGTTTTGCTTAATATCCTCTCACCTAATAAATACTTAAGAAAGGGAGGATGTTTCCTTTTCTTCCCTTAAGAAATTTAAATGCTGGTAACAAGTCACCTCTAATAGAAAATACAGTAATTCGGAAAAAAACCCACTTCCTCAGATACTTTTTCAGCAGGCTAGTTCATCATGAGCCAAGAAATTAAGAGGGCAAAGTGAGTTAAATTCACAAGGCAGGTCTTCAGGGCATGGAATCTACCTGTTTATCCCCATGTGGCCCATGACTGATGGAATTACTATCTATTGATGGAACAAATGACAAGACGTCTCAACATCTAATTACTGAGAATGCTGGGGAGCTCTGCCTGAGTCAAACACATATTTTTTTATAACACATTTTCCAAGCTTGCGTTTGAGGAACTATCTCTACTGCTTCACTGTTGCTTGACAGATAAGCCTGGCTTATTTTTGACTTAACTTTAATTGAAAATGCATTAAAATGGCTTTCTTTCTTTTTCTTGTTTTTTTAGGGCTGCATCCGTGGCATATGGAGGTTCCCAAGCTAGGGGTCAAATCAGAGCTTCAGCTGCCAGCCTATGCCACAATCACAACAGTGCCAGATCCAAGCTGCATCACCGACCTACGCCACAGCTCACGGCAACGCCAGATCCTTAACCCACTGAGCAAGGCCGGGGATTGAACCCTTGCCCTCATGGATCTTAGTTGGATCTGTTACTACTGAGCCACAATGGGAACTCCATTAAAAATGATTCCTATTATAGAGGAAGATTCCTCTCATTTACGTTGGGGGAGTGACTCATACACGGAGAGCCATCTTTTGGATGAAGAGCCGTTTCTGTTCACAGCATCCTTGCAAGATTCGAGTCAACCTTTTAGAGGAAGAGATGGCACTTTTTTTTTTTCCCCTTTGGACTTGAGATGGATGATGCCTTCCTTCTCTGTTCTGCAAGGGACTCACAGTCTGCAGGTTATGAATCATGTACTTTGCCGCCAGCAGCACTTTTGTCAGTGAAATATCCATACCAGTTCCTGGGCTCGTGTTCCAGTGGTTCACATGAGGGAGACAGGAAAGCTGTTACTTTGAGCGTAGGGTGAACCTCAAGTAAAGTCGATATTCAGATGCGGCCAAGATGTGAAAGGGTGTGTTCTCTGCCCCACCCCCTCCGGCCCCCAGGCAGGTGGCCCTGCTCTGCATTCAGGTCTGGAAGCACCAAGGAGTTTCCTCCCAGAGCAGCTGACCTGCGTCTGGACTGGAATCAGAACCCAAGAAGGACTTTGCCCTTAGCGCTCTTTCCTCCAGACAGCCCAGGGCTGAAAGCTCAGGGCAGCTCTTTACAGAATGTGACCTAGGAGGTTTGGGGATGTTCTATGTCTGTGTTCACACGTACCTACACTCGTGTGTGTGTGTGTGTGTGTGTGTGTGTAATGTGCACACAACGGAGCTGTGACAGTCTAATGCCTGCCTTCATTATGCCGTAAGATGCCATTTGCTGTTCTACGGCTTTTCTGGGAGGATTTTGGAATCGATTCCTCCCAGAAATTCGTGTTTATGCCTAGGTGCTAGGATTAGCAGAGACACCGGAAGCCTGACTGCAGCGTTGCTTGACCTTCTCTGCTTTAGTGCTGAAGGTATCAGAGGAAAGACACACTTTATTGAAGGCCTGCCTGTGTCTTATTAAGAGCGGATTCCCTTGTCTCCACCGCGACACAGGATACTATTCTCTTGCATTTTCAGGAGGAAGTTAGTGGGACCAATAGGAAAAAGGATAACTGAACATCTAATACAGGCAGGTTTTGTCCCTTAACACACGTAGCGTGCGAGTGAATGTGTACCGTCCTGGTTCTGAAAATCGCCGGAGCTCGTTGTTGACACATGCTCTTTGATAATTAAAAGCTTCATACCCTCCAGTTTTTAACGTGTTAGGCACTCTGGTTTTCCCAGCCTGAACCCTGGTGAAAATTCATGAACATACATTTAAAGATCCAACTTGGAGGACCCATGCTTACAACAGCGTGTGTGCCAGTGGTGAGCAGGCAGCAGAGAAGAACCCTGGGAAGGAAAACCAGCCCTTTCTGGTGCCAAGAGAAGTCTCCATCCAGTGTGACAGCTTTCACCTTGAACAGAGAGAGGCCAGAGCAACTGCCATAGAGACGCATCTTCTGTGTCCGGATTCCCGGGAAGACACAGGTCTGTACCCAGTCCTTCCCGCTCCCCTCCCTGCCCCAGCTCCACTCTACAGACTTAAAACTAGCTGGAGAAGTTCCCGTCCTGGCGCAGTGGAAACGAATCCAACTGGGAACCATGAGGTTGCGGGTTCGATCCCTGGCCTTGCTCAGTGGGTTAAGGATCCGGCTTTGCCGTGGCTGTGGCGTAGGACGGCAGGACACCGTTCCTCACTGTACCTACGGTGGGAAGATCACAGAGGAAAAATGTGAGCGCTTAAAATAAAGACTCTATGACCACAGAGATATTTTAGGGTCCCTGGAAGTTAATCAAATGAAATGCCCATTAGCCTCTGACCCCCTGGAGGCTCCTGCGAGGGGCATCTTCATGCCACATTGTGCTCGCGTCGCATGTATGGGTCTGGCCCCAGCTCTCTGGTTTAAGGGAGAGGTGCATATGCTCGAACAGGCTCCTGTCTCTGGTCCAGTAATGGGAAGATGGAGTGAAGGAGACGGGGCTTGAAGAACCACAAATGTAGGGACTGGGGAGCTGCTACCATCGCCCCCCCCCCCAAATCCTCTATAAATGAAGCTTTCCACTCTCAGGGCGTGGTCCTTTATTTTGTAACACAGTAATCATTGTATGCGTTTCTCAATTGTAATTATGCTTGTCAGGATGGTTAAAATGTACAGAATAAAACAATAAACATATTCTTCTAAGGAAGGAGAAAAAAAAATGAAAAGCAGAGTGACCTGCCATGGCTGTATGTAAACTCTGAAGCCAACTTTCTGTTTACAGAAGGATCAGCAGATGAAACAGCTAAAACTGTGCAGAAACCATGAAACATCATTAAATCATGCTGGCCTGCTCTAAGGAATGAGTCCTAACTCCAGAAGCAGCGCTGAAGGATTCCTGATTAAAAAATGTGTGCTTGCAACACTGTGAGAATCCAAAATTCGTAAATATGGGAAATTCTGACCACTGTCCATCTGGAATTATTGAGGAAATGTGAGTGTGTTTTATTGGGGAAAAGCATCAAGGACTTCTAAACCAAAAAGGAGTAGTAATACCTTTTCATCTGCTTACCCTGAGAAAAGGTGAAGAAAGTGTTTAAAAGAGTAGCAAGAGTTAAAAGGTTCTTGTTACGAAAAAGGCTTGCAATCACTTGGAGTGTCTGGCAGGCCTGGAGGTACAGAAACAATTCTTGGTGGTGGTTACCGTCGTGCCCCGTGCAGGACCCACTTCTGGCGGCGCCACGAGCACAGGAGAGGCTTGAACAACGTCGCAGTCTTGCTGCAAACCAGCTGTTGAAGATGGGTGCCCTGCCCGGTGGTGAAAGGGCCACCAGTGTTTCTTCACTCTCCTCTAAATTCAGACAGGATGCGTTGGGAATTCAAACATCTCCTTTTAAAAGAAGCATCTGGTAGTGACTAAGGTGTGAATGGGGGGAGAATTGCTTATTCTGAGCATAAATTGTGCTGTTACTATAAATAGGGGAGGGCCTAGAGGTCTTTGGCTTTTCTTTTCACGCTTCATTTGTAATTCTTGCATTAAACTATTAATTTGTCTCATTGATGCTTACCTTCAAGTGACCTATTTCTAGAATTTCCCGAAAGCTCCTGGTTGACTGTTCTTTAACGTGCTCCTTTGAAAAATGTTTGCGGCTCTAGCTCGGTGTGTGTGTTAAGGCAGGGGTGGGGGAGGGGGAAATGAACTTCTTGAACCAGATTAGCCCTCAGAAGATTTGCGACGATTCTGAATCCGATGTACGGAGTGGGACAAGGAGTCTGCCAAGGAGCAGGTGAACTCTTAACTAACATGAGCCTGAGTTATCAGGTTGGATTCTGTCTCAAAATAAACAGATGTGCCACTGGCAAAGACCCTTCTCTTTCTAACGTTTCCTTTTCTTTATTTAAGGTAAAGAAGGCCTTTATTTCTTCAAGACCATAAATGTTGCAAAATTTAGAGATGGTTTATCTGGATTGGTATTTTCGTCTTTTTTAGGGCTGCAACCAAGGCATATGGAGGTTCCCAGGCTAGCGGTCCAATTGGAGCTGTAGCCACTGGCCTACACCACAGCCACAGCAACACCAGATCCAAGCTGCGTCTGCGACCTACACCAGAGCTCACAGTAACGCCAGATCCTTAACCCACCGAGTGAGGCCAGGGAGTGAACTGGCGTCCTCATGGATACTAGTCAGATTCGTTTCCACCGAGCCATGACGGGAACTGCTGGCTCGGTAGTTTGTAATTTAATTTAACTTTATTTTATTATTATTTTTTTAAGTTTTATTGGCATACAGTTGATTTACAATATTGTATTATTTTCAAGTGTACAACAAAGTGAGTCAGTTAAGCGCATACATATATCCATTCTTTTTTCCCATATAGGTTATTACAAACTGCCATAACAATAGTTATTATTGTTAGTTCCCTGTGCTTTTTCCTTTTCTTTTAAATCAATTAAGCCATATCACCACCAAAATTAAAAGAAAAAAATTCAGTAGCTCATTATTTCAATGAAGGGTTCTACTGATAATTTTTTTTTCTAGATATCATTAAAAAAATTAGGAGTTCCCATTGTGGCTCAGCTGATTAAGGACCCAACATAGTCTCTGTGAGGATGTGGATTCAATCCCTGGCCTTGCACAGTGGGTTAAGGATCCAGCATCACTGCAGGCTGCAGCATGGGTCATAGGTGTGGCTTGGATCCAGCGTTGCTGTGGCTGTGGTGTAGGCTGGCAGCTGCAGCTCTGATTCAGTCCCTAGCCTGGGAAATTCCATATGCTGCATGTGTAAAAATAATAAGAAAGAGAGAAAGAAATGAAGAAAGAAAGAGAGAGAGAGGAAGGAAGGAAGGAAGGAAGGAAGGAGCATGGCTGTCCATCGTGTACACTGAAGATAATCTCACAATCAGACCGTTCTGGTGATGTTTGCTTAGTCTCTTCCAAAGTGTCCACTGTCCCTCCAAAGCCCCGTTCATGGTCATACGCACGTCGTTTGGAATAGAAGACACTTGAACTGCCACTCCTTTCTGTACTGAGAGAACCAGGAATCTGAGTGAGCAGAACAAGGAAAGAAGCTGCCCACCACAGGATCGCTGCATCCCCACATGGCTAAAGAGGGACACAATCTAAACCCCAAATAACCAGGGGCAAAGACAAGAAGCCTCCCCCACCCCCAAGGCCAGAGAGGACCAGTGAGAGGAGACTCTGGAGACAAATTGAAGGCATTTTCCAGGTAGTTCTTTGAGTTGGGATTCAGATAGCATCCACTGTCCTGGTGTGTTCCCGGGTGGTGGCAGGAAAATCCAGTGCAAAGGATGGGCTGACGGCCACCCTGCAAACCTTGTCACCATGAGAGCTCCCGGCAGAGGCAGGGAGAGGGACAGAATTAAGTAGAAAGGACTCGGAATAGCTGGGAATCAATCCTTAGACCCGCTTGGAGTAATTTATTTCCAGGCTGTACAGGAAGCATCCGGTGAGGTCCCGGGTTGATGAGTGAGCTGACGAGCCCCAGGGATCTGTTGATGTGTGCCGGCCAGTCGTGTGATGATAGATCTTCTGCGACTGTGACTGAGGCCCACATTTTTCCATCCTTGGGTTTTGGTGTAACAGCCTCACTATGTAAGCTTTAGGAAATCACGTAGAGCAGAGCTGTCCCCGAGAAATATATGTGACACAGGTAATCTGAGTAGTCACATTAAAGATGATCAAAAACGGACAAGTGAATTTTAATTGGAAACTTTATATCATCCAGTATATCGAAAATATTTTCACAACATGTATCACTACCCACATCTTAAGAGCTCATTAACAACATGTGGATAGGAATTCCTGCTGTGGCTCAGGGAGTTAAGGATCCCATGTTGTCTCTGCAAGGATGTGGGTTCAATCCCTGGCCTGGTGCATTGGGTTAAGGGTCTGGCATTTCCATGACTGTGGTATAGGCTGCAGCTGCAGCTCGGATTTGACCACTAGCCCAGAAACGTCCATCTGCAGTGAGTGTGGCCATAAAACGAAAAAGCAAAACAAAACAAAAACATGGGGCTAGTGGCACCATGTCATCTGAAATATTATTTATTATATTTATACTTCTGTTTTTATGAAAATAAATTTATTGTGAATTTTTATAAATGCATATAAAATGAATGTATTAAACGTTCCAGTTTTTTCTCCTATGAAGAGAGCCAGGAAGCGTTAAGAAGGAGTTTTTCTCTAAATCCAGCCACCAATAACCAGGGAGCCTCAGAAAAAAAGTTGTCCAGGGCACTCAGATACATTTATCACCCGTGCACCCCACCCTACACACATGAGCAGGTGTGGCTGAAACTCTGCTTCTGGGGGCGTTGAGCACATCACTCCTCTGAGTAGCGGGAACCAAAGCCTCTCTAACCTTCCATACTTGTCGTGTCCCTTTAGTCCTTTCACTCACCTCAAACAGGTGAGAATCAGGCCTCAGGGTCTGTCGGTCATGCTATTTGAAACCATAGTGCATGGGGACAACAGGTGATGACAGGGTGCTCTCTTGACTCCAGAGTGACAACTGCACCCACCACGCCATCACCGTGAGAGCCCCGGGCCCAGGGTTTAGTGTACGGACCAACACCCCGCTTTTGTCTGGTTCCGAATCAGTCCATGTGAAAAATCAAGCCATCAGTTCTTGCAGACACAGGAAAGTTTTGTCCAGGCTCTGAAGTCCCCTGTGTAACTGCATTCCATCCATGTTCCCCTGTACATATGAAATCATGCTTTCACATGCAGACCCAGTGTTTCGAAAATTGCACAGACAAGCATGCTCTCAAAGCCTGCATCAAGTGTCTTCCGCCTCTCCTCATCCCAGCAGAGCACGCCCTAAGAGTAAAGTCACCAACGCAAAAGCATACGTCACGGAGAAAACTACACGGCTCTTGTCCTGAGAGGACCTGGATGCTCAGCTACTGTGAAGCAGGTCCCTGCAGATCCCGCAGATCACAGGCCCCCCTGCATGAGGTGGGAGAGGGGCCGTGACAGGCCCGAGCCCCCAAAAAGGGCATCGCCGGCGGGTGTGGCTCAGCTTTAAGACCATCTCGGCCGTCATTACGACGCCACCGTGATTGAAGCCTTTCCACGTGTGAAAAAGTCAAGCTCTCTCCTTTTACATTTTGTGAGACTTAGGCATGTAAATATCCTTTGCTAGAAAAAACATTTCAGCCCCTGTCGCTTGGATCTGGGGGCTGGAATTACGTGCACCTTTGCATCGTGTTATCATTCCCGTGGGGGGGGGCGAGGACTGCCACCCTCCCTCATTAATATCAGGTCGTGGGTGTCGCCTGTGTGTTTCGTCAGTGAAATGACCCCATGAAAATATTTTTTAATAATTCCCATTATGTATAGATTTGCCAACACCTTTGAAACATCGCTGGTGTTTCTCCTGTCCTGGGTCGCTGTCCCTGCTCTACTCTTCTAACCCTTTTGCATGCTTTCCATCTTGGGGACCAACCAAATTGTGTCTTTTTTTTTTTTTGGCTTTTTACAGTCACCCTGTGGCACAGGGAATTTCCAGGCTACAGATCTAATTGGAGCTTCAGCCAGGGCTTATGCCACAGCCAGAACATCCATGACCTCCTCTGCCACCTGCGGCAAAAAATGCCGGATCCTTAACCCACTGAGCCGTGATGGGAACTTCAAATTGAGACTATGGATGAATTTAGTTTTTTAATTTTATTTTTTAAATCGAAGTAAGTTTTTATTTTTATTTTTTAAGTTTAAACAATTCACAGTGCTGTGTTAATTTCTGCCGTACAGCAAAGTGGTGCAGTTACACACACACACACACACACACACACACACACACACACACACACACACGATTTTTCCATCTTCCTTTCCATTATCAGTTATCACAGGATGTTGAATATAGCTCACTGTCTTCTTTGTCATTTACAGATTTGTGTGCGTGGTGTGTATATGGGTGTGCATGTTTGTGTGGTACGTGTGTGTGTGTGTGTGTATAACTGCACCACTTCTCTGTACGGCAGAAATTAACACAACATTGTGAAATGTTTAAACTTAAAAAATAAAAATAAAAATTTACTTCAATTTAAAAAAAAATTTTTTTTACTGTGTTTACTGTGTATGGGGTGTGTGTGATGTGTGGTGTGCGTCTGTGGTGTGTTTTGGTGTCTGTGTGATGTGTGCATGTGTGTGGTGGGTATCTGTGTGTGAGGGGTGGGTATGGCGTGTGCATGTATACATGTGGTATGTGTGTGTCTGTGGCGTATGTGGTGTGTGGTGTGTGTGTCTACGTGAGCAGCTCCATTATATTCTGCCCTGATAGGCGACCCCTTTGTGCTAATGTAATGACCTAAAGTGTTTAGTCTTTCAGGCGCATTTGCATTTCAATAAGGATTACCAGAGTGTTGAAAACACTCTAAGCTTTCAAAGTCTGGTAATGCTGGAATGTGGGTTTGCAGGTAGAAGTCCTTTATCTCCCCAACCCATCCCCCCAGTGAATTTTATTGACATTTATAGGTGTACCACGCTCATCACAACCCAGTTTTATAGCGTTTCCATCCCAAACCCCATCCTTCACTCCTTGGCATCGTCGCCTCTGCAAGTCTTTTCTGGCTCCTTGGAGACCTCACAGTTCGGACACGGACCATTTCCTTAAAAATATCTTCAACTTTCTCATGCATTCCTCTGAGGATCATATTTTCCTGCCAATCCAGAGCCTGCTTAATTATATATATATACACATATATTTATATATATTTTTTATAATGGCTGCACATGCAGCATATGGAAGCCTGAGCTGCAGGCCTACACCACAGCCATTGCAGCATGGCATCTGAGCCGCATCTGTAACCTACACCGAGACGTGAGGCTAAGTCAGACCCTTAACCCACCGAGCGAGGCCAGGGACCAAACCCTCGTCCTCATGGATACTGGTTGGACTCTTAACCCACTGAGCCGCAAGTGGAACCCCATATTTGTATCCTATGTGGCTGAACATTGCTGGAGAAAACTCTCAGGACCATTTGAATTGTTCTTGCTTGAAATATAATAATCATACATCTCAAAGAGGCCTGTGGCATGTGCATGATGTGTCCACAACAGAAGGGGCTGTCTGCTGGCTGGACTCTGAGCAGAGGAGTGGATGCGTATGAAGAAGGGGGAACACCAGAATGAGACCGATTGAATCTAGAAAGAATGGAACTAATCACTGAAAGAAAAACGAATCGTGAATGGCCAGAGCCAGGTATAGAAGTGGATTTACAGAACAGGCCAAGGGCTGTTAACGCTTTGCAATGACTTCCAGAACCACTGACCTGTCCTGTCGGAGGGGCGATGATCTGCAGGTCTGCCACGGCCAGCATCTTTGTTTCTCCACTTCTTGGACCCTCTCTTACATTTGCCCTGCACCCGTCATATTTCTCAAATATTTTGGCATCACCTGTCATGGGCCCTGGACATTTTTCAGAAACAATAAAACACAGTCTCAAGTCAAGGATTATGAGTCCGGAAAACATTTGTTGAACATATGGTTTAAATTATTTTTTCTGTGTCTGGAAAATTAGTAGATTTCTAAGCTACAGAGAGAATCAAAAATATAGGAGTAGGTATTTCCTGGTAAAACTGGAGAAGGGTGTCGCTCCATCATCATACAATTTATTTGTATAGCAGGCTGTAGATGTGCCTAGATATTTAACAACGCCTGGCGATAACACGACAGCTACTAGACAGGGTGTTTCGGCAGATTCGCCCAGGACCATGCTTGCAACAGGCCAAGAATACATGTTACAGATGTAGAAATTCAAATTAATCTCAAATGCAGTCCTTGAGCAAGGTGCCAAAAAAGTTCTCTCTCGTAGCAATTAGCTTCATAGTTCATTTACACAGTATTTTACTCCAAAGCATTTGAATTGACAAAGCATCATTCACTACGTGAAACAGAAAGCTAATTAGCAATAAGTAAGAAGATAAAGCCAAAGAAGGACAAAGAAAGGAAAATAATCTCTAAAAGTGAAAAAAGACAAAGACTAATTTAGAAATTATGGGGAAGTGTTAGCACATTAAATGTATCACTTTGAGTATTACTTGGAATTACTAGAACTGTTTTCTGGGATTTTTTTTTTTTTTTACCGTCCTAAAGTGTCAGAGTCTGGTTGTCACACCTCTCACAATCTGTTCTGTAGAGAGTCTTATGTCACTGGTAAAAATACAGCTGCAGGGATCATAGCACAGAACTAAGGGTGTGGCCTTGGGAATTGTTTCCTAGCTTATGTGCCTTTCTGATTCAGGGGTTGATTTTCTCTTCTTCTGGAAATCTAACCAGGATGAATGATTTTAGTTTTTGAAGGAGATCACATCTTAAAATTATTTTGGTTGTTAAGGATGGGTGTGATTTCTGGGAATAACAAAAGGCACTGAGCCAAGGTTTGTGATTATAGTTGAAGACAATGGCTCTGAGTTTTACAGGGGATGATACCTGGTCCTGTTGTGCAGCTAATAAAATGACTGCAACATAGGTTTTCTTTTTCTTTGTCTTTTTAGGGCCACACCCTTGGCATATGGAAGTTCCCAGGCTAGGGGTTGAATCGGAGTTGTACCTGCCAGCCTACACCACAGCCACAGCAAGGCCAGATCCAATCCGTGTCTGCAACCTACACCACAGCTCATGGCAACACCAGATTCTCAACCCACTGAACGAGGCCAGGGATCAAACCCACATCCTCATGGATACGAGTTGGGTTCATTACCAGCGAGCCATGTCGGGAACTCCTAAGAGAGGTTTTCTAAGAAGAATTCTTGCTGTAAAATTTGGTTGTGATGATTGTTGTACACCTATAAATGTAATAAAATTCATTAAGTCATAAAAAAAGAAAAAATAAATAAACCTGTACTAATATATAAAAAATTCCAAAAACTTTTAAATGAAAGGCAACTTCATTGGGCTATGGGTATCATCTCCTCGGGTCCTTCCTAGGAGCGCCCTGAAGTAGAATCATTATAACGCTTGTGAGTACGATTGAACACTTCACTGTTCTAAGTGATTTGCATTCATGCCTTTACTTAGAGGAGGAAAAGCTTGTAGAAACAAACCCACGGGTGCTGCGATGTTTACGTAAAAGCTGCCTCTGTGAATTGCTGCCCCAGGTGCAAGAAGAAGCAAAGAGGAACAACCACTGGGCCCTGGAAAAAGGTATTAAAAAAGACATCGCTGGGACAATCAAGAACATTTAAAAACAGACCGAAGACGAGACACAGTCATCACGGCAGTACCCAGTGCCTGGGTTTGATAATAGCTGTTTTCTGGTTATGAAGGAGGATGCTCTTGTTCGGAAATGGCAGGAGGCCCCTGGCAGCGCAGCAGGTTACAGATCCAGCATTGCCACTGCTGTGGCTCCGGTTAGATCCCTGGCCTGCAAGTTTCCACATGCCACGGGTGTGATCACCCCCAAAAAAACACACACTGCGGTATGAGCAATGAGAATGAGCTAAAATTACCTCAAATAGTTCAGGAAAATGATATATGTGCATAGATGTGTACACATGTGTCTCGTGTGTATCTTTGAGTAGGTATATGTATGTATATGTTTATGTGTGTGTGCTTAATGAAGGGCATTTAAGAGTTTCTTACCCTATTCTTAAAATTTCAATTAGGTGTGAAATTATGTCAAAATAAAAAAATTAAATCTCAGAGTTCCCTTGTGGCACAGTGGGTTAAGGACCCGGCATTGTCACAGCAGTGGCTTGGGTTGCTGCTGTGGTGCAGCTCAGCTCCTGGTCTGGGAACTTACACATGCTTTGAGTGCAGCCCCCAAAAAATTTTTTTACATCACAAACAATAATGACAGGCAGTTTTGTATGTGAACATGTGTTTGCTAGTGTCTGTGCATGTACATTGCAAGTGTCTAGTTTTAGAATATAAGCCATATCTGCTTGTTCATAAAATTTAGAAAAAACCCAAAGTCTGTGATCTCAATATTTTAAAGCTAGCCAGTCACTTTTAATATTTTAAGTAGTTTCTTCTAGAATTCTTACAATTTATAGATCTTTTCGGTTATTTTTAAATAATCCTATACCCGGATTTTTCATTCTACATTTTTCTTCAGTCCTGTTTTGCGTCCTTAAATATTTGCTGGCATTCTGTAAGGTGGCATAACACTGTGTACTTGGGATTTCTCTGTTCCCCAAATGTCCCACTAAGGCATCCTCTAGGAGACGCAGTAAAGGGCTCAGAGGCTGGAATAGGGTGGTTTCCAGAATCAGTTTAGAATGTCTGAAACCCTTAGCTTAAAAGCACGCTTCCCTTTGTCAGTAAAAGTGCCAAATTCCTTTGGTGACTGAAATTGATGCGTTAATTTTTATAAAAACACATTTTTTTTAATGACATGTGTCCTGGGAAATCCAATAGCCGGTGAGCAACAGTACTGCTAAAACAGCCGCAAGGTTGGTGAGCGCACTGCGCTATAAGCAAAGAGCCCAGTTTCCTGTGTTACACCACCGGGTGCTCTGGACCGGGACCTGTGGACCCCTCCGGCCACAGGGTCTCACGCTTGCTATGCCCTAAACGCGGTGGGAGACCTTGTTGGGAGGCTCATCAGGCCCTCGTTTCGTTTTCCACCACCGTTTTGTGTGTGCATTTTGTCTGCAGCACTTAGCCTGACACATGACACATTCCTAACCCGTGTTTTCTTCAAGTAAAAAGCAGGAACATTTTCTAATTTTACAAAGTGTTTTTTATTTTTCCTATTCCTCTGCCTCTTTTCTCCCTCTTTGGTCTGCTCTCCTTGAAGTTCTTCCAGACTCTCTTGTTTGCCCACCTGCTCCGTGGGCTCCTACTGGGGCACTTCTGTGACGGGCGTTTGCCCAATGCATGGACCCCGGCCCTGGACAGACACACCCTCTGCTTGAGAGGAGCTGGCACAGGGCTTCCCTTCACAGCTCAGCTCTCCCCATGCTCCGGACGCAGCCTCCACCCGCACACGAGGGGCCCAGGCGGCCCTCAGCCCATCGTCCGGCTCACACAGCCACTCCTAGGAGGGCCCTGACGGAGAATCCTTAGGACCCTTGTACCTGTGATGGGACGCCTCACTGTCCCAGGCGACACGCGTTGGTGCCTATTCGTGTGTGCATGTGTTCTCCCACATTTCCTCCTCATAGACGTTTCTCGGAGAGCAGACGAGTAAGATTACATAAACGATGGATGCTTAATGGACCGTTTCGCCCTTCAGTCTTGAGGAGAGCATGTTCTGGTTTCTCAGTCAAATTTACAAACTCTACTCAAATTTAGGGAAAAACGACTGTATTATGTTATTTTACACTTAGCTGATTAAGACTGTAGCAGACAGAAGTTAGTTTTTTCACGATCTCTAGCTTCTGGCTTCTGTTTGTGCATTCTGATCATCAGACTAGAGCCTGGGGAGGTACCGAAGTGATTGCGCCATGAGCAGTCCTTCTGGAGCTTGCATGGTAAGAGATTTTTTTGTCAGGAAGTATTGAGACACCAACTAAATAGCATGCTGTAGCATAATCTGGCCAAGAACTGATAAGAGGGAAAAAAGCGTATAGTTATGCTAAAGTGTATAGTTATGCTTAAAAGGGCAGCTTCATACAGTATTTAAGGCAACACACAGGAGTGTGGAATGAAACCAGTAAAAGTGTATCTGTATTTTTCTTAACAGCTTTCAACATAAATCATAATCTCATATAGCATTACTTGATCAAAATGATGAATTATTATTCACTAGTAAAAGAGAAATTAGGATTTTTTATCAAAATATGCAATTCATATAGAATTTTTATGAGCTGAACCAAGGCTTGGCTCAGATTTCTGATGGCTCATCATCATAATTCCCATTTACTGCTGAGGATGGTAAGACTCCAGGTACTTTGTTTGCCTTTTTTTTTTCTTTTTCTTTTTTTTCTTTTTAGAGTTGCACCCACAGCATGTAGAGGTTCCCAGGCTAGGGGTCTAATTGGAGGAGCTGTAGCCACCGGCCTACATCACAGACACAGCAACACGGGATCCGAGCCTCGTTTGTGAGATACACCAGAACTCACAGCATCCCGGATCTTGACCCACTGAGCAAGGCCAGGGATCGAACCCGCACCTCATGGTTCCTAGGAGGCTTCGTTCCTGCTGCTGCTCCACGACGGGAACTCCACTTCGGTTACCTTTCGTCCTTCACTTTAAAACAGCCTCTGATGTGTTAACCCACACACTTGGAAGCTGATACAGGATATTGGAGTCATGGACTTTAAAAGTCTTCAGACTACCTCGTGCCTCCTAATATTCAGATAATCAGCAATATTTTTTATGATTCGATTCCCTAATGAACCCAAACATTAAATAGCACCCGCATTACTTTCTAATAACAGAAAAAACAGGCTACTTTCTAAATTATGTATTTTTTTTGGCATGGGGCTTATTTATAAATGCCTTACAGCTACCTTCTCATAAACATCAAGACACGATAGAAGTGGCAGCTTGCTTAGGGGCACAGAAAATGAAATAACCGCCCTGGTCCCTCGGGCTGGAGGAGGCTATGGGGAGGTGCCCTCCTCTTCCCTTTATCATGAAACTGGTGGAATGAGGATTATTTTCAGAGTCTCCTTCAAGTGCTCTTGAGCTTCTAGCAGAGATTTTAGAATTTCCTTCCTGAGCATCTTATGGCAGATTACTTATGTATTTATTTTAATCAAAGTAGAATCGATGTATGAAGTTGTGCTAATTTCTGCTGGGCAGCCCAGTGTCCCCGTCGAACCTTGTTGTTTATTCATTGTAAACGTGGTCCTTTACAGCTCCTATCCTCACCTTCCTAAGCATTTTAAAGTCATAATTTTGAAATCTTATTTTGGCAAATTCTCTTTCTTTCTTTTTTTCTTTCTTTCTTTCTTTTTTTTTTTTTTTGTTTATAATTCTTCCTCTCTAAGACTCCAGCTTTTACACCATCAGCACTAAATTTCCACCCCCCCCCAACATATGGAAGTTCCCAGGCTAGGGGTTGAATCAGAGCTCCAGCTGCCAGCCTACCTCACAGCCAAGCAACACAGAATCCAAACTGTGTCTGTGACCTACACCACAGCTCACAGCAATGCCGAGGCCAGGGATCGAACCTGCTCCTCACGGACGCTAGTCAGGTTCGTTTCCACTGAGTCATGACCAGAACTCCTATTCAGGCCTTTAAATGTGCTGCCCAGGGTGGCACCCCCACAGGATGGGGGGGAATCGGTGTAGCCACCGATCTCCTGGCTCCTCCACCTCGCAGAGGAAGAGCGTCGGTGACTACATTAGAAGATGGTGTACTTTCATCCAGCCTAAGTCCTGCAAGACAGCTGAACAGGGAGGATTTTGAGAGGGAAGAGGAGGGGATGGAAGGAGAAAGGAGGTTTCTTAAGATGTTCAGAAGTGAACGAGCAAAAGTAAGGGGGACAAACGGTGAGCAGAGAAACCGGGGCTGGGAAGCTGTGCCATGAGTTTGAATATTTCAAGTGGGATGAAAAACATTGGGGAATTATTTTTCTTAATGTTGTTTTAGATAATTGTCTCTTTAATTAAAACTAAAACTTTACGTTTTTTTTAAATATTATTGGAGTGATGTGAAGTTACAACATTGTGTTAGTTTCAAGTGTACAGCAAAGTAATCAGCTATATATACATCCATTTCTTTACATATATATTAGAATTTCCTTTTTAGATTTATTTCCCATATAGGATATTACACAGTAATAAATACTTAAATGGAGTATAATATATGATGAAAACTGCACAATCAGAAATGTAAAACTCCATAAGATTTCAGCGTTAATCCTGCTATGTAAATGCCACCAGATAAGGAACTAAGGTGTCACCGGAACCCCAAATCCCCACAAGCCCTTCCCAGTCACGGCTAAGTGATCCTCCCCAAAGGCAGACACCATTCTGCCTTTAAACACTGTAAATTAGTTTTGCCCATTTTTAAAGTTATATAAATTTCCAATCTGTGGTTTTTTTTTTTGTATTTGGCCTTTTTTTTTTTTAACATAGTTTGTGAGATTAAACAGTACCATATGTAAGCATATGTCATTTCTAAAGCTTATAAATATAGGGCAATTCATCTGTTCTATTGCTCTGGACATTTAAGCTGTTGCCAGTGGCGTTATTATGTGCAATACTCTGTGTACACACACACACACACACACACACACACAAAACACCAGTCCTGTTGGGTATGTAACATGCAGACATCCTGAGTCATGGCATATGCATGTGTTTGGTTGTATTCCATCTTCCCAGAGTTGCGAAGAGGTTGCACCCATTTACACCCCTGCCAACAATGCGGGGACGTCCCTCACATCCTTTGCCGACACGGGCTATTGTCTGTCTCTCTATTTTTAGCCATTTTGGGGTGTTTGTGATGTCTCATGGTGGTTATAACATGCATTTCCTTGTTGACCAAAGAGGTTGAATACGTTTTTACCTCCATATTGTCCATTTTTCTATTCTATTTGATCAAGTACCAGTTCAAGGCTTTTGCCCGTGTTCTGTTGGGTTGTCTGACTTTTTCTTATGGAGTTTGTAGCAGTCGTTTATATAGTCTATCTGTCAATCATCCGCCTGTTATGTGGGGTACAAATATCTCCTCCCTCTCTGTGGCCTGTCCTTCCACTCTCTTTTATGGTGAAATTTGATAAGCAAAATATCTTAATCTTAACGTGGCCAAAGTCATTTTTTTATTATTAGTGCTTTCGCATCCTGTTTAAGAAGCCGTTGCCTGTCCTACAGTCATGAAAATAACTTCTTATCTTATCCTTTAAAAACGGGACTGTTTTAATTTTTCTGTTTAGCCCTTCCATCCCCCTGGAATCTACTTTGGTGTGTAGTCGAAGTAAAGGTCGAGGTGATCTTTGCTGTGGTTGTTGTTACACGTAAGGAAATAAAATTGTTGTGGCGTTATTTACTCACGACAGTTCTTTCTCAAGGGCTCTGAAAGCCACCACATTAGATTTATAAAGAAAATTTCAGCGTCCAGTGGCCCCAAACACCCAGCATCAGCGCCCCCTAGTGGTACCTTCTTGCATTTGTATGGTACACTGAGACCCCGACGAACCAGGATTACTACCTTGCTATTAACGATAGTCCATGTTTTATCAGACACCCTGTGATTTTACCTCTCGTGCTTTTTCTGTCCCAGAGCTCCACCAGGACACGTGACATTTGGTTGTCATGTCTCCTTAGGCTTTTCTTGGCTGTTAGACTTTTTCCGACTTCCCTTGTTGTTGCTGATCTTGACAGCTTTTAGGAGCACTTGTCAGGCATTTTCTAGAACGGCCTTCTTGGAGTTTGTCTGATGTTTTTCTCATGGTTAGACTCACGTTATGGGTTTTGGGGAAGGAGATCACAGAGAGAAAATGCCATTTTTATCACTTGATATCAAGGGTATATTCTTTCAACATCACTATTAATGTTGATCTCCGGGATGAGGGGGAATTTATCAGCTTCTCCACTGAAAAGTTACTTTTTTTTTTCTCCTTCTCATACTGTATTCCTTGGAATGAAATCATGTGTATACGGCCCACATGTAAGGAATGGGGTTCCACCTCCTTGAGGGTGAGGTAGCAACATAAACTAGTTGTGGTTCTTCTACATAGGATTTGTCCCTTGTTTCCCATTTATTTAATTATTCAATTATTTGTTTATGTTAGTATTAACTCATGGATATTTATTCATCTATTGTTACTTTTATATATTCTTTTTTTTTTTTTAGGGCCACACCTGTAGCATATGGAAGTTCCCAGGCTAGGGGTCAAATTGGAACTGCTTCTGCTGGCCTGTACCACAGCCACAGCAACACCACATCTGAGCCATGTCTGCAACCTACACTGCAGCAGGGATAACCAAAGGACATGATCAGCTCTACTGTTTCATTCAGCCATTCATTGTTCATACTTGCAGACTTATGCATCTGTTTTTTGTTTTTGTTCTTTTTTTTTGAAGATGCTATAAGTTTTCCTCAATTTACTACTTTTGCTACATCTCAAATTTTTTTTTGATTTTAAAATATTTTATTTTATTTTATTTTATTTTATTTTATTTTATTTATTGTCTTTTGAGGGCCACACCTGCAGCATTTGGAAACTCCCAGGCTAGGGGTTCAATCAGAGCTGTAGCTGCCAGCCTATACCACATCCATAGCAATGCCAGATTTGAGCCGCACCTGTGACCTACACCACAGCTCACGGCAATGCCGGATCCTTAACCCACTGAGCAAGGCCATGGATTGAACCCACAAACTCATGGTTCCTAGTCAGATTCATTTCTGCTGTACCATGATAGGAACTCCTGATTTTTAAAATATTTTAAATTTTATTTTGCAATTTCTTTCACTTGTGCATTATTTAGAAATATATTGTTTATTCTACAAATAATTGGGACTCTTTTTTTTTTTTTTTTTTTGCTTTTTAAGCCTGCACAGGCAGCATATGGGAGTTCCCAGGCTAGACTGAATTGGAGCTGAAGCTGCCAGTCTACACCACAAGCCACAGCAATGTGGATTCCAGCTGCATCTGTGACCTACACCAAAGTTCACAGCAACACATACTTAACCCATGGAGCAAAGCCAGGGATTGAACCCATGTCCCCATGGATACTAGTTGGGTTCATTACCACTGAGCCATGATGGAATCTCCCTTGGGGATATTTCAGCTATTTTTCTGTTATTGATTTCAGTTTATTTTCATGTGGATCTTAGAACATATTTTATCTGATTTTTTTTAATTTAATATATGTTGCATGACACAAGTCAGATTTTTCTAGGTTTTTGCATTTTTTGTCCACATGGAGGGCATTGCCATAGGTCAGGAGAAAAATGATGTGGTCCTTGGATTGGGGATAAGAATGGAATTAAGACAAATATAAGAGAAGATAAAAGAAGTACAGGATATGAAATCTGTTAAATAGGAAGGAGGGGAAGGTAAAAAGGAGCTAAAGAATGAGTCTCTTCAGGGCGGGAAACCAGGAGACATTTGGTCTAGCAAAGAGAAGAAAGTGAGCATTTCCTGAAGAGGAATTGAGTCAGTGAGGACAAAAGTACACAAAGGTTAAAGAGATTGAGGGCTTAGGAAAGGCCATTGAGTCAGGAGAAGAAAGGTATCAGTTGGCTCTCTACAACTGCACTCAAAGGCCGAGCAAAGCACAGTGGGACAGAGCCAGGAGTGGGCAGGTCGTGAAGTGGACGAAGCACCAGACATCAGGTTTCCTTCAAGAGCCTGACCTTGAAGAGCAGCATGGTTGCCGTGGGGGTGTGGTGACGTAGAGTGAAAAATCACCTTTTTTTTAAGAGCTGGAAAAACCTAAACATTCTGAGACCACATAGAAAAAACTTTGCACATGTTCTGAGTATAAACACTACTCAGGGTGAGGTAGCTGATTTTCAATTTCTGGCTTAAGGCAACTTAACTTTTTCAAGCAAACAAATTATACTTCATTTATATGTTTTTACAAAAGGCTTCATTAGGTGTAATGTTTAACAATTCAAATACTTTTTAAAATTACAACTCAATACTAAAGGCAATACTACATAATAATAACAATAACAGTAATAATAGTAATAAATTAGACTTTAATAAAATAGATCTCTAATTTTCTAGGTGTGGCTTAACCAGGTCTTATAACTCTTTCCCGTGCAGTGTTTCTTGTGCAGCGTACAACAGTTGTGCCTATGTACACCCATGCTAGATTGCTCTGAAATTCCTACAGCCTTATGAGTTCGCAGCTAACGTTTTGGCCTATGGTTTCTAACTTTTTAACTTAACATGAAGTTTCCACATTCCACCACAGTTAAGTATGATCTGGAAGTTTACACCTAAAATCAAATTCCCTGTAGTAATTTTTCCTCTATGCTAATGTTGAAGGTATTTTCATTAGACGTCTGTGAAGTAGAACCTCCGGCTTTATGAGGAGACAGAGGAAGTATGTTAACAAACTCCCCTAAGACGAGGTAGGCGTAAAGATTCCCTGAAGAACAAAATTACTTGAAGCTATTCTCCATATTCTTTTGCAAATAAATACATTACCTATTCTATCTGCACAAACTCAGTGACACTGTTGTGCCCGAAAATGCAGTATGTTTCTTCAGCTTGGCTCATTCCATTTTATCGTTGGAGAAAACAGAAATACTACTTATTTATGTCTGTGTCCGAGAACTGAAAGCAAGTGACGATGATCTGGTTTGATGATTCCTGTTGCTGACAAGGTGTTTTCCAAAATGGGAGGTGGTGAAAATCGAGGAAATTGAGGTCATGGTTCCAAGACCAACTGTCTCAGCTTCGACATGCCCATTGGGTCATCTTGATTTGAGATTTCCCAGGAGCCCACTGAATTGGTTGTGCGTTGGAATAATCTTTTGAGATTATCTAATGTAACATTCTTTCTCACAAGCTCATCAGTAGAACTTGGCTTCTCTCTGTCCCTAGAGGGGAAAGACTTCCTTTCCCCAAACACCTGCAGCAGGTCTTCTGCACTGGTCTGTAGTACTTATTACTACTACCATGTATTGGAGTAACTCTCAGTAGTTTTGTAGTAGCAGCTATGCAGGAACTTATGCAGTAACTTACATGCCGGCTTCACCTGCCTTGTTAGGATTGAGAAGCAAGGTCTCTGGCTGAATCACATTGGAATCCACTGTGGCCCAAACCCAACCTGTTTGGTGAAGAAAGAGTGCTCACTGAATATATGCCACATGTATACAGCAGCAAGTCAGTCATGTAGATGAAAAAGATGAAATCCACAGAGGTCAAAAGGGTTGACCAAGATCTCAAAGTTGGGGGGAGTATCAGGTCAAGGGTCCACATTCCTGATTTCCAGTCCTGCAATTATTGTTTCTAATACACCTCATTTCCTTTTTAAAGCTATAAAAAAGGATAATTGGATTTCGACTGAGGATCTTGTAAATGCTTAGTCACAGAAGAAACACTCTTTGTTTTTGTCCTCTTACAAAGGTGAGCAACCTTGTCCACGTGACATGTAACGAGAAAATTATAAATTTATTTGATTTATATCCACAGGCATCATATTTTAAAACAATAATATACTCTTACTCACCGGTGATTATCTGGGAAAGACTTTCAAATACATGTGTGTGTGGCTTTTTTGAATGTGGCCTAAAAAAAAAATGGTTTAGGAGCTGATTGAATTTGGATAAAGTGACTTGAGGATGAAGGATATGTGTCCATTTGGTTTGATCTGTGCTGGCTTATTCTCTGCTCCCTTAAATCATCTGGCACGTGTGAAAGCAGAGCTCACCGTTTTACTCAGCCATAGCTATTGCCATGGGTATCCAAGGAATAATATATCATAAACTGCATTAAAGAACTTAAGAGTCAAGCTGCCCTCTTCCTAAAAAAAACCTTACAGCATCAGAGAATGTCCGAGAAGGATGTAGAAGTGAGTAGATATGAATGTCCTCAGTGGAGTAAAATGTCTGTTCAGCAAGCACTTGCTGACACACTCGATGATCTAGGTGTGATGGGGCTGCCGGGACACTAAGCCGAGCCGCGTGTCCGTCTTTGGGGACAGGTCACTGACGGTGGGAATAACGGTGAGTTATCCCACGAAAATATTACCATGGATAATGGTAGAATGTTGTGTTGGGTGATATATTATAAAGATATGCAAGGGCTCAAAGAGCACACATGAGAGAGAAATTAATTCTAGAGAATCTATCTAGAATCGACCTAGAATCTAGGGAATCAGTGCAATTTCAGGTCAGTCTGAAAGAATTAGGTGGGATTTGCCAAGAATACATGTGGGAAGTAGGCAGACGAGGCGGGAGAATAAAGGAAACAAATCTTGGAGCCTCCAGAGTTCATTCTGTGTTGACAAACCATGGGTTCATGAATTCTCTCATTCTCCCATATGTCACTGAAATTTACTTAATTTTTTCCTTTGCTAAATTTGGAGAATTTAGCAAAAGAATTAGAATGTATGTTAATTGCCAACTCCTTACCATGGCTTCAAGTGAGCTTTAGGCTGGACCCTTGCTGCTCACATCTCTTCTCCCACGAAGAAGGTGAGATAGGGATTGTGGAGATGAAGAATTTTTTAAAAGCCATTCGAGCATTAATCTGAACAAAGGTTAAATGAGGAAACCATAGAATAGAAAAGCATATGCTCAGAAACCTTGTCAAAATGTTGATTCTCAGGCATTAAAAGTAAAAATGTGTAGAATTGTACAGGACCCAAGAAGTATATCATATCCAACTCCATTCCTAAAATGAACCCCCTTAATTTTGCTAACAAAATTCCAAATTATATAATGGCTTTTAAAAGCTGATAATAAGTTATGATTTTAGACTATTTTAGCAAATATAAATACAAGATTCTTTATTCATAAGACACTGGGTGACAAAGCACACAGGGTATTTGAAAATGTGGGAAGGAGGGTCTATGCATCTAATAACTACTCTTCATCTACTCGTGAAGATGATGCACACAGGTGGAGTGGGATGACTCTTAGGAAAAGGCAGTGTGCAACGCTGACAACTGAGCAGCACACACACACAGATGGAAGTGCTCTGATAAGGTTTCCTAAACACATTGATAGAGCCATTAGGATCGTAGACATTCGAGGCAATGAGAACTAATTGATGAATTGTTGTTGAGTGAACATGTTATTTTAATGAGACATATGAATATATTTGCATAATTAAATTGCAGCCAGAATCTTACAAGAAGAAATCTGAATTACAAAAACTAAAGAAATTCTTTATTATCTATCCGTTTTGAGTAACGGTGCAAAGTACTGTAATGGTACCAAGACAATGTCTATGACTTATTGGCAGCTGGAATCCCCTGGCACCTGAATGTTATTTAAGCACATGGGGGCAGTTTCTATGAATGAGGCAGTCGATTATCGGTCCTCAACACGCCCAACGAGAAGTCTGCTTCTAAATATCCTGGGCAAAAATTCCATGACAAACGGATCATTCCTTCCCAATAAACTGTAGATAAGCTGTGGGTTATCTGAAAACAGAGCCTTAAGTTCAATTAAGATTTGCTCTTAGCTAGTCTTAGTTCTTAGAAGCCTTGAAGTATAGGAAAGCTTAGGGTCTGTTCTCTGCCTTTAAAACCGTGAAATTCTCATGAGAGGTGGTCACCAACACGGGGACAATTCGCATGCGGCTGCAAGGCACTTGGGGAAGGAAATACCAGTGAGGGGAGATGTTGACAAGGATCCATCTCATAGAGAAGATGGGCCAAGAATTAGACCTTGGGGTGCACGCAGCATTTGCATAATTAAAGATACCCATTTCCATTAAAAATGCTGAGCAACCTGTAAATTCCAGGCAGGGCGGAGGCTGACCCTCTTGGACTCAGAATTCTTCAGCAAGAGAGGAGCTTCGAGGGCAGGATATACTGCTCGTGATTTAAGGATTTGGGCTATGTAAAGATGTTTTTGAATATTTGGAAATAAATTTCCGAGACTCATTCACACATTCATTTATTCGAAGTATTTATTGTGATTCTTCTGTATGCCAGATGGGATTTTAGAGTCTAGATTTAGTGCTATAAACAAACAAAGCTGAATGGACTTCTTGAAGCCTAACTTTACCTGTCATTACATAGGATAGCTTTGCAAGATCATACAGGTATGTTGTACTATCTTCAGATTGATTAATGCTTTGACATTTGCATATGTTATGAAACGATCACCTCAATAAATCTAGTAACCATCTGGCCCCATGTAATTATTACAGCATCATTCCTTATGCTGTACATTAGATTCCTGAGTGTTTTTTTTATTTAAAACAGGGGGGTGGACCTCCTAATCCCATATACCATTTTGCCCCCAACACACAACTCCTCCTATGGCCATTCCCTGGTTTTTGTGATCTGATCTCTTTTTCTAAGTCGTTCCTTTTTTGTTTGCTCATTTGTTTGTTTATTGAAGTACTTTTGACCTACAGCACCGTGTTAGTTCTGGTTCACAGCATGGTGATGCACTATTTCTATACATTGCAAAATAAATGCTATTTACCATCTGTCACCATATAAAGATACTACATTATTATTGACTGCATTTCCCACACTGTACGTTTAATCCCTGTGACTCATCTATTTTTTAACTGGAGGTCTGTCCCTCTGTCCCTCTCAATCTCCTGCACTTATTTCTCTCCCCCCAATGCCCCCTCTCAGTCAAACACATTTTTCATTTTCTTGGTTTTTTTTAGATTCTACATATAAGTGAAATTATGTGGTATTTACCTTTCTCTGGTTGCATTTCATTTAGCATAATACCCTCTAGGACTATCTATGTTATCACAAATGGTGAGATTTAGTCTTTTTTTTTTTTTTTGGCCCCATCTACTGCATATATAGGTCCTGGGCCAGGGATCGAACTCATGCCACAACAGTGACCTGAGCTACAGCAGTAGCAATGCTGGATCCTTAACCCACTGGGCCACCAGAGAACTCCAGTATTTATTCATTTTTATCATTAAGTAGTATTCTATTGCATGTATGTATTATTTCCTATTTTTCTGTGTATCTATCATTATGTGGGGTCCCTCTTGCCTCCTGCCTTCCAGGTGGCTCTCCAAGATCAGCAAGTCTGCCCAGCCCAGGCTATTTTCTGATATTTCCCCTATGCAGGAACTCAGAAACTGTGAGGTTTTTGTACACCCTTTATGAGTGAAGTCTCTGTTTACTATATCCTTTCATCTTTCCTAAACATAAGCCCCAGCATTTTCCAAAGCCGGAAGTTTTGAGGGTTCATCTTCCTGGTACAGGATTCCTGGGCTAGGGAGCCAGATCTGATGCTCAGACCCCTCACTCTTTGGGGAGGGCCTCTACGATGGTGACATGCCTCCTGTTTGTAGGTGGTATTGATCCAGGTGTGTTGGTTCTGAAGAGACCACATCTCTGCCCCTCCTATCCTTTCCATCATGGTTCCTTCTTTCTTCTCCTTTTTCTTTTTTGCCCACACAGAAATTCTGGCGCCAGGGATGGAACCTGCGCTGCATCTGTAACCAGAGCCACAGCAGCCAAAATGCTGAACCACCAGAGAACTCCTGTGGTTTCTTCTTTACGGCTTTAGTTGTGGACATCATTTCCAGCTATTTTGTAAGTCATTCTCATAGATTTGTTTTAATTTTGTTGTGTCCATGGGAGGAGGTGGGTTCAAGGTCTCCCTTCTGTGTCACCTTGACCACCTCCCTTCCCCTCAACACTTAAAATTGTGTTCCACGATTTCAGAAATTATATTTATACCAGGCAAAGCAAAGACTTTCTATACTTTGACTATAGAAGAATGTATAAAAAATAATACATGCTCTTGAGAACATAATTTCAAACTTGTATGATCCAGTGATCTCACTACAGGAATATACACCAAGTCAATCATTCCTCTTCATCTTGCTGTTACCGAACTGATTTCAGTATGCACCATTATCTTATTACTATTTAGTGCAAATTTCTTCTTCTCTTTCAATAATACTAGGACCTTAGAATTATTTAATCCCTTTGAATCCCATTTTTCATGTTAATGTTGCCATGTGTTTTAATTCCACATATTTTAAATTCCAAAGATTTAACTAGTTACCCATTTACTTCCACATTCTATTGATCTTTATTTTTTGAAGTATTCTCTTCAAGATACTGTCCTGCAGTTCCCCATGTGGCACAGTGGGTTAAGGATCCAGTGTAGTCTCTGTAGTGGCAGGAGTTAGATCCCTGGCTGGGTTACAGTGGATTAAGGACCCAATGTTGCCACAACTGTGGTATAAGATAAAAAAGAAAAAAAAAAGATTTTGTCCTTTTGTCTGAAGACTTCTCTCTAGTATTTATTAAGAATCTTGTTGTGATACATATTTTTTTCTCAGTTTGCATTTATCTAAAATATTTCTATATCATTTTAATTTTGAGAGATATTATTGCTGGGTAGAGAATTTTAGATTGATAGTTACTTTTTTTTCATTATTTTAACTTTTTATTTTCTTTGGTCTTTTATCCTCCCTGTTAAAATTCATATGTCAGTTTTATTTTTGCCATTTCAAAGATTTGTATTTGTTTCCCCCTAGGACTGCATTTAAGATTCTATCTTTTTGTTTGTTTTTTATCATTTTTGCTTTGATATAACACACTTTGGTTTCTTTTCTTTTTTTTTTTTTTCAGGAGTCTTTGTCCTTGCATTTGTATTTATCATTGCTCTCCAAAGCATCAAAGAGGATTATTACACAATTTTATTGAAGTATTATTGATTAGTTATAAAATGCATACATGTGTATATATTCATATATAATTGGTATACAATTTGTTTGTTATGCAATTATATGAGTATTAAAACCTACACAGAATCATGCAACCATAACCACAAACAGAATGCAGAATAGCTCAATTACTCCAAAAATCCCTTTGTAGTTAAGCTATCCCCCACCTCTAAGTTTTGGCAACCACCGACATGTTATCCATTTCTGTAGTTTTGCTTCTTACAGAATACCATATATGTAGAATCATACAACTTTCTTCATAATTTATATACAGATATTTTTTGTGTGAACATAAGTATTCATTTCTCCTAGGAGTAGAATTTCTTACATATGATGGATATTTAATTGAAAACTTGTTCCAGAATACTTGTACCATTTTGAATTCCCATTAGCAGTTATGGAAGTTCAAGTTGCTTAAAATCTCTACCAGTAGTTGGTATTGTCAGTTGTTTTGTTTTGTTTTTAATTTTAGCCATTCTAATATGTAGGTAGTAGTATTTGATTACATTTTAATGTTTATTTCTCTAATGGTTAATGATTGTTAAACAATTTTCCCATGTTTATTTTTAACCTTACCTCCTCTTTGATGAGGTTAGTACTACTTCAGCATCTTGTTTGTTCATTTTCTTATTGTTGACTTTAAAGATATCTTAATGTATTATGAATATAAGAACTTTGTCCAATATGCAATTTGTAAATATATTCTACCAGTGTGAACTTATCTTTTTTTCTGTTAATGATATATTTTGAAGAATGGAAGTTTTAAATTTTGCTTAAGTTTATCAATTTTTTTTCCTTTATGCACAAAGTTTTTTTTTGTACACTATCTACTATTCCTAACCCTATAGGCAAGAAGATTTGATAAATGTATTTGAATTTTAAATATTTATGTGTGTTAAGTTTATATCCATTACCAATTTTTAGTTAATTTATACATAAGATAAGAAGTTTAAATTCAGATTTGTTGCTTGTTTGTTTGTTTTGAATATGGATCCCCATTGTTCTAAATAATATCCCCATTATTCATTTGTTGAAAATGAATAGCTACTTATTTATTGAATTTCTTTGTAATCTTGTCGCGATTCAGTTGCTCACATTTGTGTGGATCCATTTCTGAACCTCTCATCTCTTCCACTGATATATGTGTTCATCAGGTCGTCAATACCGCACTGCATTTACTGGTATAACTTTCTAGTCAAGATCAGAGAATGTGATTTCTCCAATATTCGTTCTTATTTTAAAAAATTATTTTGTCTATCATCATAGGTCCTTTATTTTTCTATATTAACTGCATTAAACCTATAGAGGAGTTACAAGAAAACTGATTTTTTTTTTTTTTGCTCCTTCCATGGACCAGTACAGTATGTCTCTTTACCCTTATGTCCACTTGGAGTTTTCTGTTTGTGTACCTGCATATATTTTTTTTAGATTTATATCAGAGGATTTCATTATTTCATGAAATTTTTAAAATTTATATTTTATTTTATTTTAATTAATTAATTTATTTATTTTTGCTATTTTAGCACTGTACCCTTGGTATATGGAGGTTCCCAGGCTAGGGGGCAAATTGTATCTGCTGCTGGTGTACACCACAGCAACAGCAATGCAGGATCTGAGCCATGTCTGTGACTTACACCACAGCTCAGGGCAGTGACAGATCCTTAACTCACTGAGCTAGGCCAGGGATTGAACCTGCAACCTCATGGTTCATAGTTGGATTCGTTTTTGCTGCGCCACAATGGAAACTCCGGATTTTTTTTTTTTTTAATTTTGTTTTCCAAAATGTTCCTTTGCCAAAGAGATGGTAATCAACATTCTGGCTTCTTTATAACTTCCTCCTATAAAAATATTGTTTGCTGAGTTCCCATCATGGCTCAGCAGTAAGGAATCCAACAAGTATTCATGAGGTTGCGGGTTTGATCCCTGGCTCTGCTCAGGGCGTCAAGGATCTGGTGTTGCTGTAGCTGTGGTGTAGGCCGGCAGCTGCAGCCCCAATTGGACTCCTAGCCTATGCACTTCCATATGCCATGGGTGTGGCCCTAAAAAGACAAAAGAAAATGTATTGTTTGCAGGAGCAAATGCCGACTTTGGTGATGCAGTTCCTTTACTTCCTGGTGCAGGTTCCTTATCTTATTGCAAACCCGAGAGAAATGGCTTGCAGGGCCTACTTTGAAAAACTCTGCTTGAAAGCAAAACTTTTACTTACATGAGAAAATAGGAAAGCTTAAGTAATTTTTTAAAGTCTCATGGGTGAGGAAATTCCTAGAATGAAGCACATTATGAAATAAAGATAGAAAGAATAACTAGGATGGGGTCAGAGGAGCTTGCCTAGTTCTTTTGTGTTTGTTTAGTTTTGTTATTCGGGGAAAAGGGGCACCTCTGCAGATTCTTATCATGAGAGCTTTGTATATTAGAAAAGTTTCATACAAAATACTATCTGAGAAAGTGAGCCCTGAACAGTTTGAGGGTTAGGAGTGCCAACCTCTTTGTAGTCAGCAACCTTGTATAATTTCACAGCCCTTCATAGCCAGGGTCCTACCAACCCGGAGTCAACCAACCATGGCTCATGCAGTATGTAGCATGAAAAGAATCCCACGTACAAGTGGATCTGCACAGTTCAAACCCATGTTGTCCAAGGTCCAGTGCTAATTATATTATGACAGATTAGATTAGATTTAATCACATCCATATAGACAAATATGTGTATCTATTTGTCAATCAAGCACAACTCATCTTAATAAGATTCATTGAACTCCATTGACTTTTGAAGACTGTTCATTCCTTGGGGGCAAAAAGAATTGAATTATGAATAAAAATGATATCTCGTTAAAGCAAATTCCACATTCTTATTGAACAGTTCTGACAGAATAAAGTAAAACAGCTGATTCAAAATTCTTTCAGGTGAACTTTACAATGAAAATCTCTGTTAGAAAAGATATTATGAGTTAAGGAAAAGACTTTTACATTAAACGAAATGTTTTTGATACTGCTCAGAGAAACTAATTCAATTATTCAATTATTTGATTTACCCTAAAGTCTACAATTAGGTGGTCCATTATACTACTAAAGTATATATCTCTAAACTCTATTTCAACATTTCACTTCTATCTTCAAACAGAATTTAAAATGAACGCACTCCTGTCTGGCACTTAACACTATTTACCATTCAGTTCACAGACGTTAAGCCAGACTACGTGTCATAAATTGTGTCCAGATATGGAGGTTCAAAAACAGATGGTGTATGGTCCAGGTCCTAAGTAAACTGCTGCATTTTAGTGCAGTAAATAATAGTAATTTGGGTTTCTCGTTACCAGAAACTCACAGGTGATGAAGCCAAACAGCAAAATATCATAACAATGGAAGATGGAAACTATAGAAAAAATAACAAGGGAACATAGAGAAGGGTCTTTTAATTAAACAGATACACACATATGTGCCATATGTATATTATTTAATTATATTATATATATATATATATATATATATATATATATATAATTAAAGAGGGCGACAATCTACACTAAATAAAATGCATTTTATAAAAGCCTGGGGAAAAATCAGTTTTTGTGTTAGTGGAAAACCTATTTTAGCCGAAGGGATAAGTATATGAAAACACATGGGACCTTCATCCATGAATTAGGCATAGCCATGCTTTGCCAAGTGATGCGGACTTGATCCTGCTGATAAATGGTCACTAACACATGGTGCATAAACCAGCATGGTCAGGCTCACCTGGGCACTTGTTCGACACGCACATTCTTAGCCTCCGCATCAGATCTGCTGGATCAGAGGTTTGGGAGATGGAGTTCACTAATGCACATTTTAACGTGCTCTCCATGCGATCTGATGCTTCTCATATTTGGGGACTGAATTTTTAAATCAGGTGGATGACATAATGGAATCCAAATCATTGAAAGAAAATTCAGCCAACAGGGTAGGGGCTAATTGGCAGTGGTAATGGTTGACGGTGTGGAGACCTGTCCATTCCCCTGTTCTCCAGCACACAGACACCACGCAGTAAAGCACACCTCAAACCCCATGGGCATTCTTTTAGGATTTGGATCACATGCTATTTTCATACTTCCGGCATCTGGTTCAATATCTGACACACGGTTGGTGCGTAATGCATGTTTTCAGAACAAATGCTGCACAGTGTCTGTGACCGATAAGAATACCTTGGCCAAGCCAGAAACTAGAATTGACTTAGGACGAACGGGATTTTTTTATTGAAAACATGACCTTCTAGTCTAGGCTTCCCAACATAATTCATTTGTGGGGTTGGTGCACCCTGAGGCTCAAGGACACGCTCACAGCTCTTTCTGTGGTTTTACTGGGCCATCCTCAATGTTTTGCCTTGTAGCCTCCAGTTTTTCCCTCATTACTGCAGGAGGGGTTGTAGCGCCTCCCGGAAGCCGATCCTCACACAGCAATGCCTGAGGATAAGCAAAGGATGCCCCGCTCTGCGTTTTCTGCACTGGCAGCAAAATGCTCTAGAAATCAGCATCTCCCTTTCACTGCCAGCGATTTTCTCTAATTTGCTATTGACTAGCGACTATGGTCTGAATACTTGTGCCCCCTCTACCCATCTATTTACTGTAACCTCAGCCCCAAGGTGAGGCTGGTACCAAGGGGTGGGGCTTGGGGGAGGCGATTAGGGCATGAGGGCGGAGTCTATCTTAATGAGGTTCTGTTCTCATAAGGGAGACCCCTGCACCTTCAGCCACGGAGGACTCGATGCCTCTGAGACCCCGAAGAGGGAGCCAGTCCACTCAGCCAGCAGCCTGATTCGGGCCCTTCAACGTGCAGGATTGTGATAACTAAATTTCTGTCATTATAAGTCACCTGATCTTTGATAGTCTGCTCTAGCAACCTGGATTAACTACTAAGATGCCAAAATTGCATCATGCACTCAATTTCGAAGTGACTACAGGCTAAGGAATGAAATTGTCACTATTGCTTTAAACTCATCAAGACTCAACCCCGACTCTGTGGTTACCTTAGCCGACAGGAAACCAAAGCTTCAGAAACTAGAAAAAGTGGTGCGAGCAGGGGGTCATGGCTGTTGGACAGGAAACCAATAGAAACCATAGCAATAAGTCTATTTCAGAGGTTGTCCTGAGAGTAATGGGCATGAGCCCCACGTGTTACATGGAAAAGTTCTGTGCTGGAATGATTCATTAATAACCAATCCTGATGGAGTATCTGCCATGGACTTTGCATGGCACGAAGAGCTTTAGTGCTGGATCCCAACTAGGGTCCATGAGGAATGAGGATGAGGGTTCGATCCCTGGCCTTGTTCAGTGGGTTAAGGATCTGGTGCTGCCCTGAGCTGTGGTGTAGGTCACAGACACGGCTGGGTTCCTGCATGGCTGTGGCTGTGGTGTAGGCCGGCAGCTATAGCTCCGTTTTGATCCCTGGCCTGGGAACTTCCATATGCCTCAGGTGTGGCCTTAAAAAAAAAGAAAAGAAAAAAAAGGACAGGGTCTTACGGAGGAAGAGCCATAAACATGTGGCACCTCGGTGACTAACCAGCTTTCTCACGTCCACCGGTAGAAAGTCCATTTCCACTTCCCTGAGGCGATAGCTCTCCCTCACGTCTTTCTCCTCATCACCGTGTAAATAACGTTTCCCTTAGACAGAAACAGGAAATTATGCTCTTGGGCCTGTTGTCTCCCATTTTTTATTAAAGTGTAGTTGATTTACAGTGTTGTGCCAATTTTTGCTGTACAGCCTAGTGACCCAGTCATACATACGTACTTTCTTCTTCTCCTATTGCCTTCCATCACGGTCTATCCCAAGAGACTGGACAGAGTTCCCTGTGCTGTACAGTAGGACCCCATGGCTCACCCATTCTGAATGGAATAGTTTGCATCTTCTACCCCCAAATTCCCCGTCCATCCCACTCCCTCCCCTCCCCCTTGGCAACCACAGGTCTGTTCTCTACATCTGTGAGTCTGTTTCTGTTCTGGTAGACAGGGTCATCTGTGCCATAGTTGAGATTCCACATCTAAGTGATGTCGTACAATATTTGTCTTTCTCTCTCTGACTTAACTTCACTTAGGATGAGAATCTCTAGTTGCATCCATGTTGCTGCAAATGACATTATTTTGTTCATTTTAATAACCAAGGAGTATTCCATTATGTATATACATACCATGTCTTCTTAATCTATTCATCTGTCAGTGGACATTTAGGTTGCTTCCTAAACATCTTGGCTATTGTGCATTTATGAATTAAATGAAAAAAAAACTGTATCTTTGACATTGACCAGTCAGGGAATATTAGAATCTTTCTACCTTACTACCTGTGGGTGTAGGTGTTTACAGTAAACAACCTGTGTTTTCAGAACAGCCAAGACATGGGTTGTCTATTATTAAAGACCTCCACCTACAGGTAGTACGGAAGAAAGATTCTAATATCTTCAACTAGTCGATGTCACAGGTACACATTTGTTTTTCATTTAATTCATAAATATGCAACCCTCTGATGCAGGAATAACTATCCCCATTTTATTTATATATTTATTTATTTGTCTTTTTGCCTTTTCTAGGGCCTCTCCCGAGGCATATGGAGGTTCCCAGGCCAGGGGTCTCATTGGAGCTGTAGCCGCTGGCCTGCGCCAGAGCCACAGCAACATGGGATCCAAGCCACATCTTGGACCCACACCACAGCTCACGGCAACGCCGGATCCTTAACCCACTGAGCGAGGCCAGGGATCAAACCTGCAACCTCATGGTTCCCCATCGGATTCGTTAACCACTGAGCCATGACAGGAACTCCACTATCCCCATTTTATAAATTGAGGAGTGTATGGCTTAAGGCTCTAGCTACCTTGTCTTAGTTTATTACAGGGCTGTGGCGGGGGGGAGGTAAAGGAATTGAGCCTCTTGCTGATGGACCCCAAGCAAATGCTCTCTCCTTTAAATTACGGGGCTTACTGCATAGATCCATACGGGCAAACACAGTCAGACTTCCAAAGTGGCAAAGATGATATAGTCCAGCTCAAATACTGATCCTTGTGTTCGTAACTCTCATTGCCCAGCCCTCTCTGGAGCTGTCATTATAAATATGTCACCAAATCCCTTCAGTAAAGACTAATGAGGAATGAGAAGACAGCTCCCTAACTTGTTTTTAATGCACTTTTAAATACAGACTTCTATTTATATATATATATATAATGATGTTTTTTTCTGTTATAGCTGATTTACAGTGTTCTGTCAATATTCTACTGTACAGCAAAGTGACCCAGTCTCACATACATGTGTACATTCTCTTTTCTCACATTCTGATGCTCAATCATAAGTGACTAGACATAGTTCCCAGTGCTACACAGCAGGATCTCATTGCTAATCCATTCCAAAGGCAATAGTCTGCATCTATTAACCCCAAGCTCCCAATCCATCCCACTCCCTCTCCCTCCCCCATACTTCTCTTTTTATGCACTTGAAATAAGTGAGAGTTTCTCCCAGGCTCATGGTGGAGAAATGCAGACTTATAGAATTTGCTGGAATGTGTGGCATTAGCTATGGCCCCAGGCACCCCTGCCTCCAGTGTGGAGTCTCTCAGGTAAGCCTTGGTGGCTCCAGGAAGGGAGGCTGGGCGTTTTTTTTTTTTCCCAGCCTGTGTTTTTTTGTTTGTTTGTTTGTTTTTGTTTTTTGTTTGTTTTTTTTACAAAGTAAAATACATACACTTAAACACAATTACATTCACACAGATTATTATATCATGGATCTTAAGAAACAGATTAAGTGACTCCCTCTGGAGAAGTGGAATGGAAAATATGCTGAGACAAATGGAAATTTATTCTATCCTTTATCCCATTTTGTACGGCTTTCATCTTTACTATTTAGTATTATCTATTACATTTCAATTTTTCTTTAAAAATTAGCATTATATTAAAATTGTGTATATTATGCAACTAAAATTTATAAAGAAGAAAGCCTTATATACAATTAAATATTTTACATAGCATAATAAAAAGAATAACTTCACTGGTAAGAATAACAAAAATAATACACCCTCTGAAAATAAGTAAAATATAAAATGCATAAATTGGTTAGAATACAGTGTAACTATATAAATATGTCCTCACAGTTTGTTACATCTTATTGATTCCTCAGTAAAGGCATTACACCATTCTAGGTGATGTGATAAACAAGACATTATAGACTTTACATTGTACCATGGAGAGAAATGGTTATTAATAATACAATTGTAGAACTGTATTATTTAATTGTACAGTTGCATTATTTAATTATAATTATCATAAATTTTTTGATGGAGAGGAAATCAGAATCAGTTTTAAGGAGACTTCAGCATTCCAAGAATGATGTCAAATGACCTCCTTTATGGTGGATTATGCACTTATTGACTGTGAGATATATTTCTTCTCCAGAGATTCCTTGTTTGTGAATCAGTTGTAGATTTTTGGTTTGCAGTTATTCTGAAGTTTTGATATGAGTCTATATGTATATGAGATTGTTTTAAGTTGTTGTTATCTTAATTACAAGTTCATCTCCAGTGTCCTGCATTTGTACCCACATCTGCTTTAGACACTGTTTTGAACTTGGGTCCACAGAAACCTCTTCCTTCTATCTCATGAGGCTTTTGTCATCACCCCGGGCTGTGCAAACCTCACAAAAAGGAACACTGAAATGGTTCAACAGTCAGGATGTTGTTACCATTCAGCTCCTCTTACTCATCATCATAATCTGCACATTCTCCTCCACCAGCTTCAGAGAAATCGGTCAGGGGCTTATGATGATCCCGCCCAGTGCTGCTTTGTGACCTGCTTTGCAGACACTGTGTTGTATAATCTTCATAACAACGATATGACGGTAGTAATTCTCTTATTCCTGCTTTACAGATGAACAAACTAAAGTTTGTGGAGATTATAAACCTGCTAAATTTAAGGCTGCAGCTCACCCCTAGGTTTTGCTAGAGCTTTTAGCAAAATACAGCAGGCACTTGATACATCTGTATCAAATTTAAAAAATTAACATTGTCTGAGAACAGGGTGTTTTCCTCATTCTCCACAACACTTAATGATATGACATCTACAGAGAAGATATTAATAGTATCGATTTATATAACAAGTGTGAATGTCACATGGATGGGATGATGAGAGAAGCACATCTGCTTACTCAGGGCCAGGGCTCTACTTCTCAGGGCTAGAAGTTCTGAACTCTGTCACCTCTTCTCTTTCAATCTAAGGTTATTCCTAACAAGACCTGATTTTATCCATCTTCAGAATATTTGCAGACCTACCCCTCTTTCCTTCTTAATTCCTTTGCCTTCCCATGCAAGAATAATTCTGCATGATCTTGATCACCTTTGTGTGAATTCAGAGGGTATCTACTGAGTAGGTGTCTGCAGACAATTGAGCTGTAAAAGTCATTGAATGCAACCTTATACCCATGTGTTTGCAGTGTTACAGTATTATTAATTCCCTTAAGACACTGTCTATGTAAATTATGATAAACCTACTGATTAGTAATGCAGGTAGCATCTCATACATGGTAGTAGGTCTGTGAATTTTGCAATGCTTAGGTGAAGTGACAGGTATGTCTACTGAAGTATCAAGAAAGAAAACTATTTTCAGATGACCCCATGTTGGGTTAGTAGAGAAAGTTCAAGGGGCAGTCTTGATACATGGAGGGAGGAAAGATGGAGGGAAGTAGCAGGTGGTGACAGTGGAGAAAAAGATGACTGGACATTCCCTGGGGTAGCACAAGACTCTAGAAAGCTATAGCCTTTGGAACCAGTGGGTTTAGGATTTCAAAGTCTGTCATTTTCTTTTTTCTTTTCAGGGCCACACCCATGGCATATGGAGGTTCCCAGGCAAGGGGTCCAATCTGAGCTGCAGTTGCCAGCCTAAGCCATAGCCACAGCAATATCAGATTCGAGCCACGTCTGTGACCTACCCCACAGCTCATGGCAACGCCAGATCCTTACCCCACTGAGCAAGGCCACAGATCAAACCTGCAATCTCATGGTTTCTAGTTGGATTTGTTTCTGCTGCACCACAGTGGGAACTCCTTGTCATTTCCTAAATGGTGAACATTGGCACATTACTTTAAATTCTCTGTTTCAAGTGTCCCTTACATGAGAAAACTTATCAACCTCACTGTAAATTGTTAACATTAAATAGATTCTAAATTAAAGGAGGCGGAGATCTTTCAGTCAGCAGCAGGGTAAGCTATAATAGATCTACCTTCCTTCATTTTTAATGTATGAACACTTATATAAGAATTTTGTCTTAAATTATTTCAAAATTTTTAAATGAATAAAAACTCCAAAAATGTCTTCCTATATTTATAATCGTGATTTTCTGAACCTGAGGTTAAATATTCTTGGGACTCACCAAGGCAGTGAGCCCTGCAGGATAGGGCTGGAAAAGACCTCTGCATGCACGTGGGCTGTCTCTTCTCCAAGAGTGACCTTCAGGACACTAGACAGGAGGAGAAGTGTTTCCTGCACATTTGTTGGGGTTATAGTCACAGTTACAGCATAAATCCATTTCATGGGCAATAAAATTGTTAGTGATTTTTTTTCTCCAAATTTTTGTTGATTTTGAAATTTTCTTCTTCCTTCCTTTGTTTCTTTCTTTTTCTTTCTTTTTCTTGCTCTTAAGGACCGAAACTGCCACATATGAAAGTTCCCAGGCTGGGGTTGAATCAGAGCTATAGCTGCCAGTCTACACCATGGCCACAGCAACTTGGGATCCAAGCTGCATCTTCGACCTACACCACAGCTCACAGCAACGCTCGACCCTTAACCCACAGATTGAGGGCAGGGATCAAACCTGCGTCCTCATCCATACTAGTCAGATTGATTTCCACTATGCACAAAGGGAACTCCAATTTTGAAATTTTCAAACATAGACTAAAGTTGAGGAAAGAATCCAAAGAACAAGAAAGCAAAGGTATCTGGACTTAAACTCAAAATATTTGACCATACTTGTTCTAGCTCTTGATTTACTTATATATATATATATACTTTTTTTATAAAAAGTATATATATATATACTTTTTTTTGTACTGAATAATTGGAAGGCAAATTATACAGATGACAGTCCATGGCTAAAAATAAAATAATTACTTACACTAATCTCGTTATCATTCTTAAACCATAAAACACTAAGTATAATTATTTTACAAGGTGTAATGTCCAGACCAAATTCAAATGTTCCAATTATCCAAAGTGTATTTTATGCCTGCTTTTATATTTATAAACAAGGGTCTAACTAAATTTCACTTGTTGCATTTGATTATTATTTCAGTTTAGATAATAAACCTCAAACATAACCCATTTTTATTTATAATTATTTTGCCCGATATTGCAATTTGAAGTGCCCAAGCCCACAGTCTTATAGAATATCTAACTTTTTGAGTTTGAGCATTTTGTAGGTATTTCTCTAACCTCTCTATTTCCTGTAAAGTAGAATTTAGATTACCTGCTTGGGATCCCGTTATAATAGTTGGGAAGAAATACTTCATAAGTGGTATGGATTTAATCGTGCCCTCCCAAAAAAGAAATAAACCTAGTATTTTAGAATGTAACTTTCTTTGGAAGTTGAGTCTTTGCATAGGCAATTAGTTAGGAAGAGGTCAGAGGTAAGAAGAGTGGACCCAGGTTCAGTCTGTCTGGTATCCTTATAAAAAGATGTCCCTGTGAAGACATAGACACACAGGATATCCATGTGACATTGAGGGCAGAGATTGGAGGGAGGTGGCTGCAAATTAGGGAAAGCTAAGAATTGCTGGTAGCTGCCAGAGGGGGAAGGAAGGGTTATTCTGTAAGTTCAGAAAAAGCCTGGTCCTTGGAGTTCCCATTGTGGATCAGTGGAAACAAACCCAACTAGTATCCATAAGGATGCAGGTTCGATCTCTGGCCCTGCTCAGTGGGTTAAAAGATCCTACGTTGCTGTGAGCTGTGGTGTAGGTTGTAGACGTGGCTTGAATTTGGCGTTGCTGTGGCTGTGGTGTAGGCCAGCAGCTGTAGCTCTGATTAAACTCCCAGCCTGGGAACTTCCACATGCCGCAGGTGTGGCCCTAAAAATAAAAAAAAGGAAAAAAAAGAAAAGAAAAAGAAGGAGCCTGGCCCTGCAGGCACTGGGACTCCAGACATTTATGCAACCCTGTTCACAGCATTGGATCAAGGCAGCTCTCAGAAACTAACGCTGCAGCGAGAAGAGGCTATGCACATGAAATTGCATCACATTGCAAGGCTCGGGTTTTCAGATGCCTCGCTATTGACTCTGCTACTTTGATAAATTGGTCAAGGCTGCACCATTGTTTTTGTTTTTTTGTTTCCTTTCCAATTAACAAGTTGTTCCTGTGACTAACCCTTCCTACTTTGGAAATACCCTTCCCTACAAGCCTTCAGTGGGTGACCTTAGCATCGATTAATGATTGATGATCCTTGACTGAGTCAATTATTTTCTTTGGGGTTGAAACATGGTGTTTTCTAATTCCTTCCACATTTATTGAATTGTTCTTTGTGAAACCAGAAACTTTTGCTCTTGAACTGAGACTGAACTACTATGGTTCTGCCTAAAAAAGCAAGAAAAACATTTAGTTGTCACCAATAATGAAGCCAAATGATGTGCTCCCCCCACCCCACCCCAACCTCATGTCTCTGTGAACACATGGCTTTTTATTGATTCAATGTGGTCCAAAAAACTGAAGTGAGCATTCATCTTGGATGCTGTAATTATCCTGTATTTGGCCAATAAGAGCAATTTCAACCTCACTTCTCTGTCATGTCCATGTACCCTCCTTGGTCTTGGGGACTTTGTTTTCTAGCAAAAGTCATTTCTGTCCTTCGTGGGCCCAGATTCTCTCCAAGTGTTTCTTGTTTCCTTTGCTGGAAAATGGTATTTAGTAACAATGCTTTAAATTCTGTTGGTTCCCACTGCTTCTAAAGTTTATTTCTTTTAGGACCTCTGGTAGAGAGAGCTAGGGAACTTACTTTTTATGAAAGAACCTGAGCTTATAGTCATATTTACAATTCCAATTTAAAAATTCAGGGTTTTTTCCTAACTTCTCTGATATTATATCTTTTTACCTCTCTGACACTGGAAATCTCAATTCCTTATAACTTTAACCTCCATTCTTATATGTTATATGAGATGGATTGACATTTGTTCTAGTTTATTGATTTTTTTTTTAGATACACTGATATTTCCATCACAAAAGTTTTGCATATTTAATTTTATTCTTATTTTTTAATTATTTTAACTTATAAATGTTTTTCCTTATATTTTCTACCTTATGATAAAAAATATATTTTAAGAGTGCTTACAAGCTTATTATTGTTTTATCTTCCAGTTTCATTGAAGCATTTATCCTTCAGAAATTTTCTTATTTATCTGCATTTGGTTTTTATGCAGCAGAATCAAAAGTGCTAGTTATTAAATAGATATTTTAGTTTGTTTGTTTTGTTGCTGTTGTTGGCATTTTCCCCTTATAGCTTTATTCCATTTGTTCTTTTTCTCCTCTTTTTTTTTTTGTATGTCTGCCTACCAAACATGAGAATTTACTTAATTTGGATTGATTGTAATTACTGAATAAGTTTATCCTGTTTAATTCATTTTCTTTTTTTTTCTATCTTTTTACTGGTTATTAAACTAATTTAAAGTTCCAGCTTAGTTCCTTTGCAGCACATCAGGTTAAGGATCCAGTATTGTCACTGCAGTGGCTTGGGTTCAGTCCCTGGCCTGGGAATTTGCACATGCCACAGGTGCAGCCAAAAAATAAATTAATTAATTAATAAAAATAATAGTAGCTTAAACTGTCAAACTCTAAAATAAATATTTTAATCTTTTTATTATAAAGTATAAGGGTATTTTAATTATTTAATTATAGTGCAAAAATATCTTTAAAAAGCCTTAACTCTACTACATTAATATTTCAAAGTTGACTCTAAGGCCCTTGCAATTGATTTAAGTTTTCCTGATCGCAAATAAAAATGAATGAGCACATAGAACCCTTACTTTGCAAAATTAATGATTTCAAAATATCCCTTCTTTACAATCAGTAGCTCAGATCTTTGTGCCTTACAAGAAAATGTCCCCATAATAACAAAAAGCTTATGTTCTGCAGATCACAGTTCTAGAGCAGCTTCTCACAGATGTCTGAGTATTCTGACCCTGACCCTGATTATTGGTTAGGACATAAAAGCGACCCTTGAGGGATGATGAAGTTGAAAAGGGCTGAAGTGCTTCAAACTGATAAGAGTTTGAAGACCGCAGAATGTAAGAAGGAATTCTTCTCGTGGCTCGTCAGTCAGGAAAATTCGCAGATGTCCGGCATGTTTAAATTTGCTTTTCTGTAGCACACTGTGGGAGTGAATAATCATCCCAACACGCTGTTCTGAGGCAAAGGAAGGTGCCACAAAGAAAGTGGCCATCAAGAGCTGCCCGTGGACCCTGAGGACTGCCTCAGCCCTGGGAAGTGAGCCCAGCCAGAGGCTCTCTGACCGCTGAGTAGCGTTAAGTGAAGCGCACTGAAACGTTTCTCTCTCTCTTCAGTAAGACATTCTGGCGATTTGCAGACATGCCCTTGTCTTTGCTCTGGAATCCAAATGATCTTTAATTCAGTGTCTAGAAGCAAAGACAGTTTGTTTCTTAGGAAGAAAGACACTGTCCTTCCGCCTCTGGATGAAGTGCGAGAGGGAGGAGGGGCTGGTGATCTTTAAAAGCAGTAAACTGTGAGTGCAGAGAAAATGATGCCGTTCCTGGCAGTGTCTCCAGTGACTTATGCAGTCAACATGCATTTGCAGAAAACATGCTATCTTTTACACCGTGTTGGAATTGCAAGAGGTGGTTATAAGGCACTACTTCATATGCTTTTCATTTTGTTGTTTTTGGTTTCAGCATAGAGGATTTGGTTTCTTGGTAACACATATTGGCAAATTAATAGGTACAGATAAAACCTCCCATAAATATTCATTATATCTCATTACTGCAAATTAATGAGATCTTTTAAAATTAAGCCTAGTCGCATTGGGTGCTGAGACTCTTGTTTTAATATATGATGCTCAGAGATAAATTAAGATCATGTAAATGACAGAGCTCACTGTGAGAAAATTTTTTTTTTCTTTGTCTTTTTGCCATTTCTTGGGCCACTTTCCCGGGCATATGGGGGTTCCCAGGCTAGGGGTTGAATTGGAGCTGTAGCCGCCAGCCTACGCCACAGCCACAGCAACGTGGGATCCGAGCCGTGTCTGCAACCTACACCACAGCTCATGGCAACGCGGGATCCTTAACCCACTGATCAAGGCCAGGGATCGAACCTGCAACCTCATGGTTCCTAGTCAGATTCGTTAACTACTGAGCCACAATGGGAACTCCCTGTGAGAAAATTTTAGATAAGCTTTATAAGGAATGATTTGGGCTGATTATTATTACCTGATTTTAGAAACGAGAACTTCTCTTTACGTCCATATGCATCTGATCTTCCATAGTAACACCTTAATTCTTCTTCTATAGTACTACAAAGCAAAGAACTTTATATAAATGTAGGCTATATAATGCACTTCGGCAATTCAGAAAGGAAGTCTCTACTTAGAAGTGTACTACGTGATAGGTCAGCATTTAGAATTAAATATGTTTTTTTCCTCTCCAAATAAAGATTCATTTTCTCCCACCTGTATTAGGAACCTGCAAATACTTGAGGTTTTTGTGTTTTTGTTTTGTAAGAAAATAAATGCATGCAGCTTAGGATCAATCTATAAACCCGTGAGAGCACTCTGGTGAACCATGTGTTTCTCAATGCCACTGAGTAGGAATCATGCAGCCTTAACTGTCCCGGGTACCCTAGTAACCAGCCCACACAGTGAAGGGCCTCACTGTCACTGCCTGCTTAGAATCCGAGAAGAACTTGCAGATTGCATTTGAATTAGATCATTTTAATGTACCTTGGTTCGCTCATCTTTTCAGTGTTGTGTTTTACCCTAAATCCTCATTTTGCTGTTTATTGATTGGCCCCCAAGAGGTTCTTGAGTTCTTGTTTTTCTGATGTTGCTATGCTATCATAAAGGAAGACTTTTTTCTAAGCTTCTCCTTGTAACCACCTTGGCGTGTTCTCTCAGCGGGCACCAAACAGGGAGAACAGCCTCAGATGGGAACAGGATAATGTCCCAAAGGCACAGATCATTAGACCCAATTCTTTAGCCACAACCATCAAAGATTTGGTTATCTGATTGAACTGATCTTTCAGCTCACTACACCAAAAACAGATTTGGCCCAAATTGAAAAATGTGAAGGGTCACATGCTCTAAAACTTAGAATAAATTCTTTTGACCTTTTTATACTTTCATTTCCTCATCTGAAAATGGAAATTCCTCTGTTAGATAATATCTGAGTTAATCTCTAGCTATAAAATGTATGATTCTAACCATATATAATATTAACATTACATATAATATTAATATTTTCCAGGCAATATCATTTTCATATGTTTTATTAAGTTTACTAATCAGATGTCTTCTAGAACAAAATGATGTTTACTGTTTAGCAGTTAAATATCTGTATCCCTCATTCATTAAATTTTGCTTAGCCAGCAACCCTGAAGCATAAGCATGTGAGGTAGAAGCTTTGTGTGTTTTTGAACTCTGTGTCTAAAGGGCTCAGAACAAGTACAAGTGCACAGTAGGCACTTGCTGAATAGAATGAGTGAGCACAGGGCATCTACAGAAGACTCAGAGATAATTACACCTGGTCCCTTTTTACAAAGCATTTATAGTGAGGTGGGAATGGTGAGAAAGTTACAAAAGCAGCTGTTGTATAAAGTATTGAACAGTGACCGTCGTGAAAGTGATGGGGCACCGTGGAAGTGGAATCAGTTCAGACCACAAGCCTCCCACCCCGACCCCCAAGGAAAGCTTTTCAAGAAGAAGGTAAGTTGGGCTTGGAGAAAAGCAAATCCTTGAAGTCCAGACTGAAGAGTTTGAAATCCGGGATAAGACGTGTCTCATATTCTTTATTTTTGTTGTTTTGTTTGATATTATTTAGGGAAAAAACAATCAAAAGTATTTGTGGAATGCTGCTGAATGCGCAGATCGGTATGGGGTGAAAACTGGCATTTCTATCATGTTCTGTCTCTTTGGGCATGAGCGTGCTTCGTCTTTCATTTTATGCAGGCTTTCCTTAACTTTTTAAGAAATGTCTAAAAGGTTGATGACTCTCCATAGTAAACTTACATATGTGTTTTAAAATATATTGACGGTTACGAATGAAGTTTTTCTATTGTGAATATCAAACTCCTCAATGTAAAAGTCCAATTACCTTCAATTAAACTTGTGGGGTATGCAATCTAGCCCAGCTTCCGAATTAATTGCCGAGATTCATCTATAGAATTGTTGGTAATTCCTGCATAGAGAGTCATACAATTTGTATAATGGTAATTTTGAACTGTTTCAATTCTCAAACATTAAATACAATTTCTGTTTCCTTTTTGCTTACCAGGAAAACCCATATTTGCTCAATAGAAAAGTTGAACTGGAAGTACTTTTATTGTTTCTGACTATATTAAAATTGTATTTGTTTTTAATTTTGTTTCCTGTGCATCCTTTATTGTTTATGACAGGGCTTTTCTACCCATAGATTTTATTATGAGGTTTTATTAGGCATTGTCTTCTATTGCTTGAATCTATTTTAGAAATTCGTACTTTTCAAAAAAGCTGTCGATGTTGCCTGGATTTTAAAATGTACGGGTGTGTGTATTTCATAATATTCTCTTATCTTTTGAGTCTTTATTATATGTAGTGATAATTCCTCATTTTCATTTGCAATGTTGTTTACTCACACATTTTCTCTGTTCTTTCCTTGACTGGCATGGCTAGAGGTTTGTCAATTTTATTACACTTTCAGAACCTCAAATCTAGTATTGTGAATTCTCTGAACTGCATCTTTGTTTTCTCTTTTATGAATCTCTGCTTTTTCATACTCATTACTTCCTTTCTCCTATGTCTCTGAGTTTACTCTGTCGCTGTTTTCCTTACTTCCTGTACTGAATGCTTGGCCTATTCATTTCCAGCCTTTGTTACACCCCAACGTAAGCAGATATGCTTTAAATATGCTCATAAGACTCTCTTTAATTTTATCTGCTGCCTTAACCCTGCTGTCTTTGGTAGGTAGCACTTTTATTATTATTTATTTGTAAGTATTCTATAACTTTAATTAATATCTCACACATGATATTTAGGGGTATGTTGTTAAGTTTCTGAGTGTATATTTTAAAGCTGTGATTCTCAAAATATGATCTCTAGACCAGAAACATAGCATCTAGAGGGAACTTACTGGAAAGGCAAGCACCCAGCCTCATCTTACACTGATCAAATCAGGACCTAAGGTAGAGGGACAGAAACCTGGGATTTAAAGAGCTTTCCATGAGAGCCTGAGGTACACCAAAGAATTTTTACATCATTTATTTCAAAAGTAATTGTTTGCGATCAGAGTGTACACTCTGAACCATCGCGACTTTTTGTCGTTTCTCTCTGCCTTAAAAACCAGTCCATTTTCACAAATGTTTCTTGTGTTCTCTGAAGAAAGTGTCTTCCTCAGTTGCTGACTGTGCTAACGTGCACACTTGTCATAAGAAGATGGCGAATCATGTTTTTCAAATCTGCTCTATCTGATTGGTTTTTGCATTCCAGTCTATCAATTACTGAGAGATTTATAAAAACCTCTGGCACAATGGATTTTCCAATTTCTCTTTTTTATTCTGTCCATTTTTTGCTTCACAACTTTGGAAGATATACTTTGGTGTGCTTTTCCTCTTCCTTTTCAAAAACGATTTTATCGAGATATCATTTCCTTACCGTAACGCCCACCCATTTAAAGTATACAGTTCAATGAGTCTTAGGACACTTAAACAGTTAATTTTTATAGGGTATGTTTCATATACTTCAGTAAAGTCTGTTAAGCATGCGTAGAAACCTAAATCTAATCACGCTAATCTGATTTTAGCATCGTTTTATCATCTAAAATGTCTAGCAGTCACTTCCTGTCCGCTCCACCAAACACTAGATGACTGTCATTTGTGCCTGGAGATTTACCTATTCAGGATATTTCATATAAAGAGGGTAATGTGAAATGTGGGTCTTTTGGCTGGCTTCTTTCACTTAGTATCGTGTGTTCAAGGCTCCCCCATATTGTAGAGGGTATCAGTTATTCATCCTTTTACATTGTCGGGTAATATATTTCCTAATGTACTGTATTTTGTTTATTCATTCATCAGTCGACGGATATGTGGGTTGTTACTAGATACTATGACAAATAGTGTACAGTATTTTGTGGACATATGTTCACAGGTCTCTTGGCCTTTTAGTGGAGCTGCTGGGTTACATGATGACCCTGGTTTAGGATCCTGAGGAACCACCACTCTCAGTCTTAACCTGCAACTGTTTTATATCACCATATTCCGTTCGTGTCTACACAAACTGAGACGTAATGTAAACACCAATCATTGTTACTAGATTGGTGTTACAGCCACCTACATCCTGATCAAACCACACGGCTTCGTAGGGAGAGTGTTTTCAGTTCAAGTGTAGGGTCAGTAATTTATTAAACGTATTTGTCAAGTGTCTAATCTATAAAGGTATTTAGTTAACCAATAGATACCCGTGCCTTCCTCATAGAGGTTACAGTATAACACATCCATCTCATATGTCCCTGTGTAAGTAACTAATCACTTCTGGTTACAAAGTTGTTGTTACGGTCGGATTGTAAGTGTGGTGATTTTCCATCAACTCCTAATGAGCGATACCTCTGGAGTGTCTCAACTTCACATGCAGTAGAGTTTCACAGATTGGTTTCGTTGAGGGTAGCATGCATATCGTGCCACTATATTTCTTAACCTTATCCCATGTGCCATCCAGATTTCCAAGACCAAACACATTTTATGGCAAAATACAATTGAGTAGCATTTTCCATTGTAAGATCATTTACTCTGTATCAGATTATTAACTAGATTCTTTGTGTGGATTATTTTTGTTAAATCCTCACAATAATCCCCAATTGACAGATGGTGGAACAAAATTTAGGGAAATCAGATAATTGCCCAGGGTTACATGGGTAGTACATGGTGGGTCTGGGATTCTAATTCAAAGGGCGGTCTGACCCAGGACCTGTGATCTTAATCAAAGATGCTATGCTGTCCTCAAACGTACATACGCAGTTGTTCATAAGCAAACTTCAGACCAAGCAGTTTCTGCTGTAGTTCAGTGGGTTAAGAACCCAACTAGTATCCATGGGATTGCCAGTTCAATCCCTGGCCTCACTCAGTGTGTTAAGGATCCAGTGTTGCTGTGAGCTGTAGTATAGGTCACAGATGAGGCACAGATTCTGCTTTGCTGAAGCTGTGGCATAGGCCGGGAGCTGCCGCTCCAATTTGACCCATAGCCCAGAAACTTCCATATGCTGAAGGTATAGCCACACAAAGAAAAAAATAATAATAAAAAATTTTAAAAACTGCAGACTGAAATATTGGTGATAAATTAGAGATTGTAAATTGAAGTTAATTTTTCCATTCCCAATATTCCAGAAGTCATGCAATATTTTTTCTCTTTATTTAATGGTTCATATCCATGTTTTATTTTGATCATCATAATATAAATTTGTAAATATATATATGGAGACCCTCACTTACATTTCAACCTGAGATAGAATATTTTGTGCTCATCCTGGGCAAATAATACTGGAAAATTTTGTTCAAGTTTCCAACAATGAGTGGTTGGCTGGGGACAAAGCATGAGAGGATTTTTTTGTATCAACTTCTTTGTTTGGTAGAGTAAGAATGTTTTCTCAAACCAGGGTTGAGAACTCTGCATACTGGGAGTGTGGACACATAAAGTACTTCATGCTGCCTGAGAAAATTCAAAGGCAGATTCTCAAATTACTGCCAGTTGCAGCCTATGGCTAAATAAAGGCTCTGACTAACAAGACAGCTTCATGCTAATATATACTCTTAAATAGTAAAAACTCATCAGTATTATTTTTTTTCATTTCCTAAAATTATTATGCTATATATCTTGCCTCCTCTTGCTGTTTATGTCTATGAATGTTGAAAGCAGAGTCTTCCCAGCTTGTAACTAATTCACCTTTTTTCAGGGTTGGCATATCTGCTAAAAGGCATAGCCTTTTTCCTTTTCCTTCAAGGCAGCAAGCAGTGATTAAAGATAAAAAGTAGGCTTCATAGAAAATAAATAAAGGGCTCCACAGACCCAGTGGCCCCCACAAAATGTCATTTAATCTTATAGATGTAAACCCATTAGAAACATTCAATTTTCCTTAAAATACAGATTATTTTTTAATTGAGAGAGCAGAGCTTTGCCAAATGCTTCAAGGTTGTGTCAAACCAAGAGATATTTGAAAGCTATTTTCAGCACCTGATAAATAGTTGCTTTTCTCAGATTCGGTGATGATACATTATAACATAATTCTTACATCTTTTATTTGTGAAGAGAGAAAAAAGTGAAAGGCAAGGCATAGAAAACATACTGGCTGGGTGAGAGTAAAGAACAGGTCATTCATCTCTCAAAAACCCTGGGCTCATTTGGAAAAAGCTAGTGATTGGGTTTTGTTTCATTTCTCTAACCCTGGGATGCAGAATTCCTGGACACTTCATTGAAAGAACAATGATGAATATGCATCTCTTTCTTTCGTGACTCCCTCCTGATCATCCGGCTTTTATTCCCCAAACTTACTGTTGTTTCCTGATTTAATGGAGTCTAACTTGGGGAGGACAGTAATATTCTGATGTTTGACCAGGATTTTTTGAAATGAGGGTTACAAATTATACAAAGGTTGTGGAAACTTGGATAAATAAAAGGAGTCTCAAAAAAAAAAAAGAGAGGAATAAAACAAGAAATAAATATGACTAATTTTTCTGTGTGAATAGGTTTGGTGGTCAACACTTTTGAGGAAATGTAAGCAGTAATGAAATATAACAACATTTTAAAAAAAATGAGTCATTTTGGGAAATACATAGTCTTGCAGAAACATCCGGTGTTCCTAACACATTTTATTAATGCATGATTTTATTAACACATATGTTTCAGAGCAATTTCATTTTCACCATTTCTTTTTTGCCTCAGGCCAGGCAGCACCTCAGAGCATTGGGGTGTTTCCTAGGTGTTATTAGCACGCTAGTACTTGCTTTGGAGTCTGAGCCTGGTGACCTGTGGGAAAAATCTGTTTGGACATCCTGTAGAATTTACACGTTTAATGAAGACAAGTGTGGCCAATGTCTCCAATGGATCTTTAAGAAACGTGTAGGGTCCACCACTTAGGAAGCATTCTTTTCATCCTTAGGGTGTAGTTTGCATTTTATTTTTTCAATATTTTATCTTATAGATATATTTCGGATTCATATAGAATGGCTATGATAATGGTTATAGGGCCTCGGCATCAAAGTATGTGTTTAGGGCCTGGCTCAACCATACAGACGGTGGGCTAGTTCCTTATTCCTGTTCACTGTCATGTACCCATTTATGTAATCATATTTGTTTTTCATAGTTATTAGGCAGCAGTAAAACTTCTTGGGCACAGTTATTATTAGAATTACATGAGGTTACATTTAGGGAAGGTGGACATATGCACTTATATGTAAATGCGTATACTCTGTATATTGTTCATTTTCCATAGGAACAGAGGTGGTAGTGTTGCCAAACTTTCCACTTCTACATAGAACTTTTCCAGTCCCACAGGTACATATAATTTCACTTTCTTTTAAGCCATCGCTAACGGCATCCTGGAAGGATGCCAAGCTTGCCTGAACAGAATCTACAAGGCCTTTCCCATGTCTGCCTGCCATTTAGTCCTAAAAAAGAGCCGTATGCTTTTATTTTTGTTGTGGAGGGATATCGTATCCAGTATCAAACTCTGTTCTAAATAGATAGTCAACAAGAACCTGTACTATAGAGCTCAGGGAACTGTATTCAATGTCTTGTAATAACCTATAACAGAAAAAATCAGAAAAAGGGTATATGAATGAATCACTTTGCTGTACACCTAAACATTGTAAAATCTACTATAGTTCAATAAAAAAGTACATACAAAGGGAAATTACAAGTAACTACAAGAATATATTCTATTGTTGCATAATAAATCCCTCCCAAACTGAGTGACCTAGGACCACAAATATCAGTTAATATTGTTCAAAATCCCGGCAAGCACCTTATGATGCTGCAGTCAGAGGAGGTTGGAGTGAGGTCATCTTGAAGTTTCATTAGCATATCCAGCGACTTGGCCTGGAAGACTCACGGTACGGGGACAGGCAGAGCTCCTTGGTATCTTTTCCTGTCTCCATGTGGTACTGTTCTTCACATGACCTTCCCAGCATGGAAGGTCAATAGAATAACTGACTTTCTATGTCTTGGCTTAGGGCTGCTGTAGTGCAAGAGCCAGGAGGGAGAGGGATGGGAAGAATCTCTATTATTCCTATGGTTGACTTGGGAATCATGTACTGTGACTTCTGCCATGTTTTATTGGTCAAGGTAATAACAAAATTCGACCTAGGAGTTCCCATTGTGGCTCAGCTTGTTACAAACCCAACTAGTATCTATGAAGATGCAGGTTCACTCCTGGGCCTCGCTCAGTGGGTTAAGAATCCAGCATTGCTGTGAGCTATGGTGTAGTTCACAGACCTGACTGGGATCTGGATTTGCTGTGACTGTGGTATAAAGTGGCAGCTGTAGCTCCAATTCAACCCCTAGCCTGGAACTTCCATACGCCACACCTGCAGCCCTAAAAAGCAAAAACAAACATACAAACAAAAACAAAAAAAAGTGAGTCTGTCTAGATTCAAAAGTAGAAAATATGGACCCTACTTCTTGATGGAAGGGTATTAATGTTACAATGAAAGAGCTTGTGGCATTGATTGCAGATTTGTTTGTTCACATTTGGAAAATAAAAACTCTTACAGATATGTGTGTATATATACATACTGTATAGTGTATAAACATACTGTAAAATTATTCAAGAGATAGTTATTAGTATCCCTTTCATTAAATCATAGACACTCAGGTTTATGTGGATCTTTCTCTCTCAATGGACTGGATTTCATGGAAGCTAATGCCTCATTTGAAGATATATGGTATACCTGCAAAAAGTATACGTACATGGAGGCACACAAAGACAATACAATTTCCCTTAAGTGGCCCAACAGTGGACTTTTTTTTTTTTTGTCTTTTCTAGGGCCGCACCTGCAGCATATGGAGGTTTCCAGGCTAGGGGTCTAATTGGAGCCATAGCCACCAACCTACACCAGAGCCACAGCAATGCTGGATCCGAGATGCATCTTCCACCCACACCACAGCTCATGGCAATGTCGGATCCTTAACCCACTGAGCGAGGCCAGGGATCAAACCTGCAACCTCATGGTTCTTAGTTGGATTCATTAACCACTGAGCCAAGACAAGAACTCTGAATCTTTTTTTTTTTTTTTTTGTAATTTCTTTGAGTATAGTTTACTTACAAACCTGTGCTAATTTCAGTGGCACAGCAAAGTGAATCAGTTATATATACATATACATGTATCCATTCTATTTCAGAGTCCTTCCCCATATAGGCTATTACAGAATCTTTCTATTTATATATCAGGCTCCAAACCTTGCTACAGTAGATTCAGCATATTTAAATTACTTCTCTCTTTATTTGTCTCCCTCCTAAGAGGTGAAAATAGGCTATTGTTTGCATAGATGCTCTGACAATTTCTCTCAAGGTTTAAATGTGTATCTGTTCTGCTTATTTCCTTATCATAATGGCATAAGCCTATTGCTATGAGATTATTTCTTCACCATAAGGTATTTCTGCAATACTTTATGACATTATGAAAAATTACTTTCAATTTTTTAGACCCAAAGCCATTTGAATTAGACAATTTAAATCTGTAGAAGCATAAACCATATAGACAATTTATACTCAATTCTTATGTATAAAATCCTGGAATGTATATTTACTTTTATTCTTCTCTTATTCCTTCTTTTTTTTCCCTTTATTTTGATTTTACTTTTGATAATTTTAACAACAAAATTAGGGTGTTGTTACTGTAAAAATATAATACAGAAGTGTATATAGAGTAAAAACTGAAAGCTGTCATAAAAATTATTAATGAATTTATATTTTGTGTAATACATATATATATTTATGCTTTATAATGTTTTTTTTTATCTTTGGTGAATATTTATATGGGTTGTTTTTTGTTTGTGAATATCAAATTATCTCTCTGGGATCTCATACTTTGAGTTACGTGCTCACACTCTTTCAGCAAAACTTCAAAACAAATTATTTTTGCAGCCATCAGTTACATGAAAAGCACAGGCATTTCTCCAATGAAGACTTACAAATGCCAATAAACATATGGAAAGATGCTCAATATCACTAATCATTAGGGAAATGCAACTCAAAAGTACAATGAGATACATCTTTGCACCTATTATAATGACTATATTTACAACAACAACAATAAGAAAGGAGATAACAAGTATCTTTGAGGTTTGCAGAAATTGCTACAGTTACACGCACTGATGGGAATGTAAAGTGTTTCAGGCTCTATGGAAAGTAGGATGGAGGTTTCCAAAGGATTAAAAATGAGCTACTAAATGATATAGCAATTTCACTTCTGGGTATATAGAAAAAAATGAATTCAAGTTTCCAGCAAAAAAGAACAGTACAGCCACTTTCATAACAGCATTATTCACAAGAGCCAAGATGTGGAAGCTCCCCAAGTGTCCATCAATGGACAAATGGATAAATAAGATGTGCTATGTGTGTAACAGAATATTATTCGTGTAAAAAGGAAATTCTGACACCTGTTCTAATATCGATGATCTCAGAAATATTATACTAAATGAAGGAAGCCGGTCACAAAAAGACAAATACTTCATGATTCCACTCACAGGCAGCACCTAGAGCAGTCATGATCATAGAGGCAGAAAGTTGATTGGCAGTTGCTAGGGGGTGGGGGTGGGGAATGAGGAGTTGTTTGATGGAATCTCAGCTTTGCAAGATAAATGCACATGAAGTAAAGTTAAATTTTCAAAATGAAAAGAGTTTTGGAGATTGGATGCATCACCAGTGTGAATGGACTTAACACTACTGAGCTGTCCACTTAAAAATTGTTAAGGTGGTAAATTATGTACGTGTGAGTATCTTACCACAATGAATTTTTAGAAAATTTTAAGTACAAACTTTTTTTTCATCAGGTAATATTGTTAGCTTAATGAAGTCATTTAGGAAAGGGTGATCCTAGGATCATGCTAAAGAACATGAATTCTGAAGTGTAAATATCCAAAACTTGACTTTCACCCTGATTATTCACTCCAGGAACTGAGACAATTTTTTTTTTTTAATATCTCCAAATCCGTGTCTTCTAGTCTGTAAATGAATACAATGATACATAACATAGAGCAAGCAGATTAAATGAAATAATACATGTTGAAATGCTTAATATAGTGTTTCACACATATTCAATGTTCAGAATACTAAATGCATTTTTGTGAAAAAATAATATAGCGACAGTTTTCAGTGAGCACTATGGAACTTTTATGTCACACGTTTTTTTTAAGAGCACATAACATGAGCCAAGAAGGAAAGTCTGTGATATTAGTATTTGTTCACTATGAATAAGGGGACTTTTAAAATTCATTTTTAGTGCTTTTTTTCAAGTTTGTTGACTTTAAAAAAATAATGTGGGAGTTCCCGTCGTGGCGCAGTGGTTAACGAATCCAACTAGGAACCATGAGGTTGCGGGTTCAGTCCCTGCCCTTGCTCAGTGGGTTAACGATCCGGCGTTGCCGTGAGCTGTGGTGTAGGTTGCAGACGCGGCTCGGATCCTGCGTTGCTGTGGCTCTGGTGTAGACCGGTGGCTACGGCTCCGTTTGGACCCCTAGCCTGGGAACCTCCATATGCCACGGGAGCGGCCCAAGAAATAGCAACAACAACAACAACAACAACAAAGACAAAAAGGCAAAAAAAAAAAAACCATAATGTGAACTCACTAGTCACATTCACTTCTTCAGTCGTTCAGCACGCAAATGTCTCATACACAGCAACTGTACCACAACATCTTCAGGAATGGGACTTGGCACACATTTTAGGAAACATGGCATATTGTTTTATTAACACTTTTAGACTCCACAAGTTTTCTGTTTTTTGCTTTATAAATAAAAGGGCTGACTCATCCCATACAGGTTCCTGAAGTTGATCTATTTATTATAAGACCTTCTAATCGCTAATTTTTGTATGATATTTATTGAAAATATTTACTATATTCGCCTGAAATTTACTGATAATTGTCCAGGGTGATAATTGTGACATATTTCATATTTTTATTTTTAGGCAAATATAGATAAGATTATGTTTCCAACCCAAAGAGATGTCATCTCATTCTAGCACACATGACCATTCTTTCAAGCACTGCAATGTCATTCCTGATTTTCTTCTATATTTTTATTATTATCATTAAATAGCAAATATAATTGTGGAATATTTAACTTATAAATAAGAATTACTGGATAAACATGTCTCTTTAAGAAAAATTAAAATGCTATTTTAAACATCACTAAGGATAAATTTCCTAAATCAAATGGTCTTCATGGAATAGAATGAAATTCTAGTTTGTTAATCATTTAAGAACATAATAGAAGAAAAGTAGTGGTGACCTTTGGTTTTTTGTAAATACTAAGCATCTAATCTGTTCTAACACAGAGTATGTTGATTATATCAAGTCTTACATTTTAAATTACAAAAGATTGTTAGCTAAATATATCCTTTAAATCCTCAAAATATCTCTTTAAGTGATTTTTGGGTCTACAGATTAATTGTGTGTGAATTACATAGTATGTGGGACACTCGTTAAAAGGGATGTGTTTGTTGTTTGTCTTTGAACACCTGTGTACTCAACTAACTGATATTCCTTGATTTTGCTGAAATTAGACCATCCAGATATAATGTGCGCATAGGTCTTTGTTCTTGTTTGTCTTCATGTCTTAACACATGAAGCTCATTATTTAATGTTGAGACTCCCAACATTCCACCTGAAATAAGCAAGAATATAGGAGGAATAAATCCTGTAACTCAGGACTGCCTACCTCCTATCAGTGTAGCAGGTGATGGAGGGAGGGAAATGATGGAAATGGTGGGAAATTTTACTTTTAAATATTGTGTAATTATGTAAAATTATGCTTTCCAATATGTAAAAGCCAACTTGATCTAAACTTCATAAGCATATGAAAACAATTCATATTTTAATAAAAGGCCAACACTTGCATGAAGAGTCTTAAAAGAATCAAGGAAAATGTATTTCTTTAATATAAAATTTGACATAAGGTAACCTGCATTAATATAAAGCAACATCATCCAACAATATTAATTTTATGTCTTACTTCACTTTCTCTGAGCCTTCTTGATACATATCATCAACTGGAAAACTATATCAACTGTTGATATAGTTGGTGATTTGCATGCAGTGTGACACTTTGATGTTTTATTCATCTGCTTAGACTTGAATGATTTTTTTCCTAAAATCCTTTTTTTGTCCTGAATTTGTTTTTTTCTGCATTCTGATATATAGTTCAACAGTTATCTAAACAGGAGAATCTATAACAAATACGTAACTTGTAAAGTAGCATATTAAAAATATTCACTACATGCCATAAGCGGCAAAGAAATACTTTTAAATTATCGAATGAAATAGTCTCACCTAAACAAAGACTGTCAAGGTGTGTGTTTTGTCATGATTTCCACTTTTATGCTTTATTGTATCGATCATATCTCAGAACATCTGTGGGAGACTAGAGATCAAATTATCCAGCATCCTATTTGACAAACGTGGTGAGTAGCTGAGTTGGTACAGGACAGAAAGGTTGGCTTCACAAGCACATTATGTCAAGTGCATACCACTCGGGCACAGAATAATATCCAATCTCCTGAGTAGAGCATGGTGGAAGAAGGTATGAGAAAAAGAATGTGTATGTGTATATATGTATGACTGGGTCACTATGCCGTACAGCAGGAATTGACACAAAGCTATAAATCAATGGTAATGTAATAAGAAGAAAAAAAGAAAGAATCAAGTGGGAAACCAGACATTTGAATAGACTCAATGAAACCAAGCAGGGCCTTTTTGGACTCTGAGGTATATGAGCTTCCCCACCCTATGCCTCCCCTCCCTTGAAGTAAAAGGCTCCCCTGAGTCTTCAAAAGGCTAGCTCAATAGTGAATCATTAGGAAAAAGCCAACATGTAGAAATGAAAAAAAAAACAGCTGTTAGTACCAGATATGGGTAAGGATTTAACTAGATTAGCCCTATAGCAGAGTCAGAAGACCTTTGGTTCCTCCCTGAAGGACATAGATAACAATGTTTGATGCATATTCCTAAGTTGTTTTATACAGAAGCAGACTCCCACCAGATGGAAATCACTGACCACAAGCACATAGATCCCAGACCAGTTGGAATCAGAATGTTGATTATTGACACTCCCCAAACATCACCCTGTTATCTCACCACAAACCAATTAAAAAAAAATGCAAACCACAACCCTGATGTTGCCTTTAAAAGCCCTCCCCTGAAAGCCATCAGGGAATTCAGGCCTTTTGAGCATGGGCTGTCCATTCTCCTTACTCAGTGCCCTGGAAGAAATGTTGGACTTTCCTTCACCACAACCCAGGATCAATAAATTGACTTTCCTGTGTGCTGGGTGAGTGGACCCAAGTTCAGCTTGGCAACATCAATTTGATAGATTCAGATGAATCTACCTGTCCTAGTATTCAATTCCACTTATTAGTAAGTCCAGCCCTCCTTCTCTATCTAAATGTGGCCTTTCTGACAGTTCTCAGAGCCTATAATCACCTAACATGCGACAGTTATAATGAAAGGAGTGACCATTACCTTTTTGAAAAAAAAAAAATCTTTTTCTCCCCTCCTCTGTTTCCAGACTTATAAATACAGTGAGATATTGCATGATCCCAGGGCAAAAACACAACCTCTGACTTGGTAAAGAAGAAAGCTAACACAGCAAAACTTGGTCTGTCTGTCTGTCTGTCTATCTATCTATCTATCTATGCAACAGTATTTCCTTGGATATAAAATGGAGATGCAAACACAAACACAAACATATGTATGTCGCTTACACACACACAGAAACCTGAGAAATGTGTATGCAAATAGGTCTAAATGTTCTGTACCGTTAAAGAGGGAATATAACTTGAGGTCAGGCGAGCATAAACAGGATGCTTTCAGGAGAGGTTAGAGTTTTGCTTTATTAGTTCAAACACCTGGATGTGTTCTCACTTTTTCCTTGGTTTTTGGTTAATATCTAGCCTCTAGAGAGTTTTTAAGGTTGGGATGGCAGATGTACTCATGTCATTGAGAGTAAGATAACAGACCGTTTAGGAAATAGGTGGGATTCACCCATCCACCCAGTAATGCTGGCCTCAGCAATATACAGATAACCTTTCTTTCACAGAGTCAGTAAGAAGTAGGTTGATTAGTGGACAGTCATTGTTCTTGGAAGCACTATAGTATTTATGTTCTTTAGGTTATGAGTGAAGAATGGTGATCTTGCCATTCGAATAGCCTCCCTAATTTCAAAGAGGATGATTTACCGAGAAGTCTCAGAGGAAAAGTGGGTGCACTCACTGTGTTTGGACTAAAAGAGGTGAGTAGACTTGAGTCATTGTGTTTTCTCACCGATTCTAGACCTCCTCTGTTGACTTCTGCTGTACTGAGGTATTGCCCTCAACCCATATTCACAATATCATGTAACAACTTTTATGAAGAGTTTATTGGAAAAAATGAGCTAAGTTGATGAGTATTTCTGTACAACATGCTGGCATATGTGAAGAAACACAGGGTTATAGACTACAAAATCCTCAGGGGAGATGAGGAGAGATTCCTTCCAGGGGTGAACTTGAAACAGCTCTACCATCTGCGGACTTTCTAAATGCCTATTCGCCACCAATTATCCCACGTGATACTGCTCCGCTCAAGAGACTTCTCTCCCTACAAAAGCAAGGGGGCGAGAGGTGGTTGTCCAGGAGGTCCCCTGATGACCACCTTCTCTATCACTCATATGTAAGTGTCCTTAGAGAACAGAAAACTAGTGAGAACTCAGTGGTGATGCTGGTTTTGGAAACCATATCTTTAAAGTCTGGGGTGGTGCCTCTATGGTATGTAACGTACTCTAAACTGTTGACCCACGCGATTATTCTTCCTCAGGTCAATTACATGGGCTCAGAACTAAGATGCAGAGATGGACCTAGATATCTCGCACAACGGCAAATAATAACGTCCTTGCAAACATTGCTTCCTCTTCTACGACTACATGCTCTGCTAGTTGAGAGGTCTTAGTGCTCATGGGACACATACATCTGCCAAAAGACACAATAATTCTATTGCTAAACTAGAAGTTGGAACTATCATCTTGTTATGTTGATATTAAAAGGAGATTACTTCATTTTCTGGAATTCTCGATCCTGGCTATCAAGAGGAAATAGTTAGCTGCTATATAAGGTAGAGAAGGACGTCGACATTTGAAAACCAGGGACTCTGTGGAGTAATTGTCTGTATTTCTTGGTACTTTCTAAGGTATCAACCCAATTCAGACGTGGACCTCTCAGTGATGAAGTTTTGCTCCCTCTTACCAGGTAAAGAATCATGCTCAGGGCGAAGGACACATTAAAACAGGTGGTAACGATAGAAAGCTATGCCTCCTTCTTGGTAGCAGATGTCAACGTTCTAATATTGACTGAGTCAAGACAGACCGGGTTTAATTGGAACAAAACAGGAACCTAGAAATCTCAGTGATTTAATACATTACTTGGCTAATGCCAAGTTCAATGCATGTGAGGTGGTTCTTCAGGACAACTGCCCAGCAGGCTTTTTCCAGCTGTAGGCACCTGGCACATGAGGTTCGAGACTTGCCACAAGAAAAGAAGAAAGAATATGGAGAACTCACACAAGCTCATATGCATCTTGGATTAGAAGTGAAACACACTACTGCAGCCCACAACTTAGTGTCTATGAAAAAATTACATGCCTCCATCTAAGTCAAAAGAGGGTAAAAATATACAGGGACACAAGAAATGCAATACTGAATGAGCACTATCTTTTTCACATTATCCACTTTCCTTTGTTCTGTCCCACACACACACACACACACACACACACACACACATGCACACACACGCACACACACATGCTTAAACAGGTTTGTCTTTGGCTGCCTCTCCCTTTCAATTTCTGTAGAGAACAACAGGCCATGGTGATTCACTTTATAATTTAGTTGAAGATCACAAGAAATTGAAGTGAAATTATGTCAGAAATAGAATAAAGATTACCCAGAGAAAAACAGAGGAGCCATAGACATTTGTAGAGTTTGGGATGCTTTATGACAAAAGGTTTACTGGCTTCATATTTGCTAAGAACCAGTGGGAACCTCTGCCCTTGGTTCTTGAATAATAATCTCAGATATTATTATGCAGCTTTTAAATCAATCACTTAAGCACTTGCTCCCTAATTTCAATTATTCAGTCCTCCTCAATTATTCTGTAAATATATAATTTATGTTTTAACACCCTTCTTGTTAAGAGTACCTACAGTGTTTCTGCTTTTCACTTTGAACTCTGATTAATACAGTTATGTTTAAAAAGGCTGTCAGATCTAGGACTGAAATCTGGTCTTTGATAAACATGATCCTGTTTTGTCCCACTCTATCCCACTTGTTTGGCATTGAGAGAATCAGAGTTCCCATCATGGCACAGTGGTTAATGAATCCGACTAGGAACCATGAGGTTGTGGGTTCGATCCCTGGCCTTGCTCAGTGGGTTAAGGATCCGTCGTCGCCGTGAGCTGTGGTGTGGGTTGCAGATGCGGCTCGGATCCTGTGTTGCTGTGGCTCTGGCATAGGCCAGCGGCTACAGCTCTGATTGGACCCCTAGCCTGGGAACCTTCATGTGCCATGAGAGCAGCCCAAGAAATGGCAAAAAAAAGAAAAAAAAAAAAGAGACTCCACAGCAAGATCATTCATGTATTAGCATCCATGAACAAGGGTTCCCTATGTTCCATAATTCAGGGACCACTGATATTTCCTGAGATTGATGACTGATGATGGAGTGGGAACACATGCTGTGTGACTTTACCAGAGAGACTTCTACACCAACACTTCCTTAAATCACCAAATGGAATGTGACATCGTAAGTCATCACTTTTACACACCTGAACACATAAGACCATTTGACGGACTGACTTGCGGAAGAACGAGTCAACCCATTTGATAGCCAGTTAGACCTAGATTCGGAAGTGAAAGACCAAATCACTTGCCATCCAAGCCATACTTCCTGAAATTAATTACTGATAATTTAGGAGAAATGTCGACTGCGTGACACGAGATTTTAACACGTTCTTAAAACCCAGGTACAGTTTAGTGACATAAACAGAAGGCTAAAGCGTAGTGTGGGGCTACACGCAGGTTTCAACGACTGGAGAAGGGACTCAGTGCAGAGCATGGATCCTAGTGGTTTCCAGGAGCTGATTCAGTAAAGCCTCAAGGTTTAGGATGTGTAATTTGGCCGCATGAAATACTACCAGCAATTGCTACTTCATGTCAGGTATTTCAACAGCAAAGTGAGAACTGGAAATTATGTTTTAGGTGGACAGTTACCCCGGAGAGGAAAATAGAGTGGAAGAGGAGGCGACCAAAGGCATTGTTCAGTGGCTGTGGTGAGCTAGGCGGATGGCAGCCCCATCCAGGTACCTCAGTCATGATTTGGAGAAGGCAGCATTTCATTTCAATATGCTCGTGTGGTGAGGAAGGCCAGATGGATGAGGGCTCTCCCCGCTGTTTCTGGCATGGAGGTTCATGATTGCTCTGGCTGAGCACTGCTATTTACGCCCTGCCAACATAGGTTACTGGTCTCCTTGGAAATCACAATGAAACCAATATGAACTTCAAACTCAAATTATCCTGCAGAGCTTTTATTTTTTTCTGCTCCTTAGTGATTGAATTTCCTATAATTAATCACAAGGTAAGCACCATTTGATAAAGAAAGGAGTTAATCTGGTGAAAATATCAAGTTCATTGAAATATTGCATTTTTCTATTACCCTGTGAGGGGAAATTACATGGAATGAAAAAAAATCTGTACAATCCTGAGATGATGGCTGCTAAGATTATGGTCCCACCAGCACTGCTAACACATGGGAATATCCCCAGGTGTCACCATGTTGGGAATGTGCTTTGCAGGGTAGTTGCTGGAGAATTGCAACTCAGAAGTTCATACAAATAAGATGCTTTTTGGAATTAATTAGTGTGATAATATAATATTTGCTCTGTATTTGTTTCAAAGATCAGTAAGGTTTTAAACATTTTAATAAGCTATGTTCTTATGTTCGAACGGTACAAGTGACATTCTTTAATATGGATTTGGGTTAGGTTGGCAGGGAACTTTATAAATATATATTTATCCATGATTTTATTTACTCCATAAATGCAGAGTTAAAATCACTGTCGAAAAACATTTTTGTCTATTTTTATATCTGCTATTTATAATTTAGTTGTTTCTAAATAAGGTAGAGAGAGAATAATGATGGTGATGGAGAAATTCCATCTTGATTTAAGGAAAATGTAAATCATATTTACGTTTGGCAGAGAGTTATGGTAAGAACTGAGTTTTCCACCCTAAGTCCTCTGCTCTGTTTGCTTTAACTTTTTGATGTCAGACATTCTTAGTTTGGAAAAACACTCGATATAATCCTCCTAATGTTAAGTCACTGCTTATGACATTCTAGACACAATGAAAGTCAATATACAGTTCAGTATTATTCTAATACTAGACATAGCCAACAATGTACTTCTTATCTCAGAAAACAATAGTAATAAATCCTGGAAAATTTAAAAAATATTCCACAAAGCCACCAAAGTTAAGTCTTAATAAAATAGGGCCAGGCATGACATCTGGCACATAGAAATGTGCTGAATTAGGAAGTTCCCATTGTGGAACAGTGGAAACAAATCCAACTAGTATCCATGAGGATGTGGGTTCAATCCCAGGCCTTGCTCAGTGGGTTGGGGATCTGGCATTGCTGTGAGCTGTGGTGTAGATTACAGATGCGGCTTGGAGGCTCGGATCCCATGTTGCTGTGGCTGTAGTATAGGCAGGCAGCTGTAGCTCCGATTTGACCCTGAACCTGGGAATCTTCATATGCTGCAAGTGTGCCCCTAAAGAGAAAGAAAGAAGGAAAGAAAGAAAGAGAGAAAGAAAGAAAGAAAGAAAGAAAGAAAGAAAGAAAGAAAGAAAGAAAGAAAGAAAGAAAGAAGAAAGAAGAAAGAAAGAAAGAAAGAAAGAAAGGGAAATGTGCCAAATTAATGTTTGGTTAATATTTAATATATGAAAATAATTATCATAACATTATATAAAATTAATTAATATTAAAGAGATATATTTGTTAACAAAAATCCACTGAGGCAACTTATTTTATCTCATAGTTTTGATGGAGTTTTTGAATCCTCATTTTGTTTCATTGCCTAATAGCAGTTAATGTCTATGATGCAAAACAAACACCCCTGCAGATCCATGTAGACTTTGAACTCACCATACTTTACCAGCACAATTTAGGTGTCTTATCAGACACCAATGGACACATCGGTCATTGCTAAACAATGGAAAACATTAAGATGGAAACAGATTAGTCATTAGAGCTATGCTCTGACAACATGCTTTTTAATATCAGAAACTAAGTTGCAAAGGTCCATGAAGTGTTTCCCTTTTAAAATGAATAATTCCTGGGATTCCAACTGTGGTGAATCAGGTTGAGGATTCAGTTTTGTCTCTGCAGTAGCTCAGGTTGCTGCTGAGGCATGGGTTCAATCCCTTGCCAGAGGCAGTGGGTTAAGGATTCGGCATTGCTGCTGCATCTGTGGTTAATGTTGCAGCTGCAGCTGGGATTTGATCCCTTGCCTGGGAACTTCCATAGGCTGCAGGTGCAGCCCCAAATAAATAAATAAGTGAAATGAACAATTCTCATCATATCCTTACACCTTTGTCAAGGTTTGATTCAAGAGCCTCTCTGAACACTTCCAAAATTACTTTTCTAGGTTTGCTTTTATGGATGCCTTGTCCCCCACAGCCAAGTCACAGCAAATGAGTTGAAACAGGGAGATCAGAGCTCCAGGATTGTTCTCCTGTTTCTCTTTCTGCCTTCTCCAGTCTTGATTCTGTTGGAGACCTAATCATTCTTCAAGATGCAGGACAGACGGCAGCGTAGCATGTGAGCTTAGAACGTCACATGAAAGAAATTCAGTACTCTGCTGGCTCTGTCTTTTGCAGAGTGCTGTTTCTAAGATACGTACGTGCTGCTGCCTATGCCGGGGGCTTTTTATTGCTTAGTACTGAGTTGTGTAGATTTACCACGATTCATGTATGCATGCACCTGGTGATGAGCATCTGGGTTCTTTCCACTTGGGCTATTTTATAAATAAAGTTGTTAGGAACATAAATGCACAAGACTCCGTGTGTACATGCATTTTCACTTTTACTGGGTCAATGTATGGGAGTGGAATTGCTGGGATTTACCGGAAGAGTATGTGTTATTTTAGAAGAAACGGTCACAGGCTTTCTGGAAGTGGTGACATCATTTTACATTCTCCCCAGGAACCTTGAGAGTTCCAGGTACTCCAGATCCTTACTGACACTTGTGTGAGGAGTTCAAGTTTAACCATTCTGTTGGGTGTAGTGAGTGGTATTTCAGTGTGGTGATATCTTGCATTGCTCTGATCATAAGTGAGGCTAAACATCTTATCGTGCGCTTATTGGCCATTCTTATATCTTGAATGCTGGTTCAAGTCTTTCATCTGGTTAAAATTGGATTGCTTGTCTTCCATATGTATTCTGGCTGTATGTCTTCTGTCAAATATATGTATTGTGAATATTTTCCCCCATCCTGTGGCTTAATTTTCACTTTTTAATGTCTTTTGAATATAATTAATTTAATTTTTTATAAAGTCCAATTTATCAATTATTTTATTTCTTGATGTGTGGTTTCATAAAAAATTCTAGCTAGAAATATTTGCCTGTAGTACATGAAAATATACTGTTTTGCTTTCTTCTAGAAATTTTATATATGCTAGCATTTTTATCTTTCTTTCTTTGGCCTTATCTGTGACATGCAGAAGTTCCTAGGCCAGGGTTCAAACTCATACCACAGCTTTAACCAGAGCCACGGCAATGACAATGCCAGATTCTTAACCCAACCGTGAGGGATCTCCTGTAATTGCTAGTTTTTGTATTTAGGTTTAAGATCAATTTAGATTTAATTATTTTTATGTGTGAGGAAAGGGTCAACAGAGGTTTTTTTGTTTCCTTTAATTTTGCTCAACAATGTTTTCTAATTTTTTGAATAGATTTTGTATGTTTTTTAAATTTATCACTAAATGTTTAATTTTTTCTTATACTCCTGTAAATACTGTTTTTATTTCAATTTCAATTTGTTCATTGGTAATATATAAAAATATATTTGATATTTTATACTGATGTCCTGAGAAAGTGATGTGCTCATTTCTTGGATTCAGGAGATTTTCTCAATATTTTTAGGATTTTTCTACAAAGGTTAAACTATTAACCATGAAACAGAAAGTTTTTCTTTTCCTTTCCTATCTACATGCTTTTTTTTTTCTTATTTTATGGCCACAGCATGTGGAAATTTCTTAGGCCAGGGACTGAATCGCAGCTGCAGCTGCAGCAGCAAAGCAGGATCTTTTAACCATCTGCCCTGGGGGATTGAACCTGCACCTCCACAGCAACCAAGCTGCTGCAGTGGGATTCTTAACCCACTGAGCTATGGTGGGAACTCCCATGCCCTCTTTATTTTTTTTTTTCTTTTTAGGGCCACACCTGCAGCATATGGAAGTTCCCAGGTAAGGGGTCCAATTGGAGCTGTAGCTGCTGGCCTACACCACATCCACAGCAATGAGGGTCCAAGATGCATCTGTGACCTATGCCAGAACTTGTGGCAACACTGGATCCTGAACCTACTGAGCAAGGCCAGGGATCACACCTGTATCCTCGTGAATACTAGTTGAATTCTTATCCTGATGAACCACCATGGGAACTCTTTTTTTAAGTTTAAACTTGACTTATTTTCATAGTGAGGACCTCCAATAAAATGTTCAACAGGATAGTAGGAAAAGCCAGTCTTACTTTGTTCATGATATTCCAGGAAAATGATTTAGCTTTTCATCATTCATGATTATGCTATCTAAAGATTTTTAATAGATGCTCCTTTTAAGTTTGAGGACATTTTCTTCTACTGTTAGTTTGCTGAGAGGTTTGTTTTTTTTTTTTTTTTAATCATAAACAGGAGTTGAGAAGAGAGGTAAATTTGTTGTCCTATGATTCATTTTTGTGCTCTTGATTATTGGTAGAACCAACCTGGGAAAATAATAAATGGTAAAACAACTAATCTAATATTATCTCTGAGATGACTAGACCTTAGGGTAATAGATTAATGACCTTCATTTAGAGAAGAGTCCTTAAATGGGAACTGCTCTGAACAGATGACCATGGCTTAAACCCCTTATGACAAACACACCTAGAATCAATAGAATTATTATGAGGCGTGTTTCTGAAGAATGTCACATAACAAAACAGAATTCCATGGTACTAAATAGAAGCATTTCATAAGAAAATGGCTCTTGTATAAATAAATAATGTGTGTACTTCCTTAGAGACTTAATGTACTCAGGCCTGATATCATAGGTGTGATGTGTGAAAATGGATGAAAAAAAGTACTTTCAGTGCCCCAGAATCATTCCTTCTTTCCCTAAGTCATGGGAATAGGTGTTTGTCCTTTGGAGGTATTAATTAGACTTGCTTTAGATAAGGCTTTGGATCAACGTGAATCTGAATTGACAGTCCAATACCACATGCTCTCTCAATAAGGGAATTTGCCAAATGATTTTGCAGAGACAGATGATCGTATTTATTTTATTCTCGTTGTTGTTGTTGTTAATGTAATGTTATTGCAGTCATAATGTTTTCAGTGTTAAACCAACCTTGCATTCCTAAGCTCTACTTGGTCATGGTGTGTTATTATTTTTATGTATCATTGAGTTCAACCTCAATATATTTTTTTTTATTTTTGTGAGTACGTTGATCAGGGACATGGATCTGAAATGTAATATCTTTTATTTTAGTTTCAGTCCAATGGTGGTATTATTTATTTATTTCTTTATTTTTTCTTTTTTGTCCACCTCATGGCATATGGAGTTCCCAAGGCAGGGATCAGATCTGAGCTACAGTTGTGACCTACACTGCAGCCACAGCAATGCTGGATCCTTTAGCCCAGCAAAAGGATGTGCTGGGTGGGGACTGAACCTGCATCTTGGTGCTCCCAAGACATTGTCGATCCTGTCACACCGCAGTGGGAACTCCCAATGGTGGCATTATAAAATAAATTGTGTCGTTCCTGTTGTGGCACAGCAAAAACAAATCTGACTAGTATCCATAAGGATGCCTTGCTCAGTGGGTCGGGGATCCCACGTTGCTATGAGCTGTAGTGTAGGTCAAAGTTACAGCTCAGATCCAGAGTTTCTGTGGCTGTGGTGTAGGCCAGCAGCTGTAGCTCCAATTTGACCCCTAGCCTGGGACCTTCCATATGTTGGGGGTGTGGCCCTAAAAATAAAAAGTAATCAAAAATAATAAAAAATAAAATAAAATAAATTATAATTTATGCACTCCTCCTCTTTTCCTGAAAGAGCACATGTAGTTTTGGAATAATTTCTCCCTTAAATATTTGACAGAATTAACCAAGGTCACCATTTAAACCTGAATTTTTCTTTCTGAGGATTTTTTTTTAATTTTATAATGATTTTTATTTTTTCCATTATAGCTGGTTTACAGTGTTCTGTCAGTTTTTTACTCTACAGCAAGGTGACCCAGTTATGCACACATGTATACATTCTTTTTTCTCACATTATCATGCTGCATCATAAGTGACTAGATAGAGTTCTCTGTGCTATGCAGCAGGATCTCATTGCTTATCCATTCCAAAGGCAATAGTTTGCATCTATTAATCCCAAATTCCCAGTCCATCCCACTCCTTCCCCCTCACCCTTGGCAACCGCAAGTCTGTTCTCCATGTTTTACGGGAAGTTTTAAGCTACAAATTTGATTTATTTAATAGATAGAGAACACTCTAATTTTGTAGGATATCTTTCAGTTTTGATGCAACGTCTCTTTTAAGAAATTCGGCATAATGTTTATACTGCTTCTTCAATAGCATTTTATTGTTGTAGGCTATGTAATGATAACCTCTTTCTTCTTTATGATTTAAAGTTTTATATTCAGAAAGAATTACTTTCTCACTTAATATAAAGTCTATCTTAGTGAACTTTTCATATATATCTGAAATAACATTTATTCTGTTTTGGGGCTCAGAGTTCTATAAATATTAATAAGCCTTGTTGATAGTGCTTTATACATCTTTTGCACCTTCAAGGATTTCTTTTTCTATAAATCATTCGTAGAAAACATTGAAACCTTTGACTATAATAGTGATTTTTTCTCATTTTTCCTTTCACTTCTATGAATTTTACTTCACCTGTTTTGTATCTGTGTTATTTGTTGCATGTATTTTAATTATTTTTGTTTCTTTTTTTTTGTTTGTTTTTTTGCCATTTCTTGGGCCACTTCCCATGGCACATGGAGGTTCCCAGGCTAGGGTTCCAGTCGGAGCTGTAGCCACCGGCCTACAGCCTACGCCAGAGCCACAACAACGTGGGATCCAAGCCACATCTGCGACCTACACCACAGCTCACGGCAACACCGGATCCTTAACCCACTGAGCAAGGCCAGGGATCAAACCAGCAACTTCCTGGTTCCTAGTCGGATTCGTTAACCACTGCACCACAAAGGGAACTCCCTATTTTGTATATCTTAAGTAATGGTTTGCATCATATATCTTTTTTAAAAAAATATTTTACCTTTAACCCACTTGTATATTTACTGTAAGTTTTTTGTAGACATGTTAGATTGAGGAATTGTTTCGTATCCAGTCTGACAATATCTGCCTTAAATGTGAAGTTTTCAGATTATTTGTAATTAAAGTCATTATGATATATTTGGGTTTAAGTCCACCACTATTATATTTATTCTCTGTATATCCCATGTGTTCTTTTTTCTCTTTGGTTTTTATTTTTGTTAATTATTTTGGATAAAACATATTAATGTTTTAAAAATTATTTTTTGTTCTTCATTTTACCTGCATATTGATTAACAGTTAAAATTATTTTTATATAAAATTTTAGTCATTGATTTAGGACTTTAAACATACATATTTAATTTATAATATTCTTAACTTCAAATTGCATTATACAGTTACAAGTTAAGAACCTTCTGATGATAAATTCCTTTACCACCTCAAATATTGTACTATTTTGCAAATCTTTTACATCTATGTATGTCTTAAGCCCCAAATAAATTGGTTTTGTATTTTGCTTGTATTAGTCAATTTTGTGTTTTTAATTAAAATCTGAAAAATATGTTTTATATTTTATATGAAAATGTATTTACAACCATATGCAAACCTTTGTTTGCTAGTTACTCTGCTCCATTCTTGCATGTAGATAATTGTTTTCCTTGGATATAACTTACTTTTTTCCTGGAAAGCCTTTCTTTAATACATTCTAAAGTGCAGGTCTGCTGATGATGTTTTCTCGCACTTGATTTAGTGAAAAAATATTTTATCTTTAATTTTTGCAAGATGTTGTCACTCAATGTGAATTCTAATTGACAATCATTGTGTTAGCACTTGAAAATTATGCTTCGAATTTCTCATTCTCTGACTTGTTTTGGCTGAAAACTATAATGTTTGGAATTTGTTTTCTTCTCTTAGATCTGTGTATTTAGAGTTTTCTGAAAGTTGAAAAACTGTTGGCTGTCTAGTATTTCTTCAAAACTTTTCTGAGCCATTCCCTCTTTTCTTCGTTTTGTGTACCAATTAAATGAGGCTAGACCTTTTGATAGTGTCCTACTAGTCATGTAGGATGTGCTCATTTTTGTTTTACAGCCTCTTTTTTTCTTTCTTCAGTTTGGTTATCTTCTATTGCTGTATTTTCCAACTTACCAATTTTTCTTCTGTAGTATCTGCTCTGCAAATAATTTTGTCTTTTTTTTCACTTCAAATATTACACGTTTAAGTTCTATAAGTATTATTCACTTTTATCCTCCACTCTATCCTTCATTGTATACATTTTCTAAAAATTAATAAAGTCATTTGTAATTGCTATGTTAAATTTATTGTCTGCTGGGAGTTCCCATTGTGGATCAGCAGTGAAAAATCCAATTACTAACCATGAAGATGCAGGTTTGACCCCTGGCCCAGCTCAGTGAGTTAAGGATCTGTTGTTGATGTGAGCTGTGGTGTACGTAGCAGATGCAGCTCGGATCCCACACTGCTGTGGCTGTGGTGTAGGCTGGCAGGTGCAGCTCCAATTCAGCCCCTAGCCTGAGAATTTCCATGTGCCTCAAGCATGGCCCTAAAAAGCAAAAAAAAGAAAAAAGTTATTGTCTCCTAATTCCATCATGTCTTTAATTTTTGTGTCTGATTTTGTTGACTGATTTTTCTATGAGTTATGAATTACTTTTTGCTGTTTTTTATTTTTTTTAATTTAAATTGTTTTTTGTCTTCCTGAGATTTTTGAATGTAACCTGACTGAATATCTGCAGATTATCATTTTCCTTATAAGGTTTAAATTTTGTTTTGACGTTACTTTCAGAGGCACTTAGTCCTTTCAATTCTGTTTGTAAGGTCTGTTAGAGAAAGACTTCAGTAGCTCCTTCTCCAGGTCACTCTGGAATAGCCACTGACTACTTTGGGTATTTAACAGTCTCTGTATCTGGTCATTACAAAGTCTGCTATCTTGGCTCCACACCCACTCAGCGGTGGTCCTTTGCCTGGCCTTGTGAGTTTTACCCTGTGTATAAGCAGGACAGTATTCAGTCCGGGATTCCATTAGAAACCAATGCAAATTGAAGGGGATTTTTTTCCTGTACATCTCTAATGTCTTCAATATTTGCCATGCAAATTTAAATTTCCACAGCCTCGCTGATGTCTGAAATCTCTATCAGTGAGATGACAAATCTCTGCTGGGATTCCTTACTCCTGAAGCCCTGCCCAGAAGTGTGCTGCAGGAGGAAAGCTGGGACAATTGTTTGTCACACATCATTAATTGCTCTTATTTCAGGAATTATAGTCTAGCACCACACATTTTCTAATATCTAAAAACAATTCTTGTATATATTTTGTCCAATTTTCTTATTGTTTCCATAGGATCATATTCCCATACCATATATTTCTTTACCAGTGAGTGGGATGTTTTCAGTTGTTTGTAGAATAGTGCCATGTTATTAATATATTGACTATGGCTAAGACATTGCATCAAATTGTAAACATGTTATCCTCTCTATTTTTCACCTCAAGCAAAATTTTAAATGCCTCCCTAAAATTCTGATGTATTTCTTTATATGTAAAAACTTTTTTTCTCTCTCTCCAAAGAAATTTATGTCTTTTGATAGCAGCATTATTGAACAAAAACAACTGAACTTGGCAGGATTAACTTTGCAACAAATCTTGTAATGTGCATCCATTTCACTGACTGGGGTTTAACAAAATTCTTTAGTGTGTATTTTCTTAACCCTATGAATAATGGGTTTCGTAGATGAATTACCATCAAAAACCTTAGTAATAGTTTAGATACTTGCTACTCAAACTTCAGTTGACCAGCAGCATTAATGTCAGCTAAAAACTTGTTAAAAATGTAAACTTTCAGGACACACACCAGACCTGCTGAATGAGAATCTGCATTTTAACAAGAACCCCAGGAGTTCTGCATATGTATTAAAATCTGAGATGCACTTCTGTACTAGATCATAGCCCCTGTGTGTGTTCCAAATCTGTCTCACCTGACAGATGTATATTTAGATTCTGCGTTAATAACCACAGCTGGTAGAATTGCAGTCTGTTTGCATGAAAGCACATGTGTGTGAATTTTCTGGTCATCCTCAGGCCCCTATTGACCACTGCAGCACCCGGAAGGGCCTGTGTGGCAGGACCCATCTGTATTCCCATCAAAAAACTCTAGTTGAGGTCTGTAACTAGTTGAGGTCTATTACTCAGCTATTTATATATGAGGAGGCAGCAACTCCATCTATGTATTCGCCAAAGGTGCAGTTCTTTTAAAATGAAATTTTTGATTTAAACCAATGCAGCCACTTGACTTAAGAATGCATTTATTTTATACATTCAAGATCTTCCAGCCAATGGAGAAAATGGTATAACTCAAAATATTTATATTCCTTCATTGTTGGCCTGGGAGAGAAGAGATATTTGGAGAAGACATTTATCTCTGCTCTAGAAAATATGGATGGATAGATAGATAGACAGATAGACAGATAGACAGAGATAGATATGCAGGATAAGCCACTAAAACGTGACCATAAGTATATACTTGTCATACGTCCTCCTCCTCCATTCCACCAGCAGCTCGTTATGAAGGGAGTCGTTTGCCAGACCCCACTGGGTGTTGTTCTCCACCAGGCCAGGTGCCTTAGTGGGACACACGTGTAGACTTGAGATAGTCCAGCAGAACCCCTTCTGAGGAGCCGTGTAAATGTTTTCCTCAGGTCGTAGACTTTAGGGAGCAGTGTGGACATAGAGCCAAGCAGGAGGTAGCCAGAGAAAATTAACTGTGAACAGCGGGAGATCACTTTCCAGGTAGTTTTCAGTTTTATGTTAATCTCTTTCCACTGAGAGCCTAGCTACACAGCATCTGAGAAAGAAATTTTGCAGTAGTGACAGCAAATATATTGTGCAGAGCAGAAAATCCTATCTGTAACATATGCACAATTTTTTTCATGGCATATAGAAAAAAGAGCAAATAATTATGGGGGGCTGTAGCTTTTAATAACAGATAGGGTAACTGAATGTTTTGTGAACATTTTACATCGGTCTTTACACAAAGACATGCCAGATTTCCTACAGATTTATGACCAGTTCTCCACAGAATGAAGAAAAAATGAAAATACTAATAATTAATGAAGAATGTCCAAGTAAGAGGTTAGCAAAATATTTTTCTGTTTCTTTTTTTCCTTTATCTCCTTTGTTCTATTTTTCTCTTTTAAATTATTTTTAATTTTCATCTTTCTATTCGCTTATTTCTATTTTTTTTTGTCTTTCTGTCTTTTTTAGGGCTGCACCCACCACATGTGGAGGTTCCCAGGCTAGGGGTCTAATCAGAGCTGTAGCCACCGGCCTACACCAGAGCCACAGCAATGCCAGATCCGAGCCGCGTCTGTGACCTACACCACAGCTCACGGTAACGCTGGATCCTTAATCCACTGAGTGAGGCCAGGGATCGAACCTGCAACCTCATGGTCCCTAGTCAGATACGTTAACCTCTGAGCCACAATGGGAACTCCTATTTGGTTATTTCGTGACACTTTATTGAGCATATACTTTTATGTGGTAAACTCTGAAAGCACAATAATCAACAAGAAGCACATTTCCTCAAGGCTTGGAGTGCACAGTCACATAGTTAACTGAGTCACCACACTGATGAATGCACAATTATTAAATGAGCTAAGTCCTTGAGCTGACTTCTAGAGAATAGTGATGATGGTGAGACTTCTAAAAGGGGCAAATGAATCCCAAAGGTGGAGGACCGAAGCCGTGTGGAAGGAGAAAACCGGGCACTTAATAACGAAATGTGGTTCGTGTGACTGGAATGCAGAGGAAATTAGGAGGGTGGTAAGTAATTGAAAAGAAAGATAGAAAAGGAGTAATTCTCGAAGCTATGAGAGACACTGAGGGATTATGATCTGGATGTGTGGGGAGGTGAGGGTTGGTGGACACTTGGTCTAATTGGCATTTAAAGAAAATTGCTTTTTGCATCTTTTGCTGCAGGGAGCAAAGGAAATGTTAAGGGGACCAGGATCATTGTAGAATTCCACTTGGTGACATTGCGTAATCTGGGCAGGAGTTAATAGTCTTTGGACTGGGTGATGGCAGCAGCAAAGATGGAAAGAGGGGCATGGATTAAAGTATGCAGGTGATAAAATTGAGAGGGTTGGCGGTAGGATGAAAATAGGTGTCAAGGGTGACTTCAGGTTCTCTGACATGCATAACTAATAATCAGCTATGTCATTCACCAGAATGGAGAAAGTTGAGAGAGAACGGCTTGGGGAATATCATGAGTTTGTTTCCAGACATGCTGTGGTATCTGAAAGGAGAATTCAAAAGACAATTAGCCACGAGTCTGACAAATTAACCAGCAAAAAGAGATGAAAGCAAACAGAATCTCAGTTTAGGTTCTGTTTGTACTTGATATGTGTATTCAAATGAATGTGTGTGTGTGTACATGTGCACTCACACATGCGCATATAAATTGACTATTAAACTACACATTCCTCTTTGGTGTCAGTTTAATTCTAAGCAAACACTTGGCCATGGTATATACATAGTATAGCAAAGAGTAAAGCCCACATTTTGAAGACAAAGTTATGAAAGAATCTTATTTTGTCCTATTAATTGTGGGATTTTAAGCGTATTACATAATCTTTCAGATTTTTAGTTTCCTTTTGGTATAAGTGGACATAATTTACCACATTCCGAGGGTGATGAAAATAATCATGACAACATATATAAATTTCCCCGCACAAGGCCATGCAGAGCTATTTTTTCAACTAGTGGTGGCTAATCTCTTTCATTCTTCAGAAATTCCTGATTTATTCCCGAGGAGAAGAATATGAATGTTACAGCTCAACAGACAATTTTAGCAGAGGAACTCATTCCCAGCAGAGCATGCAAGCGCTGCTCCTGACCAGATCCTGCTTCGATCTCTCTGGAATCTCCACAAAAATGTTTCTTATCAGTATGACATTAGCTAATTATTAAAGATTAAGATAATAGATTTAACTATATCTTAGAGATATGCATTTGTATCAGACATTTTTATAGCTGTGCCTGCCTGCAGCATATGGAAGTTCCCAGTCCAGAGACTGAATCTGAGCCACGGCTACAACCTGCACTACAGCTGCATCAATGTAGGATCCTGAACCCACTGCACTGGGCTGGGGATGGAACTTGCCATTCCTCAGTGACCCAAGCCACCTCAGTCGGATTCTTAACCCACTCTGTTACAGTGGGAACACTCAGAGATTTTGAATGTGAAACTTTCACCACAACGATGGGAAAATAAGAGGCAGGGTGTGATATTTACCAATACCCACTGCAGTAAGGCACCACCCAGAGACTGTCCTTTTCAATGCATACCTTCAGTTGAGAAATAAAGTGGTGTATGAAATATCATGAATATATATTAATACTATGCTACTGACAAACACAACTGACTTAACACATGTCATAGACAAGGGAATGAAGAAGTTACTGATGATCTTTCATATGTTATTTTCAGAGTGTTTTTCTTCCAAAAATTAAAAATCCAAATTAGTGGACTTTTCAGACTGCTGAAATAATAAGCTTTGTTAAGACATTACTACAAGTAAATCTGAATTTGTGCATTTATCATGTGATCAGCAGGATGCATATCGAACCTTGAAGACTCTATTTGATGTATTTCCAAAGGATTCATTTCCTGGACTTGTTTTGTTTTTCCTTTCTGATCTTCCTAAGTAACTGTATTTCTTAAGGAACAGGACAAATGTAAAATAATCAACTTTCTAGGCCATAGATGTGGGTCAAAAAGAAAGTATATCTGATCTTTATATGTACTAAATATCAGTAAGTAAAAAAAGACTGCTAAGAAATGAACTTTACATCAGGCACAATTTTAATAGAAAATACATACCAGACCCAATTGAAAGCCTCTGCATTTTGGAACACAATGCACTAGAACTGCACACTCAGCGCCTTGCATGGCTTGTTAGCTTCTGGGTATGTTTAAAATTGGAAAGTTAATTTACAAACCTTGAATTCCTTGGTCTTGAATGTTGGAAAAATTCTCTACAACACACACACTTACCTTTAGACTATTTGGAATGAAAACTACTGACTTTTTTGTGTGTATCTTTATTATAAGTTTTGTATTTGTGGAAAGAAGGCCAACAATTAATAATTCTAATTTTTAACTTCAATTTTCCAATTTAACCTCTAAAGTTAGTTTGGTAGATCCTTATTTAGACTATGCAATAAAAATTATTTAATTTTTTTGGAGTTGCCATTGTGGCTCAGCGGTAACAAACCCAACTAGTATCCACAAGGACACAGGTTCCATCCCTGGCCTCGCTCAGTGAGTTAAGGATCCAGTGTTGCCATGAGTTATGGTGTAGGTAGTAAACTTGTCTCGGAACTGGCTTTGCTGGGGCTCTGGGCATAGGCTAGCAGCTACAGTTCCAATTCTACCCCTAGCATGGGAACTTCCATATGCTGTGCATGCAGTGCTTAAAAGACAGAGAAAAAAATATATTTAAATTTTATGTTTTTGTTTATTTTTTATTTTAAAATATTTCAATGTAGTTTGAACTTGTAAAACTGCTTTTATTTTGAAATTAGGTAGAATATAAAAGACATAAGCCGACACTGCATGTATCTTACATATACATATTTTTATATACTCATACACACACATGCATATGAACTTTCGATCCTAATAGAAAAATATCTCTTTAACTTAATTTGTTTTGACATTGTTCCAATTTTCTTAATCCGTATTTATTTTAGATATCACAATTGCCCAATATTTTTCAATATTTTTCCTTGTCATTCTAGACCCAACTTTGCATTATTTTTTCCTGCACCACAGGAAAGGAATAATTCAAGCTAAGTGTGAAGGAGTTGACCTACTGGTGCGCATCTCCTTATAACCTCTAAAATTTTCTAAACATAGATTTAATGCAGCCTACTTTAGTTGAGATCGCTATGACTTTGAGAACGTTTAAACATCTCTGAGACACAATTTATGTATAAATGTAAGTGTTTGATTCATGCATTCAAATGCAAATAACTACTCATGTCAAGCCCTTAACTAGATGCTGAGAATGCATGAACCATCAACCATGATAGACATAAGTCTCGCCAAGACTTAGAATTGAACTGGCAATTACAAAACAATGTGACAAAGTAATATGGGGCCATAACTTGGACAGGGTTTTCCAGAAATCCTGAAGTTAGGGACATATAACTTGAGATAGATGCTGAGCAAGAACCTACTGGAATGGCTATAAGAAAAACAAAGTACAGTAATGCCAAGCGTTGGCGGAAAGCCTGGAAGTCTCAAGCACTTGCGGTGGAATGTCATGTGGGCTAGCCACTTTGGAAATGTTTTCTTAAAATTTAAAGTTAAGGAGTTCCCGTCATGGCGCAGTGGTTATAGAATCCAACCAGGAACCATGAGGTCAGGGGTTCGATCCCTGGCCTTGCTCAGTGGGTTAAGAATCCAGCATTGCCATGAGCTGTGATGTAGGTTGCAGACGGGGCTCAGATCCCATGTTGCTCCGGCTCTGATGTAGGCCCGCATCTACAGCTCCGATTAGACCCCTAGACTGGGAACCTTCATATGCTGCGGGAAGCAGCCCTAGAAAAGGCAAAAAGACATACACACACACACACACACACACACACACACACACACACACAAAATTTAAAGACAGTTCTCAGCAAGCCTGCTTCAAGAACCTACTGAATGAAGATACACGTCCACAAAAAGACTCGTACTCAAATATTCATTGCAGCATTATTCATAATAGCTAAAAAGTGGAAACCATCCAAATTTCCATCACTGATGAAAGGATAAACAAAATATGATACAGTCATATAGTGTACTACGATTTGAAATTAAATAAATGACATACTGGGAGTTCCCTTGTGGTTTAGTGGGTTAAGGGTCTGATGCTGTCACTGCAATGACTCAGGTCGTTGCTGTGGTGTGTACCGTCCTTGGCCAGGGAATTTCCACATGCTGTGGGCACAGACAACAAACAAAAAAATAAATGAAATTCTGATACTTAGGTAAGCCGTGAAACCATCTTGATTTCTTTTACTTATAGCTTTGCCTTGAGCCTTGGTGTAAGGCTGCTGCCAGCCCCTGATTCTGATTTCTCAGCCTGGTTTTGGAACATACTGATACCCAAGGCTGGATTTGTTTTAGGGCTGGAGGAAAATCTTTGTTCTGGTGAACAGGAATACCGATGTCCCTGATGGGTGATACAGTGTTGCTTCAAAGTTTCACCTCCGTAGCCGATGTCTAATAAATGTGTAAGTAGCTTTTATAATTCACTTCTGCCAGTTTTGGTCTCAGTAGAACGTGCCCAGGTTTTAATTAATTGTCATAGTGACTTTACATTGCTGTAAATCTCAGAGTAGCTGACATTTAAGAGAGATGTTTTCTTCATGATATTTTATTATAATAGTCCTTTTACCAATAACTATGGGAAGGGACAATGTACAGTTATTATGATGTTCTTTTCAAACTGCACTAAGCCATTAATAAGATGAAAGTACACTTAAATCAATGGCCCAATGAAATATGTAGCCAAAGTTTCTGTGTTGTGTCTTCTGCTACGCATTACCTCACAATGCGATTATAGCCTGATGCAACATGACTGCAACCTGATTTAGTAATGAGGTTTTCCACTTAATCGTTTTATTTATAGAATAAGATATTTGGTCACATTGATACCTATATTTATCAAGTAAATTAAGCAACATTTGGAGAAAACTTATCGGTATTTTTTTCTCTCAGTGTATTTAGGTACATATCAAAAATATCTCATTACACGTTATTTTAATATAAAAGATTTCCTATTTATAATAAAGTAAAATAAATACAGGAGAACACGCACCAAAAGGCCAACATTCAATAATAAACCTGTACACATCTTTCTGTGTTGTTATTGCTCTGAAAAACAGACCAGGCTGGTTTTCTGCTTATTCTCAATGTGCTATTTCAGTTTTCCAAACAAAACGTTTAAGAGAGTCTCCAAGGGGTACGGCGCAGTCTTAGCCAAAGCACACAAGAGAAAAGTGAGGAAAGTGTTTTCTCTGCAGAAAAATCACCAGCCTCCTCCGTTCAGAGGAGAGAGGGCAGAGACGTATCCTGTAAGGGAGGCGCTAAGTGGTGCTCCGACCTGACCTCAAACACAGGCTACTGGATGTGGCCTGAGGCTCTGGGCAGAGGCAGGAGTAGGGAGAGAGGTGGGGGGTGGGGGGGGAGGAGGGCAGGTGAGGGTGGGGAAGTGGGGGGTGGGGGTGGGGGGTGGGGACTGTCTGACAGGCACTTCTCCTACTTGCCAGCTCTACAACCCAAGCAAATCATTTTTTCTGTGAACTAAATTCATATCTAAATGGAAGTGATGGGAATTCCCTTCATGCCTCAGCAGTTAAGGAACCCAACTAGGATCCATTAGAATGCGGTCCGAACCCTGGCCTTGCTCAGTGGGTTAAGGATCCGGTGTTGCTGTGAGCTGTGGTGCAGGTCACAGACACAGGTTCTTGGATCTGGAGTTGCTGCAGCTGTGGCATAGGCTGGCAGCTGTAGCTCTGATTCCACCCCCAGCTGGGATCTTCCATGTGCAGCAGGGGCAGGACTAACAACAACAAAACAAAATAAAAAGGAAATGGAAGTTATACTACCTGTGTTAGGAGTTGTGAGAATAAGAGAGACTGTCCAACACCTGGAACACAAGTAGCATTTAAGATTGATCACTGTTCGTCAAACCAGTGACGTTATGAAGCACGTGTAATCTGCTCTGAATGCATCATCTATACGAAAATACACAAAATTATACTGAACAAGAAACAACTTGCAGTAAATTTATTTTACATAGTATCATATTTCACTATTTGAAGTCCTGACATTTTGGTAGAAAATGAGACATAAATTCCATTTGCATAATAATTTTTCCTAATTGATTGATAAAACAATAATTTTTACCAGGCACCAGTCCAGGAACTTTGGTCCAGGCTCTAAATAAGTAATTTCCTTTTATTTTTTTTTCCTGTCTTTTTAGGGCCACACCCATGGCATATGGAGGTTCCCAGGCCAGGGGTCGAATCAGGGAACACCTACAGCCTACACCACAGACACAGAGAGGTGGATCCAAGCCATGTATGCAACCTACACCACAACTCACAGCAATGCTGGATCCTTCACCCACTGAGTGAGGCCAGGATTGAACCTATATCCTCATGGATGCTAGTTGGGTTCATTACCGCTGAGCCACAGCAGCAATTATTGTAATTTCTCATCTTTTTTTTTTTTTGGCTTTTTGTCTTTTGAGGGCTGCACCCATGGCATATGGAGGTTCCCAGGCTAGGAGTCAAATCAGAGCTGTGGCCACCAGCCTACACCACGGCCATGGCAACATGGGATCTGAGCCGTGCCTGCAACCTATATCACAGCTCACGGCAACACTGGATCCTTAACCCACTGAGCAAGGCCAGAGATTGAACCAAAAACCTCATGGTTACTGGTCAGGTTAGTTAACCACTGAGCCATGACAGGAACTCTGGTAATTTCCCATCTTTACAGCCACTTTTCAGGGCAAGTATTTTACCCCCCCTTTTACAGGTGGGAAGGATAGGATGGAGGAGTTTGAAATATTTGACAAGCAGTAGGTTCCAGAACTCAGATGAAAACCCAGGCTACGAGCTGTGTGACTTCCTTCCTACAGTTTGGACGGGGCGATAAAGACATAACTTCACAGTGGGAAGACTTGGCAGATGCCACGACCAGGTGATGGGCACGTGGACAGCGTGTGCCCTGGATGTGATGCGACGTGATGAGAAGGACAACTTGTCCTGCTTTTCCCAAACCATAACCTCAGCAAAGCCACAACCAACATCATGAGAGTCCCAATTATGCGACAGTCTGCAAAACACTCCGCTACTTAGGACCCCCCAACATGGTTAGAGTCATCCAAAACAAGAACCTCGGAGAACTTCACACAGTCTGAGGAGCCTAAGGCGGCAGCTACATGCAGTGTGAGACTGAGGAGAAAGGACGTTAGGGGGAAAACTAGGGAACCGTGAACAAACCATGGGCTTGAGGCATCGTGATTGTCCACATCGGCTTATTGATCCCGACAAAGGCCCCAGACTCACGTAAGGCATTGATAACAGGAAAACCAGGGTGTGGGGCCCGGGCAAAAGCTCTGTGCTATTTTCACTATCTTCCTGGAAACCTTAAAGTGTTAACGTTTTTTAAAAAGTTTATTGAAACAAAACCAGCCTAGAGTGAGAGGAGTTTCTGCTGCATGGCTAGCTGGGGTTTCTCTGTGTCTCGGGCGTCTCCAACCTTTATGCGAATGAAAAGTGGGGGTTCATTTGCCTGAGGGGTAAAGCCCCTTGGGTCTGAGAGTAGACAGAGGAAGATCTTTTTGAGGCTGACGATCTGGTGCCAAGGTCCTGTTTTCTCTGCCGCCTGTGCAGCAGGACAGGGCATTTCAGAGCTGCCGTAGTAGCAAAGGGAGTGTGACAGACTGCCCTTTTCCCCTCGCTGTTCACTGTTGGCTCCTCAGCATCTGGCAGAGGAACTAGCATATCCAAGTTTTTTTTTTTTTTTTCTTCTTTTTCGGGATGCCCTTGAGGCATCTGGAAGTTCCCAGGCTCGGGGTCGAATCTCAGCTACAGCTGCCCGTCTACACCACGGCCACAGCAATGCCAGATCCGAGCCACATCTGCGACCTACACCGCAGCTCACGACAAGGCCAGATATTTAACCACTGAGGGAGGCCAGGGATCGAACCCACGTCCTTATGGATACCAGTCGGGTTTGTTTCTGCTGGGCTTCAAGGGGACTCCAACACTGGGGATCATGAAAAAGGAAACTGAGGAAAAAACGGATGAACCACAGCAACATCAGTTCAACGGACGGATTAAAACCGGGGGAAACAACCACCACTAAACGAAAAACAATCACCCAGAGGAAGAGGAATCAGAGATGTTATTGGACACAATGTTGAGCAAAACGCCCAGTGGATGGACCCCTTTCTCTCTTCGGTCCCGTGTCTGGGCATGTTCCTGGAATGGACTGGTTCTCTAATGCTCTAACGGCTGCTTCTTCCCCTAATCATGTCCAATCCAATGATGCCTTTAACCCCCCACACACTGTGCCCTCCTCCTGGCACCACTGGCACAAAGGAAATGTCCTCTCAAAACAGACTGCCATGAAAGAGTCATTCTTTAGAATAATGGGAAGTGAAAATGTAAAGAATTCTGTTTTGAAGGAAAGAGGATGCATGAGGAAGATTATGTGGCTTGAAATGTTAGCTCTTTTTCATATGTGGACAATAAAGCATTTTTGTTGTGTAATTCTCCTGCTGTACCACATTTTCAGCATTTTTGTTGTGTAATTCTCCTGCTGTACCACATTTTCCCTCGCTTTGGAACTGTCTGTCTATTACATGTAAGTACACAGAAGTGTCTACAATGTGCCAGAGCTATTTTCTGCTGAACAAACCAGTGCTCGCTTTATAAAATTTTGGACGTAATCTTAGTGCTCCTTAGGTTGTAGTCTGCTTCACAATTGCACACGGAGACGGTGTGTGTGTGTGTGTGTGTGTGTGTGAAGAAGACCCATCCAATACACGGAGCCGCAAGGCAAGGAGTGACTGATTTGTCAGTAACTCCAGGGCTTGCACTGATTTTGAATAAAAATTGGGGACAGTAATCGAGAAACACGGCCCCATGGTCTGCGTTTAACATGGCTAAGGGCGCACAATCTACTTTCTTTGATATGTCATGACATGAAAAATCGGCCTTTGGTTTAGTTAAAAACGCAGATGTTTCTAAGAATGTAGTTTGTAGAAAATACTTTCTTCGAGCTCTGAACCAGACTCTTTGACCCATATTTGTGAGGGTCGGAGAAGGGAGCCCTGCAAATATCCTACCTGAGAGAGGAAAGAAGGAGAAGGTGCCTTTCCTGCTTTGTGCTCATACTCCTCTCACAGCGTGTGCAGGGGAAGGAGCGCAAAGTGATGGCAGGAGGACATTCATTCTGCTGTCACCGTCATCCAAAGAACCCTCTCTTCTAAGGGGGTTTTAGGCGCTCATTCTTTTCCTTCCCTAGTGCATTTTTAAAAATGTTATTGAAGTATAGTTGATTTACAGTGCTGTGTGAATTTCTGCTGTACAACAAGAAAGGGTCTCAGTTATACACATACATTCTTTTTCACACTTTTCCACTATTACAGTTTATTTTTACCTTTACTACTTTGAACGATATTAAATTATTTTGAAGTAATTCTATGATAATTTATCACAGGGTGGTAATACAGGAGAGCCCTATTGCCTATCTGTATCCTGTCTTACAATCGCATGAATCTGCTCATCCCAAACTCCCAGTCTTCCCAGCCCCCACCCCAATCCTTCTTGGCAACCAGAAGTCTCGCTTCTGTCTGTGCGTCCGTTTCTGTTTTGTGTGTCGTATTTCAGATTCTGCATAGGAGTGATGTCCCGTGGTGTTTGTCTTTCTCTCTGACTGATTTTTTTTTAGTATGATCGTCTCTAGAGCCATCCGTGTTGCTGCAAATGGCAGGATTTCATTCTTTTATATGGCTGAGTCAAGCGTATTTTTATAAATTATCAAAGTAAGCCCATTCTCAGCATGCATATATACACACAAATAATGGAGAGTAGACATCTTCCACTCTCAGAGGGAAACCATATAGCAAGAATTAGCTATATGCGTTCTAGAAGTTTTCCGTGCTTATAATGAAAATACATGAAGGTTGGCAAATTAAAGTATGTTTTCACTTTCCATGACTTGCATAAATAAATCGTCACCAACTGAATGCCTTAAAACAACAGGTATTTATTTTCTTACAGTTCCAGAGGCCAAAAGTCTGCAATCATGATGTCAGGACCCCTCTCCCCAAAGGCTGAAGGGGAGGGTCCTTCCTGCCTCTTCCAGCTTCTGGTGGCTCCAGGTGGGTCTTAGCTTGTGGCCACATCACTCAATCTCTGCCTCTATGGACACATGGCCGTCTCCCTGTGTCCCTATGTAGCTTGGATCTCTCTCTGCCTTTTTATTATAAGGACAGCAGTCATTGGATTTAGGGCTCATCCCAAATGTAGGATGATCTCACTTCCAGATACTTAATTTAATAACATCTGCAAAGACTCTCTTTTCCAAATAAGATCACATTCATAGGTTCTGGGAGTTAGAGCATGACATAGATTTTGGGGGGACAAAATTCACCCCACTCTAAGGCACAGGTGTATGTATATGAACCCACAGAGAGGTGTAAATATATCGTTCCAGTCGGTTCTCAGCAGGAAACAAATGGAACCCTGGAATTAGGATCCTCTGATGAGGATTTAATCAAGGGTCTCTCTGCAAAGGTCTGGGTGGGATAAAGAGAATCCAACAGACAGGGGCAGCCCCTGATGCCAAGGAGCCTAGGGCTGGAGCGCAGAGAGGAGCAGCATGCTTTGACAAACAAGGCAGTCCCTTTGTTATGGAGCTGGGGAAACAAATACTGTCCCCCCCACCCCCACCCCAGTTCCCTGCTCCTCCCTCTCCTCTCTGGAAGAACATTACCATTGATCAAACCCAACTGGCTGTCAAGGGGCAGGCCCCTAGCCACACAGGTCAGCCTCCCCGGCCAAAACTCCTAGTGGAGAAAGGGAAAGGGGGGATTTGGAGATACGAACAGAGCGTTTTCCCTCATCTGAAGCTATTCAGCATAGAAAATATACACACAGATCCACAGAATTTTTTTTTGCATAAATGAGTTTATTCTACAAATATTGTTGCATAAGTAATTTTTCATGCAGGACTGTGTGCTGGGCTAAACACACATAGTGGTCCACCTCCTTGGGTTTCACTAAATCTCTTGGATGGATAACAGTATCATTTATGGCCGTTGTCTTATGCTAATGGATATTTAGGTTTTTTCTACTCTTTTTCAATTACAATAAGTCTGCAATAAACATTTCCGGACGTGTTTCATTGTGAATGCAAGTGAGTAAATCCCCAAGGCATGTTCTAAGAGTTCACCTTCTAGGTAAAATACCATATGATATCACTCATAACTGGAATCTAATATCCAGCACAAATGAACATCTCCTTAGAAAAGAAAATCATGGACTTGGAAAAGAGACTTGTGGCTGCCTGATGGGAGGGGGAGGGAGTGGGAGGGAGCGGGAGCTTGGGCTTATCAGACACAACTTAGAATAGATTTACAAGGAGATCCTGCTGAATAGCATTGAGAACTTTGTCTAGATACTCATGTTGCAACAGAAGAAAGGCTGGGGGAAAAAATGTAATTGTAATGTATACATGTAAGGATAACCTGACCCCCTTGCTGTACAGTGGGAAAATAAAATAAATAAATAAATAAATAAATAAATAAATAAATAAATAAATTCCAAAAAAAAAAAAGGGTGTGTGTATGTTACAGTTGACGTTTATATGTATTTCCAAAAGGAATTTTGCGGTTGTCATAACAACCGCTGCAATGGCCTTTAGAGCACAAGTGCTCCTTCCCCAATGCATTAATAAACACCAAGATCAGAAAGACTTACAAATTCAACTGATTCTTTCCTCTGGAATCACCTTTGCTTCCTTCCTGCTGGATGTGCTGTAATCTGGGAAGAGTGTCATAGCGGGAGAAGGAGATTCCTTAGGATCTGAGGACTGTGGTTCATATCCCAGCTGTAATATTCACTTGCTGTGTGACCTCAATGAGTCACGTCACCTCTCTGAGCTTTCATTCCCTTCATTTGAAATATGACATATAAAATCTACCTTAACCTACCTCATAGGATTGTGAAAAATGTGAACCTCTGCATGTAAAAATAGTTAAAAACAGTCCCCATAATCGTACCAAGCATTTGTCACTCTGATGATCTCTTCAATATGGTTAAGACCTACTCTTCTGCAAAGTGATTGCTGTCAGGGAAATTTTAATTTACTTTTCCCTGATAACTACTGAATTGACTCTGTTTCTTTGGATTAGATTTTTTTATTTTAAAATTAGATCAAAACCTAAAAATACTTATGATAATTGATAGATAACCCAAAGTAGAAAATGATGGCTGTGTAAGTAGAGAAGCATCCCACTTCTAAAATATTAAATGCATTTTCCCCAAGGCATATAGTTTTTAATTTAATTATATAACCCTCATCAAAAGGATATTTTATCTTAATATCTATCTATCTATCTATCTATCTATCTATCTATCTATCTATCTACCTATCTATTTTGGCTGCACCCATGACACGCAGAACTTCCTAGAACCAGGGTTTGAACCCATGCCACAGCAGGAACCCAAGCCATAGCAGGGACAACACTAGATCCTTAGCCTACTGCACCACAAGTCAACTCCAAGGATATTTGAATTTGTACTAGGCATAGAACATTTGGACAATGTTTCCCATTCATTAGGAACCGGATTTTCTTCTCCCACGGAATAATGTACCTGGAGAGGTACCTTTGAGTCTCAGAGAACTACCTCATCCATAAAATTGGCCAATGACAATTACCCTGCTCCCCCATCACAGTCCCCAGACACCTGAGTGTCACAGTGCCAGTGTGTTGTCAGGACGAAATGAAAAACCCACAGAGGCTAATGTAGGACATTATTTTCTTCTGCCCTATGCAGAGCAAGAAGGGGAGTGGAGCACTCAGGCATCAGACAGACCGGGGGTGCAGACAGGTGGACGTTTCCCGGGATGTCCCAAGGCACCATGCGGAACCACACCTCGAGATCGCTCGCCTGCTGTACTTTCATGGGGCCTAGTTTTCTTTCTTTTTTAAAAAAGTTATTTATTGTATGTCTTTAAGTATGCTTGTTGTATAATATCACGTTAGTTTCAGGTGTGCAGCACAGTGATTCAGTCATATACACACACACACGTATGTAATTTTTTCAGATGATTTTCCTTATAGGTGAGTATAAAATACTGAGTATACTTCCCTGTGCTGTAACTACATGTCTAGTGTTCACCTATGTTTCCTATCTTCTGTGCCTCTCGGGAGAGATTGGTACATAAAAGACATAAGTTTGCAAGGCGAGGAGGATACTTATTTCTCCCAAAAGGCCCATGGATAAGAGATCAGGAAAGACAAGATTAGGAACCATGTTACTAAAGTTTTTTAGAGCCACTATCATATTTGAAAGACATTAGATGCACTTTAAATGAACAAATAGTTCCAAATTAACCAGAATTTTTTTAAGTTGGAATTTTTTTTGCTCTTGGATTTTGGAATGTATATTTCATATTTACTGGTCCCTAAAATTAACTGTGGAGACGGTTTTGTTATGTAAACAATGAGGATTATATAATGATCTACTCTAAATCACAGAATAGAAATTAAATACATCATCACAATGGAAATCAGGCCGCATAAATATGTTGCTCAAGGAAAAAAAATGGCAAATGCATCTGGCTCTGTTCTATTCTGGCCTCTTTGAGTTTTGCTAGTAAAAGGCCATGATTTATTATGCTTTACATTTTTGGTTAAATTGCTACATATTATGGTGTGTCTATTATGTCACCACACATAAAACATGTTAAACAGATGTAATTCTGTGGTGGGGTGCAAAACTGGGTCTCCTTCATGTTATAAATTACTTTTGGGAGGAGCATCCCATTTTATTTTATTTTATTTTATTTACTTTTTAGGGTCACACCCATGGCATATGGAAGTTCCCAGGCTAGGGGTTGAATCCAAACTACAGGTGCTGGCCTATACCACAGCCACAGCAACGTGGGATCCGAGCCGCATCTGCGTCCTACACCACAGCCAAGGCAACGCCGGAACTTTATCCCGCTGAGTGAGGTCAGGGATCGAACCCGCATCCTCGTGCATGCTAGTTGTGTTTGTTACCTGCTGAGTCACCACAGAACTCCAGAGAGCAGCCCAGATTTTAAATCCCAGCCATGTATGTCCCCAGCCCTGTGAGTGAGCTTACGGAAGCACTAAATGAGCTGACTCTGCTCTGATACACCGTTTCGTTTCCTAAGCTTGGAACGCTGGGTTCAGGTAGATGACTCTCTCACCATTTCAGGAGGTTGCTGGGTCATGGTTTCAAGACTAATTTGAGAGTAATTGCTTCTCCTTTTTTGCTTTTGAGTGAACTTGGATGATGTTTTAAATGTGCTCGATCCATTGAGATTCTCACTCATTTTCCTTCCTAGACCATTGAATAGGTAGGACTTTTCTTGGGTAGATATCCAGGAACATCTCAAAAAATTGATAAACTCTTGAGGCCCCTCATGAACAAAGTCTCTTTTAGAATAATTCATATCTGTTACTGAACTTGTAAATTATTCATGCTTTCATTAATATGCTAATTAAGAATTTGCTGTTAAAAAGGTATAAATATCTTTCATTGCCTAAAGTAATTAGAATAAGTAATTACTTAAACATTATGATCTTGATGTTAAATAATTACTGTAAAAGAAAAAGGGAGATGAGGATACAAAAATATGCTTGAGATAATTTTAACTGGTGAACCAAGTGACAATATTTTATGTTGTTTGTATAAATATATACATATGCTTTGGAAGACTTAATACTTTCTTTTTATATAAATCATCTCAAGTTTCATTTTACTGACAACTAGAATGTTGGTCTCCTCAAATATCTTTTTAAAAGTAACTATAAACTATTTTTAAAAGAACTTTAAATACGTATAACCTTTGCAAATACTTATCACATAACAGTACTGATTTTAAATGACCATTTATTTGATAATTAATCTGCAAACAGCTGCTCTCACTAGATGTGATGTGCAGTGCTAGGCATGCCGAATTGAACAACTCTTCAGAGAAACCTGGGCCTTTTGCCCATTATTCTGGCTCATTAAGGTGACCTCTGCAGCACAGTCTCGTCCCCAGTCTTCACACAATTGTCCCCAAATTCATGTAACTTTGTTACCATGTACCCTGATTTGTTAAAAAGAGACTTGAATTCCTCTCCTCCAATAATAAAAATATGAATATTTATTTTTAAAATAAATATATATACTAATATTATGAGCTAAAATTTTTAATTGATTTTCCTAGAGGAATCTAAACCCTGGCATTTCTAAGTTTGCACTTTGGTGGATACATGGCAAAATTTCAAGATGTGTGTTTTTACCTTTAGCTTCTTTTGGTTTATGGACCTTAATCATTTAACCTTTAGTCTCAGTTTCGTTTAGATTCATTCTGAAGACAAGTGTAATTTCTTGGTGTTAACTATTCATTTATCCATCCACCCATACATTATATGCATACATATTTATACGTTAAAAACACAAGTGCACAACATTCACTCAGGGTGAAGTACAGAATGGATAGCTGAGGCTATGAATCCATTATTGAGAGTCTTATGGGTCATTTTGGGTTTTAGGCTGGCACTGTCTACAATGAGATGGGAACAGAATTTGAACAAGGAGTGGAAGAAATGTGTGTTCTGCTGTGCTCTTCCTGAGGATACATTTCTCTGTTAATTAACAGAGAATATAATCTCTAAACCATATTAACCAGGCTCTCTGTGATGTGTACAGGTAGGACGGGTGAGTTGGTGAAGGCGAGGTTTCCATTTTTCTGTGTCATGGAAATACATCCTTCCCTAGGCACAACCAGGAGTCAAATATGACATTTGGTTCTGGATGCAATTACCTATTTCACTAGTATACCAAATACTAATAAAGAGAAGTTTTAAATTTTTTAACTAAAAATTAATAGTCTTTCAAAGCCAATATTTTCTTCCTGTAACATAGCTAGTTAACCCCACACATGTCAGAAGAGATGGGTGTCCATTTAAAACCATGACATTTAGGTACAGCACACATGCAACTTTCTCTCATTAAGAGGCCCCTGATCTTGCCAGCCTGAATCATTTCTTCTAAAGCCTCGTGGCCTTTTATGCTATATCATTGATGGCATTGCTTACTTTTATGTAATGGTAGCTAATACACAATCATTGCTAATCATAGGTAATCATCTCATATCCTCCTCTGATCTGGTGGCTACTAAGATCAGAAATTTCCTTTATGTTTGATCACCATGGCATCCAACTAAAAATCATATACATACACCAGGAAGGTTCTTAGCAAATGCTAATAAAAGAATGATATGAATCTTCCAGTAACTATTACAGCAAGATAGGACAGCAGGTTTGAGACTGTGTGTTGAAGGATGCGACTAAGTCAAAAGGAAAAAAAAAATGAAAGGAGAATTATAGATTTTGGTGCGGAGGGAAACCTTGAACCAGGACTCCTGATTTTTATCCAGAACTCTGATTAGCAGTTAGTTGACGCAGATAGTTCCTTCTTCTTCTTTTTTTAGGTATAGTTGATCTACAATGTTGTAACAATTTATGCTGTACAGCAAAGTGACCCAGTCATACGTACACACTCTTTTTCTCATATTATCTTCCACCATGGTCTATCCCAAGAGATAGGACATATTTTCCTCTGCTATACAGGAGGACCTTATTGCTTGTCCACTTTAAATGTAATGGTTTGCATCTACTGACCCCAAACTCCCGCCCATCCTTCTCCCTCTCCCTCACCCTTGACAACCACAAATCTGTTCTTTCTGTCTGTGAGTCTGTTTCAGTTTGTAGATAGGTTCATTTGTGACATATTGTAGATTCCACATATAAGTGATGTCATACGGTATTTCCCTTTCTCTTTCTGACTTACTTCACTCAGGATGAGCATTGCTAGTTGCATCATTCTTACGCATCTCTTTGACTTACGCATAGAGGCATCTTCAGATTCAAATGGGAGAGATTATGAACGATATTTGGAGACAGGTGAGGTAATTTTTCTGGATCAAGATAGAAAATGTGACTGCGTTCCTTGAATGTGATCTATCTTATTGTATATTTAGCCCGAAAGGAGCACACAGTAGAGTCTGACATCCGGAACATGCAGATTGAGTCCCTGACTGTCTTCTCTGGCTGTAGGAATTGCAGTTTCTCTCCCATTCTCCACCTCAGTCCCCCTCTGTGAAAAAGGGCAAGAGGTGCCAACTACCAGGTATGTTTGTAAGCTCTGAGGTGTGTATTAAGGATGTGATACATCAGAGATACTTTCAATTGCTAATCCTTTGATCTTCTAGTCAAACTCACAATGAATCATACGGAAGATATTTTACCTAGATCTTTGAGAAAGAACCAGACAATCTACTACCCAAATTACCCCACTAAGAACAAAATATTCATTTTTTTTAATGGCATAGACAAGTCAGTCTAAGTGAAAAATCCAAGAGTTTTGTGCATCTAGGTTTTCTACAAGGGAAGAAATGCATACATTGTGGGGAGTACCCCTTAGTAACCATTAGGGAAATGTACAGAAGAGCCAATGAGAGACACACACGGGAAGAGGTGCTTTCTTGGGATTTTCTGCCTCCCATAATATTGTTGGAAAATATTGTGCAAAAACTCTCCTGAATTTCTCCAGTTTTAAAAGCAGACTGTTAAGTGGTCTAAGAGCTGAAATATAGAGATTAGAGGGCAATGAATCAGGAAAAATATTCGTACCTAAAGGGGATTCAAGCAAAGCCCAAAGCTACAAAGGTACTAGCGGTCATTTACAAAGTCATATTGAGTATATCTGAGTTTTTACAGTTTTATTTTTTCTTTTCTGTTTCTCATTTACCTCATTAACCTAAAGATAAATATAGCCTATTGAAAAGATACCCAATAAAACTTGAACTCCATGAGGGAAACCAGTAATTGTAAAAGTTTACATGAAAAATTTAGATGGAGAAAATTAGTCACTGTTGTCCCTTTTTCACTGGTGACAAAGGGGACTGGGGTGTGGAACAGGTATTTCTCCTTTAGTTTGGCACCATTGTCTATAGCCTTGGTTCTCAAAGTGTGGTCCCTGGACACATTTGAATTATGAGTTATCACAGTCGCTGCTCTAGGACTGGGGGAGCCAACAAAGACTCAGCCTGGGACTATTTCTGTACTACCCTCTCCTACTACTTATTTTTTATTGTTGAGTGTCAGTATGTATTGCTAGATAGATAGGGAGGCAAGGATGGAGACAGATCTTAGATACAGAGAGATCTAGATCTGAGATTACAGTGTAGATCCAACTTCACATTAGTTACTTATCTGAGAAAACAGAATCCCGCTTGGGTTGCTGTAATGGGAGTGGCCTTACCCCAATGAGGAGTTAGATTCTGGAAAGGCTGCTTGCTTTCTTCCCTCTCGCCCCTTTTTGCCTTAGCCCTCCGCCTTTCCCCCACCCCTCTATGCAGGTGGTTGTTGTGTCAATGTGTGGGGGATGGGGAGGCAGTTTGAAGAGTCTCTTAGGTGAAGGCATCTAACCTTCGCCAACCCATTGATTTCAGTGGAGAAACCCAGGGCTCAGAGAATGTTCTTATTCTTCATTCCCATGTTGCTCCCCCAGGGAACCCCAAGCAAAGAGCAGCTGCTATCACCACTCCCTCTGCATTCAGCCCTGATGACGGTGGGCAGCAAATCTAAGTTGGCAAAGGTGAGAAGCTACTTCTGTTCTCAGGCTCCAGGCTGTTTAAATTTTATAATAACTGAATGCTTTCTGCATTTTGAATGAAATAAATTCCATAAGTATCTCCTTCTAAAAGCAAGCAGAAAATACACTATTATTTAGAAGAGTAATACATAAAAAATATTAGTCAATCTGCACTATGAAAAACTTGCCTATGCAATTGATGCTTTCTCAAAAAATTTTACAAGTGGAAATATTTTCTCCACCAAACTTAATTAATAGAATAAGAAGGCGTATTCATTTTTTCATCGCCAGAGATTTGCCTCACATGTGGCATATAATACATGCTCCCAGTTTTTTTTTAATTTGATGATTGAATAAACGGATATAAAAAATAAAGAAGCCATTTTTATGAGTTGAGTCTCACAGTCAAAGCGTTCATCCATGTAAGTCTTCTTATCATTTCACCACACAGGAGAAAGGGTGTTATTTGATTCAACACGTTACTACTGGGGGTCTACTATATATTCCACATAGACTTCTAAACAAATAAATGTCAATAGATGGTGATAAATGTGTCAAAATAGTATTTACAAGGCAATGAAACAACACAGGTGGTGTGATTTATTTCTTCCAGAGAGTCAAAAACTCTTGCACCTGAAAATAAAATTGAGGCTTGTTTTAAAGGCTGAGTGTGTGTTGACAAGGGCAGTGGGTGGAAGGCACTGCAGGCTCAGGAAGGGCTTGCATGGAGGCTGGGAGGCATGCCCCAGCAGGCAGCTTGCAGCCATCCTGCCATGCTCCTCAAATGGGCAACAGTGGTCCCATTTCTGGAATCAAATGTAACAGGTACATTTCTTCTTTTACATTCTAAGGAGAGTGCCACAGAGACCCAAGATGGCACTTGCCCTGGGCCATTTTCTGAACGTGTCCTTGGGATACTGTGTTCAGATGCTCTCTAAGAAACCAATTCCTGCATGAACTTATCCAGTCCTTCTGAGTGTATACCTAGCTCTTTAAGCAACTGAGCTGCCTTATTGTTAATAATAAACTGCCAATTGTTCTCTTCCCTCCCAGCACTGTTGTGGGCTCTTCTGTAATTGCATTAAACACAGTAGTTCTAGGAACACCTTCCACCCTCATTGCCATTGTTAAGTGAGCTGCTCTCCTATGTACCTGGACCTGCAAGATTTTATCTCAAAAGTCATTGTTAAATTATTACATTGTAATGATGGCTGGTTGGGTAAGGAAATAAGCTTATGTAAGACAGACTACAGAGATACAAATCAGCACAACCTGAAGACTAGAAACTTGCCCTGTGAGGAAATTCAATTGTCATCAAGCTGTACAGTGTCACCCAAGGAACTGCCTGGTGTCATCACGATAAAATGCCCTTGTAGAAACACTCAGATCAGGGAAGGAAAGAACATGTTTTTTGATAGAGTAGGCTTGCTGAAGTTTAATTATATTTAGAATTTGGGGAGGTATTTTACAAAGCTCATTACAAATATTATGTAACACAGAATGGCTTTCTCATGGACATCTACATGAAAATGAGTTACTGTACTACTACATTCCATAGATTGGTTAATTTGTGGACTAAATGGCACCCCTATGATAATAACTGTAGCAAATGACTAATCTTTACTATTTATTAAGCATCGTCTTTGCCCCAATATACCAACTAGACACTTTGTACCTCATTTACAGAACACCCTCTGAAGTAAATATTACTTTCTCTATATAAATGGGAAGCCTATACAACAAAGGCTGTTTAACTTTTTGAAATCCCAGTTAGTAAGTGAAAAAGCCATGAATCAAACTCAGCTGATTTTAAAGCTTTCATCTTCACACCTGCACATTCGGAGGGTGTTCTGTGCCCTGGCCAGAAGCCTCCTATCCCTCCCCTCTGGTCCCTTCTCTTGAGTCTTGTATTTATCTTGGGTCTGTGTCATGTAATAATTCTGAGCTCCAGTTTCCTCATTTAAAAAAAAAAGGGTGGGGGGGCAGTTTAGGGGTTCCTACCATGGTGCAGTGGGTTGAGAATCTAGCTTCAGCGGCTCAGGTCACTGCAGAGGATTGAGTTTGATCCCCAGCCCAGCTCAGTGGGTTAAAGGATCTGGCATTGCTGCAGCTATGGTGCGGGTCAAAGCTGCAGCTGAGCTTCAGTCCCTGGCCCTGGAACTTCCATATGCCCTGGGTGTGGCCATAACTTTTTTTTTTTTTTTTTGTAAAGGAAAGAAAAGTTTAACAGTTCTCATTGCAGAGGACTGCTCTGAAGGTTAAATATATGATGTCTGCAGAGAGGCCAGGACAGCTATAATTTCTTCTTTCATTTCATGTGCCTGTTATCAGCATCCACTCAAAGGGATGTGCATCTTGAGTTTCTCATTGCTGTTTTTCAATTCTTTTGTCCTGCTGTTTAGGATTCTCAAGGGACCACTGCCCTGTAGGTAACATGCTGGGTTCTGGATATAGGAAGATAAATGGGGAGCAGCTTGTGACCTTGGGATTTTCATGATATTGTTGCAGGATCCATACGAGGTTCTTTGTGTGGGGATGTTCTTTGTGTGGGGAGGTCTGATCTTACCAAGAGAACAATTCACTGGCAGGTGCATTTTAGGAAGAGCGTGGTCCCAACTGGACACATCTTCCTTTCCCCTCTTTATTGCCTTACACTATTATTTACTTAGCGCACAGCCCTGGTAGAGGTTGGTAAGACTTAATCATCAGGGCATTAGCTCACGGGAACAGTCTCTTTTGACTCCTATTTAAAATTATATGTATATATATATATATATATAATAGTTTATAAATTATAAATTTATAAATTACAGAAAGATGCAAACCGTTGTATCTACTGTTTTAAGTATGCAAAAGTGGTATCTATGTAATCATCCCTTGCCTGCTATATTCATTTATAGATTCCATGTATTTATTGACACCGTGATTATTAAGAATTTTTTTGACCACACCCATAGCATATGGAAATTCCAGAACTATGGATTGAATCCAAACTGCAGCTGCAACCCACGCCACAGCTGCAGCAATGCTGGATCCTTAACCTTCTGTGCCAGAGCGGCAGACTGGGAACTTTGATTGTTAGGACTTTTAAGGAATGAATCTGAGCTGCACAAAACTGCTGACACGTGCTGAAAAAATGATGTCTTTCTGAAAGTGCACCTTTTTCATTATCATTCCTATGATTCCATCCACATATTATTGCACTTCCATTTTCTGTGTCATCAAAGCTGGTTCTTTCATTTTCAACACAAACTCCAGGGCAGGCACCCGCAGCCAATAAACTCAACCCTGCAGCCACCACCCCCACAATCCAGATGTTAATCATCTGCACTGAGCTGGTTTGTAGCAGCTCCTTTATTATCTCCTCTTGATAAAGAGATGGCAGGGAGTGAGATAACAGAGTTGATTTTCCTAGAATAAAAGCTCTCAAATGTAAACATTCCAAAAGCATTGTATATATGCGTCTATTTTTCTTTCACCTAAGATTGCAAATGTTTCTTGGGGAGTCTTGATAACTCAAGGGTGGCTCGCAGAGTAGAAAGGATTTTTCACGTTACCATGGGGACACCTGGGTATGAAGATATGTAACCTTTCTCTGCCCTTAGCTCTTAAGTGCAGGGCTTAAAGCCTTTTCTCCATGGCCATTTATTTATTTTTATAAGAAAAAGCACAACCTGCCACATTTTCTTTCTTTACAATGCTAGGGAAGCAGTATTTTTGCAGAAATGGGAGTGCAGGCTTTCACTGGCAATAACTTAGATGAACCCAGCTGGGCTTCAGCCCTGCCCCCTACCCACCTGAGTCCCCAGATTGGGTGCCTCCTTCTGAGGCAGGTGACAGATGGGTGAGGACCTGGACAGACAGATCGGCACACAGATCCTGATCAGGAGGGTCCCTGCACCTCTGCCTTCCTTGCAACTCAGAAGACATTTGTCAAGAGCTTGATGTAAGAGGTGTATCAATACAGGCGAGTTATTATAAATGAAGTGATTTCTAACTCAGTATAGACCTCAGCAGATGACACGCCCACCTTGGATTCTGAATCAAAAGAATCTGACCTTTTATAAGATTTTCTCCAAGATCTTGGCCTCCAAGCCTGGCCTGGTTTCCTCAGTTTACAGCCTCAAACATGGTCACTCCAGACTCTAGTCCCTTCCGGCTGTCTACACTCTACCAATCCTAGTTTTTTCCCATGCAGCCATACCCAGGCCTCTCTCTAAGTTTGATCTCCAAAGCTGGAGTTTCAGTTCCCAGCCCCTGGTCTCATCAAAAAATATCTTTTGTATATAAGATTTTCACACTTGCAAAGGAGAAAATGCTACCCTTTGTTCCACCCCCAAAACGGGAACAAAGAGGGCAATTCATAACTGGGAGCATTTTAGAAGGTGGGCTGAAGAATATTCCTGTGTCCTGGTGAAATCCAGGCATCTCCAGCCCTCTGGGGGAACATAGAGCATCTTAGGAACGTGTGCCATTCTCTTAAGAAACAGCCCATGTCAGCACAAGATTGGTCTTGCTCTACAGATGTGTAATAAAATGAATCTGAACTTATGAATGGGAAATGAGGGAGGTCATGCTTGAAAAGTTTCATTCAGAAACCCAGGGAAAAATTGTAGAGGAGGTCGAAAACAGCCAGACAACCTGGCTCACACCCTAACAGTGAGAAAGAGCTTAATTAACAATAGAAATATAATTCTGAGTCCACTACACAGCTGACCAGCCCCACTGAGGACAGAGAGGGCACAGGACCCCATTTCCTCTCTGCAAAGCTTGAGAGGTGAAAGAAATGGTAGGATGAAGGCAGCTCACTTGTTATCACTGTGCTGAGGGCCAAGCATGGGCCAAGGTCACGGTGCACACTAACCGGGCTGCAGGGCGGACCTCACTCTGGTGCAGCCCCCCCGTGGCACAGGCGTGCAGGTGCTGATTGGTTGCTGGGGAGGCGGGCACCTCTACCCTCCCCTCTCAGAAATCATCAGGCTCTTAAGCTATTGGGAAAGGCAGGGAGACTCCTAGACCCAGAGACTGGAAAAGCATTTGCTGCTTTTGGGGAGGGTCAGATGCAAAGCTGTCTGTCCCTGGGAAGAGGGCCAGACCCTGTCCAGGTATAATGAGTTCTGCTTCTGCCAAAGAGGCGTGGGCACTGTCCATCCCAAGGTGTCCCCAGATGTGAGCCCAGCACCAAGGAACAGGCAAAAGCAGCCCCCCTCCCCTGGGAGGGCTAAGGGCATGAAGGGGGAGCCCCTTTGGGGGCAGGAATGGGTGGGGGTGTGCAGCTAGAGCAGAGATGGGGCAGCAGCCCTGGGGAGGGTAGAGTGTGTTCTCCCTCAGCACCCGCAGCCCCAAGCACCCTGGACTCCAAGCACCTCCCCTGGAGGGTGGTTTTTCTCCAACCCTCACTGACGTTTTCCGTTGTTATAAAGCACATCTGCCCCCGTCTCCACTACTATGGAGACCCCCCGATTGCTGCTGCTGCTTGACACTCTCCTGCCACTGGATGAGCTCTCTGAGTATCAGGATGCAAACACCTCTTTTTCCTAACTGGTCTACACATGCAGAGTTGAATGGATTACATGTCTAGGTTCATGGCACTTCCATGGGCTTATAGACAGATGATAGATGATGGCTGTATCACTATGAATGTATAGATACAGTATCTTAAACTATATTCTTGAGGATATAGTCTAAGACACAGGCACACTTAATATTATTGTATCATTCCAATAATTTTAGCACTGCATCATTTAGGACATATATTTCATAACAATAATTATTTTTCATGAAATGTGCTTTGATATGAAAATTTATACACCAGCTTTGTTGGGGTAGAAAATTGCTAGGGTGTATTTTTTTCTTTGCCATTCAGAGGCTTCTTTTGCTAAAATCATTTAGTGTTTTTTAAATTTATTTGGTAACATTTTCATTGTGGTGTTTACTCTTATAACTTTTGATTTAATGATCTGAATTTACATCTGCCATTTTCTCTGGTACCATCCCTCACAACTGCCCGGTGTTTCATTTCTTTTTCTACCACCATTCGTGGATTGATGTATCATTCTTTTGCCCCATCTTTGAATTTAGGAGCTATAGGCTCCCTTTCTCTTCTTTTAGCTCTTGACCTGGAACTTGCACACTTCGTTCCTAATTTGTCAGAGCAAAAATATCATGGGTGTATTTATCCTCCTTCCAGAAACAGAAGGACCCTCGAATACTTTGGTATCCTTTATTCCTTTCCTGATACTATGTAATTTTTTTGTGTATTTTGCCTATATTACATTTTTAACCTAATACAATGTTGTTAATTTTTTTGATCCACATCCTGGATAAATGGAGGTTCCTGGGCCAGGGATGGAACCCAAGCTACAACAGTGACCAGAGCCACTGTGGTGACAATACCGGATCCCTAACCTGCTGTTATTTGAATATGCAGAAGCTTATGTATATCCATTCAAATTAAATTACACTTAACTGTATACATTTACATATTTGTCATATTCTTCACTGTTTATTATTTTCTAGTATCTCAGAACTTTCATCTGGGATTATTGTCTTTCTATTGAGGTATAATCTTTAAAATTTCCTCAATCTCTTGGGATAAAACATGATGGAAGATAGGATGAGAAAAAGAATGTGTGTGTATACACACACACACACACACACATATATATATATATGAGAATGTATGTGTATATACCTTATACATATATATTTATAAACATATATTCTCATATATCCGTATATATCACTTTACTATACAGCAGAATTTGACACAACACTGTGAATCAAGTATACTGTAATAAAAACAAAATTTTTAAAAAGAAATTAAAAAATGGAATACAGTGGAGAGTAAAAAAGAATATTTCACTTGCGTTAAAAGGGTACCATTCTACCAGGTTTATTTGCAAGTTTTAGAAATTTCAGTTTATTCTTCCCAGTGTTAGGAAATCAAAATGAGCGATGTCAATAACCCCAAAAGCGTAACTTAATAATTTACAGTGGAAAAAAAAATTAGGGCAGATCTGCTGGTGGTAAATCCCCCCTTTGTTTCTGCCTGGGAATGGATTTTTAACGATTCTTGTCTTGGGCTGAGAGTTGCTTTTCGTTAGCAATTTGTTCCATTGTTGATAATGAAAGCTGCGCCAGTGTCTCTTTCCTGATTTTGCAAGTATGTCCTTTACATCTAGCTACTCTCAGCACTTTCTCTTTGCCTCTGGTTTTCCGCATTTTAACAGACCGTGTCCAAGTGTGAGAGCTATCCCTCCTTTTGGTCAGAGTGCACGGTGGAGGTGGGGAGGAAGCGAGCTTGGACATGTCCTCACGCAGAGCCAGCTTTAAGGGATATGCTCGCATGGGTGACACCCCTCCCCCCGGGCTCTGTCTTCTTGCCCCTCGCACCTCCTCTACTAGGAAAAGTCATGTTCACTGGGTTTCCAAATGAACTCAGGCATGCTCTGGATTTCCTCTGAGCCACCCTTTCTCTGGACTGCAAGCTCTCTGTTCTCTGTAGGTGAGCCCTCAGCGGATTGCCCACAGCTGTAAGTTTCATCTGACGGGCTCTGAGATCACTTCCTGTCTGGGTTCAGGCCACTCCTACATTTCTTCTCTTACCCTTCTCTGTATCACTGCCTCTCTTCGCTTCCAAAAGTTGATCACAATGTCACACACACATCTGACTGATCTTATGGGTCTTCACGGTTTTCCCATAGGGTAAACTCTCATTTTCCTGGCTAGGGACATGCACGAGCGCGCGCGCACACACACACACACACGCACGTGCACCACTGTTTTCCTCTGCTCCTTCCTGCACAGACCCTAGGGCTCAGCCACACACAAAGACTGCTGTTCCAGGTCTGTGTTTTGCCCTCTGCCTCTGGGTGTGTTGCTTCCTTTACCTGGAACACCCCCTCCCCTGATAAAGCTACTCATTTTTTTGTAGGAATTAACTCAAAAATCTGTTCCTCCACAAAAGGCTATCGTAGTCTCAGCTCTACTTCCAGACTAGACCTAACCTGTGCTGCCTTAGATTCTCTCTGTTCCTCCACTGAGTTTGCTCTGACACGAAGGCATTTGACTTTGTTTCCCCGTCTGGAATTATCTTCCGCAGGGATTTGCGGAGACCGTCCTTTGCTCAAACAGAAGCCTTCTCCACAGCGCTATAAAATGGCAACTCTTCTCCCATACTCTATTTCCACCCTACCCTTCTTTACTTTTCTTGATTTACAATTTGTAATTCCTAAACATTGCACGGTCCCACACTGTAGCTGTAACTGTATGTGGAAACGGTCGATGAACAGAAATGAATTTAACTATGCTGCACTTTGGTCCCTCTTACTTTAAGTGGGTCTTTAAATGAGGACAAATGCCTTGTTATGTCCTGGTCAAAATTACCAAAGGCTTATAAACCCCTCTCCCATTAAAAAAATATATATATATACTCTTTTTGAAGTTTTGCAAGATACAGAAAAGCACAAAAATGGACAAAAAATAATTACCCATAACTCACTACTCAAGGCAAACTTTTCTTTCTAGGATTTCTATGACATTGATTTATGACCCTTTTAGTGCTTAGAGAATTATCATTTTGTCTAAAGATTTGTGTTTCCTGCACTTTTCCATACATAAACTATATACATCTTCTCTGAAACTCTTAACTCCTTATAAATATTATTTTAAATTTTCTCCATATTACTCCACTAAATGAAAACATCAAAATATACTTAATTGTTCTCATGCAGTTGGAACCACAGATTGTTTCTAATATTTTCTTAATCTACATGAAAGATGAGATGTATATTTTTGCATATTTTTTTCCTATATTTATATTTATTCTTTAGGAAAACTATATGAAAGTATTATTATGAAGGTAGAGAAACATAAATTCTGTTAAGTTTCTTTGAACATTACCCATATTTTTGGAAAAATAATCTTTTAAGTGAGAAAACATCAGATAGCTGTGGACTGCTTTACTGATTCCATTTTCATTTTCCAAGAACAATGAGTCATTTTATTTATATTTTTATGGGTGAAATTATTAGTATCGTTAGTTTATTCACACAAGAGAAAGGATCAAAAGAGATTCTGGTATTATTACCTTGTCTCCTGAAACTCTTCAGAATAGTGTAGGTTAGGGCAATTAATCCCCAAAATTCCACAGTAATTGTCATCATAGTTAGAGATTCTTTCTCTACCTTTTCTTACCGTAGTGTTGTTTAGCCAATGTTGATCTTAATTTTCCTACCTCTTTAGACACTACAGAGCTAGAGAAGTAGAAAGTTTATAACATATTCTACGCATTTAGTATATTCTTTATAACCTCCACATATACACCCTAGGTAATCTATAATATAGTTAGTATTTTTTATAAATAGGTATCCATGACCTATTGATTATATAAAAGGAATTTTGTTTTTCAGCTGTACTAATTTCTAGGACATGACCTGCATAGAAAGAGTGCAGGTTTCCTGAGATATATTCTGCTATACAGTGATCACAGCTGAGTGGGCATTAGTTAATGGCTTTTATTATCAAAGCCATAATATATCATAAACAAGCATAATTAGCTAAGGTTAGCTGGTCTCTCCCAGTAGTTCTTAAGAGTCGTCTGTTTTATTTTTTTACATTAGCTAAATATAGTTGTTGTAGACCTGAATCTGAATTATCACTAATGCATGTCCCAAGGCACACTGGGCTGACTTATAATCAATACAGAATAAAGAATAAAAGCTATGGAAGTCATAAAAACGCCTCCTTTCTATAAATTATATCAGCCAGAAAGTCCAAGTGTATGTTAGTTTCCTTTTGGATAATGCACAGAGAAAGCTTATTTGAATAGCCAAACATGATTTAATCCTCATTTGGTTTATATGGTTAATGGTGATTTTGCCTTCATGGGTTAATTTATGGGTAGTTTTAAGAATCTCTTTTATTGGATAAAAAATAAAAATAGAATGGTAAATAGAAACTCTAAAAGTTTTTGAAAGTATCTTCTTTAATCTTTAAGTGAGCCTTTTAAGCAGGTTAAAAAAGCCTTCCTTTGAAGTCATGAAATGAATACCTTATTGCACATTCTATATATAATACTATATTTTTAAGTGTATTTTTCTAGATCTGTATTTTCAACATCAGTTTTCAAAAAAAACCCCAACATTTATATGTTGAAAACAATGTGTGAAACCCTCTCTCTGCTGTTGTAAAATGTATTGAGATGAGAAGTTGAAAGCAGCATAGAATTATTTTTTTTATTGCAGGGAATTATGAATTTTTGCTTTTACTAAAGAATGTGTGTGCACTAAAAGAAGAGGGAATTCCTTCGTCTTTGACATTAATTGCGGGTTTGAATGCCCTCATCCAGCTCCCCATTTTTTCCTGCTGTAGTAAACATCAAGGTCATTTTGAGGTTCTGCCCAAATGAAGACCATTATCTACAGAGTATTGAAACAGAGTGGCTGAACCCTGGGGCTGTCAGGAGTTCTGAGCAATGAGCCACTCCATTATGCTGCTTTTCTTTATAGGAAGGCAGGCTGCTGCTTAAGTCTTCTTGCAAAGTCGGATGAATTGTCAGGGACTACTGAAATGTTTCTGCCCTCATGCAAACCAAGTGCATAGCGCTCAAAGTCCACAGGAAAAGAACAGTGGTGGAGGGATGTGATACCAAGGTCCTCCAGGAAATCAACTTCCAGCATGGCAGCACAAGGAAGTCCACCTACTGCTCTCTAGTTGAACAGACAAAATATACATATTTTTAAAAATATTTTCAGGTGATCACTTTATAGGCGTGTAGGTAAATCCTGGGTAGAGATATTAAAATTATGATAAACATGCTCTTATCAATAGGTACAAAGTTGCTCTGGGGATAAAAAAATGTGGAGCTGAATTTATAACACAACCATGCACATCAGAACTTATGCAACGAATAAAATACAACCCCTTCATTGGTCAACTCTGGAAATAATACACCCATTTAAATGTATTTGCTATTGGCTTTTGTTGTTGCTGTTGTTTGAAATTTAAAAAGTTATCAAAGCATAGTTGATGTACACTATTGTATAAATTAAAGATGTGCTATATGGAGATTCACTATTTTAAAGGTTATACTCCATTTATAGTTATAAAATATCAGTATATTCTTTGAGTTGTGCAACGTATCCTTTTTATTTGTTTTATTTTTTAAATTTTTCACTGAGGTATAGTTGATTTATAATGTTGTGTTAGTTTCTTCTGCACAGTAAAGTGATTCAGTCATACCTATACACATATCCATTCTATATCAACTTCCAGCATGGCAGCAGGAAGAAATCCACTAGTCCATTCTCTACTCAGACTACCAAAAATATCTTAAAACAACCATCCAAAGACAGTATGGGGTACCTCCAAAAATTAAATATAGAACTACCATAAAATCCCACCCTGGGCATATATCCCGATAAAACTTTCATTGGAAAAGATACATGAACCACATTCATTGCAACCATACTCATGATAGCCAAGACATGGAAACAGCCTAAATGCCCATTGTCAGATGAACGGATTAAGACAATGTGGTACATATACACAATGGAATACCACTCAACAATGAAAAAGAACAAAATAATGTCATTTGCAGGAATGGGAATGGAACTAGGATTCTCACACTAAGTGAAATAAGTCAGAAAGAGAAAGACAAATACCATATGATATCACTTATATCTGGAATCTAATACATGGCACAGGCGAACCTGTCTACAGAAAAGAAACAAACTCATGGACATGGAGAATAGGCTTGTGGTTGCCAAGAGGGAGGGAGAGGGAATGGGATGGACTGTGTGTTTGGGGTTAGTAGGTGCAAACTATTACATTTGGGGTGGATAAGCAATGAGGTCCTGCTGTAGAGCACAGGGAAGTATGTCTGATCACTTGTGATGGAACATGATGGAGGATAATGTGAGAAAAAGAATGTGTGTGTGTGTGTAACTGGGTCGTTTTTCTGTACAACAGGAATTGACAGAACATTATAGATCAACTGTAATAGTTTAAAAAAAAAGGCTTTGGAAATAGTTCTAAGGAAAAACAGCAGATGAAGAAATAGCCATTCAAAGTAATCTACAAAATTTTGTAAGAATGTGAGATTCCATGACATTTAAACCAGGATTGCCCCATCCTTCCCTGTTCCAGCCCAGGGAGGCAGACTCCACTCCAGATTGAACTAGCTGAGCACACAGGGCTTTCTACGCCTCCTCCCACCTTGGAGCCAGGGCTTCACGCTGGGAAGGTGAGTGCTTCTCACCTTCAGACATGGACCAGGCTCCAGAACCTCTAGGCCAGGGTCCACCTGAAACTGGGCCCTGCCCTAGGAGTAGCACTGCATCACTAGCTCTGCCAGGTCGAGCTTATTTCATTGTCTCCGCTCCTCAGGTGCAAAACATGCCTCAACCCTGTTCTGTTCTTGTTGGTTTCCTTGAGTCTCTCAACAGTGTCCAACCTCTGAGGCCCCGATGGGTCTGTTGTCCAGGGAGCCAAAGTGCTGACCTGAGGAGGCACCCCTTTCCTTGTCTCTGCTGTGGCAGGAAAACTCGTGACCTGTGGGTTTCACTTTAACTTGCTTTGGGAAATTGATGCTCTCCAGGTGCTTGACAGGTCTGCGTGATCAGAGGTTGAAGATCAGGTTCTCTGATGCCCAGCCTCTTTGAACTGCAGCACCAAGTGAATGGGGGCTCACTCTTGCAACCTCTTTCTCTGGGAGCCTAAGGCCTGAAACTGGCTTTGCTTTTCAGCAGCATGAATGCTTTCAGGCCCCTGGAAGAAGAATCTTGCCTTTAAGTCATTTCGTGTCAGCACTCAACCACCAGGCCCACAGACAGAAGTGGGTCTGTTACCAGGTAGCTCTTGAGCACGTCTGCATCTGACATCTCGGACCTTCTCCTCCATCCCAGGTGAACACAGGTGAGCCACGTGGCAGAGCTCGAGCCATTGCCATCTTTTTTGAAATGTGCCATTTTTAATCCCAGTAAAACACCTCACAACACCTGTGAGAAGTTTAGCATGCTTATAGACTAGTTTGCAAATGTAGATGAGTTTTATACAGGTGCATAAAAGTATTCAATAGACACAGACCAGCAGATTCTCCAAAATGACGAATTATTGGGTTTACTAATCACTGTATATTAAGCAACTACTTGATATCAAAAATTTTTGACCAAGTAGAAAATAAGTTCACCTACATGTGTCTTTTTCTTTTCTCCTCTCTCAGTGTCTCTGTCATACAGAAGTTCAAAATCACTAAAGGCAAACAGGGCCATCATTTCTGGAATGCAGTTCACAAAACCAGTATCCCGCCCCACCCCTTCCAGATGCAACTTATAGACACTGGACTCCAATTATCACATTAATTCAGATGTCTGGGTCAATTCTCAAGATACAATTTAAATGCCTAAGATGTTCTGGCATTGGCTTTTAAAGAAAATTCTTTATTGGAAACTCTATTGCTTTCCAACAAAATTCCTTTAGATATATTCAAGTCTACCATTAACTAACCATACAGGTTTTCTTTTTTCAATGATAGTAAAGTTGAATATTGGTATTTTTACAAGGTCTATCAAGCAAGTATAAGATTAGGTGTCATTTAATCCATAGCTATAGTTGGATATTGACTCCACCTTTTTTTTTTTTTTTTGGAGCTTTTGAATCAGCTTCTAGGATCAGTTTGTGATTTTTTTTTTTCTGTTTGGTACAAACTAACAGTCCAATTAGAATCAGTCAATTTGATGGTTAATGTAACCAGATTTACAGGACTGTTCATTTTCATCAGGGATTTGTTTTCCTTCTTGGAAATATGACTTGAATTTCAGATCTGGCTTCTATACTTTACACAAGTAAGCATCATTACCAAATTCAAACAATATGAAAGACAGTCATATTTGTGTGTAAGAAATAATTACTATACCTTTTTATTGTTTATCGCACTTGCTATTTTTAGAAAGCCACGGAGGCTCTAGGTTTCAGTAGACAAACTTTATTGCCAGCTCTTTCCAAATTCTGAAAGAAACAGACAAGGAAAAAAATATGTAGAGCTAGGGCCTGTTTTAAGAAAATTCCTTTTACCCCAGACCAAGTTTTGTGAAAGCTGAGCATGTTTTATTCACTAAATCTGTCACTTTGGAAAAGGAACTAGGGATTAATGTTTGAACAAGTGTCTGTGTCTCCTTTAAAATTAGATTTATTTTACTTTCCATTTAAGGGAGATGCTCATTTTAATGTTCCTCTCTATTTAAAGCAGTCTTTGACCAAGATTTAAATTGGAGGGAAATATAGTCTGTACCATGCAGGTATTACTGTATCTTTAATATCAAGAAACTTTTATTTCTGAGTGTGCTTCCACAAGAGAGCGTCACCTCAGCACGGGAGAGTGCACTCGTGCAGCAACGTGAGTCTGAGAAAAGGTTAACTTCAGATCACGCTAAGGGTCACTGGAGATCCCTACCCATTTCCCTCGCATCTTGATCGTCTTTGCATTTCTTGATTGGAAGAAATAAAGAGCGAGCTTCTCCACCGCCCTGATGACGTGCCTCCTTCCTCATGTCTTTTATCGAGAAGCAGCCTTTGAGACAGCCCCTCAACGATACTTCTGTCCTTTGAAAAGGGGAATGGAGGATGAGGAATCAAATAAATCACTATTGTGTCTTCAGACGTTTTCATAGAAGAGATTGTGTAGCCGACTGGATAGACATGATTTTCCATGTTAACTCAGTTTAAGCTGCTTGCTAATATAACATAGTGCCTGCAAGTAAGAACGCCCATAGCTAATGGATATTTTTAGAACATGTGTAATGCCATTGTCTAAAATGCATGCAGGTACTGGAACACAGTACTAGAAAGTTCATCCACTCCATTGAATGTCAATAAATTTTTAATTTTTCCCCTGGCATTTCATGTAAGCTAACTCATGTTATTTATTACTTTACATTTTATTTGACCTGAATGAAATTGTGAAATCTGTGATCCACTGAATAGTAACATTTTACTCATCAAAATACAAAGTGCACCTATATAGATAGAAAATAATATTAAATATAGGCATAGATTAATACAATCAGGTATGTAGAGGCAACCATGGTAAGGGTAAAAAAATGACTCGGCATCATAAAACTTGGGCTTAAATATTGGATCTGTCTCCCATGAGGCTCTTGCCCTCTAAGCCTTCATAGTTTTTGGTGTGTTTATCCATCAAATACAAATAGCATTTCTATGATGACCTGTATCTCCATTGCATGTTTCTAAAATCTCAAATAGAAGCATGTCAGCTCCTCACCCATAGTCTTATCTTTTCCCATTTTGAGCCTGAATTCCACTCTTACCATCAGCTTATGGGGTTATCTCTCATAATTAAAAAGCATATTTAACAGAAAAAAATTTTAAAGAGAAGAAAAAAGTGAACCTGAAATAAAGGAAGTATATCTCAATGGATGTCTCTCCACTTTGAATTTTAACTAACATTTATTTGATGCTTATTTGGTGCCATGAGCATTTTTATCGGCTTCTCAATGAACTCCTTTAGTGCTAAGACATAACTACGGTCACTGTTTTGTGGAGCAGAAAACCAAAGCCCAGAGGGCTCAAGTAATTTTCCAAGTTGTAGACAACAACGAAGAGCTTTCATTTTGTTTCTTTTTCATTGTTTGTTTCATTTTTAACTAAGGTAATTTGCTTTATGTCAGAGTGTCCTGACAAGGGAACCAAAACAACACTCCTGCAGACACGTAGAATGTTCACTGTCCAACGTGCTAAAACATGCGAGAAAGTGAAGGGCCGACTGAGATGTGTTTACTGCCAGGTTTTTTGTGGTTTTTTTGGAAGAATCCTCACAATGGGAAAGATAAGGACAAATCAATTTGCTTTTGTGTCTTTATCTGAAATAATATTAAAATTTGGTAAGTAAACAATGGAAATATATGTTTTAAGGAATAAAAATAATTATCTCTTTATGATTTTTTATTTTTCCCACTATGGTTGATTTACCATGTTCTGTCAATTTCTACTGTACAGCAAGGTGACCCACTCATACATATATATATGTATATATATATATTCTTTTACCTCACATTATCCTCCATCACAGGTGACTAGGTATAGTTCCCTATATGGCAGGATCTCATTGTTTACCCACTTCAATGCAATAGTCTGCATCTACAACCCCAGAATCCCATTCCATCCCATTCATTCCCCCTCTCTCTTGGCAACCACAAGTCTCTTCTTCAAATCTATGAGTTTCTTTTCTGTGGAAGGTTTCATTTGTGCCATATATTAGATTCCAGATATAAGTGATATCATATGGTATTTGTCTTTCTCTTTCTGCCTCACTTCACTTAGTATGAGAGTCACTAGTTCCATCCATGTTGCTGCAAATGGCATTATTTTGTTATTTTTTATGGCTGAGTAGTATTCCATCATGTGTGTGTGTGTGTGTGTGTGTGTGGTGTGTGTGTGTGTGTGTGTACCACATCATCTTAATCCATTCATCTGTCAATGGGCATTTAGGTTGTTTCCATGTCTTGGTTATTGTGAATAGTGTTGGAATGAAAATTTGGGTAAATATATCTTTTTCAAGGAAAGTTTTGTCCAGATATATGCCCAAGAGTGGGATTGCTGGATCATATGGTAGTTCTATATTTAGTCTTTTAAATATAGAAAACTCCGTACTGTTTTCCATAGTGGTCGTACCAATTCACATTCCCACCAACAGCATAGGAGGATACCCTTTTCTCCACACCCTTTCCAGTATTTTTTATTTGTTGAATTGTTAATGATGGCCATTCTGACTGGTGTGAGGTGGTATCTCATAGTAGTTTTGATTTGCTTTTCTCTAATAATTACTGATGTTGAGCATTCTTTCATGTGCTTATTGGCTATCTGTATGTCTTCTTTGGAGAAATTATCTATCCAGGAATTTTGCCCAACATTCATTTGGTTTTTTTTTTTTTTTTAGCTGTTGAGTTGTGTAAGTCGTTTGTATATTTTAGAGATTAAGCCCTTGTCAGTTGCAACATTTGAAACTATTTTCTTCCACTCCATAGGTTATCTCTGTTTTTTTATGGTTTCCTTTGCTATGCAATTAATTGCTTTCCAGTTTGATTAGGTCCCTTAGGTCCCCTTTTTTTTTTTTTTTTTTTGCTTTTATTTCTGTTGCCCTGGGAGATTGACCTAAGAAAACATTTGTAAGGTTTATGTCAGAGAATGTTTTGCTTATGTTCTCTTCTAGGAGATTGATGGTGTCTTGTCTTATGTTTAAGTCCTTAAGCCATTTTGAGTTTACTTTTGTGCATGGTGTAAGGGTGTGTTCCAATTTCATTGATTTACATGCTGCTGTCTAGTTTTCCCAGCACCATTTGCTGACAAGGCTGTTTTTTCCAATTTTATATTCTTGCCTCTTTGTCAAAGATTAATTGACCATAGGAGTCTGGGTTTGTTTATGGGTTCTCTATTCTGTTCCATTGGTCTGTATGTCTGTTTTGATTACCATAGGTTTGTAATATTGCCTGAAATCTGGGAGAATTATGCCTCCTGCTTGGTTTGTGTTCCTCAGTATTGCTTTGGCAATTCTGGGGCTTTTATGGTTCCACATAAAATTTTGGATTTTTGGTTGTAGTTCTGTGAAAAATGTCATGGGTAATTTGATAGGGATTGCATTGAATCTGTAGATTGCTTTGGGTAGTATGGCCATTTTTATGATATTAATTCTTCCAACCCAGGAGCATAAATATCTTTCCATTTCTTTAGACCCTCTTTAGTTTCCTTGATTAATGGTTTATAGTTCTCAGCATATAAGTCTTTCACATCCTTGGGCAGGTATTTAATTTTTTTGGGGGGGTGCAATTTTAAAAGGTATTGTATTTTTATATTCCTTTTCTAATATTTCATTGATAGTATGCAGAAATGCGACTGATTTCTGAATGTTAATCTATATCCTGCTACTTTGCGGAATTTGTTGATCAGTTTGAGTAGTTTTTGGGTTGAGTCCTCAGGGTTTTCTATATATAGTATCATGTCATCTGCACACAGTGACAGTTTTACCTCCTCTCTTCTAACTTGGATGCCTTTTATTTGTTTTGTTTGTCTGATGGCTGTGGCTAGGACTTCCAATACTATGTTGAACAACAGTGGTGAGTGTGGGAGTCCTTGTCTTGTTCCAGATTTTGGTGGGAAGGCTTTCAGCTTTTCCCCATTGAGTATCATATTGGCTGTGGGTTAGTCATAAATGGCTTTTACTTTGTTAAGGTATGCTCCCTCTATGCCCACTTTGGTGAGAGTCTTGATCATGAATGGATGTTGGACTTCGTCAAATGCTTCTTCTGCATCTATTGAGATGACCAGGTGGTTTTTGATTTTTCTTTTGTTAATGTGGTGAATGATTTGAATGATTTGTGTATGTTGAAACATCCTTGTGAACCTGGGATGAATCCCACCTGGTCTTGGTGTATAATCTTTTTTATATGTTGTTGGATTCGGTTGGCTAAAATTTTGTTGAGAATTTTTGTGTCAATGTTTATCAAAGATATTGGCCTATAGTTTTCTTTTTTGGTGGTATCTTTGTCTGATTTTAGGGTAATAGTAGCATCATAGAATGTCTTTGGGAGTGTACCTTCTTCTTTGACCTTTTGAAGAAGTTTAAGCAGGATGGGTATAAGTTCCTCTTTGTATGTTTTGTAGAATTTGCCTGTGAAGCCATCTTTATGCGTAGGGAGTGTTTTTATGACATATTCAATTTCATTTCTAGTGATCTGTCTGTTCAGTTAATCTATTTTTTTGATTCAGTTTTGGCAGGCTATAAGTCTCTGGAGAGTTGTCCATTTCTTCTAGGTTGTCAAATTTGTTGGCATATTATTGTTCATTGCGTTCTCTTATGGTTTTTTGTATTTCTGCACTATCCATTAAGATTTCTCCTTTTTCATTTCTTATTTTGTTTATTTGGGTTCTTTCTCTCCTCTTCTTGGTGAGTCTGGCCAGAGGTTTGTGAATTTTTTTTTTACCTTTTCAAAGAACCACCTCTTGGTTTTATTGATCTTTCTATTGTTCTTTGTATCTCTATTTTATTGATTTCCTCTCTGATCTTTATGATTCCCTTCCTTCTGCTGACTTTAGGTTTTGTCTGTTCTTCTTTTACTAATTCATTTAAGTAGAGGGTTAAGTTGTTGATTTGAGATTTTTCTTCTTTTTTTGAGGAATGCCTGTATCACTATGAACGTCCCTCTAAGCATTGCTTTTGCAACATCCCATAGATTTTGAATGGTTGTGTTTTTATTATCATTTGTCTCAAGGTACTTTTTAATTTTGTTTTTGATTTCCTCATTGACCCATTGGTTTTTTAGTATCATGTTGTTTAGTCTCGATGTTGTTTTCTCATTTATTTTCCTGTGGTTATTTCTAGTTTCATGCCATTGTGGTCAGAGAAGATACTTGAAATAATTTCTATACTCTTAAATTTATTGAGGTTAGTTTTGTGCCCCAATATGTGGTTATTCCTTGAGAATGTTCCATGTGCACTTGAAAATAATGTCTATTCTGATTTTTTTTTTTTGGATGTAATGTCCTGAAAATGTCAATGAAGTCTAAGTTTTCTATTGTGTCATTTAGGATCTCTGTTGCCTTTTGATTTTCTGTCGAGGACCTGTCCGTTGCTGTGAGTGGGTGTTAAAGTCTCCTACTATGATTGTATTCCCATCAATTTCTCCTTTTATGTCTGCTAGTATTTGTTGAAGGTATCTGGGTGCTCCTATATGAGGGGCATATATATTGACAGCTGTAATATCCTCTTCTTGAATTGATCCTTTTATCATTAAATAGTGTCCTTCTTTGTCTTTCTTTATGGCCTTCCTTTTAAAGTCTATTTTGTCAGATATGAGTATTGCAACTACTGCTTTCCTGTCTTTTCCATTGGCATGAAATATTTTTTCCCATCTCCTCACTTTCAGTTTATATGTGTCCTCTGTCCTAAGTTGAGTCTCTTGTAGACAGCATATTGTAGGCTCTTGCTTTCTTCTCCAGTCTGCCACTCTATGTCTTTTGCTTGGAGCGTTTAGTCCATTGGCATTTAAGGTAATTATTGATAAATGTGTATTTATTGCCATTTTAAACCTTGCTTTCCAGTTGACTCTATGGTTCTCCTTTGTTCCTTTCTTCCTTTATTTGGATGATTTCCTTTTATTTTATGCTTGTGTTCTTTGCTTTTTAGTTTTTGTGAATGTAACGTTTGGTTGTCATTTGCAGTTGCCCTGTTTTTCAGGTGTGTTAACACCTTCCTATAGCTGTTGCTTTAGCCTGATGTTCATAGAGGCTCAAACACATTATAAAAATAAGAGTCTAGATTTTCGTAGGTTCCTTCCCCACATTCTGTGACTTTGAAGCCCTTTTGTAACACCTTCATGTGTGTCCTTTTGCTGTTCCTTGTGTTTATCATCACTTTTACAATATTCTTTTTTCCTTTTAGATCTGCATACTGGCTTATTTAAGGGATTGTTTTCAAATTGCAATTTCCTCCATCCTGTTTCTTCTTACTTCTTTTTTTATTGAGATTGGCCCTTTCAGTATTTCTTTTAGAATGGGTTTAGTATTGCTGTACTCTTTTAGTTTTGTTTGTTGGGGAAATTCTTTATTTCTCCCTCTATTTAATGAAATTCTTGCTGGGAAGGCTGCAGATTTTTTCCCCTTTAGAGCTTTGAATCTATCTCACCGCTCTCTTCTGGCCTGTAGTGTTTTTCCAGAGCCCAAGTCTCACCGCCCAGCCCCCGCCTGAGCATCTCAGGCTGAGGTGTCCAGGGCAGGGGTACAGATGGTTCGTGTGGCTCTCACTCTGCTTTGCCCACCTCAGTCCAGCTCCTGTGCTTTTCTCAGTGATTCTGAGGCCCTTCTATCTCGGCCGATCTCCTCGTTGGTTAGGTGGCTTCCCAGGGTGTGGGTTCCTTTCCTCTTTCACGGCTCCCTCTCAGGAGTGCTAGTCCTGTCTGATTCCTTTTCTCTCTCTCAATCTTCTTTTTCTTTTGTTCTACCCAGTTACAAGGAGGGTTTCTTACCCTTGTTTTGGAGGTTTATGTTCTTCTGCCAGTGTTCAGTAGCTGTTTTGTGTGAGTTATTCTACATGTAGATGTGTTTTTTTGAGGTATTTGCGGGAGAAGGTGAGCGTGGCATCTTACTCCTCTGACATCTTGATCCTTCTGCCAAAATAATTATAATTAAACAAAATGTAGATATTGAAATCAGGAAGAGACACTTTTTTAAAAAAATACCTTTATTTTGGAATTTTAGATATCCTCAAGAGCTACCATTGCTCCTGAGTACCTTACTGTTTTCCTACAAAAAATATTTCTACATTCTTTCTCCAGAAAAACCTATAGATAGCTACTTGAAAACCGTAATTCGGAATGGAAAGAAAAAGGACAATACTCACAGAATTCCCAGGCACATTTTTTGGTTTTCAGTTATTTAATGATGAAAATATTCTTATCCCAGTTTTAACCAAATTAAACTATTTGACCAAACACATATGTACAGAGGATAGAGTTTAAATTTCAAATGTTTTGTAGATCTTTCTAGCTCTAAACCCAGTTATTTTCTGTTTTGGCGTCTTTAAAAAGCAGACTATGTATTTTAAAAAAATACAATTATATTTGTGGAAACACATTGCAATTAATTTTGTGGCACATTAAATAACTTATTAATGCAGGCTAGGATAGAAATGCTCTCAGATGGATTTGACTGAGTCTAATGAGTCTTTGAAAATATCCAAATAATTAAAATGGTTATTAGTTTCAATGGCTTAAATTTGGCACTTAAAATTTGATGTTCATGTTAACAGTCCTGGAGAAACATCTTTTAAAAACGGCCTTTTTTTTTTTTTTTTTGCATCTACTGAATGTGAACTTTGTGCTCAGCATCATCTGCTGACATTCATGACGGCTCTGTTGGACAAGAATTGCAATCCTCATGTTTGTTTTGGGAAGCAGGATGAGAACGAGTCATTAAGACTTCACCAGGGACTTAGGTAACCTCAGTGGTTACTTCAGGGTTTCTATTCAGCTTTCCCTGACCCCAAAGCATAGAGTGGTTCTACCTAAGCACCAATTAAACATACTGAGTCCATGAGCCCATGTGGGTTTCATCAGTGCCACCTGGAGCTGGTCCAGGCATTAGTGGTCCTTGATGCTCAGGGGAAAGCAGGCTGCTTTTCCGAGGCCCACAGACCATCTGAACCATCACAGCTGCCTCTCAGGGTTTCTCCTCTTGATTGTGTCACTACTTCAGTCCATTGCCTTCGCAGGACCCCACGTCACCCACCGGCCGCAAGAATCAATGACCAATATTTTTTCAAAGATGCACAGAGACCCTCTTTCTCTCTGCCATTTGAGAGTCCGATGCCAACAGTGCGAACTGGAGAAAGTGAGTGAGTGGGAGAAAGAGAGTCAAGGGCACTGGTGAGATGGAGAATTCCCACACACCCTTTGACCCCAAGAGACACTTACCTGGTGGCCCGAAGTCTAGAATTCTGCCAAGTCTCCCTGCTTCTACAGATGGCCAGATGCTATCCGTTTTCTCGAAAGAGAGCTCATCAGGGTGGACAGATGAAGAGTAGGGTATTCAGAGGCAAGAGTGGCTAGAACTTTATGTGTAAGTTGGGGCCAGAACAGTAGGGCCTGTATGCTTGTTTTAGGAATTTACACTTTATGCGGTGAGCTTTGAGGAATCAAGTCGTTTTTATGTAGAAGATATGTGTGTGCTCACTATTTTATAACTATATATATGTAGGGCTTTCCCCATGGTATACGGAGGACCCCAGGCTAAGTGTCACATCAGAGCTTCAACTACCACCCTATGCCACAGCCAGGGTGACACCGGATCCAAGCCGTGTCTGCAACCTACACTGCAGCTCATGGCAACACCAGATCCTTCACCCACTGAGTGGGGCCAGGGATTGAACCTGAAGCCTTGTGGATTCTAGTTGGGTTTGTTACCACTGAGCCACAATGGGAACTCCCAATTTTATATTTTACCAGCAACCCTTGTATTAAAAAAAAAAAAAAACAGAAACGGAATATTGTTGACTGGCTAGTGATGAGATTAGGCAAACATACAGAAGAGCTGAACTCATAAGTAAATGAAGTTAAATAGTAGGATAATATTTATGAATTATTTTGGTGTGAGATTGCAATGAAATTATTAAAAGGTGAGATAAGGGAGGGGCTTTAGGAACAAATTAGGAAGAATGAGACTTCTGTTTTGAGTGACAGGGCGGGTGGTGGAGCCACTAGCTAGTTGGAAAAGGAGGTATTTTGACAGTTTTTAAGAGTTACTTTTTGGAATTCGGAGTTAAAGGGTTTATGCTTTACAGTTAAGAGAGGTAGAAGCTGGCACTCGAGCGCCTGGCTACTAGATAAGAGAAAGGATTTTCAATAAAATGGATTGGATAATCTTCCCATCTGGGACACAGGCTGTCTTTCCAGCAACATCACAGGTTTCAGACAGGATGATGTATTTAGCCGATACGTTTAACATACATTGAGTTCATTAGTGAGGAGACAACAGTGAAAGACAATCAGAGAAACAGGACAATACTTCTGGGGACAGACTCTCACCAAGACGAAAGAAAAGAGACCATCACTGTCCAGCCCTGCACATAACACAGCAGGCGCTGGTTCTAAAAGTAGGTGGCGAGAGTGGGGACACTCAGGACCTCACAGATTGAAATGGAGTAAAAGGGACCAACACCCCTGAGCAGAGAACCAAAAGGGGGCCTGTGAGGCAGAATTGAAAACAGAGCCTAAATCCCCTTTCCTGGGAGCAGTGTGCTTCCCGATGAGATGAGCAAATGGCATAAATCATCTATAATTTTAAAGAATCTTGCACATCTAAAAATAAATGCCGCTATCAAATGTTTTCTAAGATTAAGGGAAGTTACAGTTTATCTTATTTATAATTTAATTTATTTTAACATCTTGATTATTAGGAATAGTTCCTCAAGTAGGTAGAAGAAAAGAGTAGGTGCAAAATTTGTCATCATTTCTGTGCCAAATGTATCAGGGCTGCTGGGGCCTTTGGTGTAATTTGTGCCATCCTGAGAGGACTGACTTTCAGTTAAACAATTAAATGCTGCCCTCTCAACATACCAGCCATGTGAACTTGTGTGTGTATATACATATATGTGCACTATACACACACACACACACATATGTATAATTATATATATGCTATGTGTATGGTATTCATAGCATATATACAATATATAGTGTATATATTTATCTGCAAGTGAAATATATTTTTATTAGCCTCTGTTTCTAATTAATTAATTATTTTCTTTTTTATTAAAGTATAGCTGATTTACAGTGTTGTGCCAATTTCCGCTGCACAGCAATGTGACCCAGTCATACATATACACACATGTAACTTATGTATGCACTATATATGCTATAAATAGCATATATACAATATATAGTGTGTTTTTATATATATATGTGAAATGCATATATGTTTTCTCTCTTTTTAAAATTTTTAAAAATGTGTTAATAGTATACATTTTCTAGAAATATCACTAGGATCAAAATAAACAAGTTATGCAAAGAACACTGCTGATCCCACCACATTAACTTGCCAACTTTCAGTTTGAGAAGATGCTTGAAGGGCATGTGTGATGGCTCCCTGCTCCCTACACTTTGAGACTCCCCAGTCCACACAAAGACACTGTTTAATTTCCACACCGTGGCTAATGTTAAGGGTATTTATTTCCCCCATAATTCTTACAGTTTTAAGGATGAGCCAGAGTTCTAGGCAGCATTGCATCAGAAATATATCATTATATCTATGAAGAAATCTGACACCCTAACAGCAACTTCCTAGCTTCAGGCATTTAAAATACCTCTCCACCATACCTATGGCATCTAATCACAGGAAGCATCTTCCTCCAAAGCCTCCAGGGTCAAGAGAAAGGGCCTCTCTGAATTGCCCAGGATGCATGTTTATATGAATAAGCGAAGTCCCCCCTCCTTTTTTTGAGAACAAGGATAACTTACTTAGGCAAGTGTAAGACCTATTCCTGTTGTTGAATCAAAGAACAGAGATGTCAGCCTACACACTCCAATTGCAGAAGCTGATGTGAAATGAAATTTGGTGCCCTGAAAAACCCGCCTTCCCTGTTAATTCAGAACCTAATTGTGGTTCTAATTTGGCCTTGTGAGAAGCATCATTTATGTGAATAGACAGGCATGGTTCTGCAGAGGCTCAGGTGGGGCAAGGCAACAGGTGTACAGAAAGCGCCAACCTGTGAGGCAGGAAGAGGCAAAGACATTCAGCTCAGGGAGGCCAGATGTACCTGGAAAGTCAAGTATACCTAGAGGCCATATTTTCTCAGGATGGTGTCTTGACCCCTTCTGCATGGACTTACTGATACTTCCTAAATTAAAGCAGGAACGAGGGGTGTTTGTGCTGATAGGAGGAGACCCCACTTAAGACTCAGTCACTGCCTCCTGAGGGACTCCTTCCAGGTGTGCCATCTTGCACGTGCACCTACGTCCATTAAAGCAAGTATTTCAGGTACATTTCACCCACATGCTTGCTTGTTTTCTATTATATCATAAATTCTCAAATACAGCTATTATGTTTACCTTGACTGAATTTGTCTCCAGAGCATTTGACAAATTAATTGGCACACAGAGGCATATGAGGTAGTTTTGTTGTATGTAAAAATGTTACAATGGGACCATTCTTTTTACCATATGGCCATGACTACACAAAATCATAGGGCTGGAGGACGTAGCATGCGTACGGCATAGCCATACCCTCTGGTGAGTTTTGTTCTCTTTCCATCACTATTCCATCCATGAGTAGTTACGTCCTTCCTGTGTCTGAGCCCAAGGCACATCAAATTCTTATTTCACATACTGGGTTTTCTCTTGTGTTATCAGTACAAGCTCTTAATGAAAATAATACACAGTTAGTTGGCATAGATCTTTTAATGGGAAGATCTGTGGTCTAAACAAGGTAACGTACAAAGGAGGAAAATTTCTTCCACCTCATTTCCTTATAAAATAGCGACTGTAAGATAAATTGTAGGTAATCGATATAATATACATAAGCTCTTTAAAATAAAATATTTAAAAGCTGCTGATCTCCACATTAAACTGAGATTGGAAAACCTCAGTTTGACTACTTAACGTGGGTTATAAAATACATCGACCATGGATAAACGTTACAGAAAGACACCGCCATTCCTGTGGTATTTTCCTGAATCCTTTGTGCATGATGATATCGTGTATATAAAAGCCCCCAGCACACAGTCTAATTCATATATGTTTAATATTAGTCAGTTTCCACCCCTTCATTTCTAACTTCAAGTTGATCATCAAAAATGTGCCTTTTAGAAGTGTTCTAAGAATTCACTTTAACGGATTTAGAAGTTAAATCAATGCAGAAAATAATTTGCCATATTCATTGGCTCTTTTTGCTTTTGAAAAACAAATTTTTTAGGAAGCATCTAAGTGCGTGACACACGATGATGTTACTAGGTAAGTTACACATTGTTGATTTGTGCACATGCATTTCCATCTCTGCAGTTTTCTCCTCCACTTTCACAAGAAAGAATTCTAGTTGTTAAACGGGACCATCATTTTTGGGAAAAAGCTTAGGTCAGATGAACTCTGTGATTCCTGCCATGTATGGCATTTTAATGTATTTTCTCATGCCTTCTGAAATAAGAGCAAACCATTTTAAAGCAACCCCTGGGAACCTTCTAAAAAATATATAAATTGTTGCAGCCAATGATCTCTTTCAAACATAACCTCTGGTGGTTTTGTGAAAAGAATGTGTAAGAAAATATGATAGAAATGCAGAAAACGATTGGACTTTGTGTTTAACATTCCCTGGACTAAAATCCCCCCTGATCTGTGTGTCAACAATGAAAACACCACCAACAAAATCCACATTAGTCACAGGACACAAACTGCTCCTGCTTTATCTGCCAAATTCTCCCTCAATGACTACATATAACTCCTACTAAAATCAACAAGGTACACTTTTGTGGGGCATTTTCTCTCCTGCTCGATCATTTTTAAGCTGTGAACTGATGAAGTTCAAGAGAACTGATCTACTTAGAAGATAAGCTAGACTCATGGCCTCCTTAGCTCACCTAGCTTTTCATCCTGAAAAGGTAAGAATACCAACCCAGGGACTCAGGCTGCCAATTGATATTTGTGGCTTTTGTGGTGCTTGCTATGGCTTTCCTTGTATCCTCAGCATTCTGGCCAAGTACACATAGCTTGAGGCTTCTATTCTCTCATACCTAGAGATGTCAAGCCTCGGGGTGCAGAATAAGTTCTGCTTGAAGCCAATGGACAAGGGGAAAGAGAGGTTTCTCTATCAGTGCAGACTAAGGGCAGAGTCTTAGCCAACAGTCTAACAAATTCCACTTACAGTAAGTGATCCTCCCCTGGATGCTTGCGGATACCGAAAATAAGAGAATAGTCCCTCTAATTGAAGAATTCACCAAATCTTGAAGAGATCAGCATAGAGACACACAAAACCCATTAGAATACAGTGTCTGCCCTCATCGGGTGACAGATGTAAAGAATGATGATGAGTCCAGAGAAGGGAGACAGAAGGACAGTCTGAGCTTGCTTCGAAAGATGAGCGGGAAGTACCTAGTAGGTGATGAGGGAGAGGACCTCAGGTGGAGGCAGGGGTGGGGGAGCCTGTATAACGCCTCATGGAAAGAAAGTTCTGGGAACGTTTGAGTGGAGTGAACCTAAGTGTGGAGAGGAGAGAGTGTGCCAGGATCAACTTCCCAATGTGTGTGATGAGACAAAGCATTTCCGGGATGATTATGCAGACGTTGAAACATGTACCCAAGTATCATATATTTATCAAGGGATGTTTTGGTCCCTTCATCCCTCAAGCACTACTTTGTTTTACTCCAAAAAGTTATCTACAGGTCTGAGTACAGGTACAACTCACCTGGCTCTCAGGGTAATTTCAAGTCAAACCTTGGCCAACAAAACCATGACTCAAATCTTCCCTTTCCTCTCTTAACCTGCTTGCTTCCCTCCAAAAAGCACTACCCCCATTGACCTGTCATTAAGCTATCATTTTTGAATGATCCATAGTCAACATGACCCAAACCATCACTTCTCTCAAATGTAAATATTGCATAATTGATAGAACTGATCATTCAAAAGCATTTTTTAGATAGTGTCTTCTCAAATGAGAAGATGCAGATAAAAGGAGTATTTTGTATCTATTTAATTAACCACTTAAAGATTTATCGTTCTTGTCTTACGAGAAGAATATCTTAATGGTTGAGTTTTTTTATTTACTAAAGGAAAGGTAATGGAAAACAGGAGTGGACAACTTATTCTTTATTCAAAGATAGTGAACATGTTTTAAAGGAATATAAATGATTGTAAGGACAATCATAAAACAGATGGTCACGTACAGAAAATGCCATTTTGCAGTGCACACACAGCAAGTGAAAGTGCAGAATGAAGGTCATTTTTTTTACACAAATTTTCATCTGTGTAACCTGTCCCTTTACATCTTGTTCAGAGAAAATAAGCGTCAAGGAATTTTGTATGTGTTGCTCAGATGGTGGTTGAAACTGGGGAAAGGTGATTAGATGTGACAGAAACACTTATCCAATGTGTGTTATGGAAACATCATGTCAGCATGGAAGGAGGTGGCCTAGGGGACAGGCAGTCAAGGGGTCAAGTCATGGATTTACCCCCTGCTTATAATAAACCAAAAGCTCTTTAACTTCTTTAAGTCTTACTTTCTTTGTATTTAACATTAATTTCGTTCTACCGAGCTCTTAATATGGACTCAGGAGCTGGTTCTCCCGGACAGATAAATGTTAATTAGCTTCTTTGTTCTTTTGTTTTTACATCTTCAATTTTAGTGGACAGAACACTTTAGACGTGAATACTTCTTAACCGCGTGCACGCATGTGTGTTCCTCTGGGTAACAGACTACTCTCCATTTATTTGGGATCAAGGTCCTGATGAGAAGTAACAAGCAGAATTACACTGGCCACAAGCAGGAAGGTGATGGAATAGTAACTATGAGCTTGTATTACTGAGTGTGAGATGAGAATGAACGGAGGCTGGTCTTAAGTTTGGAGCTTGTGTGCACATTCTGCGTACGTCCACATCCAAGACAGTACTGACCCTGCGAATGTTCAAATCCCTCCTCAAGTACAGGTCCATGTTTGGAGCTTATGTCTGAACCCAGGAACCTTCGACTCAACTGAATGTGGGCATAACTCCTCTGCAGCGGCTCTGAGAGTCTCACTTTTGCCTATGGATGGTAGAGCTATCCTGTACAGGTTAATAAAAATACAGAATTTTAAAACCTGACGTTAAGTCAAAGCCTGTAGAGGTCAACATCCCTCACCATCAATTCATAGGCAGGTGCAGTTTATTTTCCCTTTTTCCTTTGTGGACTTACTGCCTTCTTCCTCCCTTGTCTTCTGGGGTCTGTGTGCAGGATTTAGATATATTAGTGTAATGTAGGCTAATTGGGGTTAAGAACTTAGATCCCAACCCAGTCCCTCATTGCAGGATGGAGCATGCGGGAGCTCCAAGGGAGAAGTGGCTTCCTCCTTCTCTGGGGCCACGTGCCTTTTGAGCTCTCGCACCTGTGTCGGTGTTTCTCCAGGCCACCTGCCCTTTACCTGTCTATTCCTCAGCACCCCTGATGCGCCCCTAGCAGGTAGACTATGGCATTTCTAAGTTTTAATTGCCCTAATCACCATCAAAATTCAGGCCACTGTGTAGGTGATACGCTAAGTGGAAAGAAAACTATTTTGGCATTACATATAACAATAGCTAATGTGTAAGTTCAGCTCCAGCAGTGTGGGGTCATTGACATAGTTCTGGTGGAGTTCTAGCTGTGGCTCAGCGGTAATGAACCAAACCTGAGTAGTATCCATGGGGATGTGGGTTCGATTCCTGGCCTTGATGAGTGGGTTAAGGATCTGGCGTTGCTGTGAGCTGTGATGTAAATTGTAGACACAGCTGGGATTTGGTGTTTCTGTGGCTGTGGTGCAGGCCAGCAGCTGCATCTCAGATTCAACCTCCTGCCTGGGAACTTTCATATGCTACAGGTGTGACCTTAAAAAAAAAGACAAAGAAAAAGAAAGAAAAGAAAGAGCTCTGATAAGTCAGGAGAGCTTGTCCTGTCCTGCCTGGCCACCCCTTCACTGTGCAATCTTCCGAAAATAATTTACTCAAACTGGTGATTACTTTTTGTGATGGGTGAAACAAGGGTTGACCTAATCTACAAAGTTCCTCCCTCAGCACAGTTCTCCAATTTTTGTTTTCAAATTCATAGTTGATAAGTATGCACTTTTCTTGTTAAAAATTGTTTCTTAAATATATCAAAATACAGAAAAAGTATACTCTTCATTTCGGACCAGTTTCTTTGTTGGTGAAATACATGCTTCGATAGTTCTTTTTTATTTGAAAGAATATTCTAATCAAACTTTTAATTCTGAGACATGTGCAAGTTCACATGTGGCTGTAAGAAATAATGTAGAGAAAGCCCTTGACTTTCTCCCCAACTTCTTCCAGTGGTTGCATCCTAGAAACCCTTGCACAGAAGTACACCAGGAGGTTGCCATGGACACAGCTGCACAGACCCATTTCCATCCCACAAGGGTCCTTCCTGTTGCTCTGTCATAGCCAATTTCACCTTCTTTCTGCCTCCACCCCCCATTTCACGCTTGCAATGGATGAACTAGTGTCCATTTCTACAGTGTTTTCATTTCAAATGTTAAATCAATGGAACCTTATTTACAGTCCTTTGGGGACTGGTTCTATTCACTCAGCACAATTCCCAGGAGATGCATTCACGTTGTCACATGCCTCCATCGTCTGTTCTTTCTACTGCTGGCTGGTATCCCATGGTGTAACTGCACTGGGGTTTGTTTAACCAGGCACCTGTTTAAGGACATCTGGGTTGTTTCCTTTCTCAGCTGTTATGGATAAACTGTAAGGAACATCTGTACATGGGCTTTTGTATGCCCATGCCTTTCCTTTTTTTCTGGCACAAATGTCCTAGTGTGCAATTACTGGGTCATATGGTAGTGTTGTGTTTAATCAGACAACAATCGTGTTTAAGGAAAACTGCCAGCACCTAAGGATGTGATTATATTTGGAGACAAGGCCTTTAAAGAGGTGATTGCATTAAAATTCAATCTGATTGGTGTCTTAATAAAGAGATAAAGATGCCCCAAAAGGTACCAAGGATGCATGGATGGAAGATCACATGTTCACTGTTGGTCAAAATGTGACTGATTTTTGTGTGTCGATTTTGTATCCTGAAATCTCGCAAAACTCACTTATTAGTCCTCCGAATAATTTTGGTTTCTCCTTCCTTGAGATTTTCTACCTATCAATCAAAGCTGCCGCAAATGAGCACTGTTTGTTTTCTCAATTGGTTTGCCTCTAATTTATTTTCCTTGTCAGGGTTCCTGAAAGGAGTGTGTCCTCAGATGTGTTGTAAGGGAAAAAGACTACAGGCTACGGCACTGTTCTGCACCATCAGAAGAACGATTAGAACATCCGTGTATTTAGGAAGCTGATGGGATTCTTTGCAACAGCAGAGAGACACACACACACACACAGAAGGGAGAGGACTCGTGCTTTCTAGGACCCTATAGCTATGACATCAATTGACTGTGAAACTACTGGGACCAGAGCATTTGAGATGTGTTAGCATCCTCCTCCTTCATGGCAGAAGGGCTGCCAGGGGATTGGAATTCTGAATTTCAAGAAACTTCCTGGAATAGAATAAACTCTTCAGGATATACTTAACTACAGAAACCAGTAGCTTGTGTCCAAGTCCAAAGCCCCAGTGAGAAATCAGAACCCAGTCTCTGGTTGGGGGTGGGCAGCTTTAACATTGAGTCCAGAGGGCAGAAGAACCATGAACCAGAGACAGATCACAGTCAGCTTTGCCTTGGCTCAAAAAAGGGAGGTGGGAGTTCCCATCATGGCTCAGTGGTTAACGAATCCAACTAGGAACCATGAGGTTGCGGGTTTGATCCCCAGCCTTGCTCAGCGGGTAAGGGATCCGACGTTGCCGTGAGCTGTGGTGTAGGTTGCAGACGCGGCTCGGATCCCACGTTGCTGTGGCTCTGGTGTAGGCCGGTGGCTAAAGCTCCTATTAGACCCCTAGCCTGGGAAACTCCATGTGCCTTGGGAGCAGCCCTAGAAATGGCAAAAAGACCAAAAAAAAAAAAAAAAAAAGGATGTGTATCAGAAGTGTATCAGTCAGGACTCTTCTCAGTCTTAAATGACATTAAACAGTTTGGTTTGGCTTAAACGAAACAGGAAATGCATTAAATCAGGAATGTGAGGTGGCGGAAGTAGAAGTTCAGTGGCTCGGAGCCTCCGCTGTGGTCCTTACTGTCACTGGTGCTCCTCTGGGTTAGATGCTCCTGCAGACCTACTCTGCGGGCAGCATCCATGGCCGTCAGCAATTCCAGCCTTACACTCTTTAATGTGAATAAACCTCAGCACAAAGACAATGGTCATTGCCCCGTATTTTCAGTGAAAGTCGGTGGGAGGCCTCCCCCGTCTGGTTTTGGTCACATGACCCACGATGAACCAGTTCCCACGGCTGCTCAGTGCGATCCTATCCTCTGATGAACATTCCGTTAAAAATGCACTTGTGAAGCATGTACTGAATTCCAGGCGTGGGTTAAGAGCCCGGTCCTGGAATCTGGAAATGTGGTCATTCTTTCCTGGTACATTTTCTGAGAGTGGAGGTGAGTGTTTTTCTAAGGGAACGGATGTGGGTTCAGAAAAAAGAATGTGGGCAGCTTGGCAGGGAAGAACTAACTGACTAACTAAATAAATGAGAGCAACAGCTACAGCATATATTCACCTTCGAAAGTGGGTCTGTTAACAATAGTTATCCAAAAATAGTAGCTGCCACTTGAAGCCCTTACTGTGTGTTCAGGATCTTATTTATCCGCATCATGATCCTAGGAGACAGTAATTAAGGGTGTTTTATTGATGAAGAAAAGCTGCTAAAAATAATTAAGCAACTTACTACGGATCCCAGAGCTTGTGAGCGCAGGGTTAGCTGTTGTATCTGGCTCGAGATCACCAAAGCTTATGCACTTTACCACTAGGCTCTGCTGTGTGGCTATGCCCCATTTGCTGAGAGAGAAGGTGCCACAGTTAATTATGTATATATGTGTGTGTGTGTGTACATATATGTATACATTCATGTGCATATATATATATATGAATGTTAGTGTGTGTGTGTGTGTGTGTTTGTGTGTGAAACAATGTATCCAGAAGTTCTGCTTCCTCTGTTTAAACCTGTGCTAAAGTATGTGGCTCTGAATCTGAATCTCAGACCAGAATTCACACCCAGGTCCCCTGACCCTGGTCAATGCTCTTCTCCTATCCCTTTTGCCATGAAATCATCTTTATGGTGAAAACTGTTATGTGCAGGTTGGAGGTGTGTATGTGCTAGGTGTCAGGTGCAGATCTTTGGCATCTAGGATCCAAAAAGAGCAAGACAGCATTCACGGTGGTGGTCCACGTAGCTGCTCCTGTGGCTCCAGAGATTCGAGGAAAAGCTCCAAATCCCAGCCACATCTTCCACTTTTTCTGAGCATGGTGAGAAGGACTCCTGCCCACCTGCTCACAGTTACGGAAGGTGATTGATCCCCCTGGCTCTGCATTAACACAGATCATCTACAGAGGTCAATGGAGCAGTTTCCTTTCTTTGGATCAAGCCTCATCTCCTATCTCTGAACAGGCCAGCTATGCTGAGACAGAAAAAGATCCTACAGAATGAAACAAGAAGGAAGACCACTTTTGCTCCACACACACACTGATAGTCTCTATCATTTTATGCAATATTTGGGTGTAGGAGTTGGTGCAGAAAAACTAAGAAATGAGCTTTCACCTTTATGCAGAAAGAATTCAAGTCCCCCGCCTCCATGCACCCATTCATGTCTCAGGCAAAGCCACACTGTTAAAAACCTCCACGGTTTCTCTGTGAGTCTCCACAACACACTGTGAGCTCAAGAGCTAGGAAACAAGAAGTCGCCCTGACTGCCAGCAAACTTGGGGTCCCCTGTCTGAGTTAGGTTACACAGGTTGCATCAGAGGCAAAGACATCTCTGTAAACAAAAACCACCAAGTTTCAAAAGTAGAACACACAGCACTGCAGCGTATGGATCTGCAGCAGCAAAGTTACTATGTGGAATTCTTTTCAGGAGAGTCACGTTGCAGGTTTTTGAGCTGCCATCCCTCACTTAGGAGAATACAGTATTCAGCACAGTGGAAGAAGTATCTGCGGGAGGAAATCTACATTTGAAAATGATCTTGGTGATCAAAAGTTATCTTGCAAAAGGGATACAGTAGTTGAGATAATGGAGAACACTAGGAAAGATAAAACTGCCTCTAAACTGCCAGCATCAGCAAATGCGCTCACACCCCCACCCCCACCCCTGGTGGTTTCCATCTGTGTCCTTCAGTGACGCTGAGAAGGCTGCATGTGAGCCCCAGAGCCACAGAGACCCCCAGCCCAGGTCCCACCCTCAGAGTAGTGTGACCAAGCACAAGATATACGTTTGTTGTCAAGCTTGAGTGGCGTCACCTGTTCTGATCTACAGAACTTAGTGCTGCAACATGGCTATTTCAAACATAAATACTCCTACACCCGGGACACCTAAATCTAGACATGAAACAGGTTGTCCTAGCCTTCAAGGGCCCACATTTGAAAGGGAGGGATAGGCGTTCCCATCGTGGCTCAACGGAAACGAATCTGACTAGTATCCATGCGTTTGCAGGTTCGATCCCTGGCCTTGCTCAGTGGGTTAAGGATCCGGCGTTGCCGTGAGCTGTGGTGTGGGTTGCAGACTAGGCTTGGATCTGGCATTGCTGTGGCTGTGGCGTAGGCCAGGGACTACAGCTCTGATTCAGCCCCTAGCCTGGGAACCTCCATATGCCGTGGGTGTGGCCCTTAAAAGACAATTAAAAAAAAGAAAGAAAGAAAGGAGGGATAGAAAGGTGCCCACAAGCCAAGGGACCCAGGATGTGCTGACACAGGGTGAGGAAGGACCCCAGATGCTGAGGCTCAGCAAAGCGGAGGTGGGAAGAAGGAGGAGGGTTCTCGGCAGCCAGACAAGACCACCAGGAAAAGACCTGGTTAAGGCAGACTGCAGTGTGTGTATAAAAGAAAGTGGTTCATGGTCACGGCCACCAGGGCCTTTGAAAGCCAAGGTCCAGAAAGGGATTTGTATTTTCCAATAAGGAAATTTTATATGTATGTGTGGGTGTATATATATATTAGATCTGTATCTATTATTAATCCCGGGATTTTTTGTTTTTGATGAAACGCACAAGAAAATACATTGATGGGTACCTTGTTAATGTCAGTGGCCTTTGGAGAAGGCACTATCACTAACCTGGGTCCTGGTACCCCTTCCCACTTCATGGACTGTGTTCGCAAATGTTTGCTCGTGGGACCAGTCATTTCCAGTTTTCCTGTCTACTATTATTTCAGTTACTTCCTAACAGATAGGCTGGCTCTAATTCCAAGAAGGAATTATATCTATACATCTATACACATGGAAGAGAATGAAATTCTAGAAATAAATATATATCTGTTTATCTATACATATATACTATATTACATTACAGAACATATTATATATGTTATTTGTATGTTATATTATGGAATAATTATATTCCATTTCTATATAATTCTTTCATTTTTATCATTCAGATCCTTCAGTTGCTATGATCCAGTATCATCCTTAAATTTTTAAAACTAAAAATAAAAGCTAGACTTCTAAATGCACGAACAGTTAAGAAACGTACATGAGGGCACAGTGACCTGGAGAGAAATCAGAAGTGCTTACATTTTCCTTCTAAAAGGTACACTTAGATACTTCATAAAGAGAACTAAGAAAAATAACTCAAACGTGTCCTTTCCTATCTCTTCGCTGCTCTCTTCCATGCATAAAGGGCCAAGGAGCTGCAGGCATGGTCACAGCCAGCGACTCAATGACGGAGAGCCTGTGCACCTGCTCAGCACTTAAAATTATGTGTCTATGTGAAAAGCCACCCATAACGTTAATGAGCTGTAAAGTCAGGGACAGACCAGGACCTGGTTTTAAAGCAAAGGTCCTAGAGTGATACTTCTGTTGCTCTGCTGCATGTTTTTAAAATTTGTATTTAATTATGTTGCTGTTGTGATTATGGGGAGCTTTAAAATGCCTGAGGTGTTTACAAAGACCTTTATTTATTACCCTGATTGCGTCCTGAGCAGCCATGTCTTCCATCCATCAGAGGAGTAAGAAGAGAACAGAGGAAGCATGTTGGTACTTGGTGATTCCACGCGTGCTGGTGCCGTGGGTTGAGCAGCAAGCCCCTTTATGGATGTGCATTCTTAATACGTGTCACATGTAGAGAGAAGTCCTGTGGCTGAGAGGGTCGACAATGAGGCCATGTCTCTAGTTCCTAAGTAGCATGGTCTCCACTGACCGGAGTGTGCTAATCCTTTCGTGTACTGATCCACTTTACCTACAGTCACAAGACGTGAATGGGATTCACTGGTAGTTCAGCTCAACCCAGACATGAGTGGTTCTTTTCTGATAATGAAAACCTCTATGTGCATTTAGTGGAGAGAGAATGGCTGGGGAGCCTATCTGGGTAGTGCATGATCATCTTAACTGGACTGGATTTTGAGCATTTTAGCTTTTCTCATATTGCCTAGGCATATAAAATATAATATATATATTCACACATTTGTAAGTAGAAATCAATATGTCAAACATCACCAAACAGCCTCTCACTAGATCACTTAGAATCCAAAGACCTTAAGCAGAGGTCCTTAACCCTGGCAGGGACTTAGAATCACCTGGGAACTTTTAACATCCTTGGTCCACACCCTAGAGGCCTGACCTCAGAATCTCTTCAGGTGGCCCCCAGGTCTCAATATTTTTGAAGTTTTCTACCTGCTTCCAAGGCACTCAAAACTAGAACTACTACTGCATGGGGTAAATGTGGAATGCATTTAGTTCTCCTTGGGATAGAACCATGACCTTAATTAATACATTTGAGTACTTGTTAAAGTGGTGCGGTAAATATTGGTATAAAGAGGATGCTGGTGATTATGGTGAGGGCAGCTATTTCTGTCTTGCAAGCCCTCTGATATGCTCTTTAAATTTACCCTGTCACTGACTTCCCATAGCAACCTCACAAAATAGGACTTGTAATTGTCTTTGCAGGTGAGGGAGCTGGGCTTCAGAAAGGGGAGGTAATTCTACAAGATTATGAGATTATTTAGGGATAAAGCTGGGCTAGGATTTAGTTGCAGGTGTAACTCTAAAGTCACAGGACTTGACCAGCGAGGTTCTGCTTATGTAAAACACACAAAGGTACAATTCCATCTTCATTCTGTTTGGATGCATCCATCTTACTTAATGGAGCTTTCCTTTTCTCATTGCTCATATTCGATGACTCTAAATGTACCACAGCGACTCTTATTCCCAATTTTTTTCAGATATCAACACCGACTCTATATACTCCAGAAATGTATACAACCCTCCCATATATAACTGCTTCATTCTTTCCTTAACACACACAAACACAGAACTTATGAATAAATTTAGGAAGCTGCTCTGTGCTGCATATGTTGCTATGTATACTCACAGACCCTGATCTCACTTAGTTCCTTACGTGGGGTACACTCTCATTAACACTTATACTTTCCAAATACTGCACATACCATGAGAGCCAAAAACAAATATTCCAGAGGTTGGGATGACTGAGCTGACTGGGCGACTTTGGAACAGTGAAAAGGTAATATAATTTTTTTTTAAATCTCATTAAATAAAGCAAAGATGGAAACAAATGAACCTAAAAGTATATCAAAGAGGAAGAAGAATGACTCAAAGAATTTAGAAGGTGATTTTTAAAACCCAGGATATCCAATGGCAAAAATAAACACCAAGAAATCTTGCATTGCGCTTTCATTCCATAACAGTTTTGTCATGTCCTGTTTGTTCTATAAATAACACTGATATTACTCTTTTACTATTTGGAAACTATTTCATGTATGCATGATAGCTTAAATAGGATAAAGAAAATACACCCTTATGTCAATATTGTTACAAATAAGATTTTCATCATAAGAAAAAATAAATACAAAAATAAAATCAGAGAATTGAGTAAAATTAAGATCATACAATCTTTACACAAATTGTAAAATGCTTATGAACTATTTCTTTTTCTCTCCTAAGAAACACACATCGAAGTAATGACAAGCCAGTGTACCACTTAACACACCTACCACCCATGGCTCCTAAATACCAGTTGCCACTAAAAAAGAACCAGGACTCCTTAGAGAAATACTTTGTAGGTTAAAAATGGCTGAATATTGGCACCAGTACAAAATAAGCCGGAGATATTTGGTCATGTAGAAAACAAGGAAGTATAATAAATTAAGAGGGAGGGCTGCATACATAACAGGCGATTTGAAGAGGTGCTTCCCATTGCCCATGATGGGAAAACGAGTGGATTAAACGACATCATAAAATAATAAAAAAATGCATAACAAATACTAAATAAACACACCCATTAAGTCATAATGAAAATAGATTTTAAAAAGTGATAACGTCGCTGTTCAACTTTGGAGGTGTCTAAAACAGCCGCTCGTTATGGGGATGGGTGGCATTTGGGTATAAGCTGACACAGAGAAATTTCAGGTCAAACAAGAGTGGTATGAGGACCTCGTTTATATCGTCACACATTTTGAGAAAATCCAGGACAATTGAGGGCATACTGGGAAGTATAACTGGAGCATCCACGAAAGGCTTGAAGAGGGCAAGGAGGAGAGGAGAAACGGGGCTGTAACAGGGAAGGGAAAACAACTTTGAGGCCAGAATCCTAGCCGGATGTGTTTAGATGCATCTCCTTGAGAGAATCCTTAATCCGCTCAGGCTTTAGTTTATCACGTGGAAAATGAGAGCAAAACATGTTTAACCCTCAGTGGTATCAGGATGGTTACGGGAAAATGGGTAGAATATAGGTTCCAAACTCCAAAGTGGTAGAGGTGTATGCTAAATTTGTTGCCATTACTGTTAGCTGCGTGCAGGATACACACATAAAACTGCACAGAGATGGCTCCTGATGTTTGCTGATATTTAACTTCATGCAGATTCTTTTTGTTGCTGCTGTTAAGTGATGGCTATAACAGGTCTAAATGCACATTGATGATCTATAACATGAAATTGAAATGATGAAATGCTTTTAATTTTCCCCCACTAAATACCAAGCACAAAGTTATTGAGTATAGTCTGATATTAAAAACTAATTTACTAGAAATCAAATTTTGCCTTTGTTCCTTGAAAAGAGTTAACTTAATATTTTGTAACTTTATTAAAAAACACTTATTAATTTATACAATTGTTAATTGGATTTTCACACTCTACATTATTCTTATTACAAAGGGTTATAAGGAACATGTAGAAAGCAATTGGGGGTTCATAAGGAGAAAATTAAATACTTTTATCACTGATTTTTATTACTTTTTACACGAATCTAACCTGTAATCCCTTTTAATGCACACATTTGCGGGGATGTGGGTGTGTAGATGTCAGCATGGTCTCCTCAGCTTCGATCACAGCTCAGTCTTAATATTCCACTGTGGTGGTTCTCAGAATATAGATTTGTGTAGTTTCCTAGTAGTCTTTGTTGTTCATACACAGCCCCATTAATTCATCCTTCTCTATTCTTTTTGCGTGTCATATAATCACCCTAATAAACCAGGAATTGGCTATTCCAAAAATGCACAACAGACAGAACTGATTTATCAAATTCTATTAAATGCAAGAGTAACAATAAAAGCAAAATTGCCCATGACAGTGCAAAGCCTTCTGAAGGACTGAGAAGGAGTGCAGTGCATGGCAGCCCAACAGGCTGATCAGCAGTGGCCTCTGCTCAGAGCATCAGATGATGCTTAAAAATGTAGGGTGCAGATCAGTAGCCTTTAACAATCCATGTAATGCACAAGCCATGGACACATCTCCTTTTGGGCAAAACGCTTGATTGAAGTCCATAATGTTAAGAATTTTTGCAAATAGATGCCAGAATCTTTAGAGATAAACTATATATGATGAGAGAGTTTGGGTCTTCCACAGGGAGGAACGTTCCAACCAATTCCAGGCTGGAGAACAGAGGAGCAATATTTATTGGTAGAATTGCCGAGTTGGAGAGAAACTTCAAGATTTCGTCATCTCTACTGGACATGATGAACTAGACAAAATCTGATGTTTCTGTCCCTTTTTGCATGAATTTCTGCATGCCACATGCATGGCCAAAAAAAAAAAAAAGAAAAAAGAAAAAGAAAATAGTATTAATGGATGCTCCATTGGGTGAAAAAGAATGTGTTTCATGGTCAAATGTCTAAGAAATACTTAATTTTAAAAAACACACTATATCCTAAAAAAAAAAAAAAAAGGAATTTCACATGTGATGTTTCCAAAGATGTTTCTTGTCTCTCTACATTAAAAATTTGGAAAATATTTCAAACAAAAAAGTATAGGAATTTTTTTTTTTAATTTCATATATGCACAGCTGGAATTAAGGAATTATTTGCAGAGTTCCCGTTGTGGCTCAGCTAGGTTAGTGAACCCGACTAGCATCCATGAGGATGAAGGTTTGATCCCCGGCCTTGCTCAGTGGGTTAAGGATCCTGCTTTACCATGAGCTGTGGTGTATGTCACAGACGTGGCTCGGATCCTGTCATTTGCTGTGTCTGTGGTGTAGGCTGTCAGCAACAGCTCTGATTGACCCCTAGCCTGGGAACCTCCATATGCCATTGGTGTGGCCCTAAAAATTTAAAAAGACCAACAAAAGTATTATTTGCCTTTTGAATTATATGCTTCAGATTGTTCCCTTTTTAGAGAAACAAATGGAATAGATATACACGAGCTGGCAACTTTTTTGTTTTATCCTCATCCTCCACTCCAATAGTAACCACTTTCCTAAAATTTGAGCATGATATTTTTATTCAGTCAACCATTCAATCAACTGCTATTTATTTAATACCATCTATGCACGAGGTATGCTCCAAGAACTGAGGATAGAGTTGCTAAAAAAAAAAAAAAAAAAAAAAAAAAAAAAAAAAAAAAAAAAAAACAGAGCCAGTCGTCAGATAGACTGTGGTCTGGATGAAGTAAACAGACAATAAACAAGATGAACAAATGAAAGGATGAATGACTCATTACGTGGTGATGAGTGTTTTGGAAAAAAAATAAACCCAGGGCAGAAGGTAGGTGGTGACGAGAAAAGCTTCACTTGAAGAGCGACGTTGTAGTCAAGATCTAAGGGAGTGCTGGCTGAGTCCTTGGCCGTGGGGGTCAGGGTTCTAAAAGGAAGGAATGCCTCTCCAAGACCCAAAGCTGGGCCCGGCTGGGTGTGCAGGGCAAGCAGCAGAAGAGCCAGAGGACCAGAGTGGAGAAGGCCGAGGGCTGGGGACAGTGGGAGACTGAGCAGAAGGGGTGTGGTCCTGTGAACCCCTGAGCACTCTGATGTGATGCAGTGTCTGGAAAGGAAAGGTCACAAGAGCTGACCTTGACTTCAACAGGATGGCACAGGCTGCTTACACTTCCTCCCGGGCTTTGCCTTTCCTCTCAGTAGTAAGCTCTGAGAACATTCAAGTCCTTGCAGATACTGTAGCTGTTTTTATTTCCTTTTTATGAAATATTGTTTGTATAAATATATTACAGTTTCTCTAGCTGTTCTCTAAAGGATGGACATTTGGGTTTTTCCTAGGTTCAGATTATTTCAAAAATTTTAACCCTGTTGGAAAATTTCTTTGACTGTGAACATTTTTGAATATGCTTTTTGAAGCGCAGGAATAGGCATTTCTCTAGGGCATATAACGAGGAGTATCGCCAGTCCTAGGTCCACAGACACTCATGCTTTACTAGGTGATCCCAAAAGACTGTCCAGAGTGTCTGCAGCAAGGTTTGCTTTCAGCAGGAGTGCATGCAGTTCTCGCTGCCCTCATCAGCACAGCACTTGCCGTGACCCGGTATCGTTGTCACTGTGTTACTTTGAATTTCCATGATCATGAGAGGGTTGGTTACCTTTCCACACATTTCATGGACACAGATTTCTTATTTTCCTTAACTCATAAAATTTGTAAAATTTTACCTATATTTCTATTTATCTTTTCCATTGATATGTCGTAATTCTTTATACAGTCTGGGTATTAGTTGTCTGTTGGCTGCCTGTGTTGCAAATTCTTCTTCCCATTCTGTGGCTTGCCTTTCATTTTCCTTACTGTGACTTCTAAAAAGAAAGATCCATTTTAATGAAGTAAATCTTAACCACCTTTTACTGTAAACTTAAAGATTTTTAGAATCTTTTTGAAAGATTCTTTCACTGGTCATGGAATTCTTTTATATTTTATATTCTTTTATATTTATTTTTAATTTAATTTATAATTTTGCCTTTTTAATCTGGATTTTTAATCTATGAATATTTGATAGTTTTATATAGTGTAAAATTGGGTTTTAATTTCATTATTTTCATTTGGATCCTTAATTGTTTCAATGATATTTATTGAAAATACAATCCTCTCCTCTCTGGTCTGAAATGCCACAAAAAAAAAACAAATGTCAGAAATAATCCAGCTGGCATTAAGGAGATAAAAAAGAGTAGAATATTTATGATTTTATTTGAGTCAATTTGAACATTTATATCAAATGGAAGATTTTCTAGATAACAAAATTAGCCCTAGGGGAAAAAAACAAAATGAAACAGGAAAACCCAAATAGTTCCAAAGCCAATACCATTACTGAATCTGCAGTAAAATCTCACAAACAAAACACCAGGCCCCAAAACTTCACCAACAATTTTTCCAATTATTTAATAATTCATTTTAAAACTTTCAAAACTTTTCCAGAAGATGGAGAATGAGGAAGTTACTCTCTGACTCGATTTATAAGGTTATCATAACCATGTTAAATAAAAGAAAAACAACTGACAAGGACACAGTGATGAAAGGATATTACAGATAAATATCACCAATGTTGACACAGATGGACAAATCTAAACAGAATATAGACAATAAATCCAGCAATGTTTAATATGACCCAGTTCCATCCCTCGCTCTCCAGAAATGAAAACCTAGTTTAACTTTAGAAAATCGACAAATGCAGTGAAATAGATTAATAGATTGTGAACAAAAGAAGGGGAGAGAATATTTGTGACACATAAAGACAAGAGAGAGCAATAATAAAAGACTATAAAAACTACAACCTATCAATTAAAAAAAGAAAAATATAAATGGAAACAAAAATTTAATTTAATGACTCTACCAAAGATATCTTTATCCCATTAAATATGTGAAAAGCAGACAATCCATCTGAGAATAGTTGAATAGATACAGGGAAAAATTTAAATAAAACTTAAGATGCATTTGTATGAAACACACGCATAGAGAGGTTCTTCACCGGAGACAGCGTGTCTACAAAAAAGTCGACCGGGTCATTCCTCTTCCTCTGCTCTTTTCCCTTCTCCTCTTCCTTTCTCTTCCCTCCCTTTCTTTCTTCTCCTGAACCATCCAGGGCAGAAACCATGATGTCTTGCCAAATAAGGAGGCTTCTGCAAGGGGTGGGGTGGAGGGGCAGTGGGTTTACAAGCCCTAAAAACGTGGCTCCTTTGAAATCTACATTTATTAAAATATGGCACAGATGCTCCTATCTACAAAACAGAAAGAGATCATGGCCGAGGAGCTCAGACTCGTGGTTGCCAGGAGAGGGGAGGGAGTGGGATGGATGGGGAGTTAGGGGTTGGTGGATGCAAATATTTAGCATTTGGAATGGGGGGGGAACTAGGGCCCCCCAGTACAGCACAGGGAACTGTGTGTGACTGGGTCACTCTGCTGTACCATAGAAACTGAAGAAACATTGTAAATCACCTACGCTTCAATTCAAAACAATCTACATTTATATCTTGTCACTACAACTCTTTTTGGGGGTCCTTTTTTTTTTTTAAAGGGCCAAGGCTGCGCATGTAGTAGTTCCCAGGGAAGCATCAAATTGGAGCTGAGCTGTGGGGCTACACCACAGCCACAGCAATGCAGGATCGTTAACCCCGTGAGCGGGGCCAGGGATCGAACCTGCGTCCTTGTGCAAACCAGTCGGGTTCGTTTCCACTGAGCCACAGTGGGAACTCCCACAACTATTTTTTTGTGGCCAGTACCTTTTATGAATTCTGTGTTCAAATACGGGTTTAATATGACTTACGTCTGTCAGTCTCCAGGGCCAGTTCTGTCCTTTGGGCCACATTTCTTGGCCATCATCCACCAACCATTGGCCCTGGCAGGTATCAAAACACATTGACCAGAGCCTTTACCAGGTAACGCTTTATATTTGCAATTAACTGTGCATGTGATGGGACGATTGTGAGCTAAGCATGTCAGTCATATTCTCAACAATGGAGGAAAATTAGGGCCACATTTAGGAAATTATCGTATAATGCTCATGATGTGTAATTTGACTCCTCAAATTAAAGGTGTGCATAAAATTGGACTATCAGAAATCAAAGTGGAGATTCTCATTTTGTTTTTGGTTTATGCAGTGTTTTCACAGAGCCGACAGGTTTTTTTAATTTTTATAATCTATAATTTCAGTTTGTCATTAATTGCTAGTGGAGGAAATTATATCCCTTCTTCAATGTTCAGTATATTGCCTGGTTTTCAGGATAGAACCAAAGTATTAGTTTTAGTTTAGAGAAGTCCCTATTTTTCCCATCTCATCTGTAAGTAAATGTATTTTTTAAAGCTAAAAATTTCATGAATATTCTGTGAGTTATGGGACATACATTTTACCATATAATTACAACTTATTTTTGCAAGATCAATTCTTTCTTTTGACTTCAACTATTGAGAGAACAGTTGAGAAATGGACATAGAGTTTTAAGAAGGACAGGGAGGGGTTTTCTATGTCATCAAACTAAGTATCGCAAGTCCCAAATAAAATATACTTCATAAGTCATATTTTCTATTTTTAAGAAATCTCCGTGCCTCCTTTGACTCTTGTTTTCCACCCACAGAAGACTAAGTTCAGCACATTACGACAAACGCACCTGGAAATAGAAAGACTCAGAGAAAAAGCAAACGGAGCTGCCAATCTGACAATGAGAGGGAAAGATAAAAATAATAACACCAAAATCAACATCAAAAAATTCACAAGCCCTGGAAACTGGCAAATATTCTATATAGTTAAGTCTTCTGACAGAACCTCCACATCTGTGGGACTGTTAGTGGTTTACACACAGCATTCATATACACGCTTTGTCTTGAACTCCCCTTGTAAACAGAGCAGATATGTAGCATGCTCTTTTAACACCAAATGACTTAATGTCACGAACTGAATGTCTGCCCCCCTCAAATTCACATATTGAGATTCCACCACTGCGCCCCCACCCCCAAAGCCCTGGTATTAGGCGATTAGGTTCCGCTGAAGTCCTGAAGTTGGAACCCCATGAATGGGGTTATTGCCTCATGGGAGTCACAGGACAGCTTGCTTCCGCTCTCTGCTCTGCACCATGTGAGCGCATGGAGAGAAGGGGCGCTGACCAGGGGGCACCTGCATCATAGACCCAGCCTCCAGACGTGTGAGAAACAAGCTTCTGTTGGTTCTAAGTCTCCCTGACTATGCTGCCTGGTCATAGCAGCCCAATCCGGCTTAGACCCTTTGTATAACCCTAATAGCATGGACTTTGGAATAAAATTGACCTGGTACAGTGTGAGCCTGCCTCTGGCTCCATGGGTGACCTCAGCTAGTAATTAGTGATAATAAACCTTACCTAGCATGGCTGTTGGAAAGACTAAAGGAGATAATGCATGTAAAGCACTTAAGAGCACTCAGGAAATGAGAACCAGTGGGGGAAAATGATGGCTCAGAGATATTGACTTGTCTGGGTTTCATGGCTAAGAAAAGATGGAGCCAGATCGAGGCTCTTCAATTCTCTATCCTGTTTCTCTTGTATGCAGGGTGCTGTATCTCTGTGTGCAGTTCATGTGTTCACAAGATGACCTTCAGCCTCTAAGATTTAAAGCAGGTCCCATTCAGGCTCCTTTGTATCAAAAGGCATTATTTAATATCTTAAAGAATTAATTTCAGACTTGTTTTGCCCTATAATCATGGAGTCAAAAATTGGATCCAGCTGGAAAAAGTAATTACCTGTACTGACCTTCTTAGCCAGTGCCCCACAGGGTGCAAGGAAATGTGTGTTTTGGAGGGGGTGGGGGGCACTGAGGATTAAACAAAGGGAGCAAGTCTTGTTATCATAGTCAGTCCTTCCTTCCTTCCTTCTTTTCTTCTTTTTTCAGGGCCTGCTTCCTTCGATCCATCCTTCATTGCCCTTTCCACCCAAACGAACAAACAAAAATATTGGTGCATAATTTATTATGAGTCAAGTCTTATACTGGATATTTATACTAAACGAGGTTATATTTATTTGGGGAAACAAAAAACAGACAATTACAATATAGTGAGATAAGTCATGTGATGGGGAATAATATGGTGCTACAAATCACGGGAGAGGAGCACTTAACCTTGACTTGAAGAGCTCAGAAAGGGTGTTGCTTGTTTTGTGTTTGTTTTGTTTGCTTCCGGAATAGCCGTGGACACCGAGGTCTATGAGTTCTAAGGTGGACATTCTGCAACAAGGTAGGTGGGGCCGAGGTGAGTAATTTAAAGAAAACAATGACTCAATTTCTTTTTCAAAACTTGGAGTAGTTGCATATAGTAAGGAACGTAACCTACAAGACGTGCCAACTGAGGTATTGGCAGATTCACAGATAATAAATGGGTTTGTGTCAACTGATGGTTCAAACGTCATGTTGGCTACTCTGGAAACTAAACTTCCTTGCATCACCTTCTCTGTCTCTGGCTGGCAGTTGTTCAAAAGTGAGTATGTGCCAGGTTGGGAGCTGGAAGTGAAGTCTCGGGCATCGTTAGAAGCAGTAAGAGGTAGACCCATGTCATACATGTGTGTCTTCTCCTTTCATGATCTGCACACACAACTCTCCTTTCTGACTCCTGACACTGTTGAGATCCCAGATCCATCACCAGAAACTTTACTACACACTTAGAGGCAGACAACAGTTGCCAGGAAGCATTGCCCTTACGTAGATTTTTATTCTTTCTCCTTGCGTGGTTCTGCCTGGCATCCTGCACCTCTCTCCCTCAGCTCATCCCCCCAGAACTCCAACTCATCCATTTTCTCCACAACTGGCTAGTGACCCAAGCTTTTTTTCCCCTTTTTCAGAAATATACGTCATAGTTACTCACATAACTTGGTAAGGTCTGATTTCTTAACCTACAGCATTTTATAATTTTAATTAAATTAATTTTGCTTAATTAATTTACTGCATTAATGCAGTTGTTGATACCAATGTAGTTCTAGGGCAATAGAACATTTAGGACGAGAGTGTGGATGTGCTCCTTTGATCTGGTTTGGTTAAAGGGCATCTGTGACCGTGTTACAGTGGCAAAGTGGGCACCGGCGGTCTATGCAATGCAGCAACAAAATACCTGCCCAAAGTATTACCTTTGGGCCCCTAGCGACAAGTACATACTGAAGGCAACCCGTAAATGGTAAGTTTTCGTGCAAATAAGAGTATAATGCAATGGATTTGTTGAGTGTAAGGCATGCTAGGAACCTTAGAGAAAAAATATAATGAAAAATAAATTTAGATTCTCAATTCGAGGTTCCTAAGGAACAGAAAGCTTCTGTAATTGCTCTAAAAGTAACCTCGTCTCCACTAGCCACATAACTGAGATTTCTGAAAACCACACCTTCAGCCTGAGCTAGTGAGTAGCTGAATCACTGTACAGATTCCTGCCGATAGGGACTTAACAGGAAGATTCTTACGTAGCTGAGAACCCTGAATATCTGAAGTATCATCCAGCCATACAAAAGAAGGAAATCCTATCATTTGCAACAGGATGGATGAAAGCCAAAGGCATTCGTATGCTGAGTGAAATAAAACAGAGGAAGACAACTATTCTATCATCTCACATATTTCTGGAATCTCAAAAAGCCCAACACATAGAAACTTGGGGTAGAGGAGAGGTTGCCAGGGTGGGGCGTGAGGGAAATGAAGAGATGTTGATCAAAGTACGAGGGGATAAGTTCTCAGGATCTAATTACAGCACGGTGACTTCTGTTTAAAATACTTGTTAAAATTTTTAAATGTTTTTATCAAGGTATAGGTGATTTACAATGTCTTCAACTTCTGTGGTACAGCAACGTGGCCCATTCACACCCAGCTCCCTGTGCTGGACAGGAGGCCCCCACTGCCCACCCATTGCAAGTGCCATAGTTTGCATCCACCCACCCCAAACTCCCGGTCCATCCCGCTCCCTCCCCGTATTGTATAATTCAAAGTCTCTAAGAGAGTAGATCTCAAACGTCCTGGGCATTACGACAACAACCAAGCAGGAATCACGTGAGGTGAAGAAGGTGCTAACTATCCTTGTGGTGGTGGTCATTTTGCAACATATCCGTGCATCACACCACCCCATTCTATATCCTAAACTCACACAAAGTTATATGTCAATGTCGCCTCAATAAAACTGGACAAGGAGAAGTATGGCCTGTAATATTCATTCATGCTCTCAGAACCGTTCAGTAGACATTTGAAAGAAAATGGCACACACAGCTGAAAGAAAAAAATGTCTTCACTTCATTTTTTTTTTTTTTTTGCTTTTTAGGGCCACACCCATGGAATATGGAGGTTCCCAGCGTAGGGGTCAAATTGGAGAGACAGCTGCTGGCCACAGCCACAGCAACAAGAGATCTGAGACAGTCTAGGACCTACACCACAGCTCATGGCAACAGCGGATCCTTAACCCATTGAGTGAGGCCAGGGATTGAACCCTCATCCTCAAGGATTCTAGTCGGGCTCATAACCCACGGATCCACAACAGGAACTCCATGTGTTTCCCCTTACAACATCTTTTGGTTCCCTTGTGAATTTATTATGATGCCCTGGGGCATCTTGGCACACTGTTTGGCTTCTGTAGTTGTACATCCTTAACCAGAATCAAGTTCAGGTGGTTCCTGGAGAAACAGAAGCAAGGGTATCCAGGAGCCAATTCAAAACATACCAAACAAGTGCCAGATTCTGCCAACTTACACTGATATACTAGCGGAGTGTGTATGGGAGTGGTTTCTAAGTGAGTTAAATTAAGGGCTGACCAAATGGTAGATTTATATGCAAAAGTACCAATGACTTGCTATAGAGCCATTACCTTTTGGGGTGGTTTGCTACACTCCAATAAATACCAGAGTATTATTAGACCAGCAATATAATTATATTTGTATTTTATCTTTAAATTTATTTTTAAATTTTTGGCTGCCCTGAGGGCATATGGAGCTCCTAGCCAGGGATCAGATCTGAGCTGCAACTGTGACCTCTGTTGCAGCTGTGGCGACACCAGATCCTTTAATCCACTGTGCTGGGCTGGGAATTGAACCTATGTCCTCATGCTGCATGGACGCCACTGAGCCCCTTGTGCCACAGTGGGAACTCTATTTTTTGTTTGAGACAGGCCACATTGGCTTTGGTAGAGAAAATGTATTGGAATGAGAGGGCAGGGCTGGACCCATGGAAACCAGGTTAATTTTAGGCAAAAATGATCAAGGGCAATTCTAAGCAACATTCAGTAAATATTCATCAAGGCACTTTGCTATGCTTTGGAAATGGGGGGATGGAAAAATGCATAGCCCTGTGTCTTAGAATTTACATTTAACTGACATTTCAAGTACTGGACAAGCAATTGAATTAACGTGAGAGACATGTTTATATGCCAAGCACAGGTGCCTAACTAGTTTGCAAGTCAGTGCTAGAAGCAGGGGTGTCTCATCTAAGGGAGATTATTTAACCTGGATATTGTAGGTCTGAGGAGTCGGCCATGCAGTGCGAAGCGGTGGCCAGACCGTGCTTCAGCCTCAGGGAAGAGTGCCTTGTCGGGGGTTGTGATGCCCCAAACTGCGGGAAGGGACATGTGTCCATTCTCAAATGCACTTCCGTGGAAGTCTCCTTTCCCCACATGTGCCAAATGACTGCAACGTATGACTGTGGTGGTTTTTCCTCTAGTCAAAATGTTCCTTAATAGGATGCAACTTGGGATGTTTGGAGTAGATTTCATATTGGCTTTTTTTTCTATCTAAATGAGCACAGGAATATCCTCCATGTCCTCACCCATATGCCTTCCTGTCATATTAAAAACACTGGCAATCTTTCTCAAGCTCATCAGTCTCCCCCATTAATTCACTCAGAGCTAGTGCTAGACAGCAGATGGGCAAAAATGTGCTCTGAGCAGCCAGTCGCTCCCTGAAGATGGTGGCTGTGAGCTTCCAGACCCAGGCGTGATGAACCACCTGCACTGCTAGTAGATTATGACCTGTTTCATGGACTGGGGGTGGGTGGCGTGGGGATGTCCCCTGGCCCAGGTCTCACAGGTTGGAGGAGCAGTTTTGACTTCTGAAACCTTCCTGGGTCAGTTTCTCTAAGCTTCCAGCCCTTCCTCTAATCTTACTAAGAGCTGGTTTGTCTCTCAGCATCTTTAATGACAGGGCAGCTCAGGAAGCTGTTCCGGAGCCCCAGGTCTCATCCATACTCAGCTCTCATACAAGGTTAGGGTGCATGATTTTAGGACCTGTGGACCAGGCACCCAGGTATATGATGACTGCAAAGTTAGCATATGAAGCTGGTCGCATCACCTCAAGCCTTTCAGACTAACGCACTGCAAAAAAGAAGTCTTACTTTGGGCAGAGAAGAAGGTGGGGGCCCAAGGGTGAGACCCCATTTTTGCCCAGGACCAGGAGTGGAGCTTGGTCCCATCTGTTTGGAATACCCCTAGGGTGAGATGGGTAAACGACAATGGTCTGTCATCACCTTTTGCATCCACACCCTTTAAAAAACACTTCTGCCATCTTCCCAGACATCCGTGAAAATGAAGAATGCTGGGATAAGCAGGGAGGGCCAATATAGGGATAGAGGATTAAGAGGTACAATCTATGATGTATAAAAGAAGCCACAAGTGTATTGTACAACACTGAAAATATAGTCAATATTTTATAACTATCAGTGGAGTATAACCTGCAGAAGTTGTGACACTATAGCATGCACCTGTAACCTATCCTACTATCCATCAACTGTACTTCAATTAAAAATAAAGAATGCTGGGAGTTCCCAATGTGGCTCAGAAGGTTAAGAACCTGACTAGTATTCATGAGGATGCACGTTTGATCCCTGGCCTCCCTCAATGGGTTAAGGATCCAGCCATGCTGCAAGCTGTGGTGTAGGTTGCAGATGCGGCTTGCATCTGGTGTTGCTATGGCTGTGTTGCAGGCCGGCAGCTGCAGCTCAGATTCAACCCCTAACCTGGGACCTTCCATATGCAGCAGGTGCAGCTGTAAAATAAAAATAAAGGTAACACGTGCTAGAATAAACCAACTAACCTGAGAGATAACCTTCACTCTAGTTATGGCGACTAGAATTCAGTCAGTTTTTGGTGAGACCTTTTGGTTTCTCTCTCTGTCTCTTTCTCTCTCTCTTTGAGTGCATTTCGAGAGCACTTATTCAGCAGTCACTGACTCTGAATTAGTCACTGAGGATACACACTAGATAAAAGGCCTGAAGACTCTGTAGCCTGGAGAGGAATTAGGACAGTGAAGGCAGTAGTCATTGGCCTGTGGTAAGCTGTACAGGGGAAACCCAAGCAAGGAAGCCAGAGGGAGCAGCACTGGACACTGCCTGGTGCATTTGGAATTGTTTTGAGGGGAACCAGTGTGTGAACTGAGTTTCGAGACGTGTAAGCGTTTTTAGCAGTAAATAAGGAATAGCCTCATGAAAGCCATGGATGTGGAAAGGTCCCTGGCTGGTTACACAGCACAATTCCTCTTGTATGAAATGAATGTCTGAATGTCTGACGGACGCTCTGGTGGCTAGGAGAGAAGCAGGAGACAGGCCTGGCAATGTCAGGCATGTAGACCAGGTTGTGAGGCTACTTGAATGCTGACTTCACACTTTATCCTGTGGGTAGTGTGTGTGCGTGTGTGTGTGTGTGTGTGTGTGTGTGTGTGTGTGTGTGTGTGTGTGTGTGTGTACAATGCTAAGTAACAGAAAAGAGGGAAACTGTTTTCCCCGCCTTGGACACTGGAAGTAAAATCCTCATCCTCATCTGAGATACCTCTTGGCCAAACCCTGTGATATTAACAGGACCACAGCAAAACTAAGTGTGTGGTTTGTGCTGTGTCTTGGTTTTGTGCAAAGACCAGAAAAGTCTCTTCTCACCTCCAAGGCTACTCAGTTCTGGGGTTCTCACCAGCCGCTGGCTCTCAGCCTGAGTACCTTCATCCTTCTGTGAACAGGCTGCCACTGGATTACCCACGCCCTCTTCCTAGGTCAGAAAGGACCAGATGGCATCTTGCATGAATCCTACAATTAACTGGGATTTAACTCACAAGCAAAGAGTTAGGAGGCTGAACTGAAGAAAATCTGAGAGCACTTAGGATGGAAACCTGTAGTTCTGTGTTTGGGCGACTTTGGGACTATCACTAAATACTCATATTTCTCTAGCTGTGTACTGGGATTAAATAACACTTATGTGCTGTAAATAAATTAAAGGGTACACAGCACCTGGTTCACACAAACTGCTTAATAAAGACTAGTATTACTCTGATACAGACAGAGGCAAACCACATTAACACAGCAGTGTCTATTCCCACTTCACCTCTGCAAATGGGCCAAATCTTTTGCAGCGTTCTGTAAAATCCACAGCAGCCTCTGTGGGAGCTGGGTTTGACCATCAGATTCCTGAGATTGATGGCTGATGCCCACCTTCGCCTCACTGAATGGGAAGGGCTAAGAATGCACAATGAAGTGAAAGCGTCCTAACATACACAGCTTCACAAAGGAGATGTTTAGAGCACGGGACTGATCTCTAAGTCCCCAGGGCTCACTGTTGGCCTCATGGTAAAGAAGGGAGAAATAATTGTGCTGATCAAGGGGGCGTGCTCCTAAGACTAGAAGTAAAGTCAGTCTGTCTGGAGAAGGACAGAGGTGCTTACAAAGTTAGAGGGCTTCCCCACTTTCCTTCCTTATTCCTTTCTTATTTTTTTAAAACTTTGTGTTGCCTTTCTTCTGTTTTCTTAGAAGTCTAAAGGCTTGTCCACTTGCTACGAGACGGTTCTCTTAACAACCTGCCACATTGTCTTGTATTAACATCAGTCCTCCAAGATGCGCGTCAATGAGAAAGAGGGGATTGAATATAAATCCCTTAGTTGCAATTATAATCAAGTCTGCTAACATTCTAATGAGAAACTATCATAACACACCCTAAGCCGGTCTGGAGACTAAACGGGGGTGGGACGTAGCTACAGTCACATAGGATACAGCCATCCAGTTTTGCTTCTTCCCAGATGGTCTCTGCACCTCTACATTCACCTTCCTCTGATTGTGTGTCACTCGATTGACCATGTCAACTCAACAGAACCTTCCTACTGCAGTATTTTGACAGCAATTCTCTTTCTCTGGTTCAAAGTTGAATCCCATCTGATTTGCTTCCTTCTCCAAGTTTCCATTAGAACCTGGGCTCCCAGACCTTCAGAAAGTCACTTGGGGAGGGCTGGGTTTACACTGAAGGGACGGATGGAGGGGGCGAGGCGGGAGCTGTTCATAAGGTCCTCAGAGGCTTGGAATGAGGTCACCAGGTCTGAACTCACAAGGGGGTAGAAAAAACATCACCTGCTTCACTGTTTGGCTCTGCATGGTCAGCTAAAGGGGAAACGTGCTTGTTAGCTGCTATAAACACCTCACCAGAAACCGCTGATCTAGGCTGTCATCGATAAGAAACTCCAGCAGTGAGAATGTGGCCCATGAGATCGTCAGGACATGATGCAGAGGGGAGGGATAAAAGAGTCCTGTATACCCTCGAAGTATAAAATAATAATAATAATAAAATACATTTCCAGTGTAAGAACTATTGTCATTTCTTGCATTAAGTGTTGAGGAGTATAACATCTTTAGAAATAGTATATTTTAAGCTTTACTCTATAAGATAGCGTGTGTAGTTACTAGTCCACTCACTACCTGATTCTTCTGTATATTTAGAAGCTTGGAAAGAGCACCCCCACACACCCACTTCCCTTTGAGCTACTCTAAAGCCATCAGCTTCATTTTAGCCAAAAGAATGTGAGAAGTGGGGAGTTCCCATCATGCTGCAGCAGAAACAAATCTGACTAGGAACCATTAGGCTGCAGGTTCGATCCCTGGCCTCGCTCAGTGGGTTAAGGATCTGGTATTGCCATGAGCTGCAGTATAGGTCACAGTCACAGCTTGGATCTAGCGTTGCTGTGGCTGTGGCATAGGCCAGCAGCAGCAGCTCCCACTAGACCCTTAGCCTGGAAGCCACATGCCACAGGTGTGGCCCTAAAAAAAGGCAAAAAAAATGTGAGAAGTATTGTGTATCCTTACCAGACAGAGGCAGTTAAGTACAAGTGCAAGATTTTCCCATGATCTGTAGTGGCATCTTCGTTGGAGGGGGCCTGAGTCTCTGAGTCACCAGGGGGAGGGTAGCCATTCAGGGAGAACTGAGACCTGCTTTGGATTTTCCAAGAGCAAAAGCTAGACATCGATGATGTTAAGCCACAAGGATTCTGAGATGTGTTTATACAACAGCAGAGTCTTTTCTATCCTGAGTAATACAAATAGAAGAAGCCAAGGTGTGGAGAGGGTTAATCCCTTATCCTAGGTCACCTGGTCAGGAAACTGGGGGACCAGGATTTGCAATCACATTACTCTGACCCCACAGCCAAGGTCAATACACTCTTCTGGATCCCCTCAGAATGGGAACCACCTCAATCTCCAGGAAGAGAAGAAGAGAGAGAGCTCCCTGGGCTGAAAACATCATCAGATGCCCTCCTGTGTGTTTATGTGCAAGGCCCTTTGGGAGGAACCTGCTCCTACAACTTCTTCTCCAGTTGGACGACTTTGTAACATTGATTTAATCCCATGTCTGTTTTAGAAATAAGGTTAAAAATGTGAGTTCACATCCTTTGCTAAGCTAATAGATTATAATAAATGTGAGTTAGGTTTGGCATGTTTTCTGTAGCTTGGAAGCACAATATTCATTACAATATTTAAAAACTAGTGTGGAGTTCCCGTCGTGGCGCAGTGGTTAACGAATCCAACTAGGAACCATGAGGATACAGGTTCGATCCCTGGCCTTGCTCAGTGGGTTAACGATCCGGCGTTGCCGTGAGCTGTGGTGTAGGTTGCAGATGCGGCTCGGATCCCGCGTTGCTGTGGCTCTGGCGTAGGCCGGCAGCTACAGCTCCGATTATACCCCTAGCCTGGGAACCTCCATATGCCACAGGAGTGGCCCAAGAAATAGCAACAGCAACAACAACAACAACTACAACTACAACAACAAAAGACAAAAATAAATAAATAAATAAATAAATAAATAAAATTAGAGAAAAGCTTTAAAAATAAATAAATAAATAAAAACTAGTGAAATACACATGCCAACCCATCAAATGAGACCTTGGTTTGATACCAAAAATACAGATAACTGGTTTGGTCTAATGAATGCATACTGGTTGGATATTAGCACTCCCTAGAAAAAACCCAGAGTCGTTGCTCTGAAAGTTATCTAAGAATGAGAGAGGATATAGAGATCAAAGCAGAAGGTTAATAACCCCAGGATAAAATTGTTTTTTAAAAATTGGCTTGCTTTTTTGTTGACTTTTAGTATGAATATCTGATAGAGATTCTTGTTATTTTCTTCTTCTAAATGTCTATTGCAAGAACAACCATTCTGTATAATTGACAATTTTGGTTATTTAAATTTCTGTTAAATACAATATTGACCTTTTATTATGTATCTGATAACTCATATTGTCTATAGAAATCTTAAGGAAAAGCCCTGACTCTTGCGTTTAAATGTGTTGACATTTAAAATTTCAAGACTATGTGTATGCAAGTGAATGGGTGTGGACGTGTACACAGTAACTATATTTTGGGGATAGAGTTCTTATTATTCAAAATTGAAAGGATGCAATAGTTTGTCTTTTGCCCTTTCAGCGTGATATTTAAGTTATTGAATGGAGAGCAGTTTTTCAATCCAACAGTTAGACAGCTTGGGTTTCCTAAGTGGAGAATCATGTTCCATGATACTTAGTGTCAGGTTGTGGTTCCCTCTTGAAAGCAGCAAAATCACTGGAAGATTTTGGGGATATGCTGGGAACATCCACAACTTTGACCTTTGCCATGTACGGTGTTAGACTGGAAAGGGGCAAGGTTAGAAGTGATTGTCTCAACGAGCTTGGTTCCCTCTGGGGAAGGTGAAAAGACCCTGTGTTGGCCTGGCCCACATCACAGCACGTAAACAGCATTTGGCTGCCTTCTTCCACAGAGCATCTGCTCTGTGGATGGTCCCCCGTGTACCCATTTTGTTTTGTCCAAGACAGTGATCATGAGTAATGGATAGGCTGAGCCTGCTAATGCATGATGTAATTGTCAGAGGGATTTAATTACCAGCACGTTCCATGTGGGAGCCCTGTGCCCTGCGGTCCCCAGTTCACTCTCGGGCCGTTTAGGATCAGCATGACTCAGAGGAGGTGGAGTTCTCCAAAAAGTCACCAGCGATGCACTTGCTCCTCTTAACCATCCAACGCTCTGAGCCCCAGTGACTTACTCTGCTCTCTAATTTCAGTAGGAAATCTATAATAGACTACTTCTCCTCATGTGTCATCTCACTGCTGCACAAAGACCATTCCCCAAACAGGCAAGGTTTTCTGAAAACTGCTTGGACTTGAAAACATTCACTCCTTGAGAGCTAGTCATTAAGCCCCAGGGAGTTCCCACTGTGAGCCTGGGGTTCAATCCCTGGCCTTGCTCTGTGGGTTAAGGATCCAGCAATGCTGCAAGCTGCTGTGTAGGTCTCAGACAAGGCTGGGATCCCGCATTGCTGTAGCTATGATTCAAACTCTGGGAATGTCCATGTACTGTACCTGTGGCCCTAAAAAATAATTTAAAATAAATGAATAAATACACATGAGCCTCATAAAAGGAAAAATTATCAAGCATATGATCATTTCTCTAGAAACAGACCATATAAATTATAAAATATGATTCTATCTGGTTTCAAAATGGATTAAAGAAAGACATAGTGAGTAATAAAATTATATGTTTTACATTAAAAACTAAAGTAATTATCAATCTCAGTTATTGATATATATAGCCATCACTTCATTAAGCACAGTAGACAAAGAGATAGACTTACTGTAGAAGGATTTTTTTGAATTGGGTGCTATATGCTAAATAACCATAGCATATAGGTATATGGTGTCCTATATATTAGATATTTATATTCATAATTATTAAATTAATCACATGGATTGAGGACAGATTCACGAATATTAGCTAATTTGCCAACAGGAAATAAGATTTTTGTAAAAGAAATAAAGACAAAGATCAGGTCACTTTAACAAATTTAGTGAATGAAATTAACTTTTTAAAAATTTAGAATTTTTTAAAACAGAGAAGTTTTTGATTTCCTTCTATTTTATTTTATTTTATTTTATTTTTTTGGTCTTTTTGCTATTTCTTGGGCCGCTCCCACAGCACATGGAGGTTCCCAGGCTAGGGGTCGAATCGGAGCTGTAGCTGCCGGCCTACGCCAGAGCCACAGCAACGCGGGATCCGAGCCGCATCTGCAACCTACACCACAGCTCACGGCAACGCCGGATCGTTAACCCACTGAGCAAGGGCAGGGACCGAACCCGCAACCTCATGGTTCCCAGTCGGATTCGTTAAACACTGCGCCACGACGGGAAAACCAGGTTTTGTTTTTTTTGTTGTTGTTTTTGCCTTCTATTTTAATACCAAGCAACATACCAATATAAATCCATACTGAGATTCAGAGTTTCTGCTTCAGGATCAAGAAGTACCAGACCATCTTTCTTCCACCAAAATTTCCCAATATTCTTTCTCACTTGGTTAGTATTATCTTGTCTGTTAAGAAGCCTAAAACCGTAATAACTCTTTAGTTGATAGTAGAGTATTGGATATAAATATAGGAGATCTTTACAAATACTATTAAAATTGTTTTCAAAAGTGTATCTAATTACGTGGAAATATAATAATATAAACTTGAAAAAAAATTAAACTGTTTATATAGTATGATCCAATTATCTTAGTTTTTATTTAAAAAGACTATCTACACAGAGTGAAATAAGTTGCTTTTTAAATTATTCTTTTCTGTATTATTTCAAATTTCTAAAATGACCATATGCTTGTTAATAACCTCCAATATTTAGCAAACTTGGCATCTAATCTGAGGTTTCATTCATGTTCTAATGTGTCACCTGATAAATCTCTAATTCTTTTATATACATGTGTAACTGTTATCGATAGTTGCGTCAATGTATGTGTTTGTAATATATCAATACATAAAAATATATGTGTGTGTGTAAACATATGTAATTATATATACATATATTTGCCAATATTTTATACTATTCCCTAAACATTAATACTAACTTAATACACCTTTTTGTTTCATTGGATGTATATAATAAAATTTCTCTCCCTGAGTCCTATGCTCTAAACTTTATAGACTATTGGACAAAAACTCTGTCTCTCATTTGTGAACACTAGTGAGAAAATCTGTGCTTTAATTACCTTTGTTCTTTCAACATCAGGTGGAGTTCCTTTTATTTGAATTTCCTTTGCTTTTTACAAAGTCAAAAAGTCAAATGTTTGTGAATACATTGAGATCACTTCTATTGGTGTTATAAATTATTAGCTTGTGATTAATGCTGCGCTTATTAATCATTAAACCTCGGCTTTCACAAACATTTATTTTTTTAACATTTGTATGAGTCATCATTCCTGGAACCTAAGCCTTCCATATTAGTACTTCTGGGAACCTCTGAGATGTGTGGGAAGAATACTGGATTAATTTTGAGGCAACCCAAATCCTAATCCCTCACTTGCCGTGTGATCAGGGAAGTCAGTCTCTCTGAGCTTCAAATGGCTCCTGGAAAAAAAGTTCTCTACTTAAATTTCAAAGTTCTTGAAATTAATGTTTATGAAGGCATATTTTTATCTGAATCATGTTATATCAACCCAGATGTTAACCTCTTCTCTATTACACTAATATAAATTTATTTTTTCCCTATTTGAATATTTGAAACTATTAATTCAATGCATTATATTTATTTTTATCTTATCTAACAATTGCATTAATTTTAAAATAATGTAAAATTTTAATCTTTTCTATCATATAGATTTCTTACTATATGATTACAAATTCAAGACATTATCTAACTTTATGAACATGTCCCAGTTTTTTAATAAGGCAATATACATTCAGTGATATAAATAAATTACTATTCCAACACTAAGAAATCAATATTATTTGTTGAGAGGGAGGTGGGGGATATTGTTTTGTTCTATTTTTTTTAATAAATCTCAAGTTATAGAGAATTGTTCTCAACCTTAAATTTCCCCCAATAACAAAGGTGAATATAACAGAGAAAAGTTAGAAAATCAGCAAAGAGAAAGATATATTTTGACAATACCAAATAACTCATTCCATTTAAGGACATCTTCCAAAGTCTTTAGAGAAAGTAGGGGTTAGATTGAAGAGACAGTGTGCCTAGTTTTTCACTAAGTAACGATAAAACAATTGGCAATATCATTAGCCTTTCTAGGTTTTGACTGATGTGTCAATACCATATGAAGACTAGAATTTTAAAAGTCTCCTTCAATCCCAACAATTTATAATTCTATGGATACCAGAGGAACTAAAACAAGCATGAGAGATACATTTATCCACTCAAGCTGCTCAGCAGCAACAGATCTCTGACCTAGGCCAGTGGGTACACTTCTTTGAATATTCCTTTGGAAATAAGACCACAAAGTCACTTCTCACTATCTCAGTAAATTGAAGAGGGATTCAGGTTTAGAATGATTTGAAAATTAATTTTGTGGGCTCAACTTATTAGGATTTTAAAGACATATTTATAACATGAGAATGGCACATAAGGCAAAAAAAAATGTACTTGAATGTTTTCCACTTTGATTTTAAAAGCCAAGGTTTAGAATCCTACTGAAAACAAAATTACAACCTTCATCAAAATGTTCTCATTCGATCTTGGACAAGTGGTCCATTCTCTTTGCTTGTTTCTTTGCTTATAAAACAAGGAATAAAGTCCCCTTTCCTCATAAGTCTTTCCAGACTCCGCCATTTAAATAATAAATGGACCCATTTTAATACAGTAAGTACCGTGGAGCAGGGTAAGCCTGATAGAGGTAAGTCAGTTCCCTCCGCTCTCCATGCTAATTTTCAGTCCTGCCCTGCCATGTGCAAGGTTGAAACAACCATCTGATGCCTCCCTGTCGTTCAAGCTCATTATTTAACCACTTGCCGCATACCGCATAGTGTGTTGGTGGACAAAATAAGCAGTCCCTGTGTCTAGAGGGCCACAAACATACACCTGCATAACCATTACCTTCCTATACAGTTATATCACCTCAACCAAGCGCCTAGAGCCCACGCAAACGTTTTCACCAAATATTAATTTGGTGGTAGGTGCCTTTGAGAGGTGAAAACTCTTTGAACAGACAAATCAAGGAAGAAAGAGAAAGGGCGAAAAATACATACATACATAGATATATAAATACAGAAGTATAGATAGATAGCTATAGATATAGATACATACTTTCAAAAATACGTTCAAAGTCAGCCTGATTAAAAAAAGTAATTAGAAATGGATCCGGACAGAAGGCAGCAAGACCTGCCCCCAGATGGTGCTGAGTTGACCCCTCTGGTATGAGCAAGGTGTCCCTGTAGATTCAGCTCATCCTGCCTTTGTCTTGTCCTCTCAAAGATGGGTTCCAGAAATGTTAATGAGCCCAACAGCACTGACCTTGGCACAGAAAGAAATATTTACTGGGGCTGGTTACTATTTGGAAACATCACCAACTGGTCAGGGATGAGGGAAGTGAAACAAGTATTTATTGTTCTTAATTTTTATACCTGCCACTACAAACATTTAATTATTATCAGGTAAGGGTGTCATGACTTATTCATATTAATTAATACAATATATGGAAAACACTTATTACAATACATACTTGTTTACTTAAGTGAAAGAGATAACAGCAGATGTGCCTTCAATACTTCCGAGCTAGAGATGGATCATCCCATCGGATGCTAACACAGTCCTATGAAATGAGAACTGCTTTTATCACCATTGCCATCGCCATTTTTATCAAGAACCCTGATAGAGAGGTGACTTGCACCTGGTCGAACAGGTGGTAAGTGACAGACCAAGCATTCAAACCAAGAGTTACCCCCAGCTCCTGGTTAATCGTTATGCTCTGCTTCCCGGTCTCACTTTGAGTTTCGCGCGCATGGTCTGATATTAATGTAGTTTCTCCCAGCTTCCTTGTCCTTCAGACAGTTGGGATTCAGGTTGTTTAGTTAAGATGGTATCTTCTTTCCTCTGGATGGGACAAGCTCCAGACTCAAAGCTTTCTTTATGTCCAAGACAGTGTGGTGAGTGGATATTGGAGAATATGAGGAAGACACTAAATAATTTATGATGCTGGAGTATGGTCATGGAAGAAGGACATGGAATCTCAGCTTTTCAGGCAAGTGCAGGAGGGGTTCCCTTGGAGATATTCCAGGTACAGATCAGCAGGAGTTAAGAAGAAGACAAAGCATGGGGCTGAGATCAACAAGGCTAATAAAATCTATTTTGTGTATTTAGTTGCCTCTCTTTCAAAATGAGAGAGTTTATTTTGGTCTTCAAGTGAATTTCCAAGATGGAGCAACATGCAACTGTGTATCCTGAGGCCTGGCCTTAGGAAACCCCTGCTGCCATGCACTTTATATGGTCCCGGGCATCGCAGAGCTCAGGGCTCAACCACAGAGAGCTGTCTTTACCAGTAGGGTGACTGACAATTTACCCTTCTCACATCTGACAACAGACAGTCCAGGACATAATTTTAAGAAAATGTGGTTTGACTTTAATGTCTGTGTTTATTTTCATTTTCACCTCCCTGCTCCCATCTCAGAATCAAAGATTCCCAAGATTTGTTTTTGAAGACAAATTTTCTGAAAATACAGAGAAATAGAGCTTTACTCTCTAAATAAGTACTAAACTAAGTACTAAGGCCTTAGCTCTTGGCTAAGAGTTGAACTGTATGAAGAGAGCTCAAAGATGAATTGTCAGTTAAGACAGCTGAACTCATGATCCTGCCTCTGTTCAAATGGAGTAAAGATGACCATTGGGAATGGATAGATAATGAGATCCTGCCGTATAGCCCAAGGACCTATATCTGATCACTTGTGATGGAACATGATGGAGGCTAATGTGAAAAAAAATGCATGTATATATTTATGTATATATTTATCTGTTACTTTGCTGTACAGCAGAAATTGGCAGAACATTGTAAATCAACTATAATAATTTTTTTTAGAAAAAGATGACCAGTTTCCTTGCTTCAAGAATGGCTTGCTTTTTGTGGAATAAAATGGAAGTGACCGATTTCTTCCTCAGGCACAGCCAAAGGGCAGTGTGTCCTTGCTCTGGCAGCTCTGACCCCTGTGTCAGTCTCAGCTCCTTTGCAAAGTTTTCTCTGACCACAGAGTCTAACCTTTCTTCTCTGTCCTGCGGGGTTAATTGGGTTCTGTGGCCATGTGTTTGCTCACCAGCCAGCCTGTGTGATTCTGGAAGCCAGCCCACCTGTCTTAACTTCCTGCCCCCTACTTCCTGTCATGTATTTCATTCTCCAAATTAACTATTATCTTGACAGAACTGAAACAATGTATGGATTGACAAGTGAATGAATTAGTGAAGTAAAAAAAGGAAGTGGGGAAGAAAACGAGGGGCAAAGGGCTGGATTTTGGCCCATGCCTGATCAGCTTCTTTAAAATATGTGCTGTAAGAGCAAAAGCCCATATGGGAGCTCAACCTGTTCCCTACACTTAGAAGGGTTTTCTGTTTATTTACTACATTGGCTAAAAAATGTAAGACCTTTATAATTTCAAAAGTGTACATTCTCTTGGGGAAGGCAATTCCCTCTCATTATTTTCCTTTACACACTTTTCTTGTGTATTTTCTCTATATATGTTCCCTTATTTTTAAATTTATAATAGTATTTATTAAATACCACAGAAGTAAAGACAGAATGGGATTTGATATCAGATGAGAAAAGAATGTAAATAAGATTCTACCGCAGACTGGTTACATGATTCTAGTAAAAGCTATTTATCTTTCTCAGCTACATTATCCAATTTATGTAATTGGCATACCTTTAAATTGAGATATTTGGTAAAGATTAAATGATATGATTGTGAGGGATTTATCGGAAGTTGTATGTACACTAAGAAGCATATTATTGCTTATTAGATTCAACGTGTGACATCATGCCCCTTATACGTCAGATCAAATAAAAATGATTCAAAAGACCTCATTGATAAAGCAGAAATAAACTCACAGATTTCAAAACCAAATTTGGGGTTACTGAAAGGGAAGCTGTTGGGGGAAGGGATAAATTGGGAGGTTGGGCTTAACACACACACTGCTGTATATAAACTAACAACGACCAGCACAGGGAGGTCTACCCAACGTTCTGTAATAGCCCATACGGGAAAAAAGAGTGGATATATGTATATGCATGACTGAATCACTTTGCTGTACACCTGAAATGAACACGTCATAAATCAACTATACGCCAATATTTTTGAAGTATATTATTGCTTAGAATTCCATGTGTTATCCTTATCAATGTTAATAGCAATCATATGACTACCCTGCCTTCCAGCAACACGCCAGTCAGATATAGGAAAATAAATCATCCATAACTATTCACAGAATGCCAGAGGGGTTATTGGCTGCCCAGCTTCATCCATACTTGACAATTTATTTAGTTATGTATTTATTTATTTATTTATATTTTTTTTTGGCTGCACCAGTGGCACATGGAAGTTCCCAGGCCAGGGATCAAATCCCAGCCACAGCTATAGCAATGCCCACTGTTCCAGCCCAGAGACTGAAGCCACGCGGCCACAGAGACAAGGCCAGATCCTTAACCCCTGCACCACAGCAGGAAGTCCCAGACCGGACAATTTAATGTCGTGCCAGAGACTCAGGTGGATTTAGGTGGTATCTTCAGTGATGCTGCTGACCCCTCTCCTGATTTATAGATGAGGCAGGTGCCATGGCCTCGGCTAAGATTCCGGGCTCGTGGGTCCCAGACTCTCGAGCACCCCAGGCCTCACTCCAGCCCCAACCACTGTCTGCATTACTCTCTTACAGGGATGGACTCCAGTTCATAGACTTGGTCTTTGCAGGTGCTCCCAGCATCCTTCTCTCACTACTGTAATATGCTGTTTCAGCTGCTTCAGTGCTTGTGTGTATCAGCCTAACTGAGTGCTAACTGATGCAATACGACTGTAGTTGCTGCAGCTTACTGTGGATGTTGAGTACTTCCCCTGAGCTTTGGATGTCTTACTGCGGCTTTAGCACCAGAACAGATGGAACGGGGCCGTTTCTCACCCCATATCTCATCGTGCTGCTGTTCTATAAGAGTTTTGTGATTCCTTTATGCCCCGACGGCATTTGGGTTTCTAATGTTATGTCTAAGTATCACTATTTTAATGCATAAATTTAGAACATCCTTCATGTAAGATTAATTGACAAACTACTTTGTAAACCAGGCAACTTAGACAGAATCTATAAAATCCTTTTACACTTAATCAAAATACATTGTTCTATGCTTACTCTAAGTTCTAACTTTTTCTTTCCTCAAATATCCAGCTAATATACTGAACACTTGTGTCAAAAATACAGAAAATACCTCTTAAGATTAGAAACACAGTAGTTAGTAAGAAAGGAGCCTTGCACATATGTGTCATTTACTGGATGTAGCCATTGCAATATTTCTTTTCAGAAGTACTGAAAGAAACTTTTCTTGTCAGAAACTTTTCTTGTCACAGCTTTCTGTTATATGTAGCATTTGTTAGTCAAAACACGGTTTCTAGAGTGCCCACCGTGGCTCAATGGTTAACAAACCGACTAGTGTCCATGAAGATGCGTGTTCGATCCCTGGCCTCACTCAGTGGGCTAAGGATCCAGCGTTGCTGTGGCTGTGGAGTAGACTGGCAGCTGCAGCTCCAAATCAACCCCTAGCCTGGGAACCGCCATAAGCTGTGACTGGGGCGCTAAAAAAGACAAAAAAAAAAAAAAAAAAAGAAAAAAAAACAACTTACTGGAATAACTGACCTGATTACTCATAATTGCGTTCATATCTTATTTGACCAAAAAATTGTTTTAATTTCACGAGATTTCTTTGAGGACTCAAAAGCACCTGAACTTGATTCATACAACACAAAAAGTATTGAAATTCTGTTTAGTGAGTTATTGTCCACAGCATTTAAATTCATGGAGAAAAGTACAGTCAATCCATAATTCATATCATAGAAATTGAATTTCTAAATTCTGATCTCTAATTTTATTCTTTCTTGAGTAGTTATAATTTTTCAGCAACATTCCCGATCCATAGTTCTGATTTCTTAGATAATTTCTACTCAATCATCCATTCTTTCATTTAGTATGTATTTACTGGCTGCCTTCTGTCCACTGGGCCCTGTTTTGAGAACGCTTTTTTCTCTGGAAAGCGGTAGCTGGGCAAAGACTTGGAAAAGTTATGAGGTTTCTCTTCTCTACCAACTTAAGGAAAAAAAAAAAGAGAGGGGCCTGGAAAAGGATTGAGAGTGGTTTTGAGGACATCACACAAATAGTTTATTTCTTCTCAACTCACGAATTTGTTTTTTTTTTTTTACTTTTTTTTCCCCACATTACATGTTCCATCATAAGTGACTAGACAGAGTTCCCAGTGCTACACAGCAGGATCCCATTGCTAATCCATCCCAAAGGCAACATTCTACATCTGTTTACCCCAAGCTCCCAGTCCCTCCCACTCCCTTCCCTTTCCCCTTGGCAACCACAAGTCTCTTCTCCAAGTCCATGACTTTCTTTTCTGTGGAAAGTTTCCTTTGTGCCATATATTAGATTCCAGATATAAGTGATATCATATGGTATTTGTCTTTCTCTTTCTGACTTACTTCACTCAGGATGAGAGTCTCTAGTTCCATCCATGTTACTGCAAATGGTATTATTTTGTGTTTTTTTATGGCTGAGTAGTATTCCATAGTGTATATATACCACATTTTCCTAATTCATTCATCTATCAGTGGACATTTGGGTTGATTGCCTGTCTTGGCTATTGTGAATAGTGCTGCCATGAACATTCAGGTGCATGTGTCTTTTCTGGACAAAACTCTCCTTAAAAATCTCTCAGAAATTTAGATTGCACTAATTAGGAATATGACATCTTGGAGCACATAGGTAGGAGAAAATTCTGTCTTCTTTATAAAGCCATCTTCAAGAATTTAAAAAGTAGCATTTACATGCAATAGCATGTGTTGGTCTGATGCTGAGTTAATTACAAATTCTTCCTTCATGTGTGTTGGTCTGATGTTGAGTTAATTACAAATTCTTCCTTCATGCAAAGCCAGCACAAAGTCATCTCCTCTAAGAACTCTCAGGAGGAATAGCCTACTCGTCAAAAAATTCTGCTGTTTGGACTTTTCTCTTCAACCGGTTCTCCCCCAAATAATGGCAACAAGCCCCTGCGCAGAGGAGGCTGTATATAAACTGACAAGATTAAAAATTTGGAGCCCTGGTTTACTTTTAGGACATTCTGTTTTTTGTTTGTTTGTTTTTTTTGTTTTTCAGCTGGATTTCTAAAGCTTCCTAGTGAGGTCCACCTTGATGGCACTTTCCTAAAGATTCTCCATGAGTATCAAGCTCAAATGGCTGAGGGGTTAACTCATGGTCTCAACTAGGAGTTCCCATCGTGGCTCAGCAGTTGACAAATCTGACTGGCATCCATGAAGACACAGGTTCGATCCCTGGACGCATGCATTGGGTCGCACGCTGTGGTGTGGTTGGCAGACACAGCTCAGATTATGCATTGCTGTGGCTGTGGCGTAGGCCAGCAACTATAGCTCCAATTCGACCCCTAGCCTGGGAACCTCTATATGCCCCAGGTGCAGCCCTAAAAAGCAAAAAAAAAAAAAGATATCGACTCATTTCCCTTGTCTGTGGAGGGTCACACACCCTCTAAGATCAAGCAGAATCTTTGCATGCCATCCCCTTGACCTGCAAGACTGTGGGGTGAAAGCTGTTCATCTGTGCAACACATCATTTTTTATTATTTTTTAGGGCTGCGCCCATTGCATATGGAAGTTCCTAGGCTAGAAGTTGAATCAGAGGTGCAGCTGCCAGTCTACACCACAGCCACAGCAGCAGGGCATCCGAGCTTCTTCTGTGACCTATGATGCAGCTTGTGGCAACACCAGATCCTTAACCCACTGAGTGAGGCCAGGGATTGAACCCACATCCTCATGGATACTAGTCAGGTTCTCAACACACTGAGCCACAGCAGGAACACCTGTGCAATGCTTTTTAGAAGTAACCTGGCAAATGGCAAGTGTTAGCTGTTGTTATTCAAGCTATTATCATCCTTAATGGGAGAATGATACTTGCTCACAGATTTTTCCAAGGAAGTTATGCCCTTTGAGACTCCAGACCTAGGACTGGAGAGGGCAACTGGTTGTAAGTCCCTCCTCCGAAACCAGGCAGCGCCCATCACCCCCACAGCCTCCCAGGGTCTCACGTGGCAGTGAATGCTCCCTGAAGAGGCAGGGTGGGGGGAGGGGGAGGCGGGGGCAGCAGCTGTGTCACTTGGCACCATCCAAACTCAGGATGTCTCTGAAGGGGCACATCTGCCACCTCGTGGGATGGGAGACCCAAGGTTGGTTTGTTGTTTACTTCTTTTATTTCTTTTCCCTCTTGATGAGGCCTCAGTGCTCCTGTGAAGGAAGCCTGGGTGCTCTGCCCCCACTGGCCCCAGTGAGGGCTGAGGAGCTAGATTTCCTGGAGAGCAGACTTGCTGGAGGCTATTTGCACTTGGCAGGCCCCGAGCCACGGCTGCCAGCCCTCCAGGGACCAGGTCCTGCTGGCTCCTGGCGCCAATGTGGCAGCTCCCTGGGCCCAGCTGCTCTCAGGAGGGGCCAGTTTCCCCAGCTGACTCAGCAGAAGGAGGAAAAGAAAGACAAGATGCTTAATTCCCAGGGACAGGAGACTTTCCATGAAAGCAGGTTGCTGACATCAAACTGGTTGTTAACATTTGTTTTCTTTTCCCTGAAAGTCAGCCCAGGGCCAGGGAGGAGTGGTGCTCAGGGTGTAACAATGGCCAGGATGAGGGTGACATGATCTCACGTGGGTGAGAGCAGGGAGGCAACCATTTGCCCCACACTCTGGCCCCGGCACGTGCCATCCTCCATCTGCATTTCTCGACCTGGGCACTGCTGGCGTTGGGGCTGGATGGTTCTGTGTGGTGGCAGCACATTGCATGATGTTTAGCAGCTTCTTGGTCTCCATCCAACTATGTGTCACAGCAGTCACCAGTTGTGACAATGACAAAACATCTCCGGACATTGCCAAATTTTTCTGGGGGGCTGGGGGCAAAATCACCCTGTTAAGAACTCACTTTTAGTGAAATTTCCTCCTTACATAACCCAGTGGCTTAGGCATCCTTGCCTCCATTATAATATGACAAGTGAGTCATGGTGGCAGTCTTAGTAACAGTAGCTAACATCTGCTAAGTGCGGGAAGCATTCTAAGTGCTCCTTGAATGACCTTGCCCTCATTGTCCACTCCACCTTCACAATAGTCCTCGGGGGCGTGGGGGTGTTGGTGCCCAAGTTAAGGAACTGAGGGGTAAAAAGCGTCAACAAAGCTAGGGAGTGGAAAACTGTTTGACTCCAAACCCTTTCTACCAAGTGATGCTCCTTCTTTGGAGGAAAGAAATATATACATGTATCCTTCTTTATGACCCTGAGCTGTACAGAATAGGATGTTCCTTGCAAGGTTTCCAGAAGTATCTTTCTATTGAATCAATGTAAAGTGGTCTTTTAATGCCCCTACTTGAGTGTTTTCTTATCGCTCTTGTTTTACAGAAGCATGCATCTTCGTGGAATAAACAGTTTGTGTTTCCAAAGTGCTCTTGTTAGAAGGTTCCATAGGATCTGCTGCATGCTGGATCAATGTGCAGCTCGAAGTCCAGCTCTTCCATGGGGTTCTCTTGGGCACCCAACCGAAAACGGTCTACATCTCTTCTGAATGCGCACAGTGTTGATCTGAGCGGTTCCCTCCTGGAGGCTTCTCACTCTCTGTGCAGTACCTGGGGAGTGGCAGGTACCCCAGCTACCCTGTAGAATGATGCACCCTCTGGGGACATGATGCAGACAGAGTCCTGTGGTAACTCTTCTTCTCCTCTGTGTTCTCCCCACCTCCTCCCCCCACCTCCTCTGTGTTGGTGACATGTGGGTGAACACCGGACTGAATACGAGTGTGAGCCCCTGTGCAAAATCTGAGGGGTCTGTCTGGTTTCCAAAGCATCGTCACAAGACACTGCATTCATCTGGAAGGGGTTTAAAGCTCCTCTTCATGTTTTACAACCCAGAGGCGGGCAAGGGTTTTCTTTCTCTTTCTCTGTCTCGCCCTCTTCATTAACAGGTGTCATTTCCATGAGGAAATGTAACACATGCATAAACTATTACTCTTCTGGAGATCTATGGTGGGTTTCAAAGAGAGGCTGCATCTAATTCATACAGTGGATTCATTTTTCCTATGAGGTCTCTAGTCCTTCAGAAACCAGGCAGGATTTCTTTTCTTTTCTTTCTTTTTTTTTTTTTTTAGTGCTTGTTGTATGGACACCACTGTGAGCCAGGCCAAATTCACGGGGGCCACACTGTCAGTCACTGAGTTACAGACGCTAGAGTAGTGTCACTTCATCCACTCAAGAGGGGATGGGCTGGACGGTGCAATGGTTTTTAGGGGAAAGATACAGACAATGAGATCACTGCTCTTAGACAGGCAGAGGCACTGCTCTGGGGCGGAATCACTAGGCAGGTCCTTCCTGGAGCTGGGGTAGGAGTAGCATCCTGAACGACAAGGAGGCAGTAAACAGGAAACAAAGTAGGAGAAGGGCATCGCTGGAACAGGAGCAGATGCCACAGTCTACAGGCGCAAGTCTTCGGTGTGTGAGCACTGTGTGCAGGACATCTGCCAAGAGGGGAGACTTGACAAAAGCAGGGTGGGGCCAGACCACAGAGGGCCCGCTGCCTTGGGTGTGGAGCACCTACTAGTGGCCAGGCAGGGTTAGACATTGAAGAGAAGAGACACACCGGGGAAAGCCAAGCAACAGACTGGGTGCTGGAAGGAAAGAGTGAAGTCAAGGGCGATCAGGAGGTTCTAGCTGTGGTCCCCATTGGGGAATGCCCTCCCTAATTCAGGGCTGTGTTTTGTAATTAGACAAGGTGGTGACTTAGGTATTACAATCATCCTCCCTGCACGTACCATGCCCACTTTTCAGGGGCCTTCAAGGTGCTAAACAGAAGAAATTATTGTATACATCACAGTGAGGCCAATGGGGAGGCAGTTGGGCAGAAAATCCCCTGGGTTCTCTGGTTTCATTTCAGAAAATACTCACGGTGAATCAGTGTCTGCAGGGTTGTGCTGAGGGCAGCACAGATGGCGCGACGCTGCCCCTGCGCCTGAGGAATTTACCACAGCTGAGGAGCTAGAGGCATGGAGGACGGACAGCATCTCTTGTCCAGGCCGTGTAACCTTGAGGTGGGCACAGGCAGACGTGAATGTAGTAGATACAGGCCAGCTTCTCTGTCTCGGCCCTCCTGACATGTGGGGCTGGAGAGTCCCTGTTTCAGGGGTGGTCCTGGGCATGTGGGATTTTCTCAGTGCCCCTGGCCTCCACCACCGGATGCCAGCCCGCCTTCTCGTCTCCTAAGTATGACAAAGGCGAGGTCTCCAGAGGGCAACGTCACAGGGGGTTGATGACCGAGACACATGATCTGGACCAAGGTAGAGGCTCAGATGCTTGAAGCGTGGCGAGTACATCCCCCTCGCCTTCCCTCACAACCCGGGGGCAGAGGCAGGAGCCAGACAGACCCTGGGCAAGGCATGTTCTCCCTGCACAGAGGAAGGCGGATGATTGCTCATTTTAAAGTCATCAAAGCAGAACAAATTGGAGTGAAAGAAAGCCCCCTCTCTCATTGGATTCAGTTTTAATTGTCATGGAGAGAATCTAGAGAAAAACACAGGAAGAGGGAAGACCCAAGGGAGAAGCAGACGGAAAGCAAACAGGCATGGATTCATTCGTAACGGGTAATGAGTGTGAAGAATAAGATTCACATTATTTACCAAGTGAACCATGGGGCCCAGGAGCATCCTTGAAAATTTCCTGTGCTCAGACTCCAAAGCCAGTGTACACTAAAAATGAGAAATGTGCTTTCAGAGCAGATTCATTGTTATAATTGTGAAATAATCTTTTGTCCCTGTGAGAAAGGTGCCAGTTGTTCATACGAAGAAAATACCATTGTTTGAGAAAGTTTTGCCATATTGAGCTCTAACATGTCTTTAAATATGTAAATAAGATCTATGTTCTGGCTCTTTCTAAACTAGTTATTCTAAAAACCTTGCCTGTGTCTTCCAGCTGGGAAGTTGATATCTCATGAACACTTAGAAAAATAAAATATATTGGGACACTAGACAGAACTATGCTGCCCCCATGATATGAGGTCTAGGGAACAGAAAAAGCTTAATCAGAAATACCTTCCCGCCTGCCGTCCCCAGCAGGGGAGGCATTTCTTTGGGTTAAGTCATTGTCTGCATATAGGCCTGGAGAAATGCAAATGCAATACTCAGAACAAGATAATGCATCTATCAACACATTACCACCACGTTATTAATGAGGTAAGCCCATTAGGATGCTCACTCTCTCACCATTTACTGTAGGATTACCATATGCCAACCACTGGCTAAGTGCTGGCGACACAGAAGGAGACAGACATGAGCTGTATCTAAGAGAGGCTATAGTTTATTGAGAATCCAGACATAATTCTGGATTATGCCATTGCAGTATTATATGCTTTCACTTAAAACATGGATTTTCCTCTAGTCCTAGTCTCAATCTCCATTCTCAGTACTCACATCAATGGTTCCCAGCAGAGGCTGGATATTAGAATTTCCTGGGGCGCTTTTCAAACCTACAGATGCCTGGACTAATTACACATGAACCTACGGGGTGACTTCGAAGCAACAGAATGTGTCAACTTCCCGAGGTGATGCTGGGCGCAGCAGGGGAGGAAACACCAGTCTGCTTGTTCTCCCTTAGAGGATTCCTCCAGGCCAAGCCTTCAAATTCTGTTTCCCAGTCTTGTCTCCTTGCTGAAACAGGATTTCTCAAGGGTCTCCCTGGAAGGATTACCTCAGTCCATTTGACTTAAAACCAAGTGTGTACTTTAAACGAGAGCCTCTCTGTGATTCTTATGAGAAACATTTGAAAATAACGAAGCGGACTTAAAACGCCAAAACAGACTCCTGCGCGTGTGCTCAGGGGACTCGCGCCAGAATGTGTGTCCGCATCCAATATCACATTTCACTTTACCCACAACCTCCCCTTTCTTCCCTCACCTCACCTCAGACACGGAGGAAGAGTTCCTACGCCTCTCTCCGAACTTCTCATCTCATAACTTCTAGAGTCTGGAGAAGTCAGCACCCCCCAGTGTGGCTGGAGCCTGCTCCCACCACCTTGCGATCTTCCCAGCTCCAAATTCAGCCCGATTGACGGCTTGTAATCAGCAGCAGTGGGATATGTACACCACAGAATCGGCAAAGGCCACAGAAATGACGTGCTACGGATAGCTGCGGTCATCCTTCCTTTTCTCCAACGGACAGGAGGGAAGGGCACTGCTGAGGTACAGTGGAACAGAATCTGGACTTCAGTACGTCAGAAAAGTCTGGAAATGGGTGTGGAGAAAAAAAAAATCAAACTTCTGACACTAACAGACAAGATGCCAGCATAGGGAAGGGATCCAGAATGATGTATTATTATCTTAACGTAGGCACGTCCCAGGTTTTTCTAGGCTGGTTCCTGAACAGCATCAATTCATTTTGATCAGCCTCGTTCTCAGCCTTTGGTTACAAAAGGTTTCCAGACTAAATTTAATAGTTAGTTTGGGCTGCATCTAGGAAGTGTTTACTTTTTGGTAAAGGCTTTGAATTTTCCTGCTCTCAGGAATTTAAGCCTTCTTTTGTCAAAAAAAAAAAAGTGAATAAAAGCATATAAACTCTGTTTAGATACAAATTACCTATATCTTCACAATTGTTCAAATCAATGTTCAGCAATGGCAGCTACTTGGTGCTTTATGATGGGACCATTCCATGTGAGGGCTTAAGTCCTGAAAATGGTGTTTCTTCGTAAAGAAGGGGTGGAGGCTAGTGGGGTCCAGTCCTGGCATTCCCAAATGCCTGGGATGGCGGATGTGGGTGGGGGATGGGTGACGGGGGGAGGGGCTCTGGTTTTTCTTACACTGCGATCTCTTAAACCTCCGCCTTGGCCAGATTAATGATTCCCATTCTTCATGACAATAGATAAATGAATATTCTCAGACTCTATAAGATGTATAGTGAATATTATTTGATAGAGGCTTTCAGCATAAAAAAAATAAACAGAAGAACAAAAATGGAACATGGTGAAGTTATCATCATCAAAATAATTGCACAAATCATTATATTTTATTATTAACATTTAAATGGTTAAAAAAAACACAACCTTTGGAAAAATTAAATATGTTTGAAATACCACAAAGTAAATCATACTAGTGTAAAAGGCTAAAAAATGATAAAATTTCATGGCAGACACAAAATCAGCAAAGTTTTCTTGAAAAATTAAACTTGGGAAAATGATTTCTATTATATATCTATAAATGGTGAATTTGTTATGGGTAAAAATGGAAATACAATTAAACTTCACTTTAAAATATGTAGGTTTCCCTTTGATAGTAAAGTTGGCTTGGACTTTAGTAAGAGTATAACGGACAGAAAGTAGAAAAGACCTCTGCTACACGAAAATGCAGTCCGGGAAATAAACTGAGCTTAACTATGTTCATTCGAGAAAATTTTTAAGGCAAAATTAACCAATGCTAGTATAACTTTCATTTATTCACTTTTTTTATCAACATGTAGTGTCAGCATTTTCCTTGGTATCTAGCTTACAGGGTCAAAAGAACCACCATTATCATTTTAAGGTCAAGGAGCCAAAATATTTGCATAATGATAATCTCCAAACAATAGAAAAGTATTTTTTAACGTAATCCTCCAGGATACCCAGTACCACTTGTGGCCCTGGGTATGCTGTAGAAGTCTGTAGCTGTTTGTCCACACAGCACTGGGGAGACACAGACAGGTGATCTTATGGACACCTCGCATCCTCAGGGCAAAGGGGGCAGAAGACTCTCAGAGAAGGCTTCCTAGCAAAGTGGGACCCTTAGCACTCCTGCAATTCTTGGTGGGACTGTGTTACTGATATTAAGTAATAGCAGGTAAAATATGATAAGGCAGATACAGGTAGAGGCATGTCCTAGTGAAGTTCTTATTAAAGCTACCATGAATTGCTATTAAGATGGCCCCCAGGCACCTAGAGCTTAGAACTCGGTGACACCTGGCCCAAGCCCATCTACTGACCCAAACATGTTAACAAATATCCCAGATGCTCAGGTACTCTGGATGAAGGTACACACATGTGCACATATGCAAGCAAGCGTGTATGCACGTCTGCCTATGTTAGGTGTGTGGGCACTGTGCCAACCTGAAAATGCGCCAAGCTTCTCATTTGGCTTCTGTTTCTCAATAAGGAAATGTAGGAACTTGCAGAAATGCTGAATCAGTGTTTTATCCACCGTCTACTGAGATGAGGTTAAATCAAGTTTAACCAGATTCCCAGTGGGTAGGGGCTTCTCCATCAACATCTGGGCTTTACCTACATTGCACTGGCCTCTTGGGGCTAAGGCTGAGTGATATATGGAGGAGCAACTGGGGTCTCCCCAGTGTATGAGGCTCATCTTTCACAGTATTCTCGATTCAAGAGCGGCAAACACGAATTAAGTGCCTACATCGTGGGAGCCTCTGTGCTACACTCTGAACATATTTACACCAGAATGACCCTCTGCCTTCATGGAGTTCAGGTCTGATGGACTCTCATATCACTGGGGAGTTACTTCTGTCCTTTGTGTAGAAGGAGATAATGGGACCAGCATTTTTATTTTATTTTTATTTATTTATTTTTGTCATTTTAGGGCCACACCTGCAGCATATGGAAGTCCCCGGGGCTAGGGGTCAAATCAATGCTGCAGCTGCTGGCCTATATCACAGCCACAGCAAGGCAGGATCCAAGCCACGTCTGTGAACTACAGCACAGCTCATGGCAACACTGGATCCTTAACCCACTGAGCAAAGCCAGGTATTGAACCCGTGTCCTCATGGATACTAGCCAGATTCTTAACCGGCTGAGCCACAGTGGGGACTCTGGGACCAGCATTTTTAGACTTAGAACAGTTAGCCACATTCTGCAATAAAATTCTTCATGTGGACAGGAAAAGGCTCAGATCCCCTGAGCTCCCGACCCTGGACCTTACTTCTGATCCCTTATCTCCCCTTCATGCATCACTCACCTACCCCTCTAGGTCCTCTGCACTTGTGCACATTTGCCCAGATCCAACGCAGTGGTCACTTTCATGATCTATCTCCCTGCTGGATTTTCATCCCTTTAAGATCAGAGATTGAACAATTCTCCCAAGAATCACTATTCTGCACTCTCCCAAAATAGCAAAAAGAGACTCTCTACCCTCTTTTCAGCATAGAGTTCTTTCCAGCATCTCACTGCTTTAGACATGCTCTTGCTTTCACTTTCTCTTTCTTTCCTTGATTTTGATACCTGAGCAGGTTCCATGATTGCTCCTCACCTGCTACCTGCTAAGGGCATCCCCTCAACCTGATTTTCTGTGTAGTCCAGAAAGACCCCATTATTTTATGAATAACATGCATTTGAACTCAAAGAGGGTTATGATACAGACATCACTGTTACCCTGAGTTTGATCTCCAAACTGTTCATAAACGGTCATACAACTCTTTCATCTCCCTAAAGAGAAACAAGGAAAAGGCCTGTGTTCCATGAAGCTGTAGTTTATGGAGTCTGTTAAGCTACACATTTTCTTTGTATTTTGAAAATCAACTATATTTATTAATTAATGATTAAATAACTTACCGGCATTCACAAAACAAAGAGCAAGTTGATATCATTAAATCCAAAGTCACATTTCATTTGATTCATCTTCACCTTAAAACAAAAGAGAGGAAGGAGTTTCCCTGTGATGCAGTGGATTAGGGATCCAGTGATATCACTGCAGTGGCTCAGGTGGCAGCTATGGTGCAGGTTTGATCCCGGGAACTTCTAAATGCTGTGAGTGCAGCAAGAAAAAAAAAAAAAAAGGAAAAGAAAAAAGAAAGGGATGTATATTTTTTTCTTACTATTTTATTTGTTTTAAAATTTTTTTTAAATTTTTTTCCATTATAGTTGGTTTATAGTGTTCTGTCAATTTTCTACTATACAGCAAGGTGACCCAGTTATACATACATATATACATTCTTTTTCTCATATTATCATGCTCCATTATAAGTGACTAGATATAGTTCCCAGTGCCATACAGCAGGATCTCATTGCTTATCCATTCCAAAGACAATAGTTTGCATTTACTAACCCCAAATTTCCAGTCAGAAAGGGATATATTGTTTGATAACTTACCAGATATTCTTCAATAGCTATTCTTCAATTTACTACGTTATAGAAATTAAATCACCTGATTTTTTTTTTTTTTTGCCTTTTTAGGGCCACACCGTGGCATATGGAAGTTCCCAGGCTAGGGATCGAGTTGGAGCTAAAGCTGCTGGCCTATGCCTCAGCCACAGCAATGTGGGATCCAAGCCGCATCTATAACCTACACCACAGCTCATGACCATGCCGGATCCTTAACCAAATGAGCAAGGCCAGGGATCAAACCAGCATCCTCACAGATCCTAGTTAGGTTTGTTAACCGCTGAGCCACGAAGGGAACACCCTGATTCTATTTTTTTAATAGTCATTTCTTGATTCAATCATCTCAGATTTATGTTGTCTTTGTCCCTGGATTCTGAGCAATAAATCATGGTCATTTGCGTATGTTTGCATTTGAGGAATAACTTCCTCCACTCCTTCTCATGAGAATGAGCAAGAGAAGCAGCCATTCAGATCAGGTAGGATTAGCAAGGCTTGTTCTCTAGCTGTTTCAGGACTTTGAAAGGGTATCTGCTTAGAAAATAAAAGGGGTGAGAATGTTGTGTATTCGTGGACCAGCACCCTGCTCAGTCGCTCCTTGGTTCTTGGCCATCCAGTGCAGATTTGGATGGCCAGTCCATGTGGCAGGATGAGACAAAGGTGTATGTTCTAGGAATGCAACTTCTCTGACTTGTTCTGAGAAATCGTGAGTTGCAGTATTCCTTGAAAGACCATGGGAATAAGAAGCCTGAGTCCATGAATGTTTTTCTCCTGAGTCTTTTCCTTTTACGGTACTCATTTTAAAAATTAGTGTGTATGCAGATACGTACCACATACATATTCCTCGGGTGGTTTGTTTTCCTGATTTCTCTCTCCTGAAAACAGCTTCAAGAGAACAAGGACCCATGTTCTGAGATGTGAACCTCACCCAATATTCACCCTGTAACCACAGCTTTCACAGAGCAGATGCTCGTTAAGTATTCGTGACTTCCTGACCCCCAGACTGATCCACTAATAAGTAACTCTACGGGTGGATGGATAGCTAAATAAACTCTAAAGGAAAAAAAGCTTGAATAGAGATTCTTTTTGACAACACATTTTGTACTAAATGAATATTTTATACCTAATTCAGAGGAAGCTAAGTTTGTACTTACAAGCAAAAAAAAAAAAAGTTTATAAAAAACCATTAATTAGGATAATTTTGCCTCCATTGTAAAGGACAATCATTCTTTAGTTTGAGGCTCTAGCACTGAAATCTGTGATTGAGTAAAAATATTGGGATAAACAAAACTGAGAAATGTCACACGTAATTGTGAAATCTGTGATCGTTAACTTACTGACAGGCCGTTCTGACTAAGGAGGTAGAGTCTTAGACTCCAGTTCAAACAAATACAAAGTCTGTATGATAAAGCCAGTGCGGACATGCTGCCAAGGTATCTTCTGGGAGCTTTCTCATTTTAATCAAAAAGTTATTTTACATTTATTTCTTTAAGCCATTTCGAGTTTATTTTTCTGCGTGGCAAGAGGGTATGTTCCAGTTTCATTGGTTTACATGCTGTTGTCCAGTTTTTCCAGTACCACTTGCTGAAAAGTCTGTCTTTTTCCCATTTTATAGTCTTGCCTCCTTTTTCGAAGATAAACTGACCACAGGTGTCTGGGCTTATTTCTGGGCTCTCTATTCTGCCCCAGTGGTCTGTGTGTCTGTTTTGGCACAGATACCACACTGTCTTGATTAACTGTAGCTTTGTGATATTGCCTGAAGTCTGGGAGAGTTATGCTTCCTCTTTGGTTTTTGTTCCTCAGGGTTGCTCTGGCAATTCTGGTCTATATAAATTTTTGAATTGTTTGAACTAGTTCTGTGAATAAAGTTATTGATAATTTGATAGGGATTGCATTAAATCTGTAGACTGCTTTGGGTAGTATGGCCATTTTTATGATATTAATTCTTCCAACCCAGGAGCATAAAATATCTTTCCATATCTTTAAATCCTCTTTAATTTCCTTGATTAATGTTTTATAGTTATCAGCATATAAGTTTTTCACATCCTTGGTCAGGTTTATTCCTAGGTATTTAATTTTTGGGGATGTGATTTCAAAAATATTGTATATTTATATCCTTTTCTAATATTTCATTGTTAGTATAGAGAACACAACCAATTTCTGAATGTTAATCTTGTATCCTGATACTTTGCTGAATTCATTGATCAGTTCTAGCAGTTTTTGTGTGGAGTCCTTAGGGTTTCTATATATATATTATCATGTCATCTGCCTACAATGACAATTTTGCCTCTTCTCTTCCAATTTGGCTACCTCTTATTTCAGTAGAAATTGACAGGACATTGTAAATCAACTATAATGGAAAAAAATTAAATCATTAAAAAAATAAAAAATATAAGTGAATAAATTAAAAAAAAAAACTTACTGAAAGTTTACAAAATGCTAAGGCACATTTCCTACCAGAAAGAAGCATATGATAACCTTTGTTCTACTATTTGCTATTATGTAACTTCAGGCAAGGTACCTACATCTTTTCTGCTTATAAAATAGATACAGTAATAATACTATCTCCTGTGGTTGTATAATTCCTACATGAGTTCTTAGTATCAGATCCACACATTGGAAAGTCTCAAAAAAGCCTAGTTATCATTTTAAAATAATACTAGAAGACTATTGTAATAGGAATATATGTCCTATTTTCTGGTACAAATTTTTAGGGCTCTAGGTATTTCAAAAACTGATTATTATGGTGACCTGAAATAAGAAACTTATATAGAGAGTATTTGACTAACCTGAATCCCCAACACAGGCAGTATGAAGAACCAACCCACCAAGACCCTGGGCAGAGTCAATCCACACTTGGACCATAGGGGAGCATAGGTAGCTTCTGATAAGATGTATGTGAAGCCTGAGGGAAGAAAAGAGTGGAGTTAATCAAAACTAGTCCAACAGCGAAGCGTGTGGCTGGAAGTAGATTGGCATCCAGATGCTGCTGTAGAGATGCAGAGATAATCCAAGGTGGTCATCGATTTAGGAAGACATCCTGCAGCAAAGATTAGTGCATGAAATGGGGGAGCCTCATGGAAAACCCTGAACAGAACCCAGAAAGCAGGAAACAGCGAGGAACCAGGGAGGATGGAGAGGAGGGTTCTGTTTTGGGGGCAGACAGGGTCTTGCCAGGCCAGGGTTGTCACCCACTGTCCTTGTGTCTGCTGGTACCCACAAATGCCACCACAAATGAAGAAACTCAAGGCTTCTGAGGGCAGGCTCTTCAAATTTAGCAAATAAAAATTCAGGATGCCCAGTTACCTTTTAATTTGAGAAAAAAAAATGAATAGTCTCTTATTATACATTGTGTCCCAAGAGGGAGATATGTGAATAGATGGAAAAGAAAAAGGAAGGAACCCAAGTGAAAACAAGATTACGGGTGAGGTCAGAGGCCAGGTTAAGCAGGTATATATTTAGGGAATAATGAAGAGATTATTTTATCTAGAGTACAAGGCGCTAGCTCTTAGAAAAGGACACTAAATTAGCATGTGTATTTCCAGTGTATTAAAGACTATGTTAAATGCATTATACTCTTGGTAGATTGATTCTTTCCATCAGTTTTGCTAGGTCAGTATTACAGGTAACATTTTACTAATGGGGAAATTGAGCTTCAGAGATGAAAAGTGCCATGCCCAAGCTTATACAACGAAACAGTGACATCCAGGTGTACCCAGGGTTATCCAACCAGAAGTACAGCTCTTCTAGAGGGTCACTTTGCTTCAAATGTAGGGAAATGATACTTATTTGTTACATTCAGGACAAAAAGCAGATATTCAATATATGCTTAGTTTCCAGAAGCATTAAAAACAGAATATCGTTCATTATTCAATGTGTAATATTTTTTTTTCCCCAGAAGCAGAAACACACAACCACCTGCTTCTAATTGACATGGCTCATGTTGGCTTTTTCCTAAACTTCTCTGAGCAAGTTCTTTAAGCTCCACCCAGTACACAACAGCTATTCAGTGGGCTGGCTATTCTGAATTCAATTCTCACTTTCTTGCATGTGCTAACTTCTAAATCCCTGATCAAAAACAGCTGCTAATTAAGAATCCTCAATATAATTCTCACCTCCAACACATATGAACTCCAAACTCCCTGATAGAACTGAAATCTGGTATGACTGATCCCCCCAATAACTGTTTGCCTGCTAATATCACCCTCCCTCTGAGTAAGATGGGCGAGTACCACACTCTTTCCATTTGGGAGTAATTGTATTAGTTGTTGGGAAATTCACCATAATAGCCTACATGGAGATAAATTTTATGGAAAATGTACCAATCACAAAACCATGAAGAATAGATTTGGGGAAAGCACATTCAAGATGAGATTTCACGTCCTCTCAATTGCCCCTCTAATGTTCTCGATGGCACGTCAACCAGGGGAATTCCCCAGCGTTCGTCTTGATTCAGCTGTGGAAAAATAAATATATCATTATGAGATCGCCACGGGTTTTGTTGTCATTGTTGTTATTTTTAAAGTTCAAAAAATAGTCAATAAACCATGAATACAAAATGACTTTGGAGAAACACAAATGATTCTAAAGACAAAACTACAAGTGGGGAACAACTTTCAACATTAGCTTTATTGGTCTGTTTCAACTCTCTTTGACTTGAGTTTGGAGAATTATATGCTAAGGAAATGGCATAAAAAATCACAGGAATTTTTGATAAAAATTTAGAAGATATGGTAGAAGGAACAGAGAATTTAGCGTTCAACCTCAGTATAAATGATGGATTCCTTTTTGTTTCTAGATGCCTGGATACTGCTAAGCTTTATTCTCATAATTTCTTCAGTTTTCTTCTCTGTATCATGGGTAATACTAAAGCACACAGAGCAATACTAGTAGGCAATTTATGAGAGTTTACTTCCTGTAGCAAACTCCAAGTTCCAGTTCTAGAGGGAGTTTCTTTAACTTAGGCATGCATGTATTACAACTACTGCAAGGAGTGTTACAAAGGACTATGGAACATATACTTTCATGTGCAAAATGGACTGGTGTTATGCAGTCTTAGGGCACAGCCTGAGGTGTTACCACTGTTTCACATATAGTTCTAGGCAGTGTCCCCTCTGGCTGAGAACTGGGGCTAGAAGCAACGATTGTTCCTGCCCATTTCTTACTGTAATGAGTTCCCAGTCTTTTAGTCTAACCCTGGAAAGCACAGCGGTGTTTGTTTGTTTGTTTGTTTGTTGTCTTTAGGGCCGCACCCACGGCATATGGAGATTCCCAGGCTAAGGGTCCAATCAGAGCTGTTGCCGCTGGCCTACACCACAGCCACAGCAATGCAGGATCAGAGCCATGTCTGCGACCTACCCCACAGCTCACGGCAACGCGGGATCCTTAACCCACTGAGCAAGGCCAGGGATTGAACCCGCAACCTCATGGATGCTGGTTGGGTTCGGCAACTGCTGAGCCATGGCGGAAACTCCAGCACAACAGTTTCTCGACAAAGAGAACCTACTTCAGGATCAAGACATCTTTTGTTCTTGTCTCACGTTTGCCTCTTCGGTTTCACTGATCTTCATGACCTTCTGAACTGAGCCCGCTCCACCTCTCATTGCCTGTGTACTTCCCAGTGGTTCCTGCTTCCTCGGAGACTCACGTTGTCTATTTGTTAAATGAGATGAGATGATTAAGATGACATAAAATAGCATTTGGTCCAGCCCGCAGCACTGCTTAGGCATCAACCCAGAGTAGCGAGCTCTGCCCTTGTATTCTTTCCTTCTCCTCTGACGTAGCCTCACTGCCTGACTGGCTTGGACACAAGCCCATCTTTGCTGGATTCATGTTTGCAGTCTGTCCCTGTTGCTTCTTGGTTTGTGCCTCACTGATTTGCCCCCATCTTTTTGACTTGTGCCCCGTATTCCCTCTCATTTACACATACATAGCTCAAAAAGACCCTGCCAGCCTACCTCTTCTATATCTTTGCTCATGCAAACCTCCAAAGCCAAAGCCCTGGCAAGAACCTCAGCCCCTTCCCTCAGCAGGGAGAGAAAATATGGACGGAACAAACTGGTCACAACCTCTTTAGTCTATGGTTAACGTTTTTTGCTTTTACATTGCAAAATATTCTGTTCCAGAAAAGTCACCAGACCTCACTATGGTACAATCAAGTAAGTCAACACTGCTTCGGGAGAGAAGTGGCAGAATTTCAATACTACCCGATTACGTTGCACCAAATCTCATAATACTGCTGGTACTAATAGAGCCCAACTAAGGTGGAGAACATCCCACTTGTCACTGAGACAGGTGACTTAGAATTTCTATCCTCAGAGGAGCCTGATTCAGCATATATCATTTACTTTTTAAAAAAATGTTCATTTATCACCTTTTGTACTTGGGTTAATAATGGTGTTTGTTATAAGACTTTGGACTTACAAGCTGGCATTTTAACTTTTTTGTTGCAAAGTTATAGCTTTGCTACTCACAAGAGATGAGGTTTCAATCAATCACAGAAACTTCAGTGCTTCAGATGTATTAGGATTGAGACATATCAAGTCCCCTGGTGGCTCAATAGGCTAAGAATCTGGCATTGTCACTGCTGTGGTTCTGGTCCCCGTTGTGGTACAGATTCAATTCCTGGCCTGGGAACACGCACATTCTGTGGGTGTGACAAAAAAAAAAAAAAAAAGACTGAGTTGTAATAATCATCTATGCTTCGTACTTTTTCAATTCAAAGAATTTCTCCTTTTCTTCTCATGGAGTCTATGGTTAGAAAAAAATTCTCCTACCCAGTTTTATAGTATTCCATAAATTAAGTTCATGTTCCCATTTAATCATGAAGTTACAGAGAACAGATCATCAGAACTTCTAGCTGGCATGTAAAAATTATGAGTGCACCACAGTGGACCTGTGGTGGACTCAACAGTGGGCTAGATGTTCAGGAATCACAGGTGTGACTCCACCAAGGCAGGGTGAAAGGCAGGGGTGACTCTTGAGGCGTCACCTAGGACTCCAAATCCAGGCCTCCGGTGACATCCAGAAGACCACATGGCCTGTCTTCCAAGGGCAGGAAAGAGGAAGGAGGCTGATGGTTGACCCATCCTCTTTGGCTTCAAGGGAGGCAGGAGTACAGTTTCCACTGAGCTTTCTGAACAGGTGAAACTAATATCTGCCCTCCAGGACTTCTTCCTGGAACTTGCAGGCAGATCCACTGCATCAGATGGTCCTTACGTTTATCTTGGGTTAAGCAGAATGTTTAGAATACTTTTAAAATCATGTGCAGTAGAAATTTACTCAGAGTAAATTCTACTCAGAATTAGCCCCACCTCTTACGTTTTCTTCCTCTCATGTCTCCAATTTAAGCATTAAAAGAAATCCAACTATACTTGCTACCAGCAAAATAAATACCTGGGGTTGAAGTATGTGGATTTCACTGAATTGAGAAATGAAAGGAAGGAAGAACCATCTAGGGAAAGTAGAGCATCTAATACATTTAGGGTGGTAGTATCTGAATTAATTTCACCTTATAACCCACTTAGCAAAGAAACAGCCCATGCAGACGTATTACATTATTCAAGAACAACCATATGGAATTTTTAAAAATGTGATTTTTGGGGGGGTATTGTTACAAAATATAGATTCAGGACACATGTTCAATTCACTTCTGCATGCACAAGTGCGTATTACGAAGAGTTCCACTTAATTCCTGACTAGCATAGCAAAATGTTTATAAGTTCATCTAGTGAGAGAGATCTTGGTTGTTTGCAGTATTTTGTAATTATGAATAATTCCAGATACAAATTTTATTCAGGGCTACATCTTCAAATCAGTTTGGGTTAATATCCAGGAGCACTACTGAAGAGTCTATTTTAGACTATTTTACCTTTGTAAGAATCTTTCAAGCCATCTTTCAAATTGGCCGTACTGTTTTGCATTCCACCTAGCAATGGGTAAGAGTCTCTGACATGCTGAACACTTACCAGCAATTGGCATTGCCTTATTAATATTTGTTGTAGTTTTAGTCATTCTTATCAGCGTGTAGCAGTATCTCTTTATCATTTTCACTTTTAACTCCATAATGTTAAGTGATATTGAGCATCAATATCAAATGATAATGATCTTAGATGTTTATTTGTCATCTATGTATCGTCTTTAGTGAGGTGTTGCAGGTTTTAAATTGACTTAACTTATTGATTTTAGGTTCAAGTTGTCTTTGTATATTTTAGATACAAGTTCTTTATCAGTTATGTGTTTTTGGAGACATTTTAGCCCAGTCTGTGTCCGGTCTTTTGATTCTCTTCACAATATCTTACCCTGAGTGTAAATTAAAATTATGTTATTTTTTTCTTTCACGTATCATACTATGGCTTTCATGACCAACTCATATTAACATATTTTTCTTGTATATTTTCTTCTAGACACTTTATACTTATGTGTTTTGCAGTTAGGGCTATGATCTATCGTGAAACAATCTTTGTGGAAATTGCAGGGTTTGTGTCTAGATGAGGAGAAGGGAGAGGATTTTTGATACAGACATTCAGCAGCTCCAGTCTTATTTATTGAAAGGATTTTCCTTTCTGCATTAAATTGTCATTGCTCCTTTGTCCAAGATCAGCACTAATGTTGTTTCTGGGCTCTCGATTCTGTTCAGTTGAATCCACGTGTCTATTTTTTTGTTATTGTTGTTTGTTTTGTTTTGTTTTAACCAGCAGCATACCACTGATTACTATACCATTATAGTAACTCTTACCAGTTTGTGTCAGTCTTCCAGCTTTGTTATTTAATGCTGTTTTAGGTTTTTTTTTTTTTTTGCATCTTTTGCCTTTCAATATAAGCTTTAGAGTCAGTATGAAAACACTTATTTAAAAAAGCTTGCCAAGATTTTGATTGAGAATTAATGTATAGAATAGACCAGAAAATATTGATCTCCCAGCAATATTGACTCATCCAGTCCATGAACATGGAATACATCTCCATTTATTCAGATCTTTGATTTCTTTTTAGTTTTCTACTTCTATATCCTGTATATATTTTGTTGCACTTTTACCAAAGCAGTTTGGGTTTTTTTTTTGTATTATTGCAAATAGTATTTTTATCTTCAAGTCCCAATTGCTCATTTTTATATATCAAAAACAATCAACTTTTTTATAATTTCCTGTTTCCTGAATTCTTGCTCTACTAGCTTATTTGTTCTATCTAGAAGCTTCTTTGGTGAATTTTGAGATTTCTATATAGACAACCGTGTCAACTGTGAACATACAGACCTAATTTCTTCTTTCTCAGTCCGTATATCTTTTATTTTCTTATTTTGCTTTGTTGTCGTGGCTAAGACTTCTAGTTCACTGTTGAGTAGAGCTGATGAGAAGGACTGTGGGCATCTTCACCTTGCTCCAGACCTTAGGGGTAAAGTGCCTAACGTCCCACCAATATGTATGATATTAGCTGCAGACTTTTTGTAGATATTTTTAACAAATTGAGTAAGTTTATTCCTATTTTAGTGAAAAAAATATGATGAATGGGTATTGCATTTTATCAAATGCCTTCTCTGTGTTTCTGCATCAATTCATATGATTATCTGATTTTATCTTCATCAGCCTGATGATATGAGGGATTAGGTGAAATGGTTTTCAATTGTTTAATTTACTTTGCATATCTGATGTAACTTCCACCTGGTTCATGGTGTATAATTATTTCTACACATCGTTAGATTTAATTAGCCATTATTTTGTTGAGGATTCTTTGCATCAAAGTTCATGTACTGCCTTGGTCTGTAGTTTTCCTTCCTTGTAATGTCTTTATCTGGATTTGATAATAAGGTAGTGCTGGCTTCATAGTATGAGAAAATTTCCCCTCTGCTTCTGTTGTTAAGAGAATAAATAGGATTGAATTACACAAAATGCTCAAAAGAACAAAGAGGGGAAATAAGAGGGACAATCCATTTTTAAAGCATCTTTCTTTACATTTCAGTTTGGAATAATTCTACTGATGCCTCTTCAAGCTCATTGATTTTGTTTTGTTTGGTTTGGTTTTTGTTCATACTTGTCTAGTCTGCTGATGAGCCCTTCAAAGGAGTTCTTCGTTTCTATACCAATATTTTTATTTCTAACATTTCCTCTTGATTCTTTTTTAGAATCACTATTTCCCTGCTTACATTGCCATCTTCTCTTGCATGTTGCACTTTTTTCTATTTTTACATTGAGCCTTTTGCATATTCCTGACAATTATTTTAGAATTTCCTATGGGATAATTCTAGAATTGAAGCCAAATTCTGATGTTTGTTTGGTCTCTTCAGACTATTTTTCCTTGTATTTTACAATGACTTGTATTCTTTGTTATCGTTGTTCAAAGGTAGATGTGATACATTGGGTGATAGAAACTGAAGTAAATAAGCACTTGGGGTGAGGTTTTGCTAATTTGACTTGAAGCCTGGCTGTGTTTCTAAGTTTGGTATGTCTGGAGGTGACAAAGCTTCAAGTTCTTCTAGGGCCCCTGTTGAAGTTGAGCTTCCCTAAGACTGCTCTTTAGAGAGTCTGTGTCTTGCAACTTGTTTAGCTAAAACCCACTGTTATCATCCTGGAGCCCAGCAGGTATGGCTTTGAGGCTCCAGAGAGGGGAAATGTACTATAATCACATGCTCAAAAACATAATTAAATCTCATGCTTTTCCTGTGACGGGGTCCTTGGGCCCCGTCCTTCACAAGTAGGTCTTAGGTTCCTCCTGTCTCATGTTGAGGGTAGACCAGAAGACTAGAGGGACCTGGAATGGGAGATGTGCTCTTTCCCAGGTGGCAGAGGCTCTGGGAAAGTGGGGGTTTTTGTTTGTTTGTTCGTTTTTATTTATTTGTTTGTTTGTTTTTATTTTTTGTTTTGTTTTGTTTTCCCCCTGGAGTGTGGGTCTTTGTTATGGAGAATCCTCTGGTCATTCTTCAGGATGGTTCCTCTTCCTCTCCTGGTCTAGAGCTAGGACTGGATCATTCTCCAACACTAGTCTTAGGAAACTGACGAGGTTCCTGTAGGTAAAATCCATGAAAGCTAGGGACCTCCCATGACAGAAACTCCCCCAGTTTCTCACACTCACACTAGCCCAACTTGGCCTCCAGCAATTCATCAAAATTACCATTATGTATTCCTACAATTTATGTCTCCAACGACCTTTGCCCTAGGTGAGCTGGATCTTCGCTGGAATTATGTGTGTTCACATTTCTCTCCAGATTTCAGAGTGCCAGCTGACATCATCGCAACCTCAATTCTCTGACGCATCCAAGAAAATTGCTGACTTTTAGTTTGTTCAGCTTTTTTCTTATTGCGAGGATCTAAGTGATAACTTTCAATCTCTTTACAGGTCCAAGTTGAAACAGGAAGTGTCTCACCCTGTTTTAAATGTTTTATCATATCCAAGAGTTTGGCAACAAGAAGGTTTTTTAAATTACTTTAAAAGATAGAGGAGACAATAAAAAAGGATGAAATGAAAATTTGAAAATATTGTTTCATATGAAGGGGCATTATATTAATGTATTTTTGCAAATTATTATAAAAGGTTCTATGCTATTTCCCATTTAAGAAAGTACATTCAGGTCGCTGCCAAAAAATCTCTTAGTGATAACACAGGAAAAGAAAACCAGTTCCAGAACAAGTAATGTCCACATCTCTGCTAGATCCATGCCTCATGTCCTTAAATACTGAGAATCCCCTACATGCCAAGAAGAGACGTCAATGTTTTATTAAACGTATCTTCACTTCCACCTTAAGAATACCATGCTAGGTGATTATGATTGTCTTACTTCTAAAGATGTAATTTTTTAAGCATAGGTAAGTAATTTGACCAAGACCATCTAGATTATAGGAGATGCAGTCAGTATTTAAATGTCTGTACATTATTTTGTCTTCCCAACCACTCTGTGAAATCAGTACTCAATCAACCCATTTCATTTCACTTTGCTTCAATTCAACTCAATTCAGTTAAACGCTATTACTCAGCTAGCGACTACTAGGTGTTAGGTGTGACAGGTGACAGGTGATGTTGAAAATAAAGATGGGTAAAGATTCCTTTTGAACTCAGGAAGCCCCCAAGTGGCAGGGAAGAAAAGCTTCTTGTTAATACCTTTCAGCCTCTCTCTTGATGCGCAAGTAAAGGTAGCAGCAATTACAAATGAGAGGGCCCATGGGCTCTTTGAAGGATGAACAGCAGTTCTCCAATATATCCAGGATAGAAGTTGACAGTACATCACAGTAGGGTCTGGAAAGAACTTCAACAACGATGTAGACTCAGAAGGTGCATGCCAGAGTTCTGTGAACTCATTTTTTTTTTTTTTTTTTTTGGTAAAAGGAAAGAAGGGTGAGGCATAGGAAGAGGACAGAGTTGGATAACAAGGACCACCAAGGACATGTCATTTAGGATCCCAATGTCAGGCACGTGAATTTAGAAGCATTTGACAGAGCCTTGTTTCATTGTGTCAAATTTGAGTTCCGGTACAAAACTAAATACAGACGTTCTTCTAAATACAGATGGGAAGCTGAAGCTAAAAATGATAGCCTGAAGTTCAAGTTTACACTGTAAATTTTTAGAATGTGCTTGTATATAAGTATAGACTATGCAATCAGATATCAATAGGTGGATTTAGTGATCAATTCTTAGGATATTTCTTCTACTTTGTATAAAATTGTGAGTGCAGGTTGCATTTTTATTTTAATTATTTTATTTTCATTTGAGTATAGTTGATTTTCAGTGTTGTATCAATTCCTGCTGTACAGCATAGTGACCTAGTCATAGATAGATTGATTGATCAATCGATCGACAGATAGATTCTTTTTCTCATGCTATCCTCCATCATGGTCTATCCCAGGAGACTGGCTATAGTTCCCTGTGCTGTATAGTAGGACACCATTGCTTATCCATTCTAAATGTCATAGTTCGCATCTACCAACCACATACTCCCTATCCATCCCACTCCCTCCCTAACCCCCTTCGTCAACCACAAGTCTGTTCTCTACGTCCCTGAGTCTGTTTCAGTTTTGTAGATAGGTTCATTTGTGCCAATTTTAGGTCCCTCTTATAGGTGATATCACATTTTAATGAAATCGTTTGTATTTAAAAAACATCGAGATTGCAACATCATCATAGGTCATGCCCATGGAGAATTTGAAAACTGTTCATTTGTTACAATCTCCCAAATGAATCAAAAGGTCTGTTACCTTCAGAAGAATTAAGATATTTGAGTGATTAATGTTCAGATATGTTTATGAAGTGCTGAGCTTTTGAAGAGGAACTTGGATAATTATCACTATTGTTTTCGCTCTAAATTAGATTTCAGTTCATGTAATTATCCCAAGCACAAGTTCTGGCAGCTGTACTTATAAAATCTTTGAGGAAAACATATTAATCGCCTCACATTTTCTTTGGCTAATAGAACTATTACCATTCAGTCACAAACATTATCGATACATTAATAAAAGAGACATAGTAAAAACAGATGAGCAGGAACTCTTCGAGATAACTATCTAATGACTCCAGAATTAGATAGTTCTGCTGTCTCATTTACATCCTACCCTCTGGCAGGGGAACGTTAGCAAAATCTTAGGCAAAAGAAAAAACTGCTCTCTAGCCCCAGTGTTATGCATTAACCCTTAATACCATTTTCTAACCATTCACTGAAACATGTAGCCATTCTTTACTCTCCAAATTTACCTAAGTTAAGCCTCATTTTTCTTATTTTAAAATGGATTTTTAGGAGTTCCCGCCCTGGCGCTTCGGAAACAAATCCGACTAGGAACCATGAGGTCACGGGTTCATTCCCTGGCTTCCTCAGTGGGTTAAGGATCTGGAGTTGCCATGAGCTGTGGTGTAGGTCACAGATGTGGCTTGGATCTGGCGTTGCCGTGGCTGTGGTGTAGGCTGGCAGCTGTAGTTCCGATTGGACCCCTAGCCTGGGAACCTCCATATGCCATGGTGAGGCCCTAAAAAGCAAAAATAAAAAATGTATTTTTAGTCATCAGACGAATGTTATATCTGGAATGAACTGAAGATTGAAGATTGGAATTCTAAAGTGCAATTGTCACTTACAACTAAAAAAAAATGTTGGGACTAAGCTAAGGGCACAGTCAAGGCATAGAATAATCAAATTGTCTGAGATCAGAATTTGCCCTGCCTTTTTACAGGCTCTGTCATCTTTATTGAAATTCACTGCATTTTAGCTTTAGTTTTCTGTAGACAGGGTGACTAGTAAAAACAAAATTCTGGAGCTGTAGTGAATATTAGAATGAGAAAAATTATTGAAAAGCCTTAGCACAGCGCTGGTCTTTTCTTCCCAGTTCAGTATGTGTTGTTGTTATTATTGTCATGATTTGTCATTCGGTTAATGGCATTGAGACAAACAGGTTACTGGCAGTTGTGCTGCAGTGGGTCTCAGCTGGGGATGCTCTTCTGCACCCGGTCTCTGGGGACAACGTCGTCACACCTGAGGAGGTGGCGTGGTGTCGGCAACTGGTCAGTAGAGGCCAGGACTGCTGCTACATACCCCACAGCACACACCGAAGCCCCCAAAAGAGAATCATTTTGCCAGCAGTGTCAATAGTGATGAAGCTGAGAAAAGCTGCTTCACTGTCAACCTCAGCATGGGGGTTATACCTTAAGAGTAAATGTCGCCTCTTAATCAACTTTGAATCCTCATTGCTGATCTCAAGTAATGTGATCCATAAAGGGATGTGCTTCATTCCTCTCCTTAGTCATGAATTCCCTCGTTTAAAACAGGCATTCTTAAACCAGACATCATGCTGTCTGCTGGAGCTTCAAAGGCCAATTCAACAAACTTCCCCCTGCATAATCCCATAGAATGTGAAGTCATACAGGGAAACAAGTAACTACCACACATTAAGACACGTAAGTCACGATGGCAGGGCTGCTGCCCATGGTGATGGGTTGGAGATTCAGGACAGATTCAGGCTGTGCTGCCATTGAAAGTCTGTGTATGCCATTTCCCAGGCCAGGGGAACAGATGTGGAAGATTCTAAGCAGAAAACAACCCTGAAAAGATGTGTGTTCTAGAAAATCTTTCCCAGGGCTAGTGCATATGAAAGACTCAAAGCAAAAAGAGGAGAAAGAGAAACCAAGCAGGATGCAATGAGAAAGTGAAGGATAGAGATGGTGAACTTCTCAACCCGGCCCATGATGGGGTAACGGGGAGAAAGGGAAGCTAGCTGGGTTTGCACTGATAGCTGGTGATGGAGGAGACATGGGCAGGAAAGAGAAGTCATAAGAATTCTGGGTGGGAGACTGAGTCCATAGAAAGAAGAGGCCCCTGGGAAAAGGAGAGAGGCTGAGGAGAAAGGGCAGTGAGCTCAACTTGGAGGGGCAGAGGGGCCTGATGGTTGCAGAGTCTAGGAGGGGAACCACTCCAAGAAGGAAGAATAGAAAATTACCAATAGGCAAATTTAGTTACTGAGACAGGGCAGCAGCCAATGCAATAAAACCTGCAGTCTCATTAGGTTATGGTCTGGTGGCCTTGGCTTTGATCTTGTTAGAAATATGGATGTCCTCTAAGATTTGATAGATGGGTCTGGGATGGATACACAGGAACACACAGGAGAAAGGCAGCCAAAGAAATGGATGGCAAAATGCTTTTTGCTTGTTTTTTAATTATTTGAGGCCCATGGAAAATGTCCCAAGTAAATAAAAATAGATAACTGGTAAGTTGAGAGGAATAAATGACTCTGCAAAGATATGTTATTAATAGTGTGAATATGTTCATAATAATATTATGCTTGGAATTCACAATTCACAGGTATGCATTTTTATTGCCTTCATTTAAGCTATTGCCTACAAAGATTGCCCATTACCTATTGAATAACTAACTAAATGAATGTGCATGCATATGTGTATATGTGTGTAATAATTTAATGATGTATGTCTGCGTACATACATGTACACATACATCCTGATGGGAAGAAAATTAATGGGACTGCATTTCCTGTTATCCTTAAGATCTGCTCAAAGAAGTTAAAATTAGTTTAGCAATGTAGAAACTTTGATTTTTGTCATCATTTACTAGAATCCAATATGTCACCTAATGTTGGAAATCTCATATGAAGTGTATGGTGGGAAAACACTGCAAATTTGTACTGTAAGATACAGGATATTTATTACACACCAGCTATATATGTGTATGGATATGTGTGTAGTATGCACATACATGTACACACAGATGCACACTCATGTGCTAATCTTAGCTGTTTCTATCTTTTCTAATGGTTTTATAATAATTTAGCTTTGGGGAAAATCCTGTCTGGCTTAGGATATGTTGAATGTGTACTGCTTATTAAATGAACATCACCCCTTTTGAGCGGGACAGCATGTTTATGTACATACACTCATGCGCGCTGCACAGTTCCACCACACATGCAGAATAAATTCTGCAAGAGCACGGTTCTGCATATTCACATGTTTATTCAAAAGCCCCAGGGGAGGATGTTGATCACGGAAGTGAATTTCTCAGATGACTGGACCTTAACATGTCAAGTACGAGTGTTTAACTTTAAGTATCGGGAGGGACTCTTCCATAGTTCACTCAGTTCTCAGGCAGGTTAACGCGGAGCATAATAAAGCTGTATCATAAGAAGTTTTTGCGGATTGAGACCTCCCGCATGACAGTCACTTTACACTATTTATCATTGAGAAAATCTCCGAGACTTAGCAAGCTGAGCGCTTCCACTCATATTTTACTGCTGAGCAAAAGAGAAGTTAAGCAGGTTAAGTCATAAAATTTGGGGAGTTGGCCTTAGTGTTCAGAGCTGTGTCTTTCAATGTCTTTCAAGACACTGAAAATTCTAATGTCTTTCCACAACATTGTCTACCCCCCAGTGAACTCTCGCACTGGTATCAGTGGTTCTCCATGGGTTTTACAAGGGCGGTCTGCACATGTGGCCTCTGTGGGTGCAGAGCTGGCCACAGATAATCCTCCTGCTATGGATGAGTTTCTTTTTTTTTGTCTTTTGTTGTTGTTGTTGTTGTTGTTCTTGCTATTTCTTGGGCTGCTCCCGCGGCATATGGAGGTTCCCAGGCTAGGGGTCAAATCGGAGCTGTAGCCACCAGCCTATGCCAGAGCCACAGCAACGCGGGATCCGAGCCGCGTCTGCAACCTACACCCCAGCTCACGGCAACGCCGGATCGTCAACCCACTGAGCAAGGGCAGGGACCGAACCCGCAACCTCATGGTTCCTAGTCGGATTCGTCAACCACTGCGCCACGACGGGAACTCCGGATGAGTTCCTTTTTTGTTTCACCCACAGCGTGCAGCAGCTCGATGTGGGATCTCAGTCTCCAGACCAGGGAATGAATCTGGGCCCCAGCAGTGAAAGCATCAAATCCTAACCACTTGACCACCAGCGACCTCCTGTGTGAGGTGCTCTAGGTCATTCACAGCTTTCTTCAGTTTTCTTTCTTTCAGTGCTCGAGTTGTTCAATCAAAAAAGTGAGCATGTGGCGTTCCTTCCATGGCAGTGGGTTAATGAACTGGCTTTTCTCTGTGATAGCGCCGTTTGGGTCCTTAGCCCAGGGTAGTGGGTTAAGCATCTGGCATTGCTGAAGCTGCTGCGTAGTTCCCAGCTATGCATCTGGTTTGATTCCTGGACCAGGAACTTCCATATGCCAGGGGTGTGGCCATTATAAAAAAGTGAGTGTGATAAAAGTTGTATGGGAAATCTTATTTGGTCATCAGAGGTATGTGTTAGCTTTTTCTTTTTTAAAAAACATAGTTTATGTCAGTTTTTGCTTTCATAGTAATAAAGCTGCTGGGAAGCCTGACTTTGAAGCAAGCAGGGTGTCCCATATTTGTATATTCACTTGCTAGCCATATTGTACTGAAAAGAGATATTTAGAAGGAAATGCAAATCAAGAATGACACTAAAATCTCAATAGAATGTACTTTTAGAAACACTAAATACTGCAGGTCAGTTTGAGTTCTTCCAAAATATGTTCCCTTAACAGCTACTTTCCAAATTGTTTCAGAGCTTCAAGAAAGGAAACGTGTTAAAGAAAACAACAGGCTTCCTCCCTCAATCCCCTATTTTAAGAGATTTGTGCAAACTGCTACAGATAATATAAAGGTTTATCTATGTGTGTATGTAGTTAGTCTGGCTCTTTTTTTTTTTTTTTTTTTGTAAGAGAAGAAATAAAACCTCCAGTTTCTTTGTAGCATATAATTACAACAAGATAGTCAAAGAAAAGAGGAGGATTTAAGAAAGGAAAGTCATTCCTTAAAGTCTGAGGATTTAGTAGATTATGAGAGAAAAACTAGCTCGGGTTCAAAGGGTTATTAGAAGAATCTAAGAGTCCCTGACAGCAAAGCTTCTGTGTTGCTTTTCATGCACAGACTTCAATGGGCGGCTTGGAATATGAAATAAGATTTAAGAGTCCACTGATAAGAAGGGCACAGATCATTGCAAAACTCCCTTTAATTAAAGGTAGAATTTTGGTGAATTGCAAAGGGGTTGGACACATGGAAGGATTTACAGGTTCATCTCAGTGACAAGGAAGCTTCATGTTTTCTTTCTAGAAGAATTTCATTTTTTGCAAAGAAAAATGTTTAGTCCTTGGATAATATATTAAAATAATAAAAGCAGATGCATATTTGTTCCTTTATATCCCTTTTTTATTTTTTTTATTTTTTTATGTTTTATTAGTATTATTTTTTTTTTGTCTTTTTGCCATTTCTTGGGCCGCTCCTGCGGCATATGGAGGTTCCCAGGCTAGGGGTCGAATCGGAGCTATAGCTGCCAGCCTAGCCAGAGCCACAGCAACACAGGATCCGAGCCGCATCTGCAACCTACACCACAGCTCACAGCAACGCCGGATCCTTAACCCACTGAGCAAGGGCAGGGATAGAACCTGCAACCTCATGGTTCCTAGTCAGATTCGTTAACCACTGCACCACGACGGGAACTCCATATATCCCTTTTTTATTATAAAAATTTATTCTGACCAAAGAAGCAAAATGTTACAAATCAGTGGAGAAAAAAAAGAGGAAGGTTTAACCCAGTTCCCCGTTTCTGAGCTGCACAGCCACCTCTGAACTGATCCTCACACTATTTTCCAGATCATATCAAGGTTAATCAACATCAGGAGTTCCCATTGTGGCTCCTGATGTTGTCTCTGCGAGGCTGTGGATTCAATCCCTGGCCTCTTTTGGTGGGTTAAGAACCTGCTGTGCATGCAGTCTTCAGTGGAGGTCACAGATACAGCTTGGATCCTGTGTTGCCGTGGTTGTAGCGTAGGCTGGCAGCTGTAGCTCCTACTCGACTCCTATCTTGGGAACTCCCATATGCCACAGGTGCAGCTATAAAAAGAAAAAAAAGATCAATCAAGATGAGGACAATACAGCAGAAGTACAGTTATGAGTTTCCTGTTGTTTGTTTGACCCCTGTTCTGAAGCACCAAGCTCCTTAACTCCTCCAGCACCAGCTCTAGGTGTCCCCGGGCTGTTGGGGCCAGTATTCCCAGAACCTCGGGCCTCTGCATGCCTTGCCTCCATCCTACAGGTCCCCCTGCAGGGCAGGTGTGAGCTGCAGCCTTGCTCTTTGTCCCACAGCCCACCTCTCCACACTCTCTTGGCTTCTTCTCCCACCTTGCAGGTGACAAAGCAAACCCGTGTCCTCTGTTCCGGGTGGTTTACAGGGAAGGGGCTCAACGGCATTATGCAATTGTTCTTTACAGCAGCCCAGCGCTTTAGAACTTAGTTGTTGACCATGAGGTCCAGAGAAAAAGAAGTCTTAGTGAGAGTCACATTTTCCTTCGCTCAGATCCCCCTGCCCCATGTCCCCGGATATCAGAGCCAAGTGCCTGTGCTTTTCCTCACTTCCTTTAAATGAATTCTTTCTCAGGAGGCCCTAGCTTTCTTAACATAAAGAGGTAGAGGCATAGTGGGGTATTCATGAAATTTGCAGGCATACCCTGGGACTCCATGTATGTACTAAATGATCCATAAATGAGGCTTACTAGGAAGGTGTCAGCCTAGAGTTCACTTTCTATAACTTTAGAAAGAGAATTAAATTTTCCTTTTCATTTTATGGAGAAATTAAAGACTTAACAGTGCTGAGGGTTCAGGTGGAATTTCAGACTGGCTGAATTGGAATCAAAGCTTCACCTCTTACAATTGAGTAACTTTAGACAAAAGCCCTGACCTACAAAGGGCTTTCCTCACCTGTAGCTTGGAGAGGAAGAAAATACCTGCTTCATAGGGCTAATGTGAAGCCAAAATAAAGTCACTAATGTGCATCTGTCAGCATGGATTAAGACAAAAATACTTGCATCATTTTAGGCTACATGTGGTCCTTGTAAATGCATTAGAGAATGAGATGTATATTGCTATTTCTTACTTTATTGAAAATTTTAAAGTGATTCTGTGGAATTTAGACAAGTTTGCTCTTTAACTGCCTTTTTTCAGGTTTTCAGTGAAAAAAATCTAATATCTTATTGATAATAATGAGTGTGTTTGTTTATTAATCCTGGCTTATCAGTACTAATAATAACATGGTAAAAGTTGAGATTTGTAATTGGAATTGAATCAATAATCCATGGTTAAGATGTCAAAATTATTGCCATAATGTTTATGCTGCAGACCATGGCCTGGAGAGGGCCTGGCAGGTTACCTGTATCCCAGGAGACTCACAGAGAAATAGTGAGAGAGATCTGCCCCTTCAATAGAACATTGAACCTTAGGTCAATAACAGAATATTATGCTGTCATAAAAAAGAACAAAGTAATGCATTTGCAGCAATACAGACGAACCTAGAAATTATCATACCAAGCAAAGTCAGCCAGAAAGAGAAAGGCAAATATCATATAATATTAATAAATGGAATCTAATAAAAATGATACAAACGAACTTACAAGACAGAAACAGACTTACAGATTTTGAAACCAAAATTACCGTTACCAAAGTGGAAAAGTTGCAAGGAGGGACACAATAGGAGTCTGGGATTAACATAGGTAGATGCCTGCATGTAAAATAGGTAATGAGGACCTACTGTACAGCACAGGAAAATCTACTCAATACTGTGTAAGAACCTAAAGGGAAAAGAATCCAAAAAGAAATGGATATATGTATATGCATAACTGATTTATTTTGCTGTACACCTGAAACTAACACAACTTTGTAAATCAGTTATACTCTGATACAATTTCTTTAAAAAGAGAGAAAGGATTTAAAATTCACTGAAACTTTCATGGTGGGGAACAGGAAAGCCTCCAATGTTACGCTTTTTATTCTATTTCTTTTTCCAGCTGCTCATTGTCTCATTGGTCTCTTACACGTTTTTATTAAAACATGCTGATTCGCTGATTTTTTTTTTTACTCTTATTGATGTTTTTTAAAGCAGTTTTAAGTCCACAGCAAAACTGTGGGGAAGGTACAGAGATTTCCCTAAAACCTTCTCCCCCACCATCAGTGAGGCTTTACCAACAACTTGAGCAGATGGTGCATCAGTGCAGGCGATGAACTTGCACTGGCATTTCATCATTACCCAAACTCCACAGTCGACTTTAGGGCACATCCTTGGAGTTGCCCATACTGTGGTTTGGACAAGTGAATAATGACAGGTAGCCACCAGTGTACTATTGTGCCTGTGTTCTCACCACCCTCAGGTTTCTCTGTGCTCTGCCTCTATCTCTTCCCTCCACTCCAACAACCACTAATCTTTTCCTATCTCCATGGTTCTGTCTCTTCCAGAATGTCACATGATTTGCATTGTGCAATACATAGCCCTTTCACCATGGCTTCTTTAACTTAGTCATAAGCATTTGGATTTGCTCTCTATGTTTTCATGGCTTGATAGCTCATTGCCTTTAAGAACTGGATGACATTGCCCTGTCTGGATGGAAGACTTGTTGATTTTGAAACCAGCATAAGAGGGTGTGCTTCGCAGCTGGTCTCCTCCTCTACTTGGCCCACCCAGTGTTTTCTCACCAGTTAGTACGTCGCTGAAAGTGTGATTCTTTTTCATCAGTAACTCAAGAGATACAATATTTATGTTGAGAACTAAGAAGCTTACTCCAGATTAGCCTCTGTCCTTTGTGGCTGTTGAGTTGCCCAGGAGGTAGAATTCCAGTGATGAATATTTACCATCTTGTTGACAAGACTGGAACATGGTGCCATTTAGTTGGCTCCAAAAACATTTCCTTTTGTTGAAACTGAGCACCCGTGATTGTTCAGCAGTGTTTTGCCTCAAGAATGACAGCCATCGCTGGGTTCTATTTGACTCTATGGAGAGAATTTCTGGAGCTTTTGCTTGATTTTATTAGTGCAAACCAGTTGTCCACTCTGATTAAAAAAAATGAATACAAAATTCAGAAAAGAATTCAATGAAAGATTGCTATGAACAAAAATTGAATCTCCAGATCTTTGATATTTTATCCATGCTGTGAATGAGACCCAACCTTGTTGGACTAGGGACCATCTCTCCACCCTGTATTTCAGCCTTTTGTCATGAAATGTTCTCTTCCTGCTCTGAAGTCTTACCTCTGCTTCAAACCTCCATCCCTGCCTTTGCCTTCCTTAGCTTTACTGATATTCTGGCCTTTGTTCTGGGTTTAGATTCTGGCTTCCCTGCCCTCATGCTCCCTTGTCTCCACCCTCTCCTGCTGTGAAGTGTTCTGTTAACTCAGAGGAGCTTATGCACTTCCATCCTCCCATCCCTGTGCCCCAGCCTGGCTAGTGTCTGGTTCAGCCAGGCTACCTACTCCAAGGAAAGGAAACTAGTTTTAAAAATGCATTTTGAAATATCAGGTTTCTTTATAAAATTTGTTTTAATTTTTTTGAACTTCATCTTTCTGATTTTTTATTATGGTTGATTTACAAGGGTCTGCCAGTTTCTGCTTCACAGCAAAGTGACTCAGCCATACATCCATAAACATTCTTTTTTTTCACATTATCCTCCATCATGTTCCATCACAAGGAATGAGATATAGTTCCCTGAGCTATACAGCAGAATATAATGAGATCTTATTTAGAGAAATACATAGGACAAATATGTATCTATATACGCAAAAAATTTATTTTTAATATCTTTATTTTTTAAATTTCAAGTTTCATGGAAAAACAATTTTAGAGGCTGAAAAGTTTGATACATTTCAGGAGAACACAAAAAGTGAAAGCATCATTATTTCTCCTTAAACTTCTAAGCTATACTTGATATACAAGTATTGAGTTACAAAAAAAGGAAGGAGGGAAGAAATGAAGGAAGGAAGGAGAGAAAGAAAGAAAGGGAGAAAATGAAAGGAAAGTAACCCAGATGAGTTCCTTAAACATAAGGGCAGCCAAATGGTGTTGGCTTACATATTAATACCTCGTATTTAAAACTGCTATTTATTTGCTAAAAGATGCGGGTTCTGAACTCCTGTCCACTTTCACGACCTTTTTCTTTTCTTGGTTTTGCTGACACAAGGTTTCAGCGAGTTGGTGCCCATGGGATGGCGGTTTCCTTGCCAGGTGGGTCAGTCACCTGTCGGAGGATGCCTGATGAGCACCACTTCTCAGGAACCACGTTGCATAACAGCAAAGGTTGTTTCAGTAACCACAGAAGAGGGGCCACATTCAGGATGAAAACTAGAGCTTGCTGACGTCCAGGGAAGAAAGAAGGGCTATTCCAATTTCACAGGAATTTGGTGACTCAGTGGCATCATTGGTTCGGGGAACTTCAATAGGAGCACACCGATGACCTCTGGAGCAATCATGAAGGTCATTCACACTGATTCATCAGGCTGTTATTATTCCCAGTAGAAGTGCCTGTTAAGACAGACGATGCGGACAGTCTGATCTCGTTTCAGTCCCTTTTCCAGAAAAAAAAAAAATGTCAAAAGGAGTTTGAAAAGGGGTTTCATTGGACAATCAGTGTACATTCTACGTCTTGGAATCAGCACCTGTTAGACTGCTCAATTTCAGTGCTGCCTCTTCTCATGTGTGTGCTTTCTCCATGTCAGAGAAAATGGCCTGGGGTGGATCTGTGTCCCCACAGCTCCTCCTTTCCTGGCCTCAGCCAGATGGAGGGGACATGTGGACAGAGAAAAGGAGCAGCCCTGCCCCAACTTCGTCCCCATTTATTTTGTCAAAAAAGGCCTCTTGGATGCTGAAATGTGTAAATATTATGAATGTGGTTCTGTGAGGAAATGAATACTTGATTTTATATTTTAACTAAACATTTTGTCAAGTCTTATGTCTGTCTAATTCGGAATTTTACTTAACAGATTTGCATGATTTTCTTAAAAGAAAAGCTTTGTTTGTAGAGTAGATGGCTCCAGGTATTAGCTGAAGGTCACTAGTATTAACGGGTAAAAATATGTTCCTCATGCCCTTTCTTTAAGTTCATATTATTTTTTAAATTTTTAAAAATTCATTTTTATTAGGGTATTTTGTACTACTGAGTTGATTTCTGCTGTACAGCACAGAATCTAAAATATGGCACAAATGGACCTATCTACAAAACAGAAACAGAATTGCCGACAAAGGGAACAGAATTGTGGTTGTCAAGGGGGAGGGTGTGGGATGGATGGGGAGTTTGGGGTTAGTAGATGCAAATTATTGCATTTAGAAGGATAAGAAATGAGGTTCTACTGTGCAGCACAGGGAGCTATATCCAATCTCTTGGGATAGACCATGATGGAAGATAATATGACAAAAATAATTTCTTTCCACTGAAAACATTCCCCCGGGGTTAAGTTTTTCTTCCTAAAGCCATTATTAATCACCCATTAGCCATCAATAACATTTAGTATATGATACACAACAAGCTTATTGAGTCACTGCTCTATTCTTTTTGGGTTATTCACCTTTCTCAATCCCACAGGGACAGAATGAGCCTCATTTTGTGTATGAGGAAATGACTGATCAAGCCTCTCAGGAGTGGCAGAGTCAGGGTTTGAACTCACATGATCCCCAAACTGCTTAGTGAAGTCACTTTGTCATGCAGCAGCAATCCCCCAAGGTCTCAGAAACTTTGGTGCAGGGAAGGGTCTCCAGTGAGGAAGGGAATGGAAGAAAGAAGGAAGGCAGAGCGGGCATAGAGCTTTTGGGGGCAGAGGAGAAGATGGGGGTAGGGGTGGAGGCTGTGGGAGTGGGGAGTGATTTGACAACAGGGTCCCAGGACAGGTGGGCCGATGGCAGGTTTCAAAGCCACCCTGATCCTCAAGCTCTCAGCTTAAGTTCGCCTTCCTCAGAAAAGCCACCTCTGAGGACCCCAACTGGGGTGGGCACTGTCCCAAGAGCCACAGCCCCTTCCCTTCTCAGAGCAGTTGCTGCAAAGCCCCATCTACCTGGTTGCACATCACTGCACTGTCTGTTCCATGCAGGCAGCTGCCACGTACCTGGCTAATGGTTGCATTCCTCTCATCACCAGAGCGCTTGGCTTACCCACACCACGCACGGGCTATGTGAGTGAATAAGGGATGTAGAAGGTGGGAGTGAACTAACCTTCATTGCTCGCTATTTACCATGCTGCAAACATCATAGCCCTGGATTATTAATAGTTGTTCCCATCACATTTAAGTAAGAAACATTGCCCGTGAGTCCGCATTTACTACTGAATACATGGGTAAATGAGGAGGGGGTGCACGTGTTACAGAAGGAAGTGAGGTTTAATTCCTTACCCCTTGACTTGAGCTGTACCTAGTGATTTACTCTCAAAGGGCAGGATGTGGGAGGAGGAAACGGGGTCAAGCTGCAGTAGGGCATCCGCCCAGGGCCCCCTGGACCCCGTGACCGAGCAGAGCATCCTCAGTGAGAGGGCACGTGGAAGGGCGGAGATCGCACCTTCAAGGTAGGAAGGCAAGAACACACCTGTAGCCTCCCTCCCATCAGGCTTACCTGAGGAAAAGTGCTGAACAAACTCCAGAGGAGGGGCGTTCTACAAAATACCTGACCTGCACGCATCAAAATCGCCAAGGTCATCAAGAAACATGAAAATCGTGAGAAACTGTCAGAGAGGAGAGGGGTCTGAGAAGAAAGAACTGCTAAATGTAACATGTCCTCCACAGTCTGACCCTGGAACAGAAAAGGACAGTAGGAAAAACTACTGTTAATAGTGAAAAGGAAAAGAAAAGAGAAACTTTGTCTATTCGCTCTACAGGTGTTGATTGTGAGTGACTACAGCATGGGAAACTATATCCAGGCTCTTAGGACAGAACATGATGAAAGATGTTATGAGAAAAAGAATATATATATTCACACACACACACACACACACACATATGTATGTGTGAATAGTTCTCTATGCTGTACAGAAGTTGGCACAATACCATAAATTAACTATATTTTAATAAAAAATAAAGAAAGAAAATTCTGGGCCAGATTAGCTTATGAGCCAAGTCCTGGGCTTCTCACTGCCTTTGGGTTATGAGGCAGAGGTAGCTATAATGAGGACCCAGACTTCCTGAGGACGTAATTTCCATGTTGACCTAAAACTTGAGCCCAAGGTGAAATGAGAGAGGCAGAAAAAATGGAAGTGAGGGAAACATGAGCAGTGAACAAGAAAGCAGGCCTGTCATGACACCTTCGGGAAATATACGGTCCTGCAGCAGGAGAGCACGAGGGACCAGCCCGGACGTCTGTCATCTGGGATCATTTGATTTAAATGCTTCTCCCAAACTGAAATAAAAGCTGCAGGAACTCCTGAATTGTGTCAGGTTTGCAAACCATTGCATCCTCAGTTCCTACCACAGTTTAAACTACGCTGCTTAAAATATGTGCTGAAATGAAATGAGGATGGAAGAAAGGAAAGAGGGAGAGACGATGGAAGAGGAGGAAAGGAAAGAAAAATGAGTTCCCTGAGGCACGTGTTTCAGGGCCCCCGTGTCCTCCTTGCTGTGAAACAAGCACTTTATTTACTCCAGAGCCTGTCATCCATCCTCTAAAAGTGAATGATGTCTTTTTCCTTATTTTCTGAAAGGCTCTAGTTGGGAAAAATTGGCTCCTTTAAAATTCCTCTCAAAATAATGTCACTTGCTGCTGCTGCTTGGTTCATGAGCCTTAGCAGGTGATAAAACAAGTGAAAAGTTGCAAATGGATATTAACGGAAAAGCATGCAAATATTATTTTAATATTTTAACTTCCATTTAAAAGTATATTCTGCTTGTTGATCTATTACAATTTCTGCTGGCAAGATTTCTTGTTTGAGTGGTGGAATGAAATGTGTCCGAGTATCACAGAATTTCACAAAGAAATGGACAGGAAGAGTGAATTTGAATCAGAGATTTTGCCAGGGGCTTGGGGTTGGGAATTAACTACGTCCCACTTCAGTTTAAAAGAAGAGTAAGTCCTTCCTGTGCCAGCCCTAAGGTAGAATGAATGCCCAGGGATGACTTCGTTCATTTTCTTCAGCACATATATATTCTAAACATGCCAATTAGGTCAGGAAATAAGGACACATCACTGAAGAAAGCAAACACAAAATTCCTATCACCTGGAAACTTACTTTGTAACAGGGCGTCAAGACATGAAATGTAATATTAACAGATAAGGGAATTACAGGAAGAGACAAACTCTATGCAAAAGAAGTAGGTTAGAGAAAGAGGAATTGAGAGGGCTGCCTTTGGAACGGAGGATGGCAGGGTAGCCTCTGCTGAGAAGGTACATTTTAATAAGAATCTGAGGGAGGGAACAGTGAAACAGTGCATGCAAATTTGCAGGAAAAGCCCTGGAACAAGAGCATGGTTGATGCACTGGAAGAACAGGGAAGATGCCTGGTGTGGCCCCAGCAAACCAGGGTAAAGACAAATAGGGGAAGAAAACGCAGAGGCCAGATGCTCGGGTTCTTTGCATCTTTGCATCTTTGCAGATCATACAAAGACCTGTGGCTTCTACGCTGAAAGAAACAGGGAACCAAAGGAGGCTTCTGAGCATAGGCATGGCATGCTATGACACAGGCTTTAGCGTGGTTCCTCTGAATGCATGCTGAGAGAAAGCTACAGGGAGCAAGTATAAAGAGACCCCTTAGGAGGCTGCTGGAATTCTCCAGAGAAGGATGACGGCGGCTTCAATAGCGTGGTTGTGGGGAAAGTGATGAGTTAGGGCAGCAAATTGATGTCGACGTCAGTAGAATTTCCAGATGGCTTGGATGAGGGTCATGTGAGAAAGTGATTCATAGTAAACATGGAAAGAAATCTGTGGACTATTACACTTAGAGTGGACCATCAGTGAGGTCCTACTGCACAGCACAGGGAACTACATCCATGATAAACTACACCCATGATAAACCATGATGGAAAAGAGTATGAGAAAAAGAATGTGTGTGTGTGTGTGTATAAATTTAGATTTATATATATACATTACCGTGCTGTACAGCAGAAATTGGCACAATGTTGTAAATCAACTATACCCTAATAAAAATTTTTCAAAAAGAAATCTGAGTCAGAGTGGTGTACAAAATAGGAGAAGCATGAAGAGAGAAAAGTAAGAGAAGCCAAGAGAAGAAATGTCTCCAGAGTGAAAGAACAAGTTGATTGTGTCAAACACTCTGATGAGTCACATGGATGAGAGCCGAGAACTCGCCGCGGGATGCGCTGGGGCCAGGGTTACCAGTGAAGTGGACGGGAGCCACTTTGTGGATTGGGAGGAGAATATTTAAGACCAAATGGTAAGAGGGAAAATGAAAACAGCAAAGTGGATGACACCTTTGAGGTGTTAGCTCCATGGTGAAATGGTACAGTATTGACAGGGAAAGTGAGGTCAAACAAAGTTTCAAAGAATGAAACTTCTGTCTACATGTTGGTGGGAATAGCACCCACTGCAGAAGGCAGAGGTTACAGCTGACTGGAAGATGCCATTGAGCAGAGGGAGAAGGAATCTCGTGCAAAAGGAGTAGGTCCAATTCAGATAGGATCACAGAGAACAGAGAGGTTCAAATACCAGGCAGTGCTGAAGGGGTCAGGTGCTGCAGAGGTCTGGTGAGGTCCCTTCTGCTAAATAGCCCACTGAGGGTTTGGGTATTAGAATGGCATAGAGAGTCTCAATGGGTGGGGGAAAGTGGCAAGTTGAAAGAAATTTCAGAAAAAGGTAAAGCGAGAACGGATGACTCAAGAGACATGGATAAAAAGGGTAGCAGGAAGTTCAACAAAAAACGTGTTCTGGTGGCAGGTTAGGAGAGGATTCTTTATTTTATGGTGTCAATGAACAGAATAAAGTTTTTATTTCAACCGTTTTAAGTGCACAGTTCCATGGCATTAAGTACATTTGGATGGTTGTGCAACCATCACTACCATCCATCTCCAGGATTTTCCAACGTTCTAAACAGAGAAAATCATTTGTGAGAATCTCAAGCATAAACTTAAATTGTACGGAAGCATCTAGTGAAGAGGCAGAACTTGCAAATGAGGCAGAGATTGAGAGAGAAAAAAAGCTGGATGGGTGTGTAGACAGAAGGGGGATGGGTTGATGGGAGGATAGTTGGATAGATAGACCTGTGAAAGGACAGATGATTAGGTGAGAGGGAGAGAGGTAGAAGAGGGTGTATGGTTGCATAGACAAGTGGATTATGGGGCTAAATTAAAGTAGGATTCAACCATAAAGGCAAAGGTTAGGCAAGGAAAAAAAAAAGAATGCTATGTTCTAATAATAGAAATGTTAACTAGTATATTCCTGAGTCAGACAGCATGTTATCAAATGTAATCACCATAACAGCCATGTGTGGTGGTTACTGTTGTGCTCTTTTTATAAATAAGGCATCTATGTTTGAGTGTATTTAAGGATTTTACCTCAGTGACAAAGCTCATAAGTGTTATAGCTTTGATTTGAGCTCACATGTATTTCATTCCAAAGTCTGGTCAGGAAGTCTTGCCCCACATACCCTTTATTTATTTTTCCATCCAGCAAACACAATAAACACATGTATTAAGCAAGGGTTGTAAAAAGTGGCAGCACATTCAAAGATGAGTAGGATGAAACATTACATCAGCTGTCTGCACATCTACGCTTTCAATAAGGAGGGGAAAGTATTATTGATTAGCAATTGGATGAATCAATTGTAATATTGTTGAATGGTATGAGTAATCAATACTAACCCTAGAGGGAAGACATAACTAGAATTCACTTCACAGTTCAGCTTTTAGCTAAAATGTGTATATTTAAAAATAGCAGTAAATTGGAAATTTTTATCCTCAGTAAAATAAAGCCCAGTACTTTAAAATAATGTGCCCCAAATTCGATATTGTTATGTAAAGTCAGTGTTCCTAGCATAGTATTGGGGATTGTTGTTTGTGTAATAATTTTATCTTGCAGGTTGCAAAAACTTAAAAACGCATATGGAGACCCATATTTTCCAATGTAGGATGATCTTTTTTTTTTTTTTTTTACTGTATTGCAATTAGAGCATACTAGAGTAGTCTACTAAGTATAACAAGGATCTCAGTAGAAAAATTATAGTTTTTTAATGACAATTCAACAAATACAGGTGGCGAATACCATGACTAGAGATGTGTTTCTGGAACATTTACCAGATGCCAACATGACTTTTAAATGTCTACACATTCAGGAGAACAGTTTTGGTCAATGGAAAAGAAGGCAGCAGGGGAGTGATTAAATAAAGGAATCAAATTTATTTTTGTTGTTGTTTTTTACATTGTCTCCAAATGATGTAGTCCAACATTCTGCCTAATGGATAATGCCTGGGCAGTGATGCCCAACCTGGCCATACCAGCTAAGTCTTCTAAACCCTCCTTTGCCAACCCATGCTGGTTAGCTTGCCTGCCACTGAATGCAAAGTTTGTTTTTACACAGGAACTGCCAAAGGTAGGACCCATTGCTCATACATGAGAACAAATGAAATAGTTGCAATGACAGTATTTTCAATAAAAATGATTCTAGAAATACATCACTTTGGACTGAACCTCAAAGAGTTAAGTGTTTGTTTCTTCTTTGTTTTAGGTTTAGGTTAGTTCCTCCCTCACTGGGTTAGAGTGAAGCCACATAGCCTTGGCATGAATGAGCTTTATTCTCAACTTCGCAAGTGAAGCTCACACTCCACTGGGGAGCCCCAGGGATATGCTGGAGCTGCATTTGCTCACTGAAATTTTTATATAAGGGCTGCAGACACATCACAATTCATGGACAGTTCACTCTGGCAATTAAAAAAAAAAACCTTCCTTTGGTTTCATACAGTTTTTTTTTCCCTAGTTTTTGTATTATTTCTTTTTTTTATTTCTAAAGTTTTATTGAAGTATAGTTGATTTACAAGGTTGTGATAATTTCTGCTGTACAACAAAGTGATTCAGTTACACATGCACACACATCCATTCTCTTTCAGATTCGTTCCCCATACAGATGATCACAGAATATTGGGTAGAGTTCCCTGTGCTGTACAACAGGTCCCTGTTGTCCAGTCATGCCATAAACCACAGTGTGCATATGCCAATCCCAAACCCCCAGTCCATGCCTCTCCCACCAGTCCCCTTTGGTAACCACTTTGCAGGCCAGAAGGAATGGCATGATACACTTAAAGCGATGAAAGGAAAATACCTACAACCAAGAATACTCTACCCAGCAAGGCTCTCATTCAGATTTGGGGAAAAAAATCAAAAGCCTTACAGACAAGCAAAAGCTAAGAGAATTCAGCAGCACTAAACCAGCTTTACAACAAATACTAAAAGAACTTCTCTAGGCAGAAAAGAAAAGGCCACAACTAGAAACAATATATTACAACCAAGAAGGTTCCCCAGTAAAGGTAAACATATGGTAAAGGTAGGGAATCATTCACACACAAATATGATCCAAAACCAGCACTTATGAGAAGAGGAGGGTGTAAGTGCAGGGTTTTAGAGATGCATTTGCAACTAAGAGACCAGCAAGTTAAAACAATCTTATATATGTAGACTCCTGTATCAAAACCTCATGGTAACTGCAAATCAAAAGTCTATGATAGTTATGTTGTGAGCCACACGAATTGTGTTTAAGCATATGTATTTTATTCTGTAAAAAAAATAAAAATGAAAAAAAAGTCTATGATAGCTACACACACAAACAAGAAGAAATCTAAACACAAGAGAAGGTAAAAAAACAAAAACAAGAAAAACAAACGCAGAACAATGGACACAATGGCAATAAGAACATAGTATTTTTAATTACCTTAAATGAAAATGGACTAAATGCTCTGACCAAAAGACATAGAATGGCTGAATGGATATTAAAACAGGCCATATATATATATATATATATATAGATAGATATATATATATACCCACCTCACTTCTAGGGATACATACAAATGAGTGTATTTGCACAACAGAAACAGACTCACAGACTTTGAAAAACTTACATTTTTTTTTAATTGGGCAGAAAGTTTACAAATGAATTAATGTCCAGCTGTAGGATTTTCAAATTTGGAGAGGTTTTCTTGGAAGGACTGATATAATTAATTTAGGAGGGATAGTTTGCATGGACTGTTTGAAACAAAAATTAATTTCTAAAGACTCATGTGTGTCCAGCTGGGCTGTCAAAGCACTTACTCAAAAAACATGAAATTAACATACACCATTTATGAATTCTCAAACAGAGGGGGAATAGGACAGTAACTACCTGCACGGAAATATTGAAATCCATCTTATTTACATCCAGATCGTCCACATCGCATCTGGAACTGTGCGTGCATGAGTTCTGAGCAGAAGTAGAAAAGTCTACCAATTTCTACCCATTTTTTTTGATCTCTTAAAAGAGAAGCTAAGATTATTTAAAACAATTAAACCATGTTGATTATACATAAACGTTAGTTTCTAATAGCTGGACTATGATAACAGTTATATCTGCTTCTAATAACAGTTTCTAATAGTGGACTATTTCCAAGGAAAGTCTGTTTTGAAGAGATGAGGTCCTTTTCCGTAGACCTCACTCATTTTCAAATGGATGAAATCACTATTGAATTAAAAAGACTGTGGCATGTGGCTCAGTGGCCCACAATCTGTCAAGTTTTTATAGATGCATGAGATGCACAGGTGGGCAGCAGGAGCCACCTGGCAGCATCTACCCCAGCAGGCAAGGACCCTTCACCTGCCATGGACCTACAGACACGGTGAGCAGTCTAGGGTGTGGCCCAGGCCTCAGCCCCTGATTTCAGAACATTGGCTTTTGTCTTCTCCCTGAGCATTGTACTGAAACTGTCAGATGGTTCTGCGTTTTAAATCTCATTGCCTGTCAATCCGGGCAAATGACAAGAAAGAACTCGAGCGTAAAACCAAGTTCTAGGGAGCAGGGGACATTCACCTGCTATGGCCTGGGGTCGAGTTGCTCCAGTGTGAATAGTTCTTTTTATTTTTGAATGTGTTATAAAGACTCTGGGTCCAGAATAAAAATCAAAGGATAAGCTATAAAAGAATTAAGGGAAGAGAGAAAAATCTGCGAGGCAGGAAGTAGCCTCGACTCACTAAACACCAAAGGACAGGGTTTCCGCAAGTGTGTGTGGTGTAGCCGAGGCCTCTTCCTCCCTGGGATGGAGCTGAGGCTTTGGATTCCATAGCTAAAACGTGGGGAAATTCCTTAGTTGATGGATGATTCAGAACGGGCTTGCTGCTCCAGTTAGTCTCTGTGATGCAGGAAATGAGAACTCCTCGCTCTGCTGCTCTCATGGGCCAGGAGTACCAACGACACACCTGCTGGCAGGTGGTGGGCTCAGCAGGTCAGCGAGGTCTTTGAGAAGCTTCTCCTCATAGCCAGGTCTCAGCGGCAGGAGGCCTCCCACTCCACGTGGCTTCCACTGGCTTTGACACAGACACATGGGTCCAGCGTTTAAAATGCTCTCCAGCCCTAGTTAGATGAGCCAACTCCCTCCACGATGATGTGAACCCGAACTGCGTCATTGCAGCAGCATTCTATTTTAAATAGTATTTTGAAAAATGTTCTATGGGAACCATTCTTCTTTCCCTAGGACCCCTTATTATGTATTAATATTAATGCATCTTCCAATGTAGTGATACATTTCAATACCGAACAAGCAATTTTTTTATGGCTTCACCCACAGCACATGGCAGTTCCTGAGCCAGGGGTTGAATCTGAGCCCCAGCTATGGCAGCACCAGATCCTTGAACCTACTGCACCAGGCTGGGCATAAAACCTGCACTTCTCCAGTGAAGGGAGAGGCATCTGTGAGGCAGGAAGTAGCCTCCACTCACCAGAGACCAAAGGGCCAGGTTCAGTAGCATTCTTAACCCACTGCACCACAGCATCGACGACTCAAAGCAGCATGTTCATTCTATAACACCCTTAAAAATGTATGTTAGAAATAAACTTTACATAGACTATGTGAGCTGGATCAAACTAACATGGAAAAGTCACGTGTAGGAAGTATGTAAGGGAATTAAGGGAATTTATGCTCCTATAAATAAAAGTCATTCTATTTCTCTTATAAAAGTGTGCAAATAAAAATACAAAATACAAAACATAATTATTTTGAACTATATATAATGCTTTAAAACATAAAAACCACTGTGGTCAATGCATAGTAATGTTTTTTTTTGTATGTGTAGGTAGCTGACATATATTATCAAATTGCTATTAAGTAAAATAACGAGTTTTGTAATTCCACCAGCAGTGCATGAGGGAATCCATATTATTACACTGAATTTTTATCATGTGTTTGTGCGTATCAATGTGCTCTGATTTGATAAGCAATCATAGCTCTCTGATTTCTAGGGAAACTGAGCATTTGTGTTAACTAGTCTCACTTTTTTGAAATATGTCTCTACCCTTTTCCCTTTCTTTCTTTGAGGCTTTACCAGTTTTCATGTAACATCTCATGAACTCCTCCTATAATTATGTTTAACTTTCGTGAGCTTTAAATTGTTTAATTTAGTTAGTTTTATTTTTTAAAAAAACTATATTTTTTTGGTTGTCATTTGTTTGTTTGTTTGGCCATGATAGCTGTTCCCAGAATTCCCAGGCCGGGGACTAAACCTGCCCCACAGCAGTGATCAATCCATTGCCATAGCAGTGACAATTCCGGAATTTAACCTGCTGTGCCACCTGAGAAGTCCCCAAAAATTCATGTTTTTATAAATTCCATTTTTAAATCATTTTGCCTTTTTTATTTCTTCCATAGCTTCTAAGCCTAGACCATAGGCAGGGTTTTCTGATAGAGGTGGTGGCCAGGACCTAAGGCAGACATGCATGGGAGCAGCAGCACCTTCTGTGTCAGGACAGCAATCCATTCATTACCTGACCTCACCGAATGGGATTGTGGACTCGTGTTTATGTGCTGACATCTGATCATCGCCTCACATGAAACATCAGCTGATCCAACCTCTTGTCTTAACACCCAGAATACTCCTGTGTCAGACTTGCCTAGACTCAGGGCAGGTGTAGCCTTCCCGATCAGTTCCTGTGAAAAGGGAAGGTAAGTTAAGATGATTTGATTGGACCCAAGAGAGGTATTTTTATCAAATTTCACAGTCATTCTGAAGGAAATACACTCTTAGCTGAGATAGGAGAAAGACCTAACAACTTTTAGCTTTCAACAAATTCACAGAATTACAATATTTAGAGTTTAAAACTCTATAAAGTATGCTTACAGGCTTTTTTCCCTTTTTTTTAATGGAGGGATGATGATATGAATATTTTTTTCTTTTTTCATTTTAATGAGGGAATTAAGACTGAGTGGTACCCCATGGACCGCCCAGAGTCTGCTGGTTAGGAAGGCAACTCAGTGGTGAGTGGCTGTATCTTTGGACCTCAGCATTCTTTTGGTGGCACCTTAGAGAAGCCAGGCCTTCGGCCATGGAAGGATTGCTGTTGACTTTACCAGACCCCCACAGTCAGAGAAAGTCCATCCATTGGTATACATACACATCAGGGAACAACAGAGAATTTTCTTGAGCATCATGAGTTATACCTGGATTGCAAATCATGTTTAAGCTGGAGTGGAAAACAAAAAACCCTCTGATCACAACATGCATGCTCTTCATCTCAAGTCCTGATTTCTTCTTGTGAATCAGTTTCTTCCAATTGTATTGTACGCTACTCAAAAAGAAATCCAGGAAGGGGAGGTTCACAGCATTAAAAAATATATATAAATAAAAGGCTACCTCTAAGAAGTCCTTCTGAAGTAAACTCATTGTATAAAAGGAGAGAGTTTAATTAATTTGGTGAGTTTACTATAATCAGGTTATTAATAAGTTGTACCAACAACCATACTGTGGGAACTGCAGCCCCATTTGCTGGTCACCTGTCTGCAGAGGCCAACCACACACATGATTGCTGAATGATGTACCCAGAAACACCCAGCCATTCCTTCACTTCACAACATACATTGTCATGTCTGATCTGGGTTTAATGGCCTGATTCCAAGGTGTCGATATTTTGCTCTACTCAAAGATCTTTCTCCCCTTCTCTTTGCCTTCCCTCTTATGGCTTCTCATTGGGCCACTCATTTTTGGAAGTTTTGGCTCACGCAATGCTGGAGAAGCAGGTCCCAGCAAGAGCAACTACACCCTTGAGAGTCATTTAGTTCAGGAGCAGCCCTTATGAAGAATAGGCCCTGAGAAGACTGCAGCTGCCTGAATATAGTTGGCTTTCTTCAGGTAATCTCCAGAAGAAGCATAGGATGGATCATTTTTTTTTTCCTCCATGGAGTTTCTGGCTAAAAGGACAGAAAATGTGACATAAAGACAGTGGTGAGCACATGGATGAGATTCTCCACTGTTTAAGTTTCGCTCTGTCAAAAGCATGATCTATCAGGAGTCAGTCTTAACCAGTATTTCTGGCTATAAACACATGCTAAGATATACTTTGGGCAAGCAGGACTAAGGCACTTTCCAGAAACTTTTCCCTAAGCAATGTCCAGTCTTAACTAGGAATATGCAAAGCTAAGTAACATGAGGGAATCAAAAGCAGAATGAAGTGACAATTTCTCAGACGTCTGGTATCTTCTCTGCATAAGCCCTCTATCTCTGCAGAACAAGAGCCATGATCATTTAGTATAGCTTTATTTCATTCATTTTTTCCTCCTTCAAACAATAATGAATGGAAGCAGAGAAATTAGAGTTGACAAGGCATTTTCTGGTATATCTCATATTGGTTTTGATAGCATTTCTATGCAGAGCTGGGTTGGATACATGTTGTTTCTGGGTTTTAAGATGAGAGAGTCGTAGCTCAAAACATTTGAAGGGTTTGTGGGGACAGAGTTGACTCTCAGAACCAACCCTCAGACTACACCCTCTTGGGTCTCTCTCAAAAACTCTCGCACAAATTGTTTAACACCCCCCTCCTGCGCACTGTGGCATGGCTTCACTGAATCTCCAGTTTGGACAGCTAATGGTCTGTGGTCCATTAATGTTAAGGTGAATAAATAAGACTTTAGTTTAGTTAGCAAACATTTTCCTGACATCCCTCTACAGATATTTTGGCCAAAGATCTCTTTGAGGTATTACATAAATCAGCAGAATCCACTTTGGTGACAACAATGTATAGTGGAAAAAGAAGACAGCCTGTGTCAGTCTAAATGTGATGACATCTGATTGATTTATCATCTATTTATCAAGGTTTTGTTTTATTTAGAAATATAGTAAGGTTAATATCTTTCTTCAAGTGAGAAGGTTTTAAGCTCATTTGAGGATTTGATGAATGCAGTTTTAAAGGCATTTCCTTTTCTTAATGTAATGATTTTTATTTTTTTCCATTATAGCTGGTTTACAGAGTTCTGTCAATATTCTACTGTACAGGAAGGTGACCCAATTACATATACATGCATAAATTATTTTTTCCCACATTATCATGCTCCATCATACGTGACTAGACATAGTTCCCTATGCTACACAGCAGGATCTCATTGCTAATCAATCCATTCCAAAGCGAACAATCTGCATCTATTAACCCCAAGTTCCCAGTCCATCCCACTCCCGCCCCCTCCCTCTTGGAAACTACAAGTCTATCATCCAAGTCCATGATTTATTTCTTAATGTATGCACAAAGATCTGTCTGAAAATAACATGCTTGAGTAGATTTATACCATGCAACATGACTTAAGGCAGAATGTGTGTGTGTGTGTGAAAATTATATACTGTTACAAAAGCCACAGTGAAACATTTTGAGTCATGATATCACAACTGAGAACTTAATATGTAGCAAGTGATAAAATTCATTGACTGAAATGTCCTGCTTTAATATATTTTGTATTTGAGTATTTTTCCAGTTTTAAGTTGAGATACTGGGCTTATATAATCTTTTTCTATATATTTATCTTTTATGTAGACTTGAAACACTTCATGTTGAGTTGGAGTGTATTTACTATGTTTTCATTGAATAGTTTTTACTTTAACAATCTTGTGTCTCTGAACCATTATCATAAGACAGCAGTGCGTGTGCATTTAGTTATCCTTGGTGAAATAAACTCCATATTAGTCATTTGAGAATTCCTAAGTCAGAATATGCAGCAGATACAGAAATCCCTGAGTAAAATGAGAATGCCTCAATTGTTTCCACTTTGTCTATGACATCATTGAAGGTTTGTGATGGATCAGTTGAGAAAAAGGATTGTCAATTGGAGTTGGAGCCTAAAAAGTGTGAAATGGGGAATTATCTGCAAAAAAAGTGACCTACACCGATTTCACTCTTGAGCTTTTTCATCAGGAATCCAACTTAGTTTGTGCTGTAATTATTTTAAAGGAGGAAAGTGTACATATTTTATTTCTACTTCAAAATTACTTTTTGAAAGAGAACAATAATTGCCTGTTGACTAAGTGCAAATCGACAGTGAGGTCAGCTATGTTACCCAGAATAACTGAGTGGTGCCGGAACGTTTGGGTGAGCCCACACAAAATTTGTATTCTGGTGAGCCACCAATTTTGTTTCAAATGATAACGCATCACTGTGTGTGGTGTAGAAATCTCACATCCCAGAGAAATCAGTGGAAACACTTTTCAAGTATGTTCCCATCGCAAGTTGTGGCTCCTGCCACCAACATGTAAATTTTTGAAAGCATGAATTCAGACTGGAAGGCTTCCAAAGAGAACATGTTCATCTTTTATCATATTGAGTTATGAGGAATGTAAGATGTAAACATTCTTCCTTGGGGCAGAAAGCCAGAGGAGTTATTTCTTAAATTGTCATTGGAAAGACTCTATCTTTTGTTTTCATAAACGGAAAGCGTGTAACACGTTGTGCGTTCCTACCCCCTCTTCCCACGACACGTTGATCAAGACCTAGTTCATCCATCCCAGCAAGTGCATTTCGACGTCTCACACCGGGTATATGGGGAAGAGACAAGCAAACTCCAGGGGCAGACATGCAAATGGTGACAAGCACCAAGAGGAAAGCCGTCAGCTCAGACCACTCTTGATTCGTCAAACATCAAGGGCAGCACCTCTTTACACATCGAAGAATCGGTTAAGGAGTTAAACTGTTAAACTTGATGGATAAGCTCTGGTCTTAGTCCACAAGCAAAACTGTTACTTTCTTCATTGTTTTAATGATACCTTCTCACATTTGTTTTTAGGCCCATATTAGCCATTCTTTTGGAAATACCACTTTGAGGTCCTGTCTTCTTTCCTGGGTTTCTTAGCAGTCCTTGGCAACTGATACTCAGGCTACCAATAAGAACAGATCTAATCCCCACGTTGTCTGAAAAAGCACCAAAGTGAAGGTGTCCTCTTCCTCTTCAAATAAGCAGAGCCCTTCTCAGCGTACTGTAAATTTGCTGTTTGGCATGCATGAAAATGCAAATCCTTAAATCTGATTGCTTGTTCCCATAATTTCTGGAGCAGTGGATTGGGGGGAGGTGTTTGGAAACTTTTCAACAAACCAGAGAAAGTAGCATCTGTTATGTTTCTGGAGACTAATCTCAGTTCATGAACCTTTTCTCACCTGAATATGAAGATATGATTAGGGAGGAACGGAAAAAAAAAAAAGACTCAAGGGGAAAAAAGGTTTGGCTAGAGATTTGAGTAAGGACCAATTCATAACAGTTGTTACATTTTAACCCAGAAGTTCCAAATCTTGCCTACATATTGAAAAACCTAGAATACCTATGTCCCATCCCAGACCAATTAAGTCAGAATATATATCCAGGGTTGCAGGCATTCTTCAACTAGTTAGATGATATCGCAATATGAAATTAAGACTTACAGGCAGTATGCTGGTGGAGGAACACACTGAGTTAAAAGTACATTGTGGGCGTGTGGTGGCACATTAACCAAGTGGAGAATGGGGGGTCGATAATATTTTGAGGGATTAAACTGGAACAATCAGCTCAGCCTAGGAAGAATGAACTGAAGAAAATGTGCCCGCTTGATAGACGGTATGAACCTGGTAGATAGATAGATAGTAGAGATGAAGTAGAGAAAAAAAATTAGAAAGCTCCTTTTTTTTTTTTTTTTAATGGCCACATCTGAGGCGTATGGCTCCCAGGCTATTGGAGCTGCAGCTGCCGGCCACAGCCACAGCAATGCCAGATATGAGCTGCATCTGCCACCTAAATTGCAGCTTGCAGCAACACCAGGTCTTTAACCTACTGCGTGGGGCCAGGGAACAAAACCACATTCTCAGAGACACTATGTTGGGTTAACAACTGAGCCGCAATGGGGACTCCAGGAGCGCTTTTTGAATGTACGAAAACCTATTGATATGAATCCTAGAAGTGGGGAACACAGCAGGAGATGGCGAGATGGGCGGCATGTTTCGTTCCTGAGGACACGGGGTATCCGCAATGCCTTTCTCCAAGATGGAGGCCCCGTCTCTCTTGTTCCCTAAAGGAAAGGAAGGTGGGAGAGGTTGAGATGGATTCGGTTGGACATCAACTACTAGGGTCTACAGGCTGGATCATGACCTAAAGGTGAGGGGACATCTGGAATAGCGAGAGCCAGTCATCCTGTGGTGAAAACATTGTCCTTCAGGCTGTGGGAGGGGACGGGTCACTGAGTGTCTATGTAAAGATCGAGGAATGAAGACTCTGGGTACAACGCAAGGGAACACCGAGACTGAGCCGATGGGCAGAGGCAGCTAACTGCAGTGGGATTGTAAATGGCTGACACCTTGGGCGCCAAGATCACTTTGTGATTGGAACACACCTACTAAGAAAAATGATGCAATCTCATAAGGAAAATAAAGGGAAAGGTTTGATTTTTAAAATGAATTGATGGCTAATTTAAAGTCGTACTGGCCCGCCTTTCTTTGTGTTCTTGGGGACAGATGACCAGAGAGACAGCCCCCAATGAGGCTGCACTTTTCTTCCTCATGAGTAATGGAATCTCCACAGTGATTACACATCCTCACGACATATGTGTTTCTCTGAGCTTTAGCATAAAGAACATAAGCTGATTTATAAAGCCTCTTTGCAACCACAACCCAGAACCAACTGTTAGTAACACTGGAGTGGAAGCCAGAAAATAAGCATTCTCAAAACCAGATCTCTCCCGAGCAAAGTCTGAGATCCTCGAGGAGCCCAGGACCCGACAGCATGTCGGGGTCAGGAGGGTGTGGTGGAGGGTCCCAGATGATGGGTTGTTTCCCTGTGGTTTATTGACCAAAATGAAGCCGGTAGGCAGCTCCTTGTGATGGCATTTCCAACCTGGTTAGCTATAGGAGGCGCTCATCTTTATAAGAATGATCATCGAAAAGACATTTTAATTATCGACTGAAACTCCTGCAATGTATAACCTCTCACTGAATAAGTATTGTTAGCATTCTTTCATTCTTTTGATGTACCCACATCCGAACAAGGCTTAGTAGACTGGAGAAAAATGACGAAGATAGGTCCTTGTAATTCAAGACCTCATCTATTACTGGAGTGTTTCAACTTTCACACTAATTTACAAAACAGTTTTATTCTGTTCCTTCAGAATTATTCAATACTAAAAAATTTTATGTAAAAAATAAATTGAAACAGAGCCGTTTTTTACTTTTGCACAGATGCATATTTCTAATATTGTATTCACTGTTCTTTATCATGAATTTGATCGAGTCCAGATAAGTAAATGATGTTTATTAAATTGATCTAGTAGCCAAATTCTAAAATTCAACAAAAGCAGATCGATTAGAATTTATCTCTCTTTTTAGTATTCCATCATGTGTTCTTTTTGTTATGTTTTTATTTGACATACTTTGCATTTTTTCTTAAAGTAGAAATAATTCTTTTTCTAAAGAATTTAGATTATTTGGAGAAGTATAAAAATAAACATGAAAAATGTCTCATAATCTCCAAATCTAGCAATTTTTATTAAATGAAGATATGTACTCATCACCATTTTTCCTACTTGTATCCATACAGTAAATTCTATTTCCCCCACAAAAGTAATTATAATGTACATATGAGTTGGAATTTTTTTTTTTAATGTTGTGGGCAATCCGTCACGCCAGTAAGTTTTTCAACATAAGTTGAATGGCTCCGTAATATTCCATATTATCACGGATGCTGTCTATTTCTTTGAGAATGTTTAAAATATTCTCCTCTTCGTTGCTCTCACCAACAATGCTGGACAAAAATGTTGTGTACATGTCCTCGTTTAAATACCTTGTTTAAATACCTTAGTCTTTTCTCCTACTGGAGGAATGCTGGGTTGGAAAGTGAGGTCAACAGAATAGTGTCCCCCACACCCTTGGTATTCAGTGGGAACCTCAGAAGTGACCTTAATTGGAAACAGGTCTCTGCAGATGGGATTAAGTCAGGATCCTCTAGATAAGATCATGGTGGACTCAGGGTTACCGTAACCCCAGTGGCCAATGTCCTTGTTAACTGAGGAGAGGAAACAGAAGGACAGGGAGGGGCCATGTGAAAACAGAGGCAGAGATTGGAGTAATGCAGCCACAAGCCAAGGACACCTGGGACCACCAGAAGCTGAAAGAGCCAAGGAAATGCCCTCCCTAGAGGTTTCCTAGAAAGCCTGATTTGGGACTTCCATCTTCCAGAATTGTGAAAGAATGCAGTTCTGTCGTTTTCAGCCACTGAGTTTCTGAGGATTGGTGACAACAGCTACAGAAAACTAACACAGTCAGTATGATTTCCCCCCCTAGATTTTGTAGTTATATACCTGACCATGTTTTCAGAAAAACTGTACCTGCTTATTTCAGCTTCTTCTCTGCTGTGATTAAAAACTATTGTTGCATTGCTGTCCATCAACAGAGGAGTGGATAAAGAAGATGTGGTACATATACACAATGGAATATTACTCAGCCTTTAAAGGGAAAGAAATAATGGCATTTACGGCAACATGGATGGACCCAGAAATCATCATGCTAAGTGAAGTCAATCAGACAATGAGACACCAACATCAAATGCTATCACTTACACGTGGAATCTAAAAAAAAAGACACAATGAATTCTTTGCAGAACAGATACTGACTCACAGACAGGTTTGGGGGTGGGGGAATGAACTGAGGGCTTGGGATGGAAATGCTATAAAATTTGGTTGTGATAATTGTTGTACACCTATAAATGTAGTGAAATTCATTAATTAATTAAAATAATCCAAAAAGCTTTGTTTACCCGTCAAGCAAAAAAGTGAGGTTGGTTAGAAATGTGGTGTTCATCTCCATGTGTTGTGAGTAACTAGGGACAGAGTAATAGGATTCTAATATTCTAATATCAATGCTAATATTCTAGGGAGAGAATATTAGAATCCTAATGAGTATTGTGTCATAGACCACAAACCTAAAATAGTCACTGGATATTTATTAAATATTACACTTTGAGGATGGGCGAGTGAATACATAAATTATTTTAAAAATCTACCTATAGAAATATCTAAATTAATAATTACATGATATAGTATATGAAAAAAAAAAAGAACACACTCTCCAGAATCATGCTTCTTCCAGGTGGGGAAGAAGAGAAAACAGACACAAAAGACTATACAATGTTACTTTCGTGACTTTTAAAAAAATTAATATTATTGGAGAATAGTTGATTTACAAGGCTGTGTTAGTTTCAGATGGACAGTAAAGTGCATCAGTCATACATATAAATATACCCACTATTTTTTCCCATATAGGTTTTCACTGAGTAGATTTTCCTGTGTTCTGCAGTGGGTTCTGACTAACCATCTATTTTATACACTAGTGCATATGTATTATTCCCCTCCTCCCGATTCTCCCCTCCCCTCTCCCTGTGGTAACCAGAAGTAAGTCAGATAGAGAAAGACAAATATCATAAGCTATCACTTACATGTGAAATCTAATAAAAAAAGGATACAAAGGAACTTATTTAAAGAACAGAAGCAAATTCACAGATTTCAAAAACAATCTTATACTTACTTACATGGATTTAAATATTATGTGTATGACTCCCAAATTTATACTTTTAGCCCAAATTTAGTTTCTCAACTCTACATCCATATGCCCAACATCACCTGGCATCTCACGAGTCTAACAAACAGCTCAGGGAGTTCCCTGGTGTTTCAGCAGGTTAAGGATCTGGTGTTGTCACTGCTGTGACACAGATTGGATCCCTGGTCCAGGAATTTCTACATGTTGTGCGTGCGGTCAAGAAAGAAAATAAAAAATAGGAAAGGATGTATACATGTATGTGTAACGGGTCACCAAGCTGTACAGCAGAAAGAAAAAAATGTATTGGGGAAATAACAGTAAAATGGGATCCTGCTGTGTAGCACTGGGAACTCTGTCTAGTCGCTTATGTTGGAACACATAATGTGAGAAAAAAGAATGTATACATGTATGTGTAACTGGGTCACCATGCTGTAGAGTAGAAAAAAAAATATATATATATATATAAATGATAAAAAAATTTAAAAAAGAAAAGAAAAAAGAATGAAAAACATTAAAAACTAATAATTAACATCTCAAACTGTCCACTGAACTCATGCTCTTTCCACAAACCCATTTCAATCCAACCATCCCTCCCTCTGTTGAAGAAAACACAACTCTTCTAGTCGGCTTAGACCAAAAACAAACCTTAGCACCTTAGCTTCACCTGTCACTCCTCCCTGCATTTGCGTATTAACTCCTCGGGATATATCATTGCCTCCAGTACCTACGTATATGAGGGACTGGACACTGACCTCCACCTCTGCTTCTGAGGCTGTGGTTCAGCCACCATCCATTTCTGGTCCAGGGACCTGTTATAACCTGATAAGAGTTCTTCATCTGCCACCTCGAAGTCAGGCTCAGCATGGCAGCCAAAGACTGCTTGTAAAGACCGAAGTCAAATCATGTTTGATAACTTTAACTCAAAACCCTTCCTCGGTTTCCCGTAGCCTCAGGAAGAGCTCAAGTCCTCACACAGCACAGCCCTTTATAATGAATATGGTGCCTCTTCACTTCCCAAATGCAGCCTGTATTTTTTTTTCACCTCACTAATCCTGCTCACACCTCGCTGGCCACTTTTCATACCTTGAGCACACCTGTCACGTCCCTGTTACGGCATTTGCACTAGCTGTTCCCTTTGCCTGGAGTAGTCTTTCCTTTCATTACCAACGTCAAGATTTTTCTCACAGGTCTAGCTTTTAGTGAGGGACTCCATGATTTATCTGAATACGGAAATCGGCTTTCCCTCTACAAACTGAAGCCTACTCACCTTGTTCTTTTTTTTTTTTTTTGTAATGGCATGTGTTACCTTATAATATTTGTGTATCATGCTTTTGGCCTAATATTCTGTATCCCCTAATACAATCTAAGCTTAGCCAGAGCAAAGGTTTGTGGGTTTTTTTTTCTTTTCTTTTATCTTTTTGCTAACACATACCAAGTGTCCAGAATAGCATCTGGAGCAGAGTTTTCTCTGAATAAATATTTGTTGAGACAACAGAATAAATCCATGCTTCAGCATTTGCAAAGTAAACTTGGGCGATGATGCAAAACTCAGGCCATTCATTCCTGCAATTGCCTCAGGCCAAGAGCCTTATAATAATCCTTTATATTATTATAGTTACAAGGGAACCTGAAAAGTAAATGGAAATATCTGTGCCACGCCCCAGACCAGCTGACTCTGAATCCCTGGATGTGGGGTCCAGGCCTGGGTGCTCTTGAGAAATCCACGAGTGACTTTCAGTGCATCCTGTAGGTCCACAGGGATTAAAACCCACTCTTGTCTGTTATTCCCCAACCCTCAGGAATGTAGGGAAAAGGGGCGCATCCCTCCAGCAGCTTAAGCATGACCCCTCCACCTGAGGTGGTTAAAACCAGTGCCCCAAAGTTACCCACAGCCACTGGGCATCTGAAGTTCAATTAAAGCTGATTAAAGAGGTCGTTCATTTCTCCTCTACCTTGGAGGTGCTTTGAATTTGGGAGTCTCATCTCTAGATTCCCTCTTCTAAAATTCTCCCATTCCAAACATTTCCCAGCTTGCGCAACGCCAATGAAATAAGATGATTTTTCCTCAAGGGAATGTTTGAGATTTGAATATAGGTGCTAACAGGTATCCAAACATGGACTTTCCATGCCCCTAATTTTTTTTTTTTAGGGCTATATGTGTGGCATATGGAGGTTCCCAGGCTAGGGTCAAATCAGAGCTGCAGCTGCCAGTCTACACCACAGCCACAGCAATGCCATATACAAGCTGTGTCTGTGATCAACACCGCAGCAGCACAGCAATGCCAGATCCTTAGCCCACTGAGTGAGGCCAGAGATCAAATCTGCATCTTCATGGATACTAGTTGGATTCATTTCCACTGAGCCACAATGGGAGTGCCTCCCTGAATTTAATCCACATAATTTACTCTGAATGTTTTTGATTCCCTGACAAAATGGAGATGAGGAAAGCACACTGACAGCAGTGGTCTGCTTGGGTTTTACTGGAACACTCTCCAAGTTTTACGCTTCTAGATTCTCTCCCCTCCACCTGCCCTCCCCCTTCACCTTCCCTTCTCCCCATCGCCTGAGTAGCACAGAGCTCCAAGCAATCCCGTGTCTTTCTGCTACGAAAGCACTTGTGCATGACTTACTCCCACGTGGATATTTCATCCCCCATACAGGTCATTTGTGGAAGAAACCCTCTTTCTGGCTTGATTACTCGCTTAGAGCATCTGCCTCCAAAGTGACTTGCCTTGGGTGTGCAGCCCAGCTGTGTTGAAAAGCTGAGAACGGTTTTACGCAGCTAGTCAGTGGCAAAGTAACCAGGAGGTCACCGTCCCCTGATTCCTTGTCAAGGCTGAGGTCTGTGGATGGTACTTCATTCCCTCAGACTTGTTCCAGTTTCTCTGTATGGGCAGAGAAGTGGTGGGGCCAAATTTATCCAGTGTGCATGCTAAGACAGAAAGGGCCTTATTTTCGTTGATTGTTTTTTTGAATATTGAATCAGAAAGGTACTTGAGTTCTGTGGTTGCCTCATAGAAGAATGTACGTGTTTTAGGAGAGAGCATTTGACTCTGCATCCTGCAAGTGCCTTAGTACCTTTGATTTTCCAGCTGACGTGTCTTCTGAGCTTGTCCACCCCAGACAGGAGAGCCTCTCAAAAGGCACGGATGTGCAGGTCTGTCGAATCTGAACGGCGTGGGACAAAGGCAGGCATTTCACTCGACAACGGTTCTGTTCTCCAAGGGATGGTCTCACAATCGGTCCAGATGATCTCAAAGTTATGTGGTGTCCTGAAGAGCTGATCCTCTCTGCTAAAGTGGAAACTGGTCTGGTAGTGGGTTTGGGCTGCACACCTGTATGCTCCTACATATGTGTGCACATGTACACGTGTGCGGCATGTCTGCATGTGTGGTGGAGACAGTAAGCCAGCATCCACTTTGCCTCATGTTCAAGATTTTCATCCCTCCCTACACCTGATCTGCAGGTGGGTGCCATTCATTGCTGTGGTCAGAGCTCCAGCACCTGTGTCCAGAGGAGCAGCAGCCCCTGCCCTGTCCTTCTGGGTATCAGGTTGCAATCCTGCCTATCAGCTGGCCTTGGAACTGGGATATGGTTTGGACTGTCCCTGGTCTGGTGGGTACGTCGAAAGTCCTAAAGCCAGAGTGCCCTTCGACCGAGCAGTCCCAAATCCGAAGCCATCCCTGGGAAAACCATTAGGGGCATGTGCAAACGTAAAGTGATAGGGATCTTTAGCATAAAGAGAGAATTGGTTAAATAAATCTTAGTTCGTCACATCTAAATATTGGAATACTTTTAAAATAATTTAACACAAGAATATAGGAGACTAAAAAGAGACATGTAAAGTATGTGGGCAGTCATGCTATCTTATATAGAAGAAACTCTCTGGCCTGCCAATATCATGGCATTCCATTAGTCAATCTATTATTAAATAGATTTTGTCATGGAGGCACTAAATAGTAACTACAAACATTTTAATGCTTGAAGAAATATATTTCAGATTCATTCTCCATCATCTATCTATTATCTATCTATGTATTGTCTTTCTATATAAAATCTCCAAAACCTTTGATTTGAGTGCAAGATAAGAGTATAACTCCATTTGTTATCTTTTTGCATAAGTTTTAGTGTATTTGTTTTTCTACAATTTTAAATTTTGCATTTCTATAAGGCAGAGTGGAGGCGCATGGGATTTTGAAGAAATGTGAAGGCAGATCCATATTGAATTTAGGATTTTCTCCAATCTCTAGAATTACGTTGCTTTTACATCTCTAAACACATGTCCCCCCACCACCACCTCCTTTCTAGCCCCTCCTGCTAAAGGATAGATGGAGGAGGTATGCTCTCCAGGTCCAAAGTGATGTGGGTGAACCCAGGAGCTTGTGACCTGCAGTGAAAATTCCAGGAGGAGTAAAGATCTCTCTCCTGACCATTCTGCAGACGTAGGCTCCATGCCTGACCCCCATCGGGTCCAAACAACGGGTCCAGTGATTACCTGGGGATGGGATCCAGAGTGGAAGGGACCACAAGCTACAGGCCATCTGAAGGGTATCTCCACATTCTGTGGGTCCCTGGGGTCCAGGGGATGCATAGCCTCTGGTCTATGTGCATTTTCCAAATCTTATAAACCAAATGCAATAGGGAGAGGAAGGCCTTCTTAACAAAACAGCTGGATTTTCTCCTCTCTCTCTCCCTCCCTCCATCATTCTCTGTCCCACAGGATCTGTGCTTGGTTTTCACTCAGTCAACAGACAGTCCTAGCCCCATTTTCTGTCCTTTAGTTACCACAGCAACTAGTGAGAGTTCACAGTTGAAGGAAATTTGCAAAGGAGCTCAGGCCTTGTGCTGGCACTGACAGGGTCCAGGGGCTGAAGGAAGAGAAAGCTCTGGCCTTGGGAGTTAGGGAGGGGAGCTCAGTAGGTGGCCAAGAAAGGCTAGGGCCTCTGCAGTTTAGTGCGCCAAGGCTTTAGCAAACCACTTAATGGGTGATCTTATCATCCTCCAGGCACCTCTGCTATTTCTCACCCAAATACTTTGAGGCTTCCTAGGAAATGGCTCAAGGCCTGGTTTTGCCAATAACTGCCTCCGGCCAAAGAAAAAACTTGATAGTAGCAAAAAGCTTTCTCTCCTCTGAGCAATCACCAGTTGGAATGCTTTGAACTACAAACTCTTCCTAGGGAGGGTTCCTTATCCTCTTGCCTGAGGTAAGACTTTTGTTTGGGGACAGCCCAGTCTGAGGAAGGGATACAGCAGAGTTAGAGAGAAAAGTCAAAGCAAGAAATGGAAATATAAGGATTTTTAGAGTTCCCATCATGTCTCAGTGGTAATAAACCCAACCAGTATCCATGAGGATGCAGGTTCAATCCCTGGCTCCACTGAGTGGGTCAAGAATCTGGTATTGCCGTGAGCTTCGGCTCAGCTCAAATCTGGTGTTACTGTGGCTGTGGTGTAGACCAGAAGCTGCAGCTCAGATCCGACCCCTAGGCTAGGAACCTCCATATGCCACAGATGCAGCCCTAAAAAGAAAAAGGTGTTTTGCTGTGTGAGGATTTTCACGTCCTAACAATACCTTAATGCCTCCTCAAATTTCTAGAGCCAAAAAGGACGGGAGCTTCTGGTAAGTGTGAGAGGTATAACAATAACAGGACGGGTGATAATCAAAGCCTTTGTTGGACAGACTTCACAGTCAGGGAAACCTGCGCTCCACTGGTGGGAATTTGAGAAATTTAAATATTGCTGCTTCCTTAATGTTCCCATCTGTCAGCTGGGGATTATGTCTGACCTTGTGAGACTGTTGGCTGAAGAATCCACGGCTATGAGCCCACAGTCTCCCACCAAATGCTGACAGCCAACAGAATGCTGTTATCACAACCACGGCAGGGCCCTGGCATTCTGGGATCTCAGAGGCTCTCCGAGCTCCTGTAGTGAGCAGCCTACAAGGTCAAGGCCAAGGCCGGAGCAGCTGAGCTCTGTCCGTCCCCCACTGAGCTCTGTCCCCAGAGACCAGTGGTGCAGACTCGAAAACTTCACCCTCTCCCTGGCCAGACTCAAGTGTCTAGTTTAATGCCTAACAAGCCATAAACGGGAACGTGTCAGCACTGAAAAGGCATCTGCGGCATCATTTCATCCAACCCCTTCATTTTGCAGAGAAGAGCACGGAGGTTCAGATGTTGACCAGACTTTCTAAATGTCCCCTTGTGTCATCTCGAACCTCAGGTCCCCAGGGTTTTTCATCATAACCCAGAAAAGGTCTTTAAGTTCCCATGTTGAAATGACAGACCAATATCTTCTTCCTGCCTCTCCTTGTTCCACTCGGAGACGGAGTTTTCTGAAAACCTCTTCATCTTACGGAAGACTCTCTCTAGGTGATTATCCAACAATGAGAAGGGGGGGTGAGGGTGGGCGAGAAGGTTGTGTGGTGTGGCAAATCCACAGAAAACAAATCATGAAAATGAAGTCCTCTTCAAAAGGTCAAGCCTTCCACATTCAAACAGCTTCCAGGGCTGAGTCAGGGAGAGATGCGCTAGAAAAATGGTAGCATAAAACACTTGTTCAGAAGAAGACGACTCATTCATACTCATGCCCCTCTTTCTGAAAACTGGCATTGCTGTACGTGCAATGCCGTTAATTCTTGCTGCTACCCTTTCAGGATGCCCGAAGGTGTTTTATCTGTTTAGCAAAATAGGACACTGAAAATCAGGGAGGTAAACAACCCAGAGATTTCAAGTTTGGCATATGTATGCATTTCCTTTAGAGTCAAGAAAAGAGCCTCATAAGCCAAGACTCGTAGCGGATGCTGGAGCTGGAGACTGGGAACTTGACCTGGACCTCAGAGGACACACTGGATCTGATTCCCTCTTGGCCATGGTTGTAAATGTCTCCTGTACCCACGTCCCTGTGCAGTTCCTGTGCAGCACGTGTGAACCAGGTCAGAATCCGGAATCTGATCTGGGGACGTGACTCACAAAACCATGTCTTCAAACTCACCTTAAACACCGAGAGCTCAGTGTGCTACTAAGCCAGGAAACTGACAACGGAAAGAACACACAGGAAGCTTATCAGACTAAATGAAGTAAGTCGGACAGAGAAAGACAAATATCAGCAGAGATCACTAATGTGTGGAATCTTATAAACATGATAAAACAAACTTCTTCACAAAATGGAAACAGAACCAAAGATTTGAAACTGAACTTACCAACAGGAGAACGCTGGGGGGAGAGAAAAATTGCAAGGTTGGGATTAAACATACATAAATTATTACCTACAAAGTAGACGAGTAACAGAGGCCTGCTGTACAGCACAAGGAAACCCACTCGGTACTCTGTGATACCCTCTACGGGGAAAGAAGTGAAAAAGAAAGGACACATGTATGTGTGTGACGGGTTCACTTTGTTGTACACCTGAAACAGCACGGCAAGCCAACAATACTCCAGTAAAATCTAAAAAATACGTATAGAAAAAGAAAAAAATAGGAGTACACGGACTTCAGATAGATAGGAGAAGACACGCACCCGAGAACCAGAAATGCACACAGCCTTGAGGGAATGAGGAAACCCCTGACCGCTAGGTCCCAGGTCACGTGCACCCAGACTACTGCCTTTTAAACCTCGGCCGGGAGAAGGGCCACATTGGCAGCGTCTCTGGCTGCCAGACATTCCCTTCTCTCTGTGTCATGGACTGAATGTTTGTGTCTGCCCCCAGTTCCCAAGGCACAGCCCTCACCCCCAGAGGGATAGAGGCTTTGGGAGATAATTACCTTAAAGGGTCCTGACAGTGTCTCACGATGGGATCCATGCTCTTCGAGGAAGAGACGTCGGAGCCGCCTGCCAGCTGAGGGCCTGTGAGGAGACCTCCTTCTGCAAGCCAGAGCGCCACGGAGCTGGCCTCATCTTGGGCCTGGGGGCTCCAGGACAGTGATACGCCCAATCCTTGGCACTTTATATAATCCCCCCCCCCAAGGTCTATGCCTAATTTTTTCTATGTCATTTGACTAGAGCAGCTATAACCACAACCCATCACAACACAGGTCATCTTAAAGCTCTTTGGGCTGTTTGTCAAAACAGTTTACTTAACTGTGATGCTTTTTGTAGGGCCACACCTGTGACATATGGAAGTTCCCAGGCTAGGGGTTGAATCAGAGCTGCAGCTGCTGGCCTACACCACAGCCACAGCAACTCGGGATCTGAGCCACAGCTCACAGCAAAGCTCGATCCCCGACCCACTGAGTGCAGTTTGGGATGGAACCTGCATCCTCATGGGTACGCATCGGATTCGTTTCCACAGAGCCACACCCGGACCTCCCCGAATATGCCACTTTGGTGACCCTCTCCAGACCTCCCACGTGGTTGTCTTAGCCCAGAGGAGTGAGGGATCCATCCTGACAGTCAAGCAGCCTGGGCCCCTTGAGTTTCCCTCGAGAGGCAAAAGATGAGGAGTCTTGATGCAAGGACCCACAAGGCCTCTTCACCCAGATATGACGTCTCTCACTAGGCCCCCGGTCACTTAAACTGGTTTTAAAGAGCGCATGAGCAACAGAGTTTATGTTTCAAAGTCCCTTCAGAAGGCTCTGTCTCTGTTATCAAGAGAAGGAGCATGGGCTTAGGCATTCAAGAGGTTTTCCTAAAAACGGAGGGACAGGCAAAGGCTCATCGTTCTCTCAGGCTCTGTGGGAGGTAATCCATTCGAGATCAATAGCTATTGGTTCATGATTAGCCATTGGCATTCCCCATTAAAACTAAATTAGACTGTCACCTAGAAAATAATATGTGAAGCATGTTTCAATTTTCTGAGAAATCTATGACAAGGGCAGAATATTAATCAGATTGTGCTTTGGGGAGCGGAAGCTGAAGTTATAAATATTTCCTCAGGATATATTATATAAGACAATTCAGTTACTGATGAGGCATGAATGCTTCTAATGGCATATTCTGTAGGGTGATTTATTTTAATTGTCACTCTGGGACCTGTTATTAGAGTGTTAGGATGGGTCACTGCATTAGAAAATTAAAGCTGATGAAAGGCATTCATTTTTAGCCTGTTTATACATTCAGGCTTTGGGGATAAAGAGATGCTGACTGTACATAAATCCTTCTTGACCATTAATGCACCACTCACTCTATCAACTGTTAAAGACACTCAGAGCTAAGCTGCCACACAGTACTGACTGCCCTGGCGTCTCCCAGACCAGCCATAGCTGCCCCTGGCCAGGATGCAGAGATGGTGGTAGGACACGAGTCCACTCAGCTGGAGGACACTGAATCTCAGCTGGTCATGGCCAGGTAGGATTGAGACTGGTTGTCAGAATGATCGGCCAGAATTGGAGAAGGGAAGTCAGCAAGTCTTCATCCAACTTCTCGCTTCACTGCTTTAAAAAAAAAATTATTGAAGTGTAGTTGATTTACAATGTTTGCCAATTTCTACTGTACAGCAAAGAGGACCCAGTAATGCATATATATTCTCATATTATCTTCCACCACACTCTATCCCAAGAGACTGGATCGAGTTCCCTGTGCTGTGTAGTAGGACCTCACTGCTCATCCATTCTGAATGCAACGGTTTGCATCTACTGACCCCAAACTCCCCGTCCATCCCACTCCCTCCCCCTCCCCTTTGACAACCGCAGGTCTGTTCTCCATGTCTGTGATTCTGTTCTGTTCTGTGGATAGGTTCATGTGTGCCATATTTTAGATTCCACCATAAGTGAGGTCATATGGTATCCGTCTTTCTCCTTCTGACTTTCTTCACTTAGTGTGAGCATCTCTAGTTGCATCACTTTACTTCTAATGTCCTCCTAAGATTGGGAAAATGCTCTATTTTAAAAATGGAAGTTCAGAAAGATTAAATTGAGGAAGTTTGTACAGTTAGTAGAACACAGTGTCAGAAATAATTTAGTTTGTAGTGAATACGCATGGGGAAAAAAAGACAACTTGTATCGCTTTACTCTTTGAATTTCCATGGTCAGTGTTGCCTTTGCTTGTCGTACAAGAAAAGAAATGTCACTTCTGGACAGGTGTTTATATAACACCTCTATTTTGGCCTTAAATCCTAGGTTTAATTTTTTTTTTCAGTTGGTCAGATAGGGCCTCTCAGCACTTGTAGAAGGTGTGAGGACGTGGAGAGGACAAGAATGAGGCATGTCCAAGACTCAAGCCAGAGTTTTAAGTGGAAACTTCCAGCTTTATAAACCCTTTGAGCTTACACAACAGAAAAAAAAATGCATAGGTGCATTCTGGAGATCAGATTTTCAATTAGTTATTCTGGTTTTTGCTTAAATGAATCCAACTTTTGTGTGTGCTGCAAAGAGCAAATTACCTGCTGTGTGTCTAGGCAGTTTTCAGAGCAGAATAAGAAAGTGAGATGTCAAAAACTGTCTCTGCTCATTACATCGTCACCAGCTTACGCAAGAATTGTGTTCATGCAAATGAGGGTGCAGGTGACAGCTCACGTCCAGCCGGTCTAGAAAAGTTATAGTCCTCTGAACCACATAAAGCTCCAAGGTTTGAGAAACTAGCTTTCAAGGTAGAGTTATTTTAGGTCGAGAGCGAAGACACCAGCCTGCCAGTCTGCATATGCAGACAATCTGCAGACCCTTTGGAGATGTCTCTTCAAGGTGAAGCTTTAGTTCCTTTTGTTTGTACACAGGTATTATGTGGTGTTTAGGCACCATATTTTTATTTACACTTAGGTAAATCTTGAATTGACTCCTATTAACAAATCTAAATTAAGGTCTTGGCCTTCCATTATATATCACGATGGTGACAACTCCACCATCGAAGCATCCGGCTTTTACATGCCATTAATCAAGTTAATGTTTACTCATGTTTCTGTGCAAAGTACATGCTACACCCAATGGATTAGATCCTTTCCATACCAAAGGCTTCTTTCTGGCCACCTATAGAATGTTTCCATTTAGCTTTTTTTTTTTCTTGCTGGTCCTATTGCCTTGCAAACTAGGAGGAAATAATTACACTCTTTCAGGATTTTCTCTAATTCCTCTGAGCTCGCTTAAATGCTTTTCCTGACATTTGTGAAAATCTTGCTCCCTTTCAAGGTTGTTTTCTAAGCTGCAAATACACTCACATCTATGGAGGTGCGTACCCCTGCCAGGTCTTGCTGCGCTGTCAGAGCCTTCCTCCCTCACATAGTGCAGCATGGCAAAGCAACGTGTGAGGCTGGAACAGGCCTCGGGTCTAAACCCACCTTTCCTGTCCCCCTTAATGAAGTTAATGTTGTTTTATAGCAATAAAAACTCGTATCCCTCAGAAGTTCCTATTGTGGCTCAGTGGTAACAAACCCGACTAGTATCCATAAGGATGCAGGTTCGATCCCTGGCCTCACTCAGTGGGTTAAGAAGGATCCTGTGTTGCCGTGAGCTGTGGTGTAGGTCGCAGATGCCGCTTGGATCCTGCATTGTGGTGGCTGTGGCAGAGGCTGCAAGCTGCAGTTCTGATTCAACCCCTAGCCTGGGAACTTCCATATGCTGTGGATGCAGCCCTAAAAAAAAACAAAACAAATAAACAAACAAAAACATGTATCCCTCATAATGATGGCTAAAGACAAATTCCACAGCTTTAAAAATTGTGATGGGAGTTCCCGTCATGGCTCAGTGGAAACGAGTCTGACTAGTATCCATGAGGATGCAGGTTTGATCCCTGGCCTTGCTCAGTGGATTTAGGATCCAGTATTGCTGTGAGCTGTGGTGTAGGTCACAGATGCAGCTCAGAACCTGAGTTGCTGTGGCTGTGGCTGGCAGCTATAGCTCTGATTTGACCCCTAGCCTAGAAACCTCTGAATGCTGTGGGTGTGGCCCTAAAAAAAGAAATTGTGATAAATTATCCACATATTATTAATTATACCATTACATTTTACATCTCAGAATCATACAAACACATATTTTAATCACATTACGACTTAGAAACCTCAAACTCATCAATCGGTATTTGTCCATTTGAGTTTTCTTCTATTTCATAACTATTGAAATTCTACCAGGGAAAAAAATCGAAACAGAGTTCGATTTTTCCAGTACACATTGTGTACTGGCTATTTTTCCAGTACACAATGTCCATTTACTTACCGGTTAGTAGGTTTTGGGGGTTTGAAAGCTCTGGGTGTCAGCCTCAGCGGCAGACACACATGAGCTGCTGTAATTTGGTGCAGGCTGACTTTTGTGACCTCAGGCCTGAAGGGTCGCTGCCAGGATTAAGTGTCATGGGTGTGAACCTGTTTTGCACAGCGATTACCAAGTTCTGCATGTTCCGTGAGGGCTAACAACTGTTCATAAAGACACTAGCTTTTCCTAGTCCTTTGCCATGACCAAAGCCAAGCCTAAGATTGCCTTCGAGGATTCCAGGCATGCGTCTTAAACCACAATGCTGTTCTGATTCCTTTATTCTGGTAAAGGTGTTGTGTTAACTCCTGGAGTTAACTAGGCTGGAGGAGGGTTTGCTGAGGTTCCTGGGGACTAAGCAGCACCTATGTGAGGATGAGAACAAAGTCCAGCCAGAGACTGGGATTTTCCCTGAGGTTGCTCAAGTCCTTGCTAGCAGAGAGGAAACGAGGCGCAGTTTTCTTTCAGGCTGTGCACTGAGGAAATCCCTTCTCTGCGTCACTCCTTCTGTTGCTTATCTTTTCAAACTTCTGCCTAAACTAGGGGAGGCAGAATTTCCTTACACAAAGTACTTTACTTTAGGTCTGAGTAAAGTTACTTTATCAGGAGGTTTTGTACTTAGGAGAGAAAAAAACAAACAACCACAACAGAAGAAAACAGGCCTGGATTGATTACTGAAATGCATGTGCTCAGGTGTGAAAGATGCCATGCGATGTTTGAAACCCCAACCTGTCACATTAAAAATTATTGTCAATCCTTTCCAATGGGAATAATGTTCTCAAAATTGTGACCTACCCTTGACTAAAGCTGAGTAGAAGCACTGAGACCAACACAGGAAATAAGTCTTTAGCAGAGTATGCCTGCATCTTTCTTCCTCAACTTCCACTGCCTCTCACTAACAAATGCATCCGTTTTGTTTTGTTTTGTTTTGTTTTGTTTTGTTTTGTTTTGTTTTTCCTGGATCAAACTGTAGTAGTTTGTTTTTATTTTTGTTTTTTGTTTTTTGTGGGGTTTTTTTTTGTCTACCTGGTGTGTACATTAGAGCATTTAAAAATATTAAATTGGAATAAATTTGATAAATAATAAGGAAATAATTAGAATCAAAATTTGAGTTAGAAATTTGAGAAAGAAAACCATGTCGGCACTGTAAGCTGGTAAGGTGTTTTTAGAGTCATTCCAGACAATTGCTAGTCTTGTTCTACGCTGTGAGATTTCGTGAGGTGAAAATTCACTGTGTTTGGTGACAGTTCTGTGAGTTTTGACAAAAGCAGAGTGATGTGTAGGAACCCCCAAAATGAACACGTAGAGGAATCCCAACCTCTTCTGCAGTTACCCACCCCTCTTCGTTGCAGTCTTCCCTGTTTCTGTTCCAGTAATTTTGCTTTTTCAAGATATTATAGGAAGGGGCTTATACAGGATGAAGCTTTCTGAGCCTGGCTTTCCCTCAGACACACACCTCTTTTTTCCTTTTTTTTAAAGCTTTTTCTTATTTTTTCTTTTTTTATTATTATCCTTAAAGTATAGTTGATTTACAGTGTTTCCTCAAGTTCTGTTGCACAACAAAGCGAACCAACTTGCACATTTCCCGGGGCTGTGCAGTAGGATCCCATTGCCCATCCATTCCAAATATTATAGTTTGCATCCAAAAAAACCTCAAAATGTCTACCCATCCCACTCCCTCCCACTTCCCCCCCAGGAACCCAAAATATGTTCTTCTTGGCCATGGTCTGTATCTGCTTTTTTGTTTGTTTGTTATTTTTAAATAGGATCATCTGTTCCATATTTGAGATTCCACAAATAAGTGCTCTCACACGGTATTTGTCTTTTTCTTTCCGGCTTACTTCACTTAGTATGAGAGTCTCTAGTTCATCCATGTTGCTGCAAATGGCATTATTATGTTATTTTTTATGGCTGAGTAGTATTCCATCATGTATATATACCACATCTTCTGTATCTATTCATCTGTCATTTAGGTTGTTTCCATGTCTTGGCTACTGTGAATAGTGCTGCAGTGAAAAAAGAGGTGCATGTATCTTTGTCAATGAAAGTTTTGTATGGATATATGCCCAGGAGTGGAATTGCTCAATCATATGGTAGCTCTATATTTAATTTCCTGAGGTACCTCCATACTGTTTTCCATAGTGGTTGTACTAATTTACATTCCCACCAGCAGTAGAGGGATACCTTTTGCTCCACACCCTTTCTAGCATTTGTTATTTGTTGACTTGTTAATGATGGCCATTCTGAATGGTGTGAGGTGGTACCTCATTGTAATTTTGACCTTTATTTCTCTAATAATTAGTGATATTGAACATTTTTTCATACGTCTGTTGGCCCTCCACATGTCTTCTTTGGAGAAATGTATATTTAGGTCTTCTGCCCATTTTTGAATTGGGTTGTTTGCTTTTTTGCTGTTGATTTTTATGAGTTGTTTGTATATTTTGGAGATTAGGCCCTTGTCTGTTGCATCATTGGCAAAGATTTTCTCCCACTCTGTGTGTTGTCTTTTCTTTTTTTTTTTTTTTTTTTTTTTTTTTTTTTAGTGGATTCCTTTGCTGAGCAAAAACATTTGAGTTTGATGAGGTCCCATTGGTTTGTTTGGGTCTTTATTCTCATTCTAGGAGGTGGAGCAAAACAAGATGTTGCTATGATTTATGTCAAAGAGCATTCTGCCTATGTTTTTCTCTAAGTGTTTTGTAGTGTCTGGCATTAGATTTAGGACTTTAATCCATTTTGAGTTTATTTTTGTATATGGTGTCAGATAGTGTTCTAGTTTCATTCTTTTACATGTCGCTGTCCAGTTTTCCCAGCACCATTTATTGAACAGGCTTTCTCCCACTGTATGTTCTGTCCTCCTTTGTCATAGATTAGCTGATGATAAGCAGTTGGGTTTATATCTGAGCTTTCTAACCTGCTCCAATGGTAGATATTTATGTTTTTGTGCCAGTAACATATTGTTTTGATGGCTCTAGCTTTATGGTATTGTCTCAAGTCTGGAAGCTTGACTCCTCTATTTTTGTTTTTCTTTTTCCATATTGCTTTGGCTATTTGGGATCTCTTATGTTTCCATACAAATTTTAAGATAGTCTGTTCTAGTTCCGTGAAGAATTTATTTGGTAATTTGATAGGGATTACACTGAGTCTGTAGATTGCCTTGGGTAGTATGGTCATTTTGACAATATTTATTCTTCCAATCCAAGAGCGTTGTATATCTTTTCATCTGTTTGTGTCATCTTTGATTTCTTTCATCAATGTTTTATAGTTTTCAGAGTATAGGTCTTTTGTCTCTTTAGGTAGGTTTATTCCTAAGTATTTTATTTTCTGATGCAATTTTAAATGGGATGTTTTCTCTGATTTCTCATTCTGATCTTTCATTATTAGTATATAGAAATGCAATTGATTTCTGTGTATTAATTTTGTAGCCTACAACTTTGCCAAATTCATGACTGAGTTCTAACAGTTTCCTTGTGCTGTCTTTAGGGTTTTCTAAGTATAATATCATGTCATCTGCAAACAGTGATAGTTTTACATCTTCTTTTCCAATTTGGATTCCTTTTATTTCTTTTCCTTCTCTGATTGCTGTGGCTAAAATTTCCAAAACTATGTTGAATAGTAGTGGTAAAAGTGGACGTTCTTGTCTTGTTCCTGATCTTAGTGGGAATGTTTTCAATTTTTCACCATTGAGAATTATGTTGGCTGTGGGTTTTTCATATGTGTTTTTTATTATGTTGAGGTAAGTCCCCTCTATCCCCACTCTCTGCAGATTTTTTATCAGAAACAGTGTTGAATTTTTCAAAAGTCTTTTCTGCATCTATTGAGATGATCATATGGTTTCTATTCTTCTAGTTTTTTGATGTGGTATATCACATTGATAGATATGCTGATAGTGAAGAATCCTTGCATCCCTGGGATAAATCCTACTTGATCATGGTGTATTATCCTTTTAATATTCATTTGGATTTAGTTTGATAGTATTTTGTTTAGGATTTTTGCATCTATGTTCATCAGTATTATTGATCTTTAATTTTCCTTTTTTTGTGTGTGTTATCTTTGTCTGGTTTTGGTATCTGGGTGATGGTGTTCTCATAGAATGAGCTTAGGAGTGTTCCTTCCTCAGCTATTTTTTGAAAGAGTTTCAGAAGAATAGGTGTTAACACTTCCCTGAATGTTTGATAAAATGTGCCTGTGTAGCCATCAGATACTGGACTTTTGTTTTTTGGAAGGTTTTTAAACACATTTTCAATTTTGGTACTTGTGATTGGTCTGCTCATATTTTCAATTTCTTCCTGGTTCAGTCTTGACAGGTTGTACCTTTGTAAAAATCTGTTCATTTCTTCTAGATTGTACATTTTTAGACATGCATGTTTGATATTCACCCACTTTGTTTAGAGGATTAGCAATATAAAGGATTCCCTCCTTTATATTAATGAGGTATTCATCCCACGAGTGTGCCACTATTTATCTATTTGCAGCCAAAATCATCTGAGATGTTTCCAATATTTTAAAATTGTGAATAACAATACCATAAATATTCATGTGCAGATTTTTGTGTGAACATATTTTCATTTCTCTTGAGTAAGTGGCTGAGAGTGGTATATTTAGGACATGATGGTCCATGTATTTTTAAGTTTGTGAGCAACTGCCCCATGGTTTTCCACAGTAGGTATACCATTTTAAAATCTTGTCTGAAATGTGGGGATCTACTTGTTCCACACCCTCATCAGGACTCAGTATTACCAGGTGATTTTCTTTCATTTATAATTTTAGCCCTTCTAATATGTGTGCAGTGGTATTCCTTATGGTTTCAGTTTGTATTCTCCAGATGAATAATGAACTTGGTCATCTCTTTATGTGTTCATATGCCATATGTACAATTTTCAATTGTTAAATGTCTGTTAAAAACATTAACTTATTTTACACTATTTTAAATTAAAAAAAATTCTTATTGAGTTTTAGTAGTTCATTATATATCCTAGATTCAAGCCCTTTATCAAATATGTTTTTTGCTAGTGTTGTATAATAGTCTATGGTTTGTCTTTTCATTTTCTTCACAGATTTTTTTTTCAAAGTGCAATGGTTTTTAGCTTTTATTGTATTTAGTTGGTCAATTTTCACTTTTAGTGTCATATCTAAGAAATCTCTACTTCAAGATTATGAGAATTTTTCACTTCCATTATCTTCTGGAAATTTTATAATTTTAGGTCTTAACATTGAATTCTATGAATTATTTTCAATTATTTTTATTTATGAGAGGAATTTTTTTTCATTTTTAAAATATCTGATTTTTCTAGCACTGTTGGTGAAAAACATTATCCTTTTCCCATTGAATTATATTTTTACTGTTGCTAAAAATCATCACCTATTTCTAGACTCTATTCTGTTCTATCGATTTATGCAACTAAGCTCTAGCTGGTACCACACTGTAGCAATAGGTATAGCTTTATATTAAATGCTAAAATCGACTGTGATCAATGAATTGTGTAACTTCTGCAATTTAATTCCTTTTCTTTCCAAATTGTTTTAGATACTTGGGTTCCTTTGTTTTTCCAAAAAGTATAGCTTTATATTAAATGCTAAAATCAACCACAACCACAATCAATCAAATTGTGTAATTTCTGCAATTTAATTCCTTTTCTTTTCAAATTGTTTTAAATACTTGACTTCCTTTGTTTTTCCAAATAAATTTTATGAATAGCTTATATACGTCTATGAATGAAAATTCTGCTGTAATTTGTACAGGGATCTCAGTAGTTCTATACTTCAATGTAAGAATAATTGACATCTCAACAATACAGAGTTTACAAATTCATGAAAATGCCTTTCCTCTTCAGTTATGTCTTCTTTGATTCTTTCATTATTATTTTGTAACTTGCAGTGTATAGATATTGCATATACTTTGTTATTTAACCCTATATATATATAATTATATATGAGGATAATTACTTTCTGGATATTATTTTCTTAGTTCTGAAGTAATATTGTATTTCTTAAATGATAAAGCACTTTCCATTAATAAAAGTTAACTTTACATATCATGAAATCTCTTAACTTTGTCAAATAATACAAAAAACTTTTTTTAAAGACACATTGTGAGGCAGAAATAAAGTTGCTGATTCTTACATCTCTGGCTCTGGTGCTGAGTTTGGTCCAAGAAAATATGTGGACTCATCTTCAAGGGTTGATGTTCAGCTGATTTTGCAAAATATATTCTACCTAATTTGTTAAATATGTCTACTCATTCTGTGACACAGTTGTCATCGTACAGTGGACCTTGAATTGATTACAAGTGGGAAATCAACAAAAAAACAATTCATGAATATATTTCAGACTCAGAAATAAACAAAACACCAGTGCCTCTTAGTTGCTGTGTGATTTAATGCTCTGAGGTTAAAGAAGAATGATATTGGTATTTCTAATCCTGAAAAATACTATGTCATTGAAAGTCATTTGATTGATTATAAAGTATTCTTTAATATTTATACGGGTTGAGGAATAAAGCAAAACCTTCCCTTAGAGAAAATCATGAACTGAGGAGAAGAAGAGGTGAAAAGGACATTAAAAAAGATGTTAAATTTTGTTTTAATAGGAGGTTGTACAGATTTTTAAAGAATGATGACCATGAACTGGTGTATTTAGGAAGGATTCCTAAGAAGAGAAGAAATGTAACCTACATATTTTTATATTTCTTGTGATCTGGGGTCAGGTGAAAGCATTGCATGAAGAGAGGTTAGCACTGACACAGAAAAGAATTTCCCACTAGGTCGAGCCTGGGATGGAGTGACCATTTTGCTCACGGAGGAGACGTTGCCCGTCTTGCCCCAGGAGAAGGGGAGACAGATGCCTGCAGTTCTGTGCTATAGGAAATGCACACGAAGGTATAGTGAGAAGTGGGGCCGTGAAGGTAGGGGGGTTATTTGGGTGGCACTCTTGGTGTCAGAGGGCAGGATTTAAAACAGTCCTGTAATTAGCGAGGAAAGCTTCCTTCCCCCCACCCGTCATGCCAGGAAATCAGTATGATGTACAAGTAGGATTATGAAATGAAGACTATGACAGCTATGTATCTTAGTGTGGAGCTTACTGGAAGCAATACAAGTAAACCCCTGCAAACATCTAGAGAAATAATAAGGAACTGAACAGAAATGGTAAGCCAGAAGGCAGAAAACAGACAAAGGCGGGTGGGATAGAGCAAGACCTGTTTCCTGATCTGCTAACCATTAAAAATACAGCTTCCTTTAGAAAGTGTCCTTGGGTGAGAATGAGCAAAAGAAAATTGATTAAACCGCAAGGAGAATTAAGAGAGTGGTCTTCCTTCCTAGTTTGGCTTTTTATTGATTCTCTAGATTGGGTTAGTCATCCATAAATTTATCTTAGTGAACTGTAAAATAGTGCTGGTCTTTCATAGCATCTGAGAACATCCAGGCGATCTAAGATTTTGAGCTGTAACACCGTGTTGTATAAAATGGAACAGAATCGAGCTATGATCCTGTACTGAACCCCCCCCACCCCACTATCCGTCCCTGCTGTGAAAAAGAGTCCTTTGCAATCCATAGATGTTTCTGGTGAAAACCTCCACAGGGTAAGCTGTTTGTTCACATCACGTATTTATTTGGGCTACCAGTCCCTGACCGAGACGGATCACCTGGTCTAGCAGTTGCTGCTACAGCTCACAAGTACACACGCTGAATCCGTGCCATGATTTTTGGCGTGTACTAGTGACTCTTCTTGGACCACATTTTAAATAGTCAAGCATTCCTTGATTTGATACATTGATTTACTATTTACCCATGAATGCTCTATAAGTAGCAGAGGGCTTGGATTTCAAGTCTTATCCATTTCTGGTTTAGTTTGCTGTTCCCTAGGCAATGAGTCATCTCTGCATGACCTTCTTGATCCTAATGCGAAATTGTACAAAAACGAGGACAGATTTTTGCTTTAAGTCTCAGTACTTTCTTCTTTTTTTTTTTTTTTTTTCATCTTTTCATCCTTTTAGGGCTGCATCCGTGGCATATGGGGGTTCCCAGGTGAGGCTTTGAATCAGAGCTGTAGCTGTTGGCCTACACTACAGCCACAGAAACGCATTTGCAACCTACACCACAGCTCACGGCAACGCCAGGTCCTTAACCCACTGAGCAAGGCCAGGGATCGAACCCACAATCTCATGGTTCCTAGTCGGATTTGTTTCCACTGCGCCATGATGGGAACTCCCTCGGTACTTTCTTAATATCTTCATTACTGCGGTTCTCATCTTCCACTGGAGGCTCAAACAACCATAAAATCATCCATCTTTAAGTGGCAAGAGCTTTTAGAGGTCACAACGCCCACATCCCCTTAAAACCTGATACCCCCTGCCTATCTTTTAAGATAGACACCAGCTGTTTCAAAATCTAGGAATCAACCTCTGTGTGGATTTGGGAGTCAGACATATAATGATTCAAATTCCACTTAGGCTAATAATCATCTCTGCAAAATCTCAGTCTTAGTCTCATATCTTGAAAAGCAAAGCTGATGGATGATTGCTACAATGTGAACATTTTAGTAATTTACACATCAGTGTGGTCCGTGGAGAGTCTCACCCTTCCTGAGTCCATCTCATCTGCCAGTATTTCCTTGCCTTGTCCAGTAAGACCTCTTACAGATTATGAAGCACAGGTATCCCAATGCCAGTGCGTGTGGTGAGTTTCACGTTCTTGTGACTGTATGCATTTTCCAAAACTAAAATCTTTATTTTACACAAGGGCACGGTGATTTTCTTGCCAACCCCAGGGTGTGCCTGGGAAGAGACTGTGCCTGGGCGTGGAAGTCACCTAACCCCAGGTGCGGCTGTAAAGACATGACGATCTCCACAGCACACATTCAGGCATCTTAAAACATTGGAGGGAGGCTTGTTTCCTGGAGAACATGTCATCCTCTCTGGGCATAGACTGCCTCAGACCCATGGAGAGCAGGGCTTTGGGACCGTTTCCTCCTGCAGAGGCATGTATTGGCTCTATCTTCATGGCAGCCTTTCCTGGGGCTGCCACTGATCTCTAATACTTCCTCCTAGAAAACACAGAAAAGGGAGCTCCGAGGGTGAAATCGCTTCCTCAAAGGGCTCCGGCACTGTGCTGAGAGAGAGGAAGGAGCTGGTCCTGACAGAGTGTGCTTAACCGTCCCAAAGCTGCAGAGACAGCCCTGCCTTACGGAGGACGGAGGACAGAGGCAGCCGCTCAGAGGTCTGTGAACGGGAATCAGCGGATGGAAATTCCCTGAGCTTGTGTATGAACTTGCAGAGGGAGAAAAGCATCGTGACATTTGTGAAAGCTAAGGCAATATACATGTGGAATTGCCCCAAAAGGAAATTAAAATCTAATTTCAGACACTGATATCCAATGGCTGTCTAGAAAAGCAAAAGGCACAACAAATTAAGTTGAAATAATCAACTGCCTGAAATCATTGATTTGAATCGCACAGAACACATCATTGTCTCAATTGAATAAAGTCGCAATCCAAAACAATCCAGTTTTAATAACGAGGCATTTTAAATGAGTCACAATTATAACGTCCCAGCTGCGACTGGATTTGCCCTTAGATGAGAATATAATCTTCTGTCTCTAGCAAGAAGCAATTCCATCCATCCTTTCCCAGTGCACCAGAAATAAATAGGGATTTTAACAGGGCCAATCTTGAGTAACGTTTATAGAGTACAGAGCATTTTCATAAAAATTGTGATTTGGTAGCTGAAGCTACTGGTTTGCAGCTCTGATTTTTGAGGAGTATAAAATCTTGGATTTTTATTATATTATATTTAACTTTATTTATTTTATTTTTATGGTTATACCTGTGGCATATGGAAGTTCCTAGGCCAGGGGTTGAATCAGAGCCACAGCGGAGGCCTACACCACACCCACAGCAATACCAGATCCAAGCCCATCTGTGATCTGGTATTTGTGGCAAGGCTGGGTCCTTAACCCCCTGAGCAAGGCCAGGGATTGAACCCGCATCCTCGTGGAGACTAAGTCGGGTTCTTCACCTGCCGAGTCACAATGGGAACTCCAAAATCTGAGATTTTATATCCAGCTCTGCTACGCCTGAGGAGGTGGAGAAGGTCTTGGAGGTGAAGGAGACTTTCAGGCGTGTCCTGGAAGAGCCCTCACTTCAGAGTAGAGACGGCCAGTGTTTCACGCTCAAAAAATCTTGGGTGGGATCCAGGCACTACTAGTTATTTAATGTCTATTTCAAGGATAGTGGACAAACTACCCAACCTTTATATATCATTTTTTTCTTGTCTTAAAAAAAGTGCAAATGGAGTTCCCGTTGTGGCGCAGTGGTTAACGAATCCGACTAGGAACCATGAGGTTGCGGGTTCGGTCCCTGCCCTTGCTCAGTGGGTTAACGATCCGGTGTTGCCGTGAGCTGCGGTGTAGGTTGCAGACGTGGCTCGGATCCCGCGTTTCTGTGGCTCTGGCGTAGGCCAATGGCTACAGCTCCGATTGGACCCCTAGCCTGGGAACCTCCATATGCCGCAGTAGCGGCCCAAGAAATAGCAAAAAAAAAAGACAAAAAAAAGTGCAAATGGTATTTCCAAAATAGCAGCACATGGAGTCCTGAGTGCGTGGAAGTTACCCAGCACTGATTTGTTTCCTTTTTATAAATTAATCTATGACCTCTTCCCATTAAAATTCAGCACAAGTCTGACAGAGGCCAGCCTCATCTCTTATTGATTAAAACAAATTATACAAACGGGAAACCAAAGGTTATGGGCGTCAGGCCACAGCCCTCCAGTCCCAGGAGAGCAGAATTCAGTGGTTCTCACGTAGAGCTTGCAACATCACCTGAATGACAAAATTCAGGAATCACCAAACCTGGGGCCTTCGGAAGTGTTATCACAACAGCTTTTCATTTAGAACATAATGACTGAGAAGGTAGATTTCACTCATTTAGGGTAGGCAAAATGCTCAAGCTGAAACTGAGAATCCTTTTCCAGAATGCACACACAGGCCTCATAGAGCACAGGTGTGAGAGACGCCATTGTTATGGAAATTTCGTACCCCACCCCTGCCATTCATATATTGACATATTACCCACCAAGGAGTCCCCACTCTAGTTCAGGGGGTTAGAGACCTGACTTAATCTCCATGAGGATGTGGGTTTGAGCCCTGGCCTCACTCAGTAGGTTAAGGATCCAGTGTTGCTGCAAACTGTGATATAGGTTACAGATGCAGCTCGGATTTGACCCAAGACTGGAACTTCCATATGCTGCAGGTATGGCTGTAAAAAGAAAAAAAAAAAAAGAGAATAAATATCACCTACCCATGTGTTTTCGGGTTAGAGTCTGTGGGAGGTGCTTAGGCCTTAACGTGGGGCCCTCGTGAGTGGGATTCGTGCCCCTTCAAGAGACTCCAGAAGAGAGCTCGCTTCTCTGCCTCTGTTCTCTGTCTGCCACGTGAGGACACAAAATGGTGCCAGCCATTTCCTACCAGGACGAGTGCTGGCCAGACTCTGCTTGCACCTTGATCTTGGACTTTCTGGCCTCCAGAAACTCAATGATGCATAAATAAACGTGTCTGTTTAAACCCCTCAATCTCTGCTGTGTTTGTCATAGCAGCCCCGACTTGACAACAATTATCAGAAGTAACTCTGTAGATTTTCACTTTTGGAAGTCTCCACCTTGGGGAGACAGGATATATAGCAATATCCCTGGTTAAGCGGGGGCCATGCTGACCTGGTGCCATTGCTTATTGTTTACTTAGAATCAACACAGTTGAAAATTTGGGGGTGTTCCTACATGTCAGTCCAGTAAAAATCCACCTATCTCTCTGGGGTCTCAAAGAATCACCCAACTACTATTGAGCACCCCAGATGTGTTGAAATTGTTGCTCTAGGGGGGCCTGGAGGTGAAGAACTGTTGCTCCAGCGAGGGCCTGATACTCAGTGACAAAGTGGCAAAGGCCACCATCCCCTCCTCCGGGCCCTGCACACCTGACATGCAACAGACCCTCAGAATGATCCCTGAAGGATCTGGGCTGTAACCTCCCAGAATGATAACTCTTAGGAAAACACCCGTTTTCTACGGTATATTGAAAGCCTCATAACACCATTTCCACTGCTGCCCAGATATCACAAAAAAACGGTTTTTCTGTAGCCTCAGTGAAATGATAGCTCTCATGGAATTTTTTATATTACAAAAACATCCTTTCCTATCTAGTAAATCATCAGCCACAGACATTACAAAGTGCATCTCAAAGCTGGCAGGTGCAATGATATTTTATAGGTTTTTCATCAGTGTCACACTTCACTATTAGGTCATGGTAATGAAATTGCTTTTCCAAACAGTTAAATGCAGAAGCATTTTGCTTATCATGGTTGGAAAGCTGGTTCTCTCCTCCCCAAGGTCCACTTTATCACAAGGCAAATCAGCGGGCTCTATCTCCCAGTCTCAGGTACCCACCTCCGCATGGGAGCCGCTCGAGCCCCTGTCACTGACTGAGGGAAGGGGGGATCCTGAGTCGCCGGCTGGCAGCTTCCTCTCCAACCCAGCTGACCTGTTGAGGGCCTGCTGTGTGCCTCACAGAATGTGCCTCACGGTCCTGGGACCCTTTGCTTTCATCTTGTCACCGGATTTATACAGCCCTGGAGTGGCTATTCAGAAATAGAAAGCCCTTTCTCCTTAACAGAAGGAGACACTGAGGTGCCTACTGCTGAGGTGACTTATGAAGTTGGCACAGGTCCCATGAAGCTGGTCCAGGCTGATTCCCTTCATTTTTATCCTCTTTCAAAACAAGGGTGAAAGAGTGGTTTCTGTAGGTGTGTTAATCAGTTTCCGGTTAGAACAAACAGACTATACTTTTCCTTGTTTGGTTTGGTTTTGCACCAAGAAAAGTTAAAACAAATTACAGATAACCAGGTATGAGGGGAGAATCCCATGGAACCAGAAGGAGGAGCTACCACCCAGCCGCAGCCCGCAGGGGAGGGGCTGCTTCACTCCAGGTTAAGAGCTGAGAGGCTGGCCCTGCAGCTGGAGACCAGTGGGAAGGGTCAGGCACTAACACTTGAGAGCTAACACAGAGCATGCGCACGTGTGTATGCACATGGGCTTGTGTGCAAGAAGCGAGTGTATGTTCTACCTGTTAATTTCCTGAGGTTTTTGGGGTTTTGTTTGCCTGCATCTGGGGCATGCAGAAGTTTCTGGGCCAGGGAACAAACTTGGGCCATGGGAGTGACAACACTGAATCCTTAACTGCTAGGCCACCAAGGAATTCCGATTACCTAACTTCTTGAAACCTATTTGCTCAACTGACAAGGCAGTTACAGGGTGAGAACACGTGGAAACAAATCCTGTTTGGTTTATGATTCAACTTAATTACAAGTTTATTTTTCTTACCTTTATCATAGAATGAAAAATACACAGAATCTTGCATACTTTCTTTTATACTCATTTCTGTGCACTCAGACCATTTATTTTCAAAACTTCATGATATTTAAAGACAAGTAAATCCCACTGATGGCATCTATTTATATATCTAAACGGTAACGAGAAAAAAATGGTATGGATCAACTTCTTTTCACTCTTTTAAAACATGTGAGGAAATGGGAATTACATTATGAAGATCACATTAGCTCTTCAAATTTCGGGTATCCCATCCATTTTATTACAGTGATAAGCTGATTTTGAACACAGAAACACACTAGTATAAAATCATAAATATATTATGCATTCGATTCTCTAACAACAAGCGCATAGCCTAGTTCAAAAACTGCATTCATAGTTAAAATCGATCAATTCACAAGCCTGACAAAAGCAAACATATAAATTTTCCTATATATGTATAATGGGGATAATAAACCTATGTTTCAGAATCACAGTTAAGATTAGAGATGAGGCAGGTAAATTTCTCAGAATTGTTTAGAAATCATCAGCTTGTGATTCTCATTTAGGAAAACAAAACGTGTTATACATTTCACAGAGAAAGGGGAATTTTTGCGGAATATTCTCTAAAAGTAAGTAAAAGTAAGGGAAGAAGATGAAGTCAGTGGAGAGAAAGTGAAATCTCTTACTCCAACAGTTAAAGTAACAGACACGAGAAACAAAGGGGGCCATAATTTTTCTGTTTCCTAGAAGTAGGTTTGAAATTCCACCTGCTCTTTTCTCACCATTTGCACGTGTTCTTGGAGGCCTAACTGTCCAGTGACACTGGAGGAAGGCTGGTGTCTCTGGAAATGGACAGATGGAGCTGGGTAACCAGCACAGGGGGAAAGTCCTCGGATGCTGTGTCAGCATTGCTTCTGTAACTTGATTCTGCATTTGTACTTAATTATTTTAAAATTGGAGAAACTACCTATATAATCTTTAAGGGTTGATACTGTAAAGCTGTGCAGTAATAGTATATGTCCTTAGCATGACATCTTCTTGGCTCTGAAAGTTGCAGGCCAGCAGCTTTGAGAAAATCAAGTAGAGGTGCAGTTACTCAAGGCACTAGTCATTTGAACAATCATCCCAAACCATTCCTTCCAAAATAGAGATGTCACAGAGTGCCCACACCCAGATCTTGGAGGGACAAGTGGTGTCAAACTTCAAACCTACCCTTGAAGAAAACACACCTGTGATAAATTAGCTTAGTCTCATTGATTCTTCTCTTCTTCTACAAAGTATTACAAACAATACCAACTTTTCATGGTACCTAAAAGGATTAAATATTATGATGATGTATGAGCAAATTAAACACTATCTGCATGTTTACTATACTGAGTTCAATTTTATAGGAGACCTACACATATACGAGTAAGACAAATATATTATCTGTCCCGGGACAGAAGAGTTACAATTCTGGCAGATGTGTATATATATATATATATATATATATATATATATATATATATATATATATATATATCTCCTTTATGATATAAAGGAGAAGAAGGGAGAAGAGGAAAGAGGAGAAGAAGACAAAGAAGAGTTTGATTTCATGCTCTACCATTAATTATGTTATTTAATGTCTCTGAAACTCACTTTCTTCACCTGTATCATAAGATTATTGATAAAGGGAGTGTCGTAAGGAAAATATGAGAAAATGTGCACAAGTTGCCTGGAAAAACATCAAGACATAGTAAGCATATTCTAAACCTTCGTTCCTTTCCATTCTTGGAGATTTCTAGAATCATCACTGTCCGTATCAGGGGTTCCAAAAAGCACTTGATCACCAAAATTACTTCCTTGTCCAGCTTATCCCTGAAATTCTTTCTAGAGGATCTGAGCTCTGTATCAATGGTGATAATTTTAGCCTAAATGCACGCATTTGGAAGAGGAAAACACCGATACATTTCCTAAGGAAACTAACAGCAATAATATTAACAGCTAACAATTTTTAACAATTGCTGTGCTTTAGGCATAATGCTGAGCCCTTTGAATGTAAGCCTCGTCTTTGGAAGATACTTTTTTTTTTTTTGTCAATACTCAAACTTTAAAAAATAGGTTTAATGTTTAGAAGGTGGCTTTTCTCTATTGATGTCTTGCATTTTCATGTTCCAAATGCAAAAGAATATACATATGTATATATATACACACACATATGTATATATGTATATTTTGGCTGCACTTGTGGCATATGGAAGTTCCCAGGCCAGAGATGGAAATTATGCTATAGATGTGGCCTGCAGCACAGCTGTGGCAAAGCTGGATACTTAACCCACTGTGACACATGGTAACTTCCAAGGGGATATATATATATGTATTTTTTTTTATTTTCCCACTGTACAGCAAGGGGGTCAGGTTATCCTTACATGTATACATTACAATTACATTTTTTCCCCTCCCTTTGTTCTGTTGCAACATGAGTATCTAGACAAAGTTCTCAATGCTATTCAGAAGGATCTCCTTGTAAATCTATTCTAAGTTGTGTCTGATAAGCCCAAGCTCCCAATCCCTCCCACTCCCTCCCCCTCCCATCAGGCAGCCACAAGTCTTTTCTCCAAGTCCATGATTTTCTTTTCTAAGGAGATGTTCATTTGTGCTATATATTAGATTCCAGTTATAAGTGATATCATATGGTATGTGTCTTTGTCTTTCTGGCTCATTTCACTCAGTATGAGATTCTCTAGCTCCATCCATGTTGCTGCAAATGGCATTATGTCATTCTTTTTTATGGCTGAGTAGTATTCCATTGTGTATATATACCACACCTTCCAAATCCAATCATCTGTCGATGGACATTTGGGTTGTTTCCATGTCTTGGCTATTGTGAAGAGTGCTGCAATGACCATGCGGGTGCACGTGTCTCTTTTAAGTAGAGTTTTGTCCAGATAGATGCCCAAGAGTGGGATTGCAGGGTCATAGGGAAGTTCTATGTATAGCTTTCTAAGGTATCTCCAAACTGTTCTCCATAGTGGCTGTACCAGTTTACATTCTCACCAACAGTGCAGGAGGGTTCCCTTTTCTCCACACCCCCTCCAGCACTTGTTATTTGTGGATTTATTAATGATGGCCATTCTGACTGGTGTGAGGTGGTATCTCATGGTAGTTTTGATTTGCATTTCTCTTATAACCAGCGATATTGAGCATTTTTTCATGTGTTTGTTGGCCATCTGTATATCTTCTTTGGAGAAATGTCTATTCAGGTCTTTTGCCCATTTTTCCATTGATTGATTGGCTTTTTTGCTGGTGGGTTGTATAAGTTGTTTATATATTCTAGAGATGAAGCCCTTGTCAGTTGCATCATTTGAAACTATTTTCTCCCATTCTGTAAGTTGTCTTTTTGTTTTCTTTTTGGTTTCCTTTGCTGTGCAAAAGCTTTTCAGTTTGATGAGGTCCCATGGGCTTATTTTTGCTCTAATTTCGATTGCTTTGGAAGACTGACCTGAGAAAATCTTCATGATGTTGATGTCAGAGAGTGTTTTGCCTATGTTTTCTTCTGAAAGGAGTTTGATGGTGTCCTGTCGTATATTTAAGTCTTTCAGCCATTTGGAGTTTATTTTGGTGCATGGTGTGAGGGTGTGTTCTAGTTTCATTGCTTTGCATGCAGCTGTCCAGGTTTCCCAGCAATGCTTGCTGAATAGACTTTCTTTTTCCCATTTGATGTTCTTGCCTCCCTTGTCAAAGATTAATTGACCATAGGTGTCAGGGTTTATTTCCGGATTCTCTATTCTGTTCCATTGGCCTGTCTGTCTGTTTTGATACCAGTACCACACTGTTTGGATGACTGTGGCTTTGTAGTATTTCTTGAAGTCTGGGAGAGGTATGCCTCCTGCTTGGTTTTTGTTTCTCAGGATTGCTTTGGCGATTCTGGGTCTTTTGTGGTTCCATATACATGTTTGGATTGTTTGTTCTAGTTCTGTGAAAAATGTCATGGGTAATTTGATAGGGATTGCATTGAATCTGTAGATTGCTTTGGGTAGTATGGCCATTTTGACAATATTGATTTTCCCAATCCAGGAACATGGAATATCTTTCCATTTCTTTACATCTTCTTTGATTTCTTTGATTAAAGTTTTATAGTTCTCGGCATATAGGTCCTTTACCTCCTCGGTCAGGTGTATTCTGAGGTATTAGATTTTGTGAGGTGCAATTTTAAAAGGTATCATATTTTTGTATTCCTTTTCTAATATTTCATTGCTGGTATACAGAAATGCAACTGACTTCTGAATGTTAATCTTATATCCTGCTACTTTGCTGAATTTATGAATCAGTTCAAGGAGTTTTGGGGTTGAGTCCTTAGGGTTTTCTATGTATAGTGTCATGTCGTCTGCATACAGTGACAGTTTTATCTCTTCTCTTCCTATATGGATGCCTTTTATTTCTTTTGTTTGTCTAATTGCTGTGGCTAGGACTTCCAAAACTATGTTGAAGAGCAGTGGTGAGAGTGGGCATCCCTGTCTTGTTCCAGATTGGAGTGAGAAGGCTTTCAGTTTTTCCCCATTGAGGATTATATTTGCCGTGGGTTTCTCATAAATGGCTTTGATTATATTCAGGAATGTTCCCTCTATACCCACTTTGGCAAGGGTCTTGATCATGAATGGATGTTGGACTTTGTCAAATGCTTTTTCTGCGTCTATTGAGATGATCATATGATTTTTGACTTTTTTTTTGTTAATGTGGTGTATGATGCTGATTGATTTGTGTATGTTGAACCATCCTTGTGAACCTGGGATGAACCCAACCTGGTCATGGTGTATGATTTTTTTGATATGTTGTTGGATTCGGTTGGCTAAGATTTTGGTGAGAATTTTTGCATCTATATTCATCAATGATATTGGGCGATAGTGTAGGGAGTGATTTTATGACCTCTTCAATTTCATTTCTAGTGATCAGTCTGTTCAGTTGGTCTGTTTCTACTTGATTCAGTTTTGGCAGGCTGTAAGATTCTAGAAAATTGTCCATTTCTTCCAGATTGTCAAACTTGTTGCCATGTAGTTGTTCATAGTATTCTCTTATGGTTTTTTGTATTTCTGCTGTATCCGTTGTGATTTCTCCTTTTTCATTTATAACTTTGGTTATTTGGGTTCTTTCTCTCCTCTTTTTAGTGAGTCTGGCCAGGGGTTTGTCAATTTTGTCCACCTTTTCAAAGAACCAGCTCTTGGTTTTATTAATTTTCTCTATTGTTTTTTGAGTCTCTATTTTATTGATTTCTTCTTTGATCTTTATAATTTCCTTCCTTCTGCTGACTTTAGGACTTTTTTGTTCTTCTTTTTATAACTCATTTAGATGGAGGGTTAAGTTGTCAATTTGGGATCTTTCTTCTTTTTTGAGAAAGGCCTGTATTGCTATAAATTTCCCTCTGAACACTGCTTTCGCAGCATCCCATAGATTTTGAGAGGTTGTGTCTTCATTATCATTTGTTTCAAGGTAGTTTTTAATTTCCTTCTTGATTTCCTCATTGACCCATTGGTTTTTTAGTAGCATGTTGTTTAGTCTCCATGCAGTAGGTTTTTTCTCTTTCCTTTTCCCATGGTTGATTTCTAATTTCATGGCATTGTGGTCAGAGAAGATACTTGAGATAATTTCTATGCTCCTAAATTTATTGAGGTTAGCTTTGTGTCCCAATATGTGGTCGATTCTTGAGAATGTTCCATGAGCATTTGAGAATAATGTGTATTCTGCTTTTTTTGGATGTAGTGTCCTGAAGATATCAATTAAGTCTAACTTTTCTATTGTTTCCTTTAGGATCTCTGTTGCTTTATTGGTTTTCTGTCTAGAGGATCTGTCCATTGATGTGAGGGGGGTATTAAGGTCTCCTACTATGATTGTATTCTCATCAATATCTCCCTTTATGTCTGTTAATATTTGTTGTATGTATCTGGGTGCTCCTGTATTTGGGGCATATATGTTGATGATAGTAACATCCTCTCCTTTGATGGATCCCTTAGTCATTAAGTAGTGTCCTTCTTTGTCTTTCTTTATGTCTTTTGTTTTAAAGTCTATTTTGTCTGATATGAGCGTTGCAACTCCTGCTTTTCTATCATGTCTATTGGCGTGAAATATTTTTCCCCACCCTTTCACTTTCAATCTATATGTATCTTTTGTCCTTAGGTGAGTTTCTTGTAGGCAGCATATTGAAGGTTTTTGCCTTTTTATCCACTCAGCCACTCTGTGTCTTTTGATTGGGGCATTCAGTCCATTGACATTTAAGGTGATAATTGATAGATGATTATTTATTGCCATTTGAACCTCGTGTTCCACTTGATTCTATGGTTCTCCATTCTTCCTTTCTTTTTTTTTTTTTTTTTGGTTGGATGGTCTCCTGTTTTTATCTGCTTGAGTGTATTTTTTTTTTCATTTTTTGCAAATGCCATATTTGGTTTTGGCTTATGGTTGCCCTGTTTTTTAAGGATGCTAACCCCTTCCCATAATTGTGTGTTTTAGCCTGATGGTCCTGTAAGTTCCAACACTTCATTACTATATTACAATTAAGAAGAGAAACATACAAACAAACAAAAAGGGTTATTTACTTCCTAACATCCCTTGCCCACATTTTATGGTTTTGATGACTCTTTTTTATTTTTTTCTTTTTAATTTTATTTTGTTTCAGGCCTGTTCATGATTAAATCTGTATGCTGGCTTATTTGAGTGACTGCTCTCTGATTGCGGTTTCCTCAGTCCTAGTTCTTCCTCTTCTTCTTCTTTTTTTTTTTCTTTTCTTTTTTCTTCCCTTTCCTTCCTTTCTTTTTGGTTTAGAGAAGCCCTTTCAATATTTCCTTTAACCTGGGTTTTGTGTTGCAGTATTCTTTAAGTTTTTGTTTGTTGGAAAAAATTTTTATTTCCCCTTCTATTTTAAATGATATTCTTGCTGGATAGAGTATTCTAGGTTGCATATTTTTTCCTTTTAGCACTTTAAATATCTCTTGCCATTCCCTCCTGGCCTGTAGTGTTTCTGTAGAGAAAGTCAGCTGATATTCTTATGGGGGTTCCCTTGTAGGTACATTCTGTTTTTCTCTTGCTGCCTTTAGGATCCTCTCTTTATCACTAACTTTTGCCATTTTTATTATGATGTGTCTTGCTGTGGGTCTATTTGGGTTCAGTTTGTTTGGGGCCCTCTGTGCTTCTTCTATCTTGAACCCAGCATCCTTTAGATTTGGGAAGTTTCCAGCGATAGTTTCTTCAAATATATTTTCCATCCCCTTATCTTTTTCTACTCCTTCTGGAATTCCTATTATGCGTAGATTGGCCTGCTTTATATTATCCCATAGGTCTCTTATATTGCTTTCCAGTTTCTTGATTTGGTTTTCTGTCTGTTGACCGGATTGAGTGATTTCCATTATTCTATCTTCCATATCACTGATTCGTTCTTCTGCATTATTCATTCTGGTTTTTACTGCCCTTAGTTCAGTTTGCATCTCTGCAAATGAATGTTCTAGTTTTTCTTGGCTCCTCCTTATATTTTCTAGTTCTTTGCTGAGGGTATCTGCATTACTGTTCATATCTTCTCTTAATTCCTTCAGTATTTTCACTATTTCTCTTTTGAACTCCAGGTCTGTCAGACTGCCGAGATCTGTTTCCTTGTTGACTGTTTTAGGTGAGTTCTCCTGTTGGTTTGACTGGGGGTGGTTTCTCAGCTTCTTCATCTTGCTTGTTGTTTTCTTTCTCCTGAGGGAGTTGTACTCTCTGTTATCGGGCAGTGTTTGCCTTGTCACTGCCATGGAATATTTCCTGAGGGCTGGCGTTGTTGGTCAATCTTTTTTGAGGCAGTGTGGCTTTTCTGGAGTGTTGATGGGGCTAACAGTGTTTCTTTGAAGCAAAGGAGGACTTCCTGAGGGCAGACAGGACCGGGAGGTCCACACCACGATGGTAGCAGATTTCACTTTGTCATGCAGAGCTTGCTCTGGTGTTTTTAGGCTGTGCGGTTCTTACATGGGGTTGGTGATGTTGGGCAGCTGTTCCTCAGGAGTGCAGCACCCCCTGGGGGCTGGAGTAGCTGTCTGGGTCACTGAGAACCTAAGAGGCTCTTCCCTAGGGCAGCCCAACCCAGAAGGCTGGCCTGAGAATGTCGGCAGATCTTTTCACAGTCTGGCCAAGCTTGTTGCAGCTTTTCTGGGCTGCAGGGGCTCTTCTAGGGGGCTGGTGGTGCTGAGCAGCTATTCCTCGGGAGTGGGGCACCCCCTAGGGGCTTGGGCGGGTAGCAGGGCTACTGGAAACCCAAGAGGCTCCTCCCCAGGGCAGCCCGACTCAGAAAGACCGTCTGAGATCTTTTCCCGGCTTGGCCGAGCTTTTTGCAGTTTTTCTGGGCTGCAGGGGGTCCTGCCTGGAGCTGGCAGTCCTATACAGCTGATCCACTAGGGCACCCCCTGGGGGCTAGGGCGGGTAGCAGGGCCATTGGAAACTGAAGGGGCTCCTCCCCGGGGCAGCCTAACTCAGAAAAACCGTCTGGAAGATACTTTTTTAGCCCTCATTCACAAATGAGGAAACTTCCCCATATTTCATTCCCTGTGATAATATCATAAACCAAACAGAGGTTTATATTACTACATCGTGGCAGGTCAGCAGGCTTAAATATTGGCGATATGAAACATAAATATGGATATTTTTAGCAACTACTTTTGCTATAGCTATTTTTCACTCATTTGAACTATATTAAGCATCTTACTACATACTAGAATTTAGCTCATCTATATAGTTTCAAAAGAGGAAACAATTGCACTTAGTTAAGATACATATTTATGGTGTTTTTGAGATAGATTTTGATATGACTCCTAAAGGATAAACAGGTTAGAGGGGCAAGGATGAGGAGAAAAGAGGAATATTTCAAACAGAAAATATTGTGAAGCTTAATTTCTCTGGGCCATGGTATAGATTTTTGAAATATTCATCGATGTGGTGCTAACGAGATATGAGGCCAGCATAAACTGAGGTTATATTTTTGAATGGCGTTAAAGGCCAACTAAGGCATATGGGCTTTATTTGTGAAAAAAACAAGGAATTCTTAGAGAATTGAGAATGGAGTAGAAGGTGCCATGGCTTGAACGAGACTTTAGAATAAGGAAGGAGCCTCTAAAGGAAGGGATGAAGTGAGGAGAGGAAACAGAGTATGCAATGGATTCCACGAAGAAGACAGGTAGCAGCAATTTCATGGACTGAACACCTCCTGATGCTTCCTGGAAAACCCTTAGGTCTTTCTCCTAGAACAAGGGGTGGGTGATTTCTTCCAACTCAACAGCCACCTGCTTATTTACTCTCAAAGTCAGTACAGATCTCAAAAATAAGTCAAATGCATTTTGAATTTAAAGGATGGGGGAGAAAGACTTGTAAAAATCATCACAAGTCCCTGTGGTCTGAAGAAAGCACGAAGCTCTATGGCAAAACTTCCTACATTATACGGCCTTTGAATTTTAAGTTGTGGAAAATACATGAGTAGTCTGTGTCTAAAGGCTGATCTTTCTCCCCACTTGAGAATTATCCACACTTTTTCTTGTTTCTCTAGGTTAAATTTCCCCAAAGAATAATAATTGCATAAGAGGTTGTCATTGTGGAATTGCCCAGTTGTATTTTCAGAGCCTCGTTGATATTTCTCTAGGTTGACCAGCAGAATAAAGGGCGACAGGCGTGTCCACTGAGTCTCCACAGGAGCAGGTGGAGCACTTCGTGGACCCCCACTGGTTGCCTATACTCTTCTCTGAGAACTCACCTCCCATATCATTTTCAGGTGATTCCATCCAGAGCTGTCCACTGTTATCCAGGGTCCCAGAGTCACAGTGCTTGCTCTGTCCTAGTTTTTACTGAACACTTGTTGATATCAGCTGGCCTCTTCTGTATAGCTACAGAAGAAGGATTTGGGTAACCAGAAAATCAGAAAGATTGTGAACAACCTGAAATCCTACACAGAACATGTGCATGTTCAACATGCATTTTCCAAGGAGAAGATACTTAGTTTGCAGCTTTCATCATCTTATTTGGGTGTTCGCACGAAAAATTGGACAACCTCCATCAAGAGAATGTGGTGTTTACCCTGCAGAATGTGAGGTCAATAGCTAATGCACCTTCCTTTAATGTCTTTAAAATGTCAATTAAGTGTTCAGATGTGTTTTTTCTTTTCCTCCAAGACCCGAGTGGTTATACGCTGCAAGCCTCCAAATGCAGGATGTGATTCCCTTTCACGCTGTGCTTACACTCTTGGGGAAGCACTTCACCGGGGATGTGTTTCTCTTGACATTCATTAGCAAGTGACACAGTCATGCACATTCACACCTGGAAGCCAGATGTTGCTGATCATACCGTTGCCTCGCAGCGGTTCACACACTGCTACCACACTTAAGTTAGTACCACACTCTGCTGTGATTTTTTGAAAAGTCGAATAATAATAGAAAGTCTTTCAGCAGCTGTCAGGGCGGCAGGAACAACACGCCATGGTGAGACAGCACTGACTCTGATGTGCTCTGGAGCACTGCCAGCCAGGCTGCAGAGTGCTGCCTCTCAGACTGTCTCGGAACAAGGCAGCTGAAAATCCTCAAGTGTCCACCTTAGGAGAGAGAAGAATAAGAAGTGTCCACCTTAGGAGAGAGAAGAATAAGCAGTGTCCACCTTAGGAGAGAGAAGAATAAGCAGTGTCCACCTTAGGAGAGAGAAGAATAAGAAGTGTCCACCTTAGGAGAGAGAAGAAGAATCTACCCTGAACGACCTTTCGTACCTCAACGTAACCTGGAGGCATGGAGGCTGAAGGTACAGATAAGCACAGCCGTGCTGAGTTTGTGCTTCCAAACTGCACTTCTCCTTGCAGAGGACGGCAAGCATAAGGCCATATCACTGCCCGGATCAGCACCACGTGTCCACACAGGCACTGGTTAGAGCAGTTGGGTTACCTCCAGAGGTATGCTCCCAGTAATTCTACTTTCCATTTTTTGTTCTATCCTGCAAGGATGCTCTGGTTTTCCTGATAGATTATTGGCCTGTGACCTGTTTTTGTGATAATAAGAGAATGATTATTTGGAAAGTAAGTTAAATATTTACCCATGTAGGGAAGAAAGGCATGGACTTCAAGAGACAGAAGAGCTTAAAGCAACGGCCATACCAGCATCAAGCAAAATGAAGAGAAAGACAATTTTGGTTGCTGGATGACATCTGCTAAAATTATAGCTTAACTTTCTAATATCATCTCACATTTTAATTTAATTAAGGCAGAAGTTTAATATGTAATATTGCAAAGTCAATACGAAGTATTACAGAAATCTATCTTTCCAAGTCCTGCTGGAAGATTTGAATTTAACAAAGAAGAAAAAAGAAGTAAATTCTAGTATGAATACACATGCCAGTAGCCATCTAAAAAGAGGCTCTGAAAGAGTTCCTGCTGTGGCAAAGTGGATTGAGGATCCATCTGCAGTGTCTTGGGTAGCTACAGAGGCACAGGTTCGATTGCCAGCCCGGCGCAGTGGGTTAAGGGATCTGGTGAGCCACACAGCCACACATTTTTTATGTGGCCATTAAAAAAAAAAAGGCATAGAGAGTATATACTTTGGGTATATTATTCAGACTTGTCTGGATATGATATAACTTTTAAGCAAAGCTTCATGTTGAATAGTAAAACAAAGACTTTAGAAATGAACTTGGCAGAAGCTTGGGAGAGCAATCCAGATGAAGCAAAGATGGTAGACACCTTGGTTTGTGGGGTTCGGTCATGGGTTAGCGATAGGGCAATAATCCCCTTAAAACCTCCCTCCCTGCCCAAGTGTGAGGCAAGCAGTGGCCGGAGAAAGGAAGCAGGGCGTCTCCCAGTGGAGAAGCAGTCATTCTTCCAACTACCTCTCGCCCGCCTTCTCATGGCTCGTGCCATAAACAGCATCCGTTAATTTTTCTTTTGTGAAAATCTCATTTGGCGTATGGATTCCCAACTCTACAAGTTAGGAGTCAGGTCTGAATTTTTTAGAATGTCCCTTGCGTTTCATGCAGTGCCAAGCATGAGGCTGGAAGTAGCTATGCACTCAGTCTGTTATAAAACTGTCCCTGGACCAAAGGACTTGCTTCCTCAGGGCAGAGGTGCAGCCTAAACACGCAAAGGATTTGCTTCAAGCATCTACCCTCAAAAACACTGATGCCACTTTTGCCTTATCCCAGGATAGATAATTTCCCCAATTAAGAAAATTCAAGTCTAAAATCTGTATCTTCTTTTCACCCTAAATCGGTCCTTTTATTCTAAATAGATAGCATGTATGTATCTACCTTATGCCTCCTTTTACCACCTACCCCCAGGAGCGTGTTTCAGGGGAGGGCACTGTAATTTCCGATTGGAAGATGCTAAGCAAATACGGGGCCCTGAGAAACACGGAAGCTCCTTTGTATAGTGTTAGATCTGCAATCCTTTCAGACAGCACGTTGGTTACCAGCGAGGCTGTGTGAGTCTTAATATCAACTGTCATTACTGAGAGAGGGGCTGTGATGAGAATCTCAAATTACTGGAATGAAACAAAAAAGGCAGATGTTCCATTGTTACCATCTTAAGCAACAAGCCCGATTCCTCTCCTGTGAGAGGGAAAACAGTATTTAGGACTGCCTGGGTTTGGGAAATGTTGCTTCCTCCCCACCCCCACCCCAGGCCCCTGCAATTGGACAGGCGGGCATGGGTTCCTAGTTCCTCTTCAGACAAATCTGCAGAGGTGAGCTGGCAGGGCCAGCAGATGGCCAGAAAGCACTGCTGGCTGTCCTGGCCGCCTGCCACGGTGGGCAGGGGCTGATAATGATATCTAATCACACGCCTGTCACGGGCCAGTGTCTGGTGGGGCCTGTATCTCCCCATCACTTGGTATTTGGCTCACGTCTCCCAGTTCCTAGTACCAATTTGAAAATGATAACATTCACAGCTATTTTTATTTCTCTCCAATGGAACAGCAAGATTTCTTCCTCTCCTGCCTCTCTCTCTTCCTCACATATATTCAAAGATTGGCCTCTGGTTGAACTCCTTTGCTCAGAAAAAAAAGTGCTTTCCTCTCTGGATTAGCACAGCCACAGAAATGCTTCCAGTTTCTGAAAACTGTGAATTCATGGGCAAAGGAAGGTGTCTTTCTGCAAAGCTGAATATTCAAAGGAAATGCTGAATTGTCAGTTCACGCAGAGGCAAAGACTTAATTATGCCTCTTGGAACCCCTTAAAGCTTTGAGTTAGGTCGCTGAAAACAAAAGGAGAGAAGCCAAATGCTTCCTTGAGGCAAGAACATTCCAGTGTGAAAGTGTGCTCTGTGTCAACTCGAACTCACCACGGGCAGATGGGGCGAGGGGTGTTCTTTAAGCCACTTTCCTAACAGCCTTTGCCTATGCACGATTCCTCGCAAATTAGTTAATGTCACTTCCATGGACTTCATTAGATTACTATCTTTCCGAAAGCAGGAGCCAGCAGGCACTTGCCAGCTCGCCCCTCCCAGGTACCCTGTAAACCACAGCCGAGGCTTACCTGTCATCAGCAACATACAAAATAACTTGTACATTTTCAAAACTGACCCATTTCCAAAGCTAGTTTGACAACAATGAGGGCATTTGCTCAGAGGCAGGAGAAAAGATTTTCATCTTGACTGGAGGAGAGGAGGGACGGAGGGGAGAGACAGGCGTGATTAACTCACCCTCCGGGAGGATGTAGAAGGAAACACCCAGCCCAGGGAAAGGCGGGGGATAGACAATAGTTACAGGAGAGTGAGAGAGAAAGCAAAATACAACAACTGCATGCACACTGCCCTCCCCCACCTCCTAGCTGAAGCGAGAATCTAGGGGTAAATCTTCAGGGAAAAAGATTTTGACTCAAAGCAATGGAAGATCTTCCCAAAGTGCTGCCAGTCCATGGAACGAACTGCTTGAGAAACTGAGTTTAAAGAGGATGTAGGATCCTGAAGATGCTGGTTCCCCACTGGACAGTGGCAACTGCCCCTCAAAGACGGAGGTGAGACCACAGATCCCCTAACAGATATTTTGGAAAATGAGCCCAGTGGAGCCCTTCATGGGAGGCAGGAGGTAGGTGAAGCCCTAGGTGATACTTCCCCTTTTTGTGTTTTATTCACTCAATGACATTTAGGTGTTTTAACAAATCATTCACCACACAAAACATGCCAAGTAATGCAAAAATAATTTCTTTTCAGTTTAAAAATTGTTCAAAATTGAAAAGTCAGCAAACTCATTTTTATTTCTACCCCTCCTAAGTGAATATTCTCATGGGATCAAATCGGAAAAGGATTTCCAAAGGTGCATAATTTACACAATTTTTCTCTTTGAAAATGAGGCGTTCATTTCAAACCACCTCCATTAAAACCTTTTGCAGATGGTTTTGCTTAGATTGAGGGTAAAGGTAGAAATGTGGTGCCTGACAACTAAATATGAAACAGGGGATCATCCAGTGGGGACACAGAGAAGACAAAATAAAGAGGAGGGTCCCTGGATGCCCACAAATCACAGACCGGTTTGCACAGTTCCTGAGCAACGTTTGGCGCTGAGGCGGCCTTTCGTGGAGACACATGCCGTCTGGCTCATCAGTAAATAGGATCATATTTTACATTATACAGGAGATGGATGAACTTAAGTATTCGGGGAGAAATGATAAAATGATACAAAGTTGTGAACCATGTTCATTACAATACAAAGAGATTTGAGAACAGTACTTAGCCTGTTCTCGTTAATGGTTGATATGTGCGAGGTAAATTTAATTCTTATAAGGGTTTTTTTTTTTTGCATATTTGCACTGAAACGCTAAGAAATGCCTGAAGAGTTTGGAATGTCATACACTTGTGCATTTTACTTAGAATCAAAACCATTGTATCACCACATTTAACATTTAACAAAGTCAAAATTGACATTGCTGAGAGTAGAAGCTGCATAACTTGCAAAGTTCAGTGCAAAGGAAAATTGGGGGCGGGGGCATGTTCAAAAAGCAGAAAAATGTTGCCATTAAACATACTGAAATGCACAGCTTTCTCTTTCTTCTGTGGTCTCTTTTTCAGCATATGCTATTTTTACTTATTTCTTTAATATTCTCAGTAAGGGAAAATTTTACATTTAATCATTAGCATTCATTTCCCCATTCATGTGTATATTGTTCAATGCTACTTTTTGCATTTGGGGGGGGTGTTTTTGTTTTGATATTTTGTTTGTTTGTTCCACTGGCGGCATGTGGAAGTTCCTGGAGCAAGGATCGAAACCAAGCCACAATAGCGAAAATGCCAAATCCTCAACCCACTGCCCCACAAGGGAATTCCCCAATACTGGTTTTAAATGCAAATATCAGAACATTTAACTTGTATGGAAAATCGTCAGAATTACACAATTATATTCCATAGCGCATATGTGCATGTCTATTTCATTCTTACCAAACCATTGGAAATGCAGCATAAACCAACACAACTGGCTTTATTTCACTTCTTCGTACATTAGAACCCCACCGTGCTCCATCTTAGCTTAGGGATGAGAAAGGAAGGACTGAGAGGAAAACTGTGGGCTGTCCACCTTCCCCGTTTCTCCTACCATTTTCAATGGTAAGTAGTCGGCAAACATAGGGAAATACAAAGAGGAAGAGAGAACTGGATGAGGCTCCTTGGTCGTTGTCATTCCGCAGAACACAATTGTCTTCCCTCTGCATCCAAGCAAGTTCTGGCATCTTGGGGCACCGGTGGCCCCAAGCACTCAGTGGTATCCATACCCTGCTTGGCCTGCACTGCTTAGATTAGAGCCTCTTCATATCCTGGGTCCTCTGGAACCCTGTGCTCATGATGACACTGTAAATGCCCCAGAAGAATAGGTGGTAGGACAGACACGAGGGGAGCCCGTGTTGTTTGTCTGTCCTCTGATCACCTGCCCTCTACGCCATTCCACAGGACCTCACTTACGAAACACAAGCTCGAGGATGAAATTATTAAGAGTTTCGGGGAGTTCCTATTGTGGCTCAGTGGGTGAGGAACCCAACACAGTGTCCATGAGGATGCAAGTTCCATCAATGGCTTCACTCAATGGGTTAAGGATGCAGTGTAGCCACAGCTACAGCCTAGGTTGCAGATGCAGCTCAGTTCTGGTGCTGCTGTGGCTATGGTGTAGGTTACAGCTGCAGCTTGATTCTCCCCCAGGCCAGGGAGCTTCCATATGCTGCAGGTTTGGCCCTAAAAAGGAAAAAAAAATTCAGGACAGCAGAGCATGAAACCAAGCTTGGTCAGGATCCTTGTGAGGGTGGGGCCTTGGGCACCTTTGCAAGTGAAGCTGTACCTCATAAAGCTGGCCCTGGTGCTGAGGGAAATAAGGACGAAGCAAATATCCAATAAAGTAACAAACATGATGCTTCAATATTGGAATCACGTTATTGAAAATGTAGAGCTGTATTTTTAAAACCTGACGAATGAGAAAAGATTATCGTACATTTTACTAAGGCAGACATTTAATGTTTCTTTCCAAAAAAAAAAAAAAAAAGGTTTTGTATTTGTATGAGTAACCTGTTGATCTACAGTTTTACATCTTGAACTTGACTTAAGGGCACGACCCAAGATACACAGGCAGTAACCAAAGCTGGCACCAAGTCCACTGATGACCATGAAGTTAAAGTTCCTCGAGTCAGGTCCTGAGGGACGCGGGTGATGAGTGCAGTTAACATTTTAGTGTGTGTCAGATTGGGTCACAACATCTGCATCGTCTAGACAGGGGCCTTGGGAAGACGTTTAATCTGTTTATACCTCAGCTGAACTGTGTAGGTTTTGAAGACCCCTGCACATCTAATTTTGGAAAAACGCATTCTACTGCCTTTTCCGGAAAGGGTCTTTTTCAGTAATTGGCTATTGCCTGTTCTGAGCCGAGTAAGATCATGGTATTGTTCTGGTTCACTAGTTATACCATGTGCCCCAACCAGCCATCTTATCAGCGGCAAAAACAGCGTGAACTTCGTGACTGTAAATACCATCACTGAACAGGACTCTTAGAAGTTCCCGTCGTGGCCCAGCTGTTAATGAACCCGACTAGTATCCATGAGGACATGGGTTCGATCCCTGGCCTCACTCAGTGGGTTAAGGATCTGGCATTGCCTGCCGTGAGCTGTGCTGTAGGCCAGAGGCTACAGCTCAGATTTGCCCCCTAGCCTGGGAACTTCCTTATGCCGCAGGTGTGGCCCTCAAAAACTAAGGAAAAAAGAAGTTAAAATAGAAATTTTATGTTTTATATATATATATACATATATATCCACAACTTTAATAGGAAAGGTGTTTGTTTTTTTTTTGTCTTTTTGTTGTTGTTGTTATTGTTGTTGTTGTTGTTGTTGCTATTTCTTTGGCCGCTCCCACGGCATATGGAGGTTCCCAGGCTAGGGGTCCAATCGGAGCTGTAGCCACAGGCCTACGCCAGAGCCACAGCAACGCGGAATCCGAGCCGCGTCTGCAACCTACACCACAGCTCACGGCAACGCCGGATCGTTAACCCACTGAGCAAGGGCAGGGACCGAACCCGCAACCTCATGGTTCCTAGTCGGATTCGTTAACCACTGCGCCACGACGGGAACTCCGGAAAGGTTTTTTAAAAGGCAAATTAATGCTGGTGATTTCTGATTTTCCACACAATTATGTATGCATCCTAATATGTGATCCTCAACAAATATTTTGACTAAGACAAAGAAAGACAAATATGATATCATTTATAGGTGGAATCTAATAAAAATGATACAAAAGAACTTCTTCCTAAAACAGAAACGAACTCACAGTTTTCAAAATCAAACTTAGGGTGACGGAAGGGGAAGCCATGAGGGAGGGATAACCGGGAGGATGGGATCACCACGTACACAGAACTTAGCGTAGAACTGATCAATAACAAGGACCCACTGGACGGCACAGGGACGCTTACTCAGTGCTCTCTAATAACCTACGTGGGAAAAAAGAATGGATATATGTCTATGTACGAACGGACTCACTTCGCTGTAAACCTGAGGCTAACCCAACCTTGTAAATCAACTATACACGGATCAAATTGAAAAAAGAAAAGAGTATATGATACATTCTCATTTCTTAGATAAGGCAAGGGAACCAGATGCAACCAGTTGTTGATGGAACAAAATGTGAGACTTCTGAACTCCAGCTCAACGTCTCTTTAGTGTTTTGTTTTGTTTTTGAGAAGAACTATATTATTTGTGGTTGACTCAGCGTCTGTCTGTTTCGTCATAGTTAAAAAAATAGGGAGAACTAGTTTACAAAACTCTTTTTTTTTTTTTGGCTGTGCCCACAGCACACAGAAGTTACCAGCTCAGGGATCAGACCCCCACCATAGCAGGGACCATGCCGGAGAGGCCACCAGGCAACTCCAGCCATAAAAGTTGTCATCCATCAGCGATGCCCTTGTGTGGCCCCGAGTTGAGCGCCTCACCTTTAAACACAAAGAGGAAACAGGCATTTTTTTTCCTGCTCACCTGTCCCTGTGTCCATAGCTCTATTTCTATCCATGTTTCCATCTTGGCCAGCGTTTGCTTTTGAGTTGGTTTTGTTTGCTGAGGTGATGAACGCTGCCTTCCAAAGCTCAGTGTATTTCTCTGCACTGTTCACATGTCCTAAGATCCTCCTTGGCCTTATTACCTGTGTATTGCCATGTTTTTCTGGTTTCTAGGAAGACTCAAAAAAACGCCCATCAATTTTTTCTGAACTTGGAAAACCCCTGTGAAACTCAGTCTAATGGGGTAGCCATCCTGCTCATGCTCTTCTTTGTATAAACTAAGAGTCCTACAGTTATTCCCACGGGGGCAAATTGCAAGTTCTCCAAACTGCTGATGAAGGATACAGAGAGTGCAAACTGTGTGCGCTGCCCGAATCTACACATGTGAGCATCAGATCCAGGACACAGAGAGCTGGATACATGAATCTAAAATTCTCCCCTTTTTTTTTTTTTGTCTTTTTAGGGCTGTACCATATGGAAGTTCCCAGGCTAGGGGTAGAATCAGAGCTGTAGATGCTGACCTACACCGCAGCCACAGCAACACAGGATCCAAGCCTTGTCTGTGACCTGCACCACAGCTCATGGCAGCAAGGGACCCTTAACCCACTGAACAGGGCCAGGGATGGAACCCACGTCCTCATGGATACTAGCTGGGTTTGTTACCACCTAGCCACAACGGGGAACTCCTAAAACTCACTTTTGAAGAAAAAACACCCTGGAATTCTTCCTGCTGGGCTTCTAGATGATGACTTTAAGATAGTTAGTAGTTCGAATGGGGGCCACTGTGCCTCTGCAACCACCCCTCCCTCTTCACGTCTTCCTCTTATTCTCATTTGGCTACGAAAATTGCTCCAAGGAGTTCTTGTTTTGGCTCAGCAAGTTAAGGACAGGACCTAGTCTCCATGAAGATGCAAGTGTGACTCCTGGCCTTGCTCAATGGGTTAAAATCCGGCTTTGTCACAAGCTGCAGCTTAGGTCACAGATACAGCTTGGATCCCAAGTTGCTGTGGCTGTGGTGTAAGTCACAACTGCAGCTCTGATTCAACCCCTATGGGGGAAATTCCATACGCTTTCAGGTGAGGGCATAAAAAGAAAAAAAAAAAAAGTGCTTCTGTTTCCAGTCAATTCATCCACTAATTTTTTAAAGGACAAAGTTATTCCTCTTGTGAGTATATTTTATTAAGGATTTGCCTCTTACAACTTAAATAAAAAGAGCACTTGCTACACAATTTTTTTTTATTGTCTGTGTGTCAATCGTAACTTTTTTTTTGCATGTAGGTGTTGTTATTTTGCAGTGAAACTGCTGAAAAGACAGAAACTATGTAGGGAATATCATGCAATATTAACACCGAATAAGCATATTAACATTTTAAATCAAACACATCTACTAACTGGCCAGTGTGTTCCTGTAATAACAAAACCCACTTAATTTTCTATGAAGTTGTAGTATTACTAGTGAGTAATAATGTGGTTTAATTTGGCTCTGCTTAGAAATATAGTGCCAGGGAGCCCTGGGTTAAGGTTGTTATTGGCTAGAAGCCATGGCCCTCAGCTCAGGCCCAGCTCCTACATCTCCTATCCACCCGGAAGAGATCAGAACCTGCCAGATGAATGGAAGTTTTTCTTTATACTTTATCTACACTTTTGGAATCCTGAGGACCTGCAAAATATAGCACCACAAATCTAACATCTAAACTACATTTTCTTTTAGTTTAGGATTTCAAATCCCGTCTTAAAGACAGTGCATTATGATAGATGTCCTAAATGACTGAGAGGAGGGAAAAGTTAAAAAAGAACTTGAAGAAATCGCACATTAAAAATGTTTTTAAAAAGTTCTTGTTTGTATCAAAGTATTGGCATTTTGTCCTATAGGTCTGTTTTAGACTGCTGCAAATACAGTCAGAATACCAATATATTCTTCAGTGTTTTTCCAAGTCAGGAGTGTTTTTCTTTAATTGCTTTTATAGTTTTAGTGAAACTATATATTCTTCAGTGTTTTTCCAAGTCAGGAGTGTTTTTCTTTAATTGCTTTTATAGTTTTAGTGAAACTGTACACATGCAGAAACTTTTTTTAAATTTACTGTAACATATAACGATTCTGAAGTATTAAGATTTTATGAAAGATTGAACCTCTAATTCTGGAAACAGTACATTATGATACACTGGTTTTTCAAATCTGTGAAATAAAGAATTAAAAGAGCATGAAATTCAGAAAAGAAATGCAAAACTATGCGGCCGTACCCTGTTAGAGTCAAAATATCATCTCTGTCGATGGGGTGGAAGACAATCACTCAAATCTTCTGCGTGTTATTGGAAAAGGAATAAACGCCTGAGAAGAGGCCTCGGCCTCACACTAGTTCAAGTTCTTTCTTCAAGTAACAGATAACCTCTAGCCTGCGCTCTCGCAAAATAATGAAACTAATTATAATTAGTTTATACGTAGGGAGAAAACAATGTAAAAACAAGACTAAGAGAACGAAATGAACAGGACTACTCCAGAGAGTCCGTTGGCCTGGACCTTTGACCTCCACCATGAATTTATCTAAGAAACTTTCGGTTTCTCAGTACAAACCGTACTCAGGCAAAGAGAGCTTGGCTGAGCTTAGTCAACGAGGGGGCCATGTTATGATGAGAAACATGTGTGACGTGAGCCAGGCAGTTCCAGGGAAAGGGGCCAGCCGGGCCCTGGGAGGCCTGCCTGTGGTGTTCTCTGCAGCACAATGGACTCTCTGGGTTCCCCACGTGAAGCAGGGGAGGACGAATCCAGCATTTGGGACTCCCTCCTCTGCAAGGCCTGGTGGCAAGACCAGCCATAGAGATTTCATGTTCCATCACAAAATCCTTGTGATTCCCTGACCTTAAAGGGAAGAAACTGAAGCTCAGCCAAGTGCCCGAAGCAGCAAAACTAATGAGAAGCAGGATTCGCATTTCAAGGTGGGTTCACCTGACTCTAAAGCTTGAAAGAAATGGCATTTCTTCAAAATCCCTTCCCAATTTCATCAGTGTATTTTGTGTTCTATAAAGTCATGCCCGGAACACACAATCAAATGGGAACGGCATAAACAAAATGAAACAAAACAAAAACGCACCGACAAAACCCCCACCTGTGGGTTGACTTCAGCTTGATCCTCAGAGGTAAGAATGGCAGACGCTGCTGTGGGAGAGGAGAGTGATGGAGCCAGACTGTCAGACACGGTGCTGCATGTGCCGCCTTGGCCATGCTAATTGTCTCAGTTACTTGAAACACAAAGTGCAGATAATAACAGCATCTGCTTACAGGAATATATAAATTAACCTGTGGAATATATTTACATCATTGCTGGGCACCAGCAGATAGAGTGATGCATTTCATATGATTTTTTATTACGATTTTATTTATTAGTACTGCTTTTGTTTCACATATCAGATTGAAAAATTTATTTTTATTCTTTTTTTTTCCTGTTTTTGGCCTCTTACCCAGCATGTGGAAGCTCCCAGGCCAGGTATCGAATCCAAGCAGGAGCCCCGGCTGCAGCAGGACCAGCGGCCCCCTTGATGGAATAAGTCTACTCTGCATATCACCATGGTGGTCAACCCTGAAACCTCAGCCTCGAGGGTTTTCTCCAGTCCTTCTGACAACTAGTAACCTATAATAAATCCCTTTTGCTTAAGTAAGCTAGACTGGATTTCAATCTGTGTACTGAAACCAGGGTCGCACAGCAATCTTCCAGAGTACTTGCAGGACTTAAGTGATATCGTGCCTACACCTGGCTACAATACTCATTTCTATGGAGAGAGCACATTACTTTTTTTTTCCAGTTAAAAATGATCTTACTTTGTGGCGCTTATTCGTGGCACAAGCGAGTTAAGGATCCAGTGTTTTCATTGCAATGGCCCAGGTCAGTGCTGTGGTGTGCGGGGAACGTCCACATGCCACAGGTGCGGACAGAAAGATAATCAATCCTCCTTTGTTAATCCCATGTTTCTTAGGTGTGAGAGATTCTGACACAAGTTCACCAAGGGCGGGACTCAGGGTGCTGCTCCTCCCGTTGCCCTAAATCCCCAGCACAATCTGTTTCTACATGGCTGATACCCGCTAATACAGTTTGAAAGAAGAGAGGTCAAAGGAAAAGGAAATTATTCCCTAAGACTAATACATTTTTAAACAAAGCCGTCATGAGCTATTATAAGTTTTGACATTTGTTGTTGTTGTTGTTGTTGTTGTTGTTGTTACTGTTGTTGTTGTTGCTATTGTTGTTGTTGTTGCTATTTCTTGGGCCGCTCCTACAGCATATGGAGGTTCCCAGGCTAGGGGTCTAATGGGAGCTGCAGCTTCCTGCCTATGCTAGAGCCACAGCAACTCGGGATCCGAGCCGCGTCTGCAACCGACACCACAGCTCACGGCAACGCCGGATCTTTAACCCACTGAGCAAGGGCAGGGACCGAACCCAAAACCTCATGGTTCCTAGTCGGATTCGTTAACAGCTGCGCCACGACGGGAACTCCAGTTTTGACATTTTTAAGGGAAAAACAGGGAAAACTTTGTGGTTATTCTAGAATTTCCTTTAACTTCAATGACAAATTTAAAAAAAAAAAAGTGGGCGTTCCCATTATGTCTCAGCAGTAACAAACTCAACTGGTATCCATGAGGATGTGGGTTTGAACCCTGGCTTCGCTCAGTGGGTTAGGTTCCTACTTTGCTGTGGCTGTGTTCCTACAGCTTCAATTCAACACCTAGCCTGGGAATTTCTATATTCCATGAGTTTCAGCCCTAAAAAGACACACAGCCCAAAATAAAAAGACACACACTAAAAAAATTGATGTACACAGCTTGACTTTAATTTGCTCTCTGAAGGACGTTCCCACTGATGATACATTTCAATGATAAAGAGAAATACACGCAACTACTGTCTGACCTGGTTTTTAGGGGAATGCTCTGAAGTCCCATCTTAGGATGCTTTGTGTGAAATGCCAAAGAATATTTTTATAGAGAGTGGGTGCTTAATTTAGGTAAGCTGAGAAAGGACGAGAGCTGTAAGTGGCCCTGCCAGCAACAAGGCCAAAGGGTCCCCATGAAGTTCTACCAGCAGTACCCCAAAACTTACTAGAAAATGTCCGTCACCTCAAGGGCATAGTTTATCTGCTTATGCAGAGTTTTTGGAAACACTGGTGGAAAACAAGCCTGATTCCTATTTGTTGCTGGTGCTTTGCTCAGGAATATTTATTGCTTTTACGGGGGTGTGATTCTCTCTCCTCCTACCGAACCTTAGACTGGTGTTTCTAGAATAATAATCATCTGTTTCTGTCCTCACGCTCCTGGGCACGGAGTGACCCCGTCTGACCCAATTGAAATTGATTTTGTTGTTGAACTCCTAGCTGGTGCAAATTAATCTTAGATCCAGAGGCGATCAGGGAAGCGACTGTGAGAGGACAAAGACCTCGAGTACTGGGGGAAAAATTAGTTCTGGAGAAGGGATTTTAAGTTTGGCAAAGATAAATGGTCACAATGGCTCTCTTTGATAGAACATCTGTAGGAAGGGGGAAGAGAATGACAGGGCCTCTCGGAGAAAGGCTGTAATTTAATAGCCCAATTTCCTGCCCGGTCCTGCACAAATATCTGCCTGCCCCTGACAGCTGATGAAAGTCACCAGGGTTTGATGTGGTCCCCAGCTCAGGACAAGCTGAGACCCATGCTCCCCTCAGACCCTGGAAGGAATAGTTCTTAGCAGGCAGGAATGTTTCTTCCTCCCCCCATACAGTGAAAATTCGATGCTTTCTTTTGCTAAGTGGAGCCCCACCCCCGAGTGGGACCACCGACGCCTGCCATGTGACGCCATGCTCGTCCTCGTTTCACCCGCCGGGGGGTCGGGGGGGACGTGATTTTGTTTGGCGAAGGCTTTTACAACTTCCTATTTCCCCTAATAAACGAAGCCAGCTGTGTTTCCCAACCGCTGGAACAGGGATCTCCCTCTTCCGAGGGGTCCCCATGTCCAAATCTCAAGCTCTGCTCTCTGTCAGTTTTCCGCACGGCCGCTGAAATGCGACTGGTGTGCATTTTCTGATTCTTAGGAAAAGACCATTCTAATTAGTTCTCTAACACACTGACCTAGTTTCCACTGGTTGCACAGTCTCCCTCGGAAGGAGCAGGACCCTTTTTGATGGGCCTTGGAGAAATCTGACGTCGGCGGTGGGGCGGGGGGCCGGGGTGAGGTTGGGGGGCATCGCCCTTATTGCATTAGGATCCCTTCATGGGTCTTGACCCACCCTGCTGAATACCAGGGCCAGTGGAGCAGGAAAGAGCATGCCTCTCCGCCCTGAAATGTCAGAATTAGGGCCATAAATTCTGAAGTCACTGTTTTATCCAGGTGAAAATTGGGGCTCCCCTAATCACCCTGAATTTCATCACTGCAAGATGCTGTCATGCTATTTAATTTGCAATCTAACAATTTTTACACAAATAAATTTTCAGAAAATCTCCGAGTAACGCTCCGATGCCATGTTATACTTAAAATGTGATCGTGTCAAGATTTTTTTTAGTGTTTTTAACTTGATTTATAATAATGCTTAGCTGCAAAATTCCAGTGTTTTGAAAGTTATCTTTTTAAAATTAATAAATGTATTTTAGCTGAAAACAAAATATTAATTTTTAAAATGTGTAATGCACTCTTACCAAAAATAAGAATTTTCACTTTGTGCGTGTAAATATAAAATACATGTGTGCACGTATGGATACATATTATACGTACTTTAACGTTGTTGAGATCACAGTGGCAAATCTGCCCTTTCCTTGGAAGAGTGTGTTGTAATTTTTATTCTTCTATGTGGATTCTGTAATAGCTATTTTGATGTATTATAGTATTTCACATTATTATTTATTGTATTGGAAGTACATTTCCATTGCATATATGTGTTTCTATCAAATGATTCGTTTTAAATAAATACTAAGAATCAAATTTATGGATTGTAAAAATGTTCAAATATGGAATTCTTACTATTTGTTGATTTTTTTTTTGTCTCTTTAGGACAGCACCAGAGGCATGTGGAGGTTTCCAGGCTAGGGGTTGAATCAGAACTGTAGCCACCGGCCTATACCACAGCCACAACAATGCCAGATCCAAGCCACGTCTGCGACCTACACCACAGCTCACAGCAATGCCGGATCCTTAACCCTCTGATCGGGGCCAGGGATCAAACCTGCATCCCCATGGATGCTAGTCAGATTTGTCTCCACTGATCCACGGTGGGAACTCCTTGTTGACTTTTTTCCAGAAGAGTCCCATCAATTCTCAGAGCCAACAGAGGTTACCTGTTTATGCATGCGTGCGTGTGCACACATGACCAAATTGCATCCATTTCTACTGATCCTGAAAAATAAGGATTTGCAGTACTTTCCACACTTCTTATAGGTAAAGGCTCCACAGAGTATTTCAGAAGATTATTGCTCTATTTAATCTTCCACCAGTGAAAAAATAACTAAGGGAAAAGCTCATTGTAGTTGTGGAAGGTCTGGAGTAAAACCTACTACCTGTGGCTGGGAAGTTCTGTGAGGTAAGTATTCAAAGCGATGACATCATTGTCTGTAAAACCAAAAAGGACCTCTGACTCTAACTCACTTGGCTGTATTTACATACGCTTTTAATTAGTTGCATATTAAAGTTTATCCTAAGGCTATCTTAAAAGAATGAAGTGAAAACATGTGAACTTAAAAGACACTTTGGAATTCCTAGAAAACAGTGTGAAAATGAAGCTGTGACAGAATTACCCGTGCACTGTAGGCTCCTGGAATTCTGCATAAAGCACTCTGAATCATGAACCTTCTTTCTGCCTCAGAGGCAGTCAGTCACTGGGTTGAATGCCAAATGAACCTGCCTGATTTGAGAGGATCCCATTCACCAGCAAACGAAAGTTGTTTCAAGGCAACTAAGGAATTAAAGCTCATCCTTTAAGAACAATCTGCTGGAGTTCCCACTGTGGCTCAGCAGGTTAAGAACCTGACTAGTATCCATGAGGATGGAGGTTCAATCCCTGGCCTCCCTCAGTGGGTTAAGGATCCAGCATTGCCACAAGCTGTGGTCTAGGCTGCAGATGCAGCTTGGATCCCGCGTTGCTGTGGCTGTGGTGTAGGCTGGCAGCTACAGCTCAGATTCAACCCCTAGCCAGGAACCTCCACATGCTGCAGGTGAAGCCCTAAAAAGAAGAAAAAAAAGCAATCTATAGATTAAATAAACACACTCCAAGAACATTTATGGCACCCCATTGGCTGGAAAGCGTCAAGTCCAAGGCTGCAATGCCCAATCTTGAGGCTACTCCCCTATTTTTCTAAGAAGAATCTGAAACTCCAGTCTACATTTTCTTGCAAAGAGTGTATGTGTGTAAACACTGCTTCTGAATCAGGTTTTCCTTGAGAAAAATCTGGGGGTGAAATATTCAGCAAGTTATTGGGATTGCTGCTAAATGTCTCAGGTACTCACTCATTCAGTGTAAGAGTGAAAATGTTAAGACCAGCTCATTTATACACCTTCTGGCTTTTGTTTCTTAGCAGACAAAAAAGCCAAAGTGTCCATGTCAAAAAAAACTGTTAATCCAAGGAAGCATTCCACCTGCACTGGGAAAGAAGAGTTCCACGTATGCATGAAGCGATTCTCACAAATCCAAAATATCTCAGGATAATCTCAGAGTGCATGATCAACTCCTCTCTGGTTACTAACTGGTACACAATGTCAGGAATCAATGACTTACAGTGTTGGCTGACTTCACCAGCTAAAGCAGGTTATGTTCACTTAGTCATGGACTAATCCTTCAGAACATAATCAATACTGTAATTACAATAGATAAAGAAACAACAAGGAAAAGGAAGTCATAATAATTTATTGTAAATGATGCCTTTCTGCTGTCTCTGGAACATTTCCCAAAACAATTACAGCTCATTTTTCTACGTTGTGCTTCACTCTGCAGAGTTAGCATATAAATCAGATGATTATCTAATTGGATTTGGATTCTTTCAAAAATTATTAAATTTGTAATTTCTTCTTCTCATGGTATGTTTGGGCGCTGCAATACATGAGACAAATGGTTGGGAGCATAATTAGGGCTCAAGAATAGCACATATGTTATGTTTAATGCTGGGAATAGAGAGGTTAAAGTATAGTTGAGTCTGTTCAGCTTTGATTTTAAGGCCAAATGAATAAAGTGCTAAAAGAAAAACGTCATTGTACTCATATAAAAGATTCACAGAATTAAATTCGTGTACAGATAAAAATTATCTCTATATTATTTACAATATCGCCAACTGATAGTATACTCTTTAAAAGCTTTTACATTAGATTTGACTAGAAAATAAAGAGATTTGTTTGGCCCTGATCAATAATATAATCTGGGAAGGTCAATTTCTCTGCCATTGGCTTTCTCCTTTACTTTGAAGAAATCCCAATCAGGCTACCTCTATATTTTTTTAATTCAGTTCTGTAGGGAATCAGTGAATCACATAACATAAATACACAAAGCACTTTCCGAACTTTTGGGGGCATTAAATTACTCTGGCACTTCTGTCCAGTAGTCTGTATGGAACATAAAGCCTGTATGGAACATAAAGCCATTTAAAAGCTGTTTTCATACGAGTTTAGTTCAGTTTTGCTAATCTGGGAAGAAGGGTAAGATGACGTTCAGGGACCTTTTTCAGGCTATGATTCTAAGATTTAGGAAAGACAAGTGCAAGGTAAGAGAATCAGATAATTAATCTAGGAAGGTATCAGTTACCCTGACACAGAGGACAGAGGGGTTGGGGATCCTGGGGACAGGCGCCACTCATCTCCAGCTCCTACCGCCCGATGTGCAGGCCCTCCTGACCCTGCTAAATCACCTGAGGTCCACCAGAGGATGTGACTCTTCACCTCGTTCCACTGAGATCTTTCCTGTGAAAATGCAAGCCTGGTCTCAACATCCTCATTCCTAACATGTGGTTAATAATAGTGAATCTCAGAGATGGGATTAAGATGGCAGAAGAGAAGGACTGAAGCTCAACTTCTCTCCTAAAAACAACAAAATTCACAACTAAAGACTGAGCACTCTTCACCCAAATGGACTGGAAACCTTAAAAAAGATAGCCTACTCCAGAAGAAAAAGAGGAGGCCACATCAAGAGGTAGGAGGGGTGATTTCACGATATGAAAGCTTCTGGGTGGGAAGCTCCACAGACAGGAAACTAACTGGTTCACAGAGACTCACCTACAGGAGTGAGAGTTCTGAGCCCCACATCAAACTCTCAAGTGTTGAGATCTGTCACTGGGAGAAAGAGCCCCTGGAGCATCTGGCATTGAATGCCAGTGGGGCTTGTGCTCAGGAGCTCCACAGAACTGGGGGAAACAGAGACCCCATTCATAAAAGGTACACAGACTTTCACGTGCACTGGGTCCCAGGGCAAATCAAAGTCTCCATAGGAATCTAGGTCAAACCTGACTGCAGTTCTTGGAGGACATCCTGGGAAAACAGGAGTGAACATGGCTTGTTGTGAGAGAAGGACATTGAAGGCAAAGCTCTCGGGAATATTCAGCAGCTGTGCCTTTCTCTGGAGGTGGCCATTTTGGGAAAATCTGGCCCCACCCCTCAGTCAGCTGCTGAGAATCCCCAGGGCAAACAACAATCCAGGTGGGATCACAGCCCTGTCCCTCAGTAAACAGGCTACCTAAAGACCCCCCAGGCACACAGCTGCCTCTAATCCCATCCAGAGACTAAGCCCCACCCACTGGAGAGATTAGAATTGGCCTCACCTACCAGGGGCATGCATCAGCCCCTCCCATCAGGAAGCCTACAGCAAGCCCCCCATACTGACTTCAGCCACAGGGGGGGCAGACATCAGAAGTAAGAGAGGCTACAACTATATTATCTGTAAAAAGGTCACTGCACCAAAAACCTATAAAAATGAAAAGACAGAACTATAACTCAGATGAGGGAGAAAGGAAAAAGCCCAGATAATCAGCTAAGTGATGAGGTAATTCTCAGCCTCCAGGAAAAAGACTTTAGACTGTTGATGCTGAAGATGATGAAGACATTGGAAATAAACTGGAGGCAAAGATGGATAACTTACAGGAAACACTGAGCAAAGAGATACAAGATATAAAACTTAAACAAGAAGAGATGCAAAATACAATAACTGAAATAAAAAATTCACTGGAAGCAGCCAACAGAAGAATACAGGAGGCAGAAGAATGGATAAGTGAGGTGGAGGACAGATTAGTGGAAATTACAGATGCAGAATAGAAAGGAAATAAATAATAGAAAACAAATGAAGAGAGTCTCAGAGAACTCTGGGACAATGTGAAACACACCAACATCCATATTATAGGGGTACCAGAAAGAGAAGAGAGAGAGAAGGAGACAGAAAAAATATTCCAAGAGATAACAGCCAAAAACTTCCCTAATATGGGGAAGGAATCACTCATTCAAATCCAGGAAGCACAATGAGTACCATATAAAATAAACCCAAGGAGGAACACCCTGCGACACATATTAATCAAACTAACCAAAATAAAAGACAAAGAGAAAATCTTGAAACCAACTAGGGAAAAGAAAAAAATAACATACAAAGGAACCCCAATAAGGTTATCAGCAGATTTTTCAACAGAAACTCTGCAGGCCAGAAGGGAGTGACATGATATACCTAATGTGATGAAAGGAAAAAACCTCCAACCAAGATTACTCTACCCAGCAAAGCTCTCATTCAGATTTGAAGGAGAAATCAAAACCTTCACAGACAAGCAAAAGCTGAGAGAATTCAGCAGCACTAAAGCAGCCTTACAACAAATACTAAAGGAACTTCTATAGGCAGAAAAGAACAAGAGAAGAAGGAAAGAAAAAAGAGCAGCAAAAACAAATCTAAAGCAATTAATAAAATGGCAATAAGAACATACATATCAATAATTACCTTAAATGTTAATGGACTAAACACCCCAACCAAAAGACACAGACTGGCTGAATGGATATAAAAACAAGACCCATATATATGCTGTCTTCAAGAGACCCACTTCACTTCTAGCGAAACATACAAATTGAAAGTGAGAGGTTGGAAGAAAATGTTTCATGCAAACAGGGATCAAAAGAAAGCTGGAATAGACAAAATTTACCCTAAAATGAAGAATATTTTAAGGGACAAGGAAGGACATTACACAATGATCAAAGGATCAATCCAAAAAGAAGACAGAACAATTTTAAATATCTACACACCCAACACAGCGTCACCACTATATATAAGGTAACTGCTAACAACCTTAAAAGGAGAAATTGACAATAACACAATCATATTGAGGGACTTTAACACCCCACTTACAGCAATGGACTGATCAACCAGACAGAAAATCAATAAGGAAACACAGGCCCTGAATGATGCATTAAATCAGATGGACTTAATAGATATTTATAGGACATTTCATCCAAAAGCAACAGAATACACATTCATCTCAAGTGCACATGGAACATTCTCTAAGACTGATCACATCCTGGGCTACAAATCCAACGTCGGTAATGTTAAGAAAATTGAAATCATATCAAGCATCTTTTCCGACCACAATGGTATACTCCTGGAAATCAACAAGAAAAAAACTGCAAAAAACCACAAACACATGGAGACTAAACAGCATGCTACTAAACAAACAATGGATCACTGAAGAAATCAAAGAGGAAATTAAAAAATACCTAGCAGCAAATGACAATGAAGATACAACACTCCAAAACCTATGGGATGCAGCAAAAGCCATTCGAAGAGGAAAGTTTATAGCAATACAATCCCACCTCAGGAAAATCTCAAATAAACAAGCTATCTTTACATCTAAAGCAGCTCAAGAGAGAAGAACAGACAAGACCTAAAGTTAGTAGAAGGAAAGAAATCATAAAGATCAGAGAAGAAATCAATGAAATAGAAACAAAGAAAACCATAGAAAAGATCAATGAAACAAAAAGCTGGTTCTTTGAAAAGATCAACAAAATTGATAAACCCCTAGCCAGACTTATCAAGCAAAAAAGAGAGAGGACTCAAATCAATAAAATTAGAAATGAAAAAGGAGAAGTAACAACGGACATCACAGAAATACAAAGGATCATAAGAGACTACTATATGCAACTATATGCCAATAAAATGGAAAACCTAGAAGAAATGGACAAATTCTTAGAAAAGTACCATCTTCCAAGACTAAACCAAGACGAAATAGAAAAGATGAATGGACCCATCACAAGAACTGAAATTGAAAATGTGATTAAAAAATTCCAACAAACAAAAGTCCAGGACCAGATGGCTTCATGGGTGAATTCTAGCAAACATTTGGAGAAGAGCTAACACCTCTCCTTCTGAAACTATTTCAAAAAATTGCAGAGGAAGGGATACCCCCAAACACATTCTATGAGGCCACAATCACCCTGATACCAAAACCAGACAAAGATACCACCAAAAAAGAAAACTACAGGCCAATTTCACTGATGAACATTGATGCAAAAATCCTCAACAAAATAGTAGCAAACCACTTCCAACAATACATTAAAAGGATTGTACATCATGATCAAGTGGGATTTATCCCAGGGATGCAAGCGTTCTTCAATATCCACAAATCCATCAATATGATACACCACATTAACAAACTGAAGAATAAAAACCATATGATCCTCTCAAAAGACTCGGAAAAAGCCTTTGACAAAATCCAACACCAATTTCTGATAAAAACCCTCAGAAAGTGGGCATAATGGGAACCTACCTCAGCATGATAAAGGCCATATATGACAAACCCACAGCAAACATCATTCTCAATGGTGAAAAGCTGAAAGAATTCCCTCTGAGATCAGGAACAAGACAAGGATGTCCGCTCTCGCCACTACTCTTCAACATAGTTCTGGAAGTCCTAGCCACAGCAATCAGAGAAGTAAAAGATACAAAAGGAATCCAAATTGGAAAGGAAGAAGTAAAACTATCCCTATTTGCAGATGACATGATACTGTACCTAGAGAATCCTAAAGACTCTGCCAGAAAACTTTTAGAGCTCATCCACGAATTTGGCAAAGTTGCAGGATACAAATCAATACACAGAAATCGATGGCATTTCTATACACTAACAATGAAAGAGCAGAAAGTGAAATTAGGGAAGCAATCCCATTTACCATCGCATCCAAAAGAATAAAATACCTAGGAGTAAACCTACCTAAAGAGACAAAAGACCTGTACTCTGAAAACTATTAGCCACTGATGAAAGAAATCAAAGATGACACAAATAGATGGAAAGATACACCATGCTCGTGGATTGGAAGAGTTAATATTATTAAAATGACTATACTACCTAAGGCAATCTACAGATTCAATGAAATCCCTATCAAATTACCAAGGACATTTTTCACAGAACTCGAACAAAATATTTTAAAGTTTGTTTGGAAGCACAAAAGACCCAGAATAGCCAAAGACATCATGAAAAAGAAAAATGGAGCTGGAGGAATCAGGCTCCTGGACTTCAGACTATACTACAAAGCAACAATCATAAAAACCATGTGATACAGGCACAAAGACAGAAATAGAGATCAGTGGAACAGGATAGAAAGCCCAGAATTCAATCCACGCACCTATAGCCAACTAATCTATGACAAAGGAGGCAAGGATATACAGTGGAGAAAGGACAGTTTGTTCAATAAGTGGTGCTGGGAAAACTGGACAGCCACATGGAAGATAATGAAATTAGAACACTCCCTAACACCATACACAAAAATAAACTCCAAATTGATGAAAGACCTAGATATAAGGCCAGACACTATCAAACTCTTAGAGGAAAACAGGCCAAACACTCTCTGACATAAATGACAGCAACATCTTCTCTGATCCACCTCGTAGAGTATTGACAATAAAAACAAAAATGAACAAATGGGACCTAATCAAACTTCAAAGTTTCTGCACACAAAGGGAACCCTAAATAGAATGAAAAGACAACCCACAGAATGGGAGAAAATCTTTTCAAGTGAATCAATGGACAAGGGATTCATCTCCAAAATTTACAAACACCTTCTGCAGCTCCATACCATAAAAACAAACAACCCCATCAAAAAATGGGCAAAAGTTCTAAACAGACAGTTCTCCAAAGAAGACATACGGATGGCTGAGAAACACATGAAAAGATGTTCAACATCACTCATTATTACAGAAATGCAAATCAAAACCACTATGAGGTACCACCTTATACTAGCCAGAATGGCCATCATCAAAAAGTCTACAAACAATAAGTGCTAGAGAGGGGGTGGATAAAAAGGAACACTAGTACACTGTTGGTGGGATTGTAAATTGGTGCAACCACTGTGGAAAGCAGTATGGAGATTCCTGAGAAAACTAAACATAGCACTACCATTTGATCCAGCAATCCCACTCCTGGCCATCTATCCAGAGAAAACCATGACTCACAAAGACACATGTACTCCAATGTTCACTGAAGCACTATTTACAACAGCCAAGACATGGAAACAATCTAAATGTCCATCGACAGAGGCGTGGATCCAGAAGATGTGGTATATATACACAATGGAATATTACTCAGCCATTAAGAGGAAGGAAATACCAGCATTTTTAGCAACGTGGATAGACCTATAAATTATCATGCTAAGTGAAGTCAGCCATACAATGAGACACCAACATCAAATGCTTTCACTGACATGTGGAATCTGAAAAAAGGATAGACTGAATTTCTTTGCAGAACAGATGCTGACTCACAGACATTGAAAAACTTATGGTCTCCAGAGGAGACAGTTTGGGGGTGGGGGGATGTGCTTGGGCTGTGGGATGGAAATCCTGTGAAATCGGATTGTTATGATCATTATACAATCTCAGATGTGATCAATTCATTTGAGTAATAAAAAAAGAATGAAAAATAAATAAAAAGGGGAAAAAAGAAAAAAAAATGTGTGAATCTCAAAGGATAGTTATGAAATACAGTAAGACTCCTCACGTAAAGTGCTGACCTCAGACTCAGCCTAGAGGAAACTGCATAACCATGAATGCCCTCACCACTGGCTCTCACTGACAAACTGGCAGGTCCAAATCAAAATTAAGTCTATGGAATGTCATAGAAAGTTCCAAGCATAAACCAGGCATTCAAGCTTTCAGTGTTCCAGAATGGAGACCCACAGATCATTAAGCCCTGCCTCTTGAAAATATTCACATCATACAGTCATTTCCTAGCTTGCTCCTGAAGCTGGTTTGTTTGTGTTTTTATTCATTAATTTGAAGTGAATTTGATGTACACTAATATTATATGTTACAGGTGGGTACTATAGTGGTTCACAATTTTTAAAGGTTACACTCCATTTATAATTATTCTAAAATATTAGCTATATCCCCTCTTGCACAATATATCCTTGTAGCTTAATTTATACCTACTATTTTCTACCTCTTAATCTCCTACCCCTATAGTGCCCTTCCCCTTTCCTCCCCCAACTGGTAACCATGAGTTCCCTTTCTATGTCTGTGAGCCTGTTTCTTTTTTATTATATTCTCTACCTTGTCATATTTTTGGATTATACATATAAGTGATATCATACAGTATTTGGATTTTTCTGTCTGACTTTTTTCACTTGCTATGATGGCCTTCAAGTCCATCCATGTTGATGTGAATGGCAAAATTGGATTACTTTTTTATTGCCTAGTAGTATCCATTACGTACATGTAAATGAAGATGATATAGACAATGTTTGTTCCCGCCTCCAATCTGCAGGCTACAGTCCTAATCCAAAATGTGATAACATTAAGAGGTGGGGTCTATGGGAGTCCTCAGTTCAAGAGAGCAGAGCCCTTACGATGAGATTAGTGCCCTTAGTAGAAGAAATGAGAGAGACCGAGAGAGAGAGATGGAGGGAGAGAGAGGGAGAGGCAGAGAGAGAAAGAGGGAGAGGGAAGCAGAGATGGAGAGTGAGATACAGAGAACCCTTCTCCACCATGAGAGGACATGGTGAGAAGGCAGCCATTCATAAGCTAAAAGAAGTCTATCATCTGACTCTGCTGGCTTCCTGATTCTGGATTCCCAGCCTCCAAAACTGTGAGAAATATACGTGTTGTTTATGAGCTACTCAGAATACAATGTCTGATATGAAGAGCATGTTCAGTCTAAAGGGAAGAGAACAAGGGAGGTTGCAGAAGAAGCAAGTTCCAGGAGCCAGCAAGGTGCAGAAGCACAGCTGGTGGAGAATATGAGATTCACATACAGGCTGGTGTTGGTTCGTAGCAATTCTTCCTTCTCTCTGAGACTCAGCCTTCTTGTCCCATTAGGTTTTTTTCAGTTGGGCTCATCGTTTATCATTCAGTGGTGTTTCTGAAGTCCTGCCATGTACTCGATGGTATTCTGGGTATTCTAGCTGAACAAGGCAAAAAGTTCAAGAAGTTTATAGGAGCTCTAGGCCCCAGGTACCCACAGGAGAGAGGGAAAGCGAGGGGAAGACAAGGAAATGCACACAAAGAGGAGGGATGGGCGTTGAAGGAGGGAGAGAGAAGACATAAGCAGAGGTGACTTTTCTCTCCTTCATATTGGGAGCACGCAGGTCTGCGTGAGCTCAGTGCCACATCTCTGGGTCTGTGTGTAATCGCCCTCTCTTCTCTATAGCTACAGGCATAAAGAAAGGGGCAAATTCTATTCCACTGCCACTCCCATTCCATGGCTCCTGAAGAGTGAAAGATGGATCCACATTGGGCTTCCTGCCTTACAGTGAAATAGAGAACCTGTCCCTTTGTAAAGGCTCCTATTCGATCTTGCCTTTTGCTTTCTCCAAGCCTCAGTCTTGAAGAACGATGGCAATCATATGCCATTTCTTCTTTAGATCTGAGACCCTCAGGCTGCCCTTTGCCGTGGAACTTTAATCTCAGTTGAAGCCCTGCTTGGAACCATAACATAGACAAGTCTTTATTCTGCTAGGTACTGAGGCTAAGTGTCTATCTGAAGGGCTTGCCTGTGGTCAAAACAGCAGTGACATCCACTGATATAAAAGGTGACCAAATATATGCCCAGGAGTGGAATTGCTGGATCATGTGGTAAGTCTATACTTAGATTTCTGAGGAACTTCCACTTGTTCTCCATAGTGGTTGTACCAATTTACATTCCCACCGACAGTGTAGGAGGGTTCCCTTTTCTCCACACCCTCTCCAGCATTTATTGTTTGTGGACTTACTCATAACGGCCATTCTGACTAGTGTGAGGTGGTACCTCACTGCAGTTTTGATTTGAATTTCTCTAATAATTTGTGATGTTGAGCATTTTTTCATGTGCCTGCTGGCCATCCTTATGTCTTCTTTGGAGAAATGTCTATTTAGGCCTTCTGCCCATTTTTCAATTGGGTTGTTTACTTATGGTTGCCCAGGGGGAGAGGGGAGGGAGTGGGATGGACGGGGAGTTTCAGGTTAGTAGATGCAAACCGTTACATTTAGAATGGATAAGTAGTGAGGTCCTACTCTACAGCACAGGGGACCAGATCCAATCACTTGTGATAGAACATGATAGAAGATAATAATGTATCTATATGCATGACTGGGTCACTGTGCTATACAGCAGAGATTGACAGAACATCGTAAATAAACTATGCTTTAATTAAAAAATTAAAAATAGGTTCCCATACCTTGTGTTCTGCCTAGGACAGTTGTGGTTTGTGCCTACTTTCCTTCTGTTTCTGTGAATAGCTCCCCCTTTCACCCTAATGGCATCCCAGCACAGACAATAAAGTTCATGGTCACATCAGAGCCAAGTAAATTGTCACCCAGAGACCTGTTTGAAATCAGTCAATTAGTTAGCAACAGTCAATAATGAACCCAGATTTCTTGGGTGCCCCTTCTCAGTATTCAGTATTTTCTTCCCCCTAAGAATAGAAGCTATTCTTTTTCTTTTTCTTTTTTTTTTTTTTTGGCTACACCTGTGGCATGTGGAAAGTCCCATGTTGAACCCTCACCAGAGCGGTGACCTGAGCCGCCACAGTGACAGTGCTAGATCTTTAACTTGCTGCACCACAAGGGAACACTAATGGAAGCTTTTCTCACCAATGTCTCAGCTGATAGCAGTTACATTGGTTAGCTCCTGGAGGCTGAGGCAATAGTGGTGACTGTTTCCATATTAAAATGTAAAAATAATAAACCATCTGGCCATATATCAAGGGTTGGCTAGACTAGTGAAGCATCTATAGTGGTGAACTCAGACAGTGCCCAATATCAAAACCAAAACCCACAACTAAATGGGACTATATCACACAACGATTGAGCCAGTCAAGTTGCCTGAGGCCCTGGGAGTTTCAAGGAAACAATTAATCAACGCTTTCTGTCAAATCACTTACTAGACTTGTAATTCCCAAAGCCCCCATGATCAGCTCTTTGTCTGGGAACCCATCCAGGTCAACTCAACCAGGAAAGAGGTTTGCCCAAGTGCAACCATCGCATCTAATGCAAGGCGATTTGTTAGGGGCTCTCAGCCACATGATCCTGGACCATGTCATTTGTCCCTGCTGGACAGAGCAGACACCCCACACGGCCTGAGTGCTGGGGGACAAGCCGTGCATTGGCCCATCATGCGCAGGGGAGCCCCTTCAGTCCTACCCAGCGGACTTAAAACTAACCCTGAGGCCACATCATTCACACACGAGGACTGAACCTGGGGAATGAAGCTCTTGACTGTTATTGACATTGTGTTAGTTTGTTTCCCATGTACTTCTAAATCGGCGTCATTACAGACTTGGGGACAAAGACACGTGGGCAGGTGGCGTGAGGCAGGGACTCACTTCTGACACGAGCAGGGCATCTCCACTGATCCTTTCCTGCTCGTGGAAAGCAAGTCTTCAGTGGGCAGGACACCTCCGTCCTTACAGGACAAGCATATGGCAGACTTCTGCCCTCACTGTCCTGTCCCCTTTCCAGCGCCCTGACCTCTGCTCTCCCTTCCCTGCAGAGATGAAGCCTGCCTGGAACTAACAGGATCATGATGAATTCACTGCCTTTTCTCCCCCCGGGCCTCAGTGACATTCTGAGCAGCCAGACCCAGGACGACGGGTGACCAGATCCCACAGTCCTAGAGTTTCTCCGTCTGTAAGTCTGAGGTTTGGGTTGTGCGCCTTGTTCATCAAATACTTTCTTAACCGTTGGACATCTTTCGGGTCACATGGAACCACTGAATTGACCTTGGTGTGGTGCCCACCCTTTACTGGTACTCAAGTCTTCGCTTCCTGTACATGCCCTGGGTTTTCACGGTAAAGAAGGGAATCCATGTGAGTCCATCGGCCTCCCCACCCCACCCCCCTGGATGCAAACAGAACTTTGGCTGTTTGTTTACTTCTTGTTCTCTTGGTGCCCTGAGATCTGGGTTTGCGGGAAGTGTGGAAGGTGAGAGGGTCTGGGATGCAGAAGAGTGGTAGAACCCGCCACCTCCTCAACATGCCCGTTCCTCACTCGAATGAGATCTCAGGGGCAGCGGCAGTCAGACGTGAAAATACATAAACAAACCAACCCCTGGTGGCCACACAGGAGGCAAACCTGAGACGGGTCTGTTAAATACATCTTTGTACAAATGTGGGGCGAAGCACTCAGAACCCTGTTCTGCAAAAAAGAGGGGATGTAAAAAGAATCTTGTTTAATATATCTTTGAATACTTCTTCTAGAAAACCTCTGAGTTTTCTAAGTATGTAAGGAAATTGGACTGGTGCCTGTTTCTCCATCCACTTCTATAAAGAAAGCCAGTGTCTGCCATGCCAATAAACTCTTCTGTCACTAGTCACTCTATGACTGAGAGAGTTGCCATACACTCCTGGGTGCGGAGCAGACCCATAGAGTGTGTGCATTGTTTCTAGTTTGGTCATTCATTGTTTACAGCTCTTTTCTCGTTGTTGCCGTTGCTGTTGTTGTTGTTTTCTGTTTTCTTCCTCTTTGATTTCTTTTGGAGGGTGTACCTCAGAACTCAATTCACAACGAAACCACTCACGTCCACAGTCTCCTCTGTGGAATTCAACAATAACACACAGAAAGCCTATCAAGTTTGGGGTTCAGTTTTGTAGCTTAAGGAACCTTGCCTCAAAGAGGTTACAGGCCTAACACTAAAGGAAATTAAAAGCTGTAGATTCCAGTGGGTCTTGCCTTTCCAAGTAAAATGACATTTTGATTTTTTTCCCCAATTTTATCGAGATAGAACATTGTATAAGTTTAAGGTGTAGAGCATAAAGATTTGAAATGTGCATATAATGGAGAATGATTACCATGATAAGATTAGTTAGGACCCATCACCTCACGTGGTCACGGATTTTATATTTGAATCTAAAATTCACTGTAAGGGAGTTCCTGTTGTGGTGCAGCTGAAACAGATCTAACTAGTATCCATGAGGATTCAGGTTCGATTCCTGGCCTTGCTCAGTGGGTTAAGGATATGGCATTGCTGTGAGCTGTGGCTCGCATCCAGTTGGATTCTTATTAACCTTATTTGGGGCAGGAAGGGGCAAGCTTCTCTCTCACTTCTACGGACAGAATGTTCTTTTATGCAGAAGACTTTGGACTGGAGATCCATACTGTGTTCTCTTTGGCTTCGACCCTGCACTGGTCTCTGGGGAATACATATTTCTGCCTTGATATCCTGCTTCACAACTACAGAATGCAGTCCTGATATTAGTGGCATCTGCTCTCCAGAAAAAGTCATTTTTAAACATCTCTAACTTTGGGGATTTTGTTTAAAGAGAAGGTATGTGAGAACTCAGGAAGCTCTGCAGAGTTGCATGCCTAGACACACTTGAGGAGTGGTAGAATTAGAACTCACATACACTGCTATGTTCTTAGAGCATTGGGAGGAAATGCAAATTATGCCTTTTAAATATGGGCAACTTACATACTACCCTATATGACATGAATAACTAAGGACCTACAGTTTAGCACAGGGAAATCTGCTCATTACTCTGCAGTAACCTCTTTGGGACAATGATCTCAAAAGGAATGGATAGGTGTGTGTGTGGAACCGACTCACTTTGCTGTACACCTGGAACTAACACAATCTTGTCAGTCAACTATACGCTAATAAAGCTCAAATTTTAAAAACTTCAAAAATAACTATGGATAATTGTCTCTTCCCTATACTATAGCAGTGAGAATAAAATTTTCCCTTAGCCAGTTTGGATTATTATTTTTCATGCATATCTCTCTAGGATAAAACAATTCCCTTACTGAAGGGACATTTTTGTCTTAATCAGGTGGAAAGGAGGGATCGTTTTGTTGGTGAGCAGCATGGAGTGAAAATCTTGAGCTTCATGGTCGATTGACCCTTAAAAAGATGCCTGGTGCTGGCACACGGGTCCAGAGCAATTAAAATGGCAATGGTATTTCCAGGCGGGACACTGAGTGTGGGGGAGAGAATGGTCCCCGCGCATCCAGCCTTGCTCTGTCGTAGAAGTGGTGCCCTTTGCCCCAGGAAGTTTCTCCAGTTACCGCTCAGAGTAACATTTTTAAGAATAAAACATGGCCCAGGATTTTCTTCCCCCTCCCAAAGACAAACTACCATTTAGGAAGTACCATTCTAGGAAGTTAGATATGAACAAACATTTTCCACTCAGCACACGGACTTCGCTCTTTGAAAATGACTCTTAAAATGATCAAGATTTCCTCCACATCTGAAGCTAATACGTTGTGATGTTGTTGGGTTTACCTAAGCATAAAAACTAAAATGCAGCTAAAATGTTAGATAAATCATCAAAAAGTGGCAACTCACAAAAATGTCACCAAGCCTCTCAAATTAGATACACTGGTTGGATGTCATCCTTATACCTCCCGGAACAAACATCTTGTTGGTGTCAGCCATTTTTTGAAAGTCATCATTATTCTAAAATCAGCAAGTTTTCCGTGTCTTTTCAAATTCCTGCCAAGTTTTGATTAACTCGAGCAGAGAGATAACAAGAATTGTTTTTGACTGGCATTTCGCTTTTCAGGAGAAAATAAATCCACAACTTTTTCTGGTCTTTCATGACAAGGAAATAAGTTTGATGAAGCTCCTACTCAATCCCACTTCACGTGTTAGCCTACTGTTAGCTCTCAAGGCCCAAGACAGTTCCCTCCACCATAGTTTATGACCATAATTGAGAATTTTGTAGATGCTAAGGACATGTACTGTTACCATTTTTCACAGAAAGACTCCGTTACCTTCTCCAGATTCTGATTACCACTAAGGGAATTCAAGTTTACACTCTGGGCTCAATGCTGGGCCTTCGAGAAACAGAGACCTGAATGGTTAAATCCATCTGGCTGTCACTGCAGGTGTCTGAAGCTGAGGTATTACTCGCTCCCAGATCTTTGTGTTACTGTCTGACTTCTCTCAGTAGAAAACCAGAGCTAATGACAGGGAGGACCCTGCACTGTGTGTCTCCTGCATCTCGCTGTTCCCTTCTCTAACTATTTCAAGATGCAGGCATTGTTCTCACCCACATTGTACATGAGGCAGCGGCGGCTTCTGGAGTGATGCCTAGTGACCACACTCAAACCACATGGATTAGAAAGGACGGATCAATAGCTCACCTGTGTTCTACGTGACCCCAAAGTCTGAGCTCTCCTGCTCTGCGAGGACATTCACAGCTGGCCAACCCTGTCACCTGGGTTCTGTGTCCCCAGGACAAGTAAGAACAGAATCCTTGTCACCTGTGTGGCTGCAGGGACCAAAGTGAAAGATATCTTCTTCTTCTTCTTCTTCTTCTTTTTTCTGTCTTTTTGTCTTTTTGCCTTTTCTAGGGCCACATCCACGGCATATGGAGGTTCCCAGGCTAGGGGTTGAATCAGAGCTATACCCAGCCTACACCACTGCCACAGCAATGCAGGATCCTTAACCCACTGAGCAAGGCTAGGGATTGAAACCACAACCTCATGGTTCCTAGTTGGATACGTTAACCTCTGAGCCATGATGGGAACTCCGAAAGATGTCTTCTGAGTGGCCTTCCTGGAGACCATTCAGCTTTATTCCGTTTGTGTTGACTCTTTCTTGAGTCTCAGCACCAGAATTAACCTAGTAACTTGCTTCCCTTCTTGCTTTTGCCCAAGTTGGTAGGAGAGACATTGATCTCATTTTTGTTTTTTCAGCCAGAAATATATAAAACAAACTCTTTTCCAGTGTTCCTCTTTTACTAAGCACTTCTGAAAAATATTGTTTTTTAAGGAAATGACCCTAAGTTCCTGACCCCAGTCAAATGATCCAGTAGTGAACATGTGATCTAATCTGAGTCAACGAAAGCCCCAACGCCCCGAACGGTGGGGACAGGAGGATGGAGAGGAGCAGGTGTGCGGCTGAAAATAAATGCAATTAGATCTTGGAGGAATCTGCATGGTGTGCCAAACGCTGTATTAAAATCACAGTATTTATAAATCTCACAGTAAATGCTGAAAACACCAAAGTCCCTTAGCTCTCTCCCTGTCTGTGATATTTATCTTTTAAAAGATCTTGCCTTCTGCGCATACACACATTCAGTAACTCCCAGGTTGACATTTTCTTTTCTCCGATTCTTGTGGAGATTTCTGACCTTTGAGTTACTACTGGAAAGAAGGCTGCTTGTCTGCAACAGTATGTGTCTCTTAGAGAGAGACAGAGGCAGGCAGGGCATCAGGAAGTGGGATTTGAGGAGCTAGCTTTGTCTGCATTAGATGCTTCTAATTTTGGAGCAGGGCATGAGTGGAGAGTGAATCGTGGTGGCCAATTAAGAGGCACTGCCAACTCCTGGGACGTGCGGCCAAAGCCATATTTGCAGCCACAGCACAGTGTCATCTCCAGGCTGGCCTGTGACTGTCCATCTTTCTCCCCAGGAAGAGGTGCAGGAGAGAAGATGAAGAGGGAAGGAAATCTCCCACAGGGAGAAAATAAAGAGCATTCTCAAAGAGACACGGTGCTTCAGAGGCTGGATGCTCAGGATGCTGGACAAAGAGTATGCTGCTCTTCAATACCTAAGGGTTTTGCTGTCAAAACAATGGTAAGAGCCTACATCTTCATAATGGAGCGTATGTGCAGGAACTTCTCTGTGTCACCTGAGAATTCAACTCCTTCCGCTCACATCTAGTTGGCTGTTTGATGGCACCTTCTCGCAGGTGAAACTTAAAATGATGTAAAGAGAACATGATGTGCCCACTTAGTTTCTACAGTCTTCCAAATGAGTCAACTTTCTAGGATGGTATAAGAAACTCCCCCAGCCATGTTTTCTAAATTACACCGCTCTCAATGGCCCCAGGACAGTGTCTCTATTTGTGAGGTTTCTTTTTGTTTGCTTGTTTGTTTTGCATGTTCACCCCTCTGCTAAAAAGCAAGTTGGGTGAAAAGGGGCTCCCTAATTTATAAGGGCAATAATGCATGGTGGGCCGATGAGGACTAATAAGACAGTAATGATTTTGGAGATGGGAAATTCAATACCTTGCACAGATCTACTTGGGGAGGGGGTACATTTTCTCCTTTCCAAAAACAGGTCCTTGATAACAGAAGGAGTATCTTGTAGGTAGGGCATGTGCCCCCTGTTTATTTTTGGTGAATTTGGTTATTGTTGGATGAAGCTCATATTTTTGCCTAGAATTGTTTTGTTTATTTGCTTTTGTTTTTTGCAAATGGCAGATGATCTCAAAGATGTTACCAGGGAACAGGAAGAAAGACTGTTTCATAAGCTAACGGGCTCCTCCTTTGGGGCATGTAGAAATCAAAGCCAGTGACTTTAGGTATTACACAAAAGGCATCACAAAACAGTGTTACAATCCCTAGACACTTAACACTGGACACTGCCAATAATGGGACTGAACTTAGACTCTACTTAATAAAATGGTCGAGAGATACAATACAGTCAGGACATTAGGCACGTGGGTGCACACTCATGCAGCATCTTAGACACAATTTTCCACCACAGGTGTTCATATGAATCAGTAAGGAATGTGTTGTGCTAATTGGTTTCAAGTTCAAAGCCTTTGGAAATGAAGCGGTTGTTTAACATGAGGAGATCTAGTCCATGTGTTTTGGGTCTTGGTCCCTGGTGTGTCCCAACGCATTGTAGCCACATACTGTAGTTGACTTCTTAGTCTTCAGAAAGAAAAACAATAATGCCACTACTGTCACCACCACCGCCATCAAAGCCAAAAATCTAACACATCGTAGAAATCTTGTCCTTTCATAATCATTGCCAACAGCATCATCAGGCTTGTGTCAATAACTGTGAGATACCCATTTTGCTAATGATTTGCATATATAATTTACCTCCAACAATTTTATGAGACTAGTTTTTAGATGTATTTCAATTGTTACCAGTATCCCATTTGTTAAAGCAAGAAAACCAAAATTCAGATAGACTTCTCTAAGATCATACAGCTGTTTAATGACACAGTGAGAATTTGAACCAAACATGCAAACTTATTCCTGCCTTTGTCCTTAATTTTTTTTTTTTGGTCACACCTATGGCTTGAGGAAATCCCCAGCCAGAGAACCCACACCATGGCAGTGACCTGAGCCGCTGCAGTGACAATGCCCAGTCCTTAACCCACTGAGCTACCAGGGAGCTCTTATCCTTAATTTCTAGCACACTCCATTGAGTACCTCTGCATGGCAGAAAAGAGGGATTCAATAATGAACAAAACAGGGCAAAAGCTGTGCCCTGTGGAACATACATTATAGCAGATAAACAAGATAAATGAGCAATGTGATTTGTGGCGTGGTGGGGGTTCTGAGGAGAAAAGTGGAGCAGGGGAGGAGGCTGGGGATGCAAAGCGCATCTCGGAGTATTTTCTGAACTTTAAAGTTCCAGCCCTACCTTCTCTTCCCACCAGGTACTTATCTTACTTGGAAACTCACTGGACTCTTAGGAGCACAGATGAGCTCCTACAGCCCAGCTCCTTTGCTGAAACACTTCCCTTCTGTCTACAAACGCCAGCTCCATCCTTCCTGGAGGAATCCTCTTCATAAGCCAAGGCACTTTCTGGTCTCGTCTAGCATTTTGCTGGCCATGGGGAGGGGATGGGTTCATGTGTGTGCAAGTATGTATGCTCTCTGTGTGGCCACAGCACCTGTGTGTCCTGCTGGCAGAGCACATGGTACAGCAGACACCATCACACCTGTTTCTATCGCAAAGACGGATGTGACACTCTTTGAAGGCATCATATAGATCTTTCCTCTGTCACAAGCTCTTGTGCACACATACTCACAGGAGCCAGCCAAACATATCACAGAACAGAATTAAATGTATTTAGGTTGGTGATGTGATCTAAAATAACGTTCAGATTGTCTAATATGTTCAGGCAGTAAAGAATATTAAAGACGGCCGGGGCTCTAGGACAAGGGCCAAGAAGTTGCTCGGTCATTCTGCGGCCTTGGACATGTGGGTTGCTTCCTTGAGTTTCAGATTTTTAATTGATAATGAGAATTATTATTCATGTCATCAGTTTAATGCTTGCCCTGCTACTAACTGTCTATGCAAGACTCTCGCTGTCGCTTGTTTCCTTAGATGCGGTGTTTGGGTAACAGGAAGTTCTCACCATTTGACACCGGGGCTCACTTTATATGATATATGAGAAAGCATGTTTTAAACAGCAGATGTGGCATAAATGTCAGGCTGTTGTTTTTTTCTTTTTGCATAGTTCCTCAGATGCTAGGGGTTGCTTTTCTCTCCTGGAGGTGTGTTACCATGTCTGGTGAATATTGCAGCCACAGGCCACTCTTTCTGGTGATAAATAAAAGTATTCGCATGGGAGTAGGCGAGATGTGAATTCACACAGGAAGTGTCTGAAACATCTGAGTGTGTTTAAAATTAAGTCTCACTTGCATGTTACATTATAATTTCTTTTAAAAGAGTTTTTTAATTAAAATTCCCCATTTCAATGATTGGTAGATTATCAATAGGGTTGATTATCAGATGAAGACGGCATGATCTCTTTGAAAACTGCAAAGAGAAGGTAAGTGTGACTGAGAATGGGAATTAACATGCAGTTCAAAATCAGGACATTTGTGACACTGTGAAGCAATCATCTGAGCATATTATGCATTAGAAAATTGCACCATTTGTTAGCTAATAGCAGTCCTAAACTCTGCAATAGAAAGTGTTTCCTAGGAAATAGCAAATTACAGAAATAGGGCAGGAGTCACAAAACTAGTTTTCATCAGCAATCTTTTATATTACTGTAAATGGTTCCTATGGAACCTCTTGGGCAAACACGTATGACTTTTAATAGAGAACTATGCTTAAAGAATAGTATTTTTAGGTAATAAGTTGCCCATTTTGAAAAAAAAAATGACTTTAAAACTTCCTAGGAAAATTTTGATTATTTACTGTATCAAAAAGTGAAAGGAGAAGTTCCCTTGTGGCACAGAAGGTCGGGGATCTGGTATTGTCACCATTGTAAGTCAGACAGCTGCTGTGGTGCAAGTTCAGTTCCTGGCTCAGGAACTTCCACACACCTTAGGCATGGCCAAAAAAAAAAAAGGAAATGACATATGAAACAGATATTAGCAATAAAGTTAATCTAAAATACTATCTTTTTAATAAGATGGAAATATACTATATAATTTTGAAATGGTAATTCATTTTTTCACTCTTCCACGTATTGCTGCTATTTTCTAAGCCAACTATAAACTTTCATTATGCTATTTCCTGGCTGCTCAGTAAGGTGTCTCAGCTTAAACACAACCCAGGTCCAAGAGCAGAGCATTTGAAAGATCTTGTCTGAATTTTGCTAATCATGCTATTAATATTCCCCTGACTGAACTTTCTATTTATTCTTGTATTTTTCCTGCATCGATTGTAATGTAGAATGGATATAGAATAAATGTACTGAAGAATGTGCATGTCTTTAGTGGATTAGGATTCAAATTTCAGTGAATTGGCCACTCTTTGCTGTTTCCCTAATGAGATTCCCAAAAGTTTGTTGCACTTGTGGTACAGGTATAAGCCTCCCAAAGTTGAGATGTCATAGCCTCATAATTGCCAGGGTTTACAGCCCCATCCAATAGCATTTACCCTGAAAATGCTGGTAATTCTTCTCCTTGTAAGGGGACCTGAAGACATGGGTCTTCCCTTGACCTTGAATCCTGGGAGCTGCAGCAGCATCACATGCTCAGGATTCCCTGAGTCTGGATGTCCCAGAGCACCTGCAATCTTCATCCTTCCTAAGGGCAGCTTCCCAAAATAGTTTTGGTCTTCTACTGCTAGTGTATTCATACTGCTCTTATTGGCTTAGAAAGATTCTGTGTATTTTATAGATATTACAAGACGTTTATCCCATGTGATACATGTTTTCCAGTTCATTTGCCTTTTAACATTTTAAGGTGTGTTTTGCCCTCTGAAGTTCATTATTTTACATGCAAAAAAGTATCGACATTTTCCTTCACAGGTTCTGTTTTGGAGTTACACGCTAAGAAATTCCTTTCCCCAGATTAAATAAATCTCTATTTACATTGCAAACTGCAATTTCATGGCTTCATATTTTATACATTTAGATTTTTAATCCATCTATAAGTAATTTTAGAAAATGCTGTGAGTTCTGAATTTAAATTATTTTTTCGCAGATTGAAATTTTTCCCTATTGATTTGAGATACTGCCTTTATTGTATATTAAATTATATATACATAATAAATTCATGGTCTGGGGGCATTTTAGTTCATTTGTTTGATCTGCCTGCCCATTGCTGTACCATTATCTACTGATGATGGATGAGCAATGTGGATTGTCCATACACTGGAATATCATTCTGTAGTAAAAAGTGAAGTACAGACGCATGTGCAACAAGAGAAAACCTTGGGAACATTATGCAGAATGAAAGAAGCCAGCACAACAGACCAATAGCATATGAAATACCCAGAATACGCAAAGAGCTCAGAGAGTTTCAAGTGGTTGAGGAGTGACTGCTAAGGCTGTAAAGTTGTGTTTTTAATTTTATAATGGTGAAAGTTGCACAGCTCTGCACATATGCTAAAAATCATTGAATCATATACTTTCAGAGGGTGAAATTTATAGTTTGGAAAGTACATCCAAAAAAAGCTGTTTAAAAAAGGAAATTATCAATATATTTTGTCACCTCGTTGACGTACAGTATCAGTCATAATGGTTCGGTATGGAGAATTAGGCTTGTAGTCCTAGAATAAATCTTACCTGAGCTTATTGCATTAATCTTTACAGCACTTGCTAATTTTTATGACTTTTCATCCATATTGTTAAGTTATATTGTTGTATTATTTGCCACATTTTTATTATGGTTAATAAAATGAATCTAGGAGCGGTCCAACTTTTTTAAAGTCCTGGTTTATTTTGAGATAGAATGTGAATTTTATGTAGTATGAAATTTTGTTGGAATTAATCCATAATTCTGCATGTACACACATATTTTTAAGGTGTTTCTTTGCAAATTTTTTTGGCTTCACCTGTGTCAGGTGGAAGTTCCAGGGCCAGGGGTGAAACCCACAGCAGTGACCTGACCCACAGCAGTTACAATGCCAGATCCTTAACCCACTGAGCCACCAGGGAACTCCTGTTTACAAACTTTAAAAATGATTTCTATGGATTTTGCCACATTTAACATTTAACACATTTCTTGTGTTAAGTTCCACTAAATTAAATTTATATTAGGGAATAACTATTTAAAAGTTGCTAACATTTATCTATACACACTTTTCTCTATAAATGACTTATGGTCTCTCATTTAGGATATTTATCCTCCATCAACTTCATTAGGGTATATTGGTATTTCTTTTCTTTTTTTGTTGAGGATTCATTTATTTTACTAAAAATTTCAAAAATGAGTTTTGCTTTTTCAGTTCTAATTTTCTGTCTTATAACTTATTTATATCTCCTTATCTATTTTTTCAAATGTTATTATGCTTTATGTTTGTTTAATACTTGAATGAATTATTGATTTATGTTGGTTTGGAGGGTTTTTTTAATATTTATAAGGCATGCTTTATAAATGATAAAGATGAGCCCACTTAAACGCAGCTTAATAAGTTAAGCTAACTGTGTACATTTGCAGGAGCATCACCACATGGGACATAACAGAGTATTTCCATCACACGTGCAACATCTTCTGTTTCCCTTCCCCACCGGCCACTCACCGTGGCATCTAGGGAAAAACTGACTTTCTCCCCATTATTATTGAGTAAGTTTATATTTCACGGACTTTCATATAAATTGAATTACATATTTAAGTAGTCCTTTAGCACAGGCTATTTTTGGTACCCCTAAACCCCCCTTGCCTCCAGAAAGGACTTCAAGAACAAAAGCCAGAACAGCATTGGGACCTCACTCGGTCCCCTTCTCTGCAGGACCATACATACGTCTGTCCTTTCTCTAATCCAAAGTCCAAAAATAGCGTGTCTTAAATTTTTCTAGATTTCTAGTTCTTTGCTGGAGAGAAGACAATTCCGAAAAATCTTAACCTCTTCTAATCAGAATAAAAGTCCTTTCTTAAAAAAAGCAGTGAGAAAGTTCATGTATTTTTCGCAAATAAAGTGTTTGCAATTAATTGGTATTATTATCATTTTATGATTATCACGAAAACCTACTACATGGCGACAAACTTACTTATGGGATGATTATTTAAAACAAAAGGGATGACACTTGTGTGGCAAACTGTTAGCAGTCTCTCATATCATTGTCTTATGTTTCATCCATTGTATTGTTTACCCGTCACATATGGTTAAAACGCTATATAAGTAAATTAAGTCGTTAAAGGGAGATGTAGATGAGACGGCGATTTGTGAATTTAACTATGACACAAATGAACCCATCTGCAAATCAGAAACAGACTCACGAACAAGGAGGGCAGACTCGTGGTTGCCAAGGGGGAGGCGTGTGGGGGAGGGATGGCGTGGGAGGCTGGGCTTAGCAGATGTAAACTATTACACATAGAGGGATAAACAAGATCCTACCCTATCTCCAACGAGAGCTACATTCAATGTCCTATGACAAACCATAAGGGAAGACAATATTTTCAAAAGTGTATATATATGTGTAACTGAATCACTTTGCTCTACAGTACAAATTGTAAATCAACTATGCTTCAATTTAAAAAAAAGATAGGAAAGGTTGTATATCACCAGGTTGATAGTAGTTTTATCACTTGCTGAAGGGGTTCTATCTTATTTGCTTTATTTTAATATATCTCTACTTTTCATGATTTTTTGGTGATAGTTTGCCACTTTTAAACCTAGAAAAACAATCAAGTCATTAAATTTTGTATAAAAAATGAAACTATAAAAGTATACTATTCTTTGATGTGAATTATAAAACATCATGGCAGCCAAAGAATCTAATCACGATTATTTTACTTTCCTCTTAATATCCCAGGAATATTATATATTGTTTTAATATAATCATTTCCTGTTATAGACTTTTTATAGCAACACAGCTTCTGTTTCATAAAGACACCTGCTAAAGACCATTTTAAACATGATGCACTATCAGTTAATATTACTTAAAAATAAACTCATGGTTGCCATCAAAGGAAGTTTTGTATTTTCCATTCGTTTTAATATCCAAAATAGCTTATTTCATACTTGATGCCAGAGATTAAAGATTTTCCGCAATTTTGGTTTTTAATGATCCTGAAACCATAGCTAAAATATATAGACATCCTGCATCTATGACTGCAGATAGTACATTGCAGTATATAACTTTCTAAACACCCTTTAGGTCTGCCATCTTCATACTGATACTTGTGAAATGAGAGCTCTAAAAGCTTAAGTAGTCGATTGTGAATTACATACCTTTCATGTCTAAAACGAAATGCCAATCCATGAATTTATATACAATTTCAAACAGAATGGGTCTTTGTACAGCATAGCCCTCGATTTCAACTTTGATGATAAGTTCATACAGAAAAATTATACATAATAAGTTAAATATTATGAATATAATATTCTAATTTTAAAATTAGAAAGAAGAAGGGAATTTTTCAGAATGTCTCATCCTGACAGTTCTAATTTGCTGGTTCCTTGCCACAAGGAATGTTAGGCACCTGGGCAGCAGCCATAGCTTATAATTGGGTGGGGCACAAAGAGTGCCCCCTGATGAAACCTTTCTTCCTTTGGGAACCAGAACCTATAACCCTGCAAACAGGAGAGTGTCAGGAAAGGAAATCCCAGTTCCCCCTGTAGGTCCCTGCGAGTGACTTTCAGCAGAGCCTTTTCTGTTTTCACCTGTTGTTTCCCAGGCCCACACACCCTAATTCCTGTGGACCCAGAACCACACAGTGGTCATGATTTTAGGAAGAATTCCTGAAGATGGCACACTGGAGGTGTAAATGGGTGCAACCTTCCCAGCAGTATCACCATGGCCTGTGGCAACAGTGGAGATACCTGCCATCATCATGGTGTCATTTCAGATGCAGAGTCTCTGTTGTGCCCTTGAAAGGCTGGCAGCAGGCTTAAGCATGGAGGGGCAGGGGAAGGAAGCCAGGAGATGGCACTGCCGGGTACCTTTGCCATGCTGTAAAGTGGACCCTTCAGTCTTCTCTCAGCAGGCTCTGCCCTTCCCGGTTGTTGGTCTGCTGCTCAGAAATGGACGTGGGCGGAGTTCCCGTCGTGGCACAGTGGTTAATGAACCATGAGGTTGCAGGTTCGATCCCTGCCCTTGCTCAGTGGGTTAAGGATCCGGCGTTGCCCTGAGCTGTGGTGTGGGTTGCAGACACGGCTCGGATCCTGCATTGCTCTGGCTCTGGCTAGGCTGGCAGCTACAGCTCCAATTAGACCCCTAGCCTGGGAACCTCCATATGCCATGGGAGCGGCCCAAGAAATGGCAAAAAGACAAAAAAAAAAAAAAAAAAGGACGTGGGCTCCCCCGACAGGCATGCGTGTTGTCAGTAGACCAATGCTTCTGCATTCACTCCAAGAAAAGGAGAGTTCTAACCTCTACTAGGAGGAGTGGGGCCCCTCTGGGCTCCAGTGGGTTCAGGGAATGCTGACATGAACTTTTCAAGTGAAGCAGCTACTTTTATCCCAGTCTGACCTGGAAGAGCTTCCTGGTGGAGAGTTGCACTATTCTGGACTTAGTTTTTTGCCAGGTGTGGCATGCCTGTACATCTGCTGCAGGAGATGCCTCTCATGTCTATGAAACAGGCCTCTGACTCTCACACCTAGTCTCAATTGCTGATTACATGTTCTCATGTTTCACTATATTATTTTCAAGTAAAATTTCCCCAGAAACCAATTAATCCTATTACCCTTATAATTACCGTTTGTCCCAAGTGTCACACGCCTCATATGAATCCAGTCTTCCAGTCCATTTCCTTCTACACCTATCAACCCAGTTCATCCACATGAAAATTCTAACAATTGCACTTCAACTTGGCCTTGGGACTATCTGTGCTCCGCATGCTGCCTGTGTGGGTTCTTCGTTGCTAATCCTCCAACAGGTAGTTTGACACGTGGAATCCAATCTCAGTGTTTGCTTTCTTGGACCGTGGTAGGTATAACTGTTGATACCCAAGTTTTTTAAGGCTGTCGTAACAAAATGCACAATGCGGAAGGTTTAAAATAACAAAAGTTTATTTTTTCAGGGTCGAAGGCTGGGAGCCCCAAATCAAGGCACCATCAGGGACATGCTCCTGTGAGAATCTGTCAAGGATCTTTTCTTGCTCTTCCAGCTTCTGGTGGCAGCTGTAGGTTCCTGTCATTCCTTGACTTGCAGCTGCTTCACCCCAAATCTCTCCCTCTGTCATCACATGGAGTCCTCCTCTGTGTCTCTGTTTTCGCACAGCACTTCCCTTCTTCTAAGGTCCTCGGTCATCTTGCATTAAGGCTCAGCATAATGACCTCATCTCAACAGAATGACATCAGCTAAATCCCTATTTCCAAATGATCTGAAACTGGGAGGTACCTGAGGTGAAGACTTCACAAATCTTTCGGGCAGACATAATGTTATCTACAGCAGATGGGTCCTCTGGGAGGTAGATCCTAAGGTAGATTTTTTTAGAAGGGCCTTTAGGATTAATGCATGTTCGAGGAAGGGGAACTACAGGATTGTACAGAAAGAATTTAGGTGGGAATATAGTCACAACAAAACTGACTGAAAGCTAAATCTGGAAGGAACCCTCAGAATTGCTCCAAATTAGGACAAAAGAGCTAGAAAGTTGTATCACCAACATGGACCAGGCTATCCTAGAAAGTGGGCTTAATCTTTGGAGAAGTGGAGCACTGCAGCTGAGGGCTGGCAGCTGGCAGCATCTCCTATTCTCAGCCCTGAAGTGTTCAGGTGGGTAGAAGGGGTGTCAGCTTTCAGTGGCACCTGCAGCCTTTCACAGATTATCCATATTCTTCACATTTATCTCCCTTCCAAGCGGCTGCATCCCCTCTAAGTACACAGATACTCACACCATAGACAAGTGAGAATAGTGATTAACAAGAAATGACCTGAATTCCTAAGACTGCGTACTTCATGTGGATTTGTGATTCATCGGTCTTTGAAAAAAACAGGTAAGTAAATTACATAAATGAATGTCATACATAAATTATTTCAAAAGATAGTTTGTGAAGGGAAAATGAAAGACTTTTATGGTAGGAAGAATTTTGCAAGCCACTGCTCTAGATGTCTTAAATGTACCCTCACCTGCACCTGCTTATGTTTCTTCCTTCATCTGACAGAAGGTCATCTCTGCACAAGGGCTGAGGGTACCATGCCCTGGTTTCTTTGCAAGCCCCTCTAGTTCCTGCATTGTTGTCCCTCACCTTCAACTGGCTCATCCTCATGAGCACAGACGAACACACACTAGCATCTCCCCAACATCTTTCATTTGACCTTCCATCATCTTCCACGCCAACTCAGCTTCTCTGCTCTTCTTCCAAATGTTGACCTTCCTATTCCTTGATTCTTACCCTCTTTGTCACCACTCTTCTCAGATTGGTTTTCTCCCAGATTCTTTCTATTTTATTATTCCCTCTTTCTGCTATTTCCACTCCGGACTATGAACTGAAATGGCTTTTGCTAAAGCGAATAGACATTAGCATGTTGTCAAACTCAATAACGGACATTTGTAGATCATTCCATTTCTTATTTATCAGTCTCAGAAAATTCTGACAGTTTACCAACCTTCTTTTTAAATCACTGTTAAAGGATTTTGAGTTTCATGTACTCTTAGTTTTGCTTTCTGTTGCTTCTCTCTTCCTTGTTTTTCTTTCTTTCTTTTTTTCTTTCTATTTTTCCAGAAGACTTTTGAAACCAGTAGAATTTCAAATGCTCTTCTTCTCAGTGCTTCATCCTGACATTCTCTTTCTGCATTGTCTCAGCTAAGTGCCGCCTACATACTGAAAATTCCGAAATATGCACCTCATACCCAGACAAAATCCAACTATTGAGATATACCTCCCCTGTGAATGTCTTATTAAGACTCTTCTCTGATTTAAAAAAATTAAAATGTCTAAATTGAATCCTAATCTTTGCCTTCCTACACACATTCATGTCTTAATCCCTTACAAATCCTTTTCCCTTGGCATTCCTTATCTCTTCCAATAGCACTAATCTCAAATCATTTGTTTTAAACTTGCTTCAATATTTGGAATAATTTCTGAACAAACTGTCTTCTTCATGTCAAGGAGTCCTATGGCTCAACCATCCATTTCTCTCCAATTTAAAGCCATCAACCTAATTCAAAAATTTAAAAAAAAAATTCAGTGCATTTCCCCTTAAAATTAATTTTTAAATTTTATTTTATTAACATAAAAATTTACAGTGCTGTGTCAATTTCTGCTTACAGCATAATGACCCAGCTTTGTGTGTGTGCGCACGTGTGTGTGTGTGCGTGTGTGTGTGTGTGTATATATATATATATATTTTTTTTCTCATACTATCTTCCATCATGTTCTCTCCTAAGAGATTGTGGATGAATGGGGAATTTTAGGTTAGTAGATGCAAACTATTCCATTTAGAATGGAAAAATAATGAGCTCCTATTGAACAGCACACAAAATTCTTAACATGTTCAAGGACACACAGTATGACAGGGACTCAAAATTGCTAACTTACCATTGCATTTCCAGAAAAATGAGACTTGCTTTCTGCCTCAGGACCTACACAGGCTGCACCTTCAGTTTAGAAGCCCTTCCTCTTCATTCTTCTTCTGATGTGCTTCTTTTATGCCTTCAGGTATCACTTTAAACACTTTCATACCTGGAATGTCTTTTAACAACTCACCACCTGCATCTTACCCTGCTTTTTCCCCAGATTCTTGATTCCACATATTTGTGGTTTTCCTATAGATGTCCACTGCTAAACTTTTCTCAGAAGGGCAAGAATTATATCTGTTATGCAATTGCTATGTATTGGAAAAGGGACTAGTAAACAGCAATCACTTGATATGTATTTGTCCAATGAATACATAACCAGATACCTTGATCTCCATTTTCCAGGGTTTCTTGGGGATATTCAGCCTTAAATCTTGACCCTTCTGTCACTTCTCTTAGCACAGAAGTTGGAACCACTCGCTGAACCCGCCCACAATCTCACCTCCATGCGCTGCTACAGGTCCATAAAGGACAAGTTTTCAACAGGTAGATGAAACATTACAATGAGTTACAAAGAGAACACAAGATTTAGCATGTCCAATGCAACTCAGGTGCTGAAGTCCCCAAGGCGCAGGGGCCTGGGACAGGATTTTGAGGGAACCTCCAGTGCCATGGTTTATGAATGGCTCGGGTAGCATGGTAATCCTTTACATCTGAATGCCTCAGTTTTTGTACACGTATTATTGCTCTTAATTAGCCTGGTTTGAAATATAAGGAAGGTTGGTATCATACCCATCTTACAGATAAAAGAAATACTTAAGCGTCCAAAAGATTCTTGCTTATGGCACACACAGGCCCTCAGTTCCTCTTTTAATCCTCTTATGGGTAAACCACATTAGGAGAAGGTTGCTGTCTGTTGGGAGGTCAGTAAGCACTCCATTCACACGGACCCCTGAAGAACTTGTGCTGCTTAATATCAAGAATTGGACTGAGATTCAGGACGCTTCCTTTGTCCTTAGTTCTTCCTTTTATATATTGTGAGGCCAGAGATTGTGTCTCTAAAGTGTCTCCTACAAAAATAATATATTTTATAACACAGTGAGCATTGCCCTCTGAGAAGAATGCATTTGCTCCACTCCACACCATCCTTGACTAACTGCTCATGGTGGTGAGAGGCATGTGGTCCCAAAGCCAGGCTGCTGCTAGCACTCAGCCAACCATAGATTCAGGGCTCCGCATGTTCAAAGCATCACAGATACAGCCAGCCTTTGCCACAAATATGAAACAAAGTTGCATAAACAATATCTTTTATGAGCTCCCATCCTGAGGTAGGGATATAGAAAATCAGGGAAAAAAGAAATGAAAAAATGCCCCAGCAACATATCATTGTAAGAAAAAAAATAGCATGCTTTATCCCAATAGTCTCCAAAATTATGCAACTAAAGGAAAGACACTTGTCAAATCCTTTCTAATTAAATTCATACATTTGTTTCGTTCAAAAATGGCCACACACTCCATCTGCTGGGGCAGAATGCTTGGGTTTTGCAGCCAAGATTCTCGTGCTAAGCTGTTCCACTGAGCTGAGGGGTACAGGGTCCCTGGACTCTGAAAGCAGCTCCCTGAAAAGTGTTAAAAGGAATTCTGTGCCCTCCTGAGTTATTTATCTGCACTTTTATGATAAGAAGATGGAATATTACAGGAAAGGGAAATCATCACGGGGCTCAAGTTGCAGGCACAGCCCTAAACGGCTGATGAGCATTTTTAGCGGTATGATAATTTGGTTGAAATGCAGTGATTCTTTTTAACAGCTCATATTAAATCAGAGGAGTTGTTAACTAGAGCCACCCAGAGCATCTCAGATGGTTCCCGTGCATTTCCCTGGCACCCACGTTTAGCCCGTGCCCTGGATGCCCGGCCCCACCCGTGCACCAGCGCGCAGTGGTCGCCTCCGCTCCCTGAAGGTGCAGAGCTCGTCTTGTCTCTCCTTCTGCATCAGGACCCACCCCGCCATCCACGCCGACCCTCAGGCAGCCTGACTTCCAGCTTCAGCTCAAGTGAAAAAGTCTGTGACTGCCACGGCACCCTCTTCAAAGAATCATATCATCTGCTTTGCTTTTCATGTTCTTCTGTCCTTGACGTGTTCAGTCTGCAAATAATGGGGAGTTTTTTTTTAATTTTCTGAAGCCAATCTTTTTGCAAGAACTTAAATCTCTCCCTCCTCTGGATTCCAGATACTTACTACTTTCATCATCCCTGTTTCCTTTAGCAGTGCATCTTTCTGGTGGTTTTATTATTGTTTCTACATAAAATTTGTGTTGAGGTGTGATTTTTTAAAAAATAAATATAGAGGGAGTTCCTGTCATGGTTCAGCGGAAGCGAGTCTGACTAGCACCCGTGAGGACGGAGGTGTGATCCCTGGCCTCTCTCGGTGGGTTAAGTATCCAGCATCGTTGTGAGCTGTGGTGCAGACGCGGCTTTGATCCTGCGTTGCTGTGGCTGTGGTATAGACCATCAGCTGCAACTCCAATTTGACCCCTAGCCTGGGAACTTCTATATGCCACAGGTGTGGCCCTTAAAAAAAAAGACAAAGAAAAAAAAACTATATAATCATCTCAATAGATGCATAAAAAGCATTTGACAAAATCCAACACCTACTCATAATTAAAAATAAAATAAAATAAAATAAATGAAATAAAATAAGTATGTAAATGTGATACCCCATTAGGTGAACTTTAACCTTTTATATTTATTATTATTATCATAAATAAATTATGTCCTTAGTAAATGCTTAATAATTTAACTGGAAGATTATTTTTGTTCTTACAAGATACCATTGGACAGTTTCAGGCCATTTTCTCAGTGAATTATATGCCCTACTAATCAATCCCACATACTCACAGGCAACAAGGCGTCTCTTTGGTGTGCCTCAGTGACGCAACTGCCCTCAACGAGTCCTCTCCACCCCCCTTAAAGGTTAAATAGCACGTATTCATAACACATATTTAGACAATAAAAGCTTCTTTCCTTCATAGGTCCCTTGCAATTGTATTTGATAAGTTTTGGAAGAGGTGAAAAGTTGTCCCTGATTGGAATCAGAAAGACCACGGATAACTACGTGATGCACGTTAACCTCCTTATGAGGAGAGAGAGACCCCTGAGGAGGAGGCTCTGGTCCCCTCTCCTTCGCACTCTTTGTCTGAGCTCGGAGCAGACCCAAGCCCTTTCTCATTATTCGATGCCCACTTAGTGTCAAAGCCTGGTCTTCCTTCTCCTGACTTCTCCAGAAGCTGGCTCTCCAGGACTGATCTGTTTCTGCCTCTTCTGCCACCAAACAGGGTCTTTCCTGGGGTGTCCTCTCAGCCCTGCCCAGACCCCAGGAACGACACACCTCACACCTGGGGAGCAGGGGGTGAGCCCAGGTCTGCACCAGGTTGACCTTAGAAGTACGGACTCTCCTCATTAACAGGTTCTGAGCTGCCTCCTTGAGGTTACGTGTTCTCCTTCTCAGCAAGATGCCCTTTCAAAGTGCATGCTTTTCAAGAAGGGTGAAACACACAACTTCAGATCGAAATGGAAAGCACGTCTGTTGAGCTTATTGGGCCAACCTCATGTCATATGCTGATGCATGCTCATGTGTGCCATTGCTCTGTAGATCAGAGGTATTATCACATTTCCCAGAAGAAGGCACTCTTGATGCAGTTCCTCTCCTGCAGACATCAGACAATCCCTCCACTGATGAATTTCGCAGCACCTTGCCCCTTCTTTCCATGCAGCCCACTGAGTGGAGGAACCCACAAACTGCACACAAGTAATGCACACAAAAGGATACATTCAGGGGGGCCACGTTGCCCTAAGGCAGGTGGAAAATGTTTCCTTCTGATCAACCATTCCCTGATGGGGCCAGCCAAATCCTGGAGGCTTGTTTCCCCCTGGTCTCAGGTGCCTGGAATAGGAATTGTGCTGTTTACCCAAACTATGCAAAGAAACAGAGAGTCAAAGTTTTGTGGTATTCAATCATGCCTTTTATTTTTCAAAGGAGGGGAGATGCAAAAACAACACATTTTCCTCTGAGGGGAAATAGAGCCAAACATTTCAAGGCCACCTGTCATATGCAAACTCACTGCTAATCAAGCAGCTGTAAGAATGTCTCAGGAAGGAATTTGCTAGAAAGACATACACTTTATGGTCTAAAATCCCTTAAAAGTAGAAGCAAGCCTTTAGTTGTAGATGGCCAAATTATTATGCCTATGCTGGTACCTAACCAAACTTCCTCTTGAAATGGAATCCTCTTGAAATGCCATCCTCATTTCAACAGGAAGTTTAGTTAGGTACCAACATAGGTATAACACTTGCTGTTAAAAATATTAAGAAAAATAATTACCATGAAAGAATTCTTGGTAGGGTTTCTGGCCATTCATTTGGAGGAAGGAGATAGACAAACTAATAATTGTTGAATCTCCTATCATAATCTAGGTAATCTCCTGGGTATTTATTTTACTGAATAAATTTAACATGTAACTTAGTGTAAGTTTAAGGTGTATGGTGTGATACACATGTATATTGTAATATGATGGGTGTATCAATGTTTATCACAATATGTAATTATAGCGCAATATGATTGTCTATAGCCACGCAGACATATATTAACTACGCATTTGATCCCGATGGGTTATTTATTGCTTCATACAAATTTCTCATCACTGGAAAATATTCCCTTATGTAACATGTGCCACATCTTTTTTATCCATCCATCCATCCATTGATGGACATTTGGCTTATTTCCCTATCTTTGTTATTGTGAATAATTCTGGGTATTTACATGCATTTATTATGGTGATCTTCACAATTACTCTGGAATTTCAAAGTATTATTCTCATTTGAAGGAGATCCTATAGCTGAGAAAGTTTAGTAATTTGCCGTGTTTACAGAGTCAAGTGGACACACCAGGATTCAAACTCAGGTCTGTCTGACTAATATTATTTCTCCCAAAACACACCATTCCAGAAGAAATATGCATGTCATTTGTTTAAGCAGCAATGCCTTCTCTTCTAAAACTTCAACTTGTTCCTTTGTAAATTTTCAAGAAGAATTTTCCTCTGGTCAATGAATCCTCTTTTTTTTTTTGTATGATCTGTCTTCCATAAGGCAACAACTAACTATACTGTTTCAAACTATTTCATATGCTTAGTTTATCCAGCTTAGTGGCCACTCATTCCTTTGTCCCAAATTACTGAAATGTATCTGTCAGGCTAATTTAGATTCTGCTGCACTAACAAACGACCTCCCACCCTCAAATTACAATGGTTTAGCACAGAAATGTACTTCTCCTCCACCTGCATGTCTCACATTATTTGGCAGGCTTCTACCCCACCCTGTCACCCAGGAACCCAGGCTGACCGAGGACCACTAGCTTGTTGCTGCATGCGAAACTGTGGCCTCCTTTCTTGCTGTTGTGGGCTGAGAGTACCAGCCTTGGGAAGTTAGGGCTGCAGCCTGAACTATACGCATCATTTCCACTCACAGCCTATTGGCCATAATTTATCAAGGACACCCCCGAATTGCAGGAGGGCAGAGAAATGCATCCCGCAGGATGTATTTTATTATGGAATTACAAAACATTTGCATGTTTGCTGGATCTCTATCAGCAAATCTGTTGTAGCATTTCAAGAATGTTTCTTTACCTACTGTTTTAACACGTGTGATCAGACTCACCTGGGTCTCACAAAGACCCTACCGTTGGGTTGGGATAGAGCTCAGAAAGAAAGAAGCAAAGCTGGGGATTCTGGTGCCAAATATATGTACACTCAGTTCACAAGTCCCCATGCTTCTTCAGAGGATGATTTTTTTAAGAGTCTTTGGTGACCAAAGCGAAATAACTTACATTTAAGTGGAGAGAGGATACATAAGTGCCAATTCATTGTCACTGTCATATCACAAAATCTTTGTGCACCACTCATTAAATAGCTGTTTTGCAAGAGAATGGATGCGTGTACATGTATAACTGAACCACGTTGTTGCACAGCAGGAATTATCACAACCTTGCAAATCCACTACACATCAATAAAATTTTTTTTAAAAAATGAAACAAGCAAACAAAAATAGCTGTTGTAAAAGCAAGTACATGTTACTACTTCCAGGATGCTGATAAATACAGTTGATTTCTTACTCAAGGGTTGACCTCATCTACTGAGGAAAGACTTTTGCATACGTGATTAAAACCACAGGTTCCAGAGTCAAAGTGCCAGATTCAAATCATACCTGAACTTCTTTCTAGATGGGCAAATGGCTAAACTTTGTCGAGGTCTGGTTTTCTAATCTGTAAATTGGGGCCATGGTATCACCTCCTCAGTGGGTTGTGAGAGACATTCAAAGAGATAGTGACATAAAGTGCCTGGAACATAGTAAGGGGTCCTTAGATCTAAACTACTAATATCACTGCTTGTATCTATAAATATTTGTGAAACTTCACTCTAAAAATCATTCAAAACATTTTTATTTAGTCTTTAGTAAATGCCAGACACTCTGGAGTTTCTGGAGATATAGCAGCTAATAGGACATAAATGTACTTTTGGGGAGTTCCCCATGGACCGTGGAAAAGATAGATAACAGAAAATAAGCAAATAATATAGGATATAATGTTAGAAGGAATAAATGCAGTGAAGAGAAAGCAAGGCCGGTGAAGAGAGGCCAGGGGTTCTACTTAGGAAAGTTCTTCAGGGAAGCCTCTGTGGCAGTAACACTTGAGCAGAAGAGTAGCTGACTCTGTTGGAATTTTCTCGAACCTTAGATGGTTTCTTGCAACTGCTGTGTGTTCAAGCGCGAGCGCGTGCCTCCGTTGCATTCATCAAGGCAGCGCATTTAAGACAGCAAGATAACAGTGCCACGCAGACATAAATGGTGATGAAAACATGTGCACAGGATTCGTCTCAGCAAGTTAAAAATATCTGATGCGTGCAACGTTATTAAAATCCAAGGTAAACGAGAAGTTTTCTTGGTGTGAAAGAATCCATGCAGTAGGTGAGAGTACACACAGAGACATCTCTTTGTCAAAAACTGCATATCAAAATATACTTTATGTGGATCTATTTAAATGTTCACAAGGCTTGTTAGCAAAAATCGAAAGTGAGAGTTTTGAAAATTCAGTTGGACACTAGTAAGTGCAACATTATAACTATTTTATTTATTGTCCTGAGACAATATGCACATCCCATACCCTGAATCTTTCCAAATCTTTGGCAGCAAATACCCTGCAACATCTAAAGCAGATGGCCCACTAATTTTAAAGTCCCGTGTTAACCAAAAATATTGGAATATGGTAAAAGTTGAATTAATAAAATTATATGCAAACATCCAACAAAAACTAGCACGTGTGCCAAATTCAATAAATACTCAGTTGAAGCTCTGCACTGGTAGATCCTGCACAAGCCATAATAAATATATTCTTTGAAGGCTTCCGCAGGCCTCAGCAAGGAAGCCAGATGGAAGTTTTTATTTAATCTGGCCCTATTAAGATGGGGCATATTTCCATCTCTGTTACTATGTGACCACATGCTCAGCTTAAACGCCAGTGAGGATGCATCTAAAGTATTAACCCCTTCTGTGGGTTGTCTTTTTGTTTTGTTTAGGGTTTCCTTTGCTGCGCAGAAACTTTAGAATGGGAGAAAACCTTTGCAAATGAATCGACTGACAAGGGATTCATCTCCAAAATTTATAAACACTGCCTACCACTCAATACCAAAAAAACAAACAACCCCATCAAAAAATGGGCAGAAGATCTAAACAGACAGTTCTCCAAAGAAGACATACAGATGGCCAAAACACACATGAAAAGATGTTCAGCATCATTCATTATTAGAGACATGCAAATCAAAACCACTATGAGGTACCACTTTACACCAGCCAGAATGGCCATCATCAAAAAGTCTACAAACAATAAGTGCTGGAGAGGGGGTGGAGAAAAAGGAACACTAGTACACTGTTGGTGTGATTGTAAATTGGTGCAACCACTGTGGAAAACAGTTTGGAGATTCCTCAGAAAACTAAAGATAGAACTACCATTTGATCCAGCAATCCCACTCCTGGGCATCTTTCCAGAGAAAACCATGACTTGCAAAGACACATGTATTCCAATGTTCACTGTGGCACTATTTACAATAGCCAAGGCATGGAAACAACCTAAATGTCCATCGACAGAGGAGTGGATCAAGAAGATGCGGTACATATACAGAATGGAATATTACTCAGTCATTAAAAGGAACAAAATACTGGCATTTTTTAGCAACATGGATGGACCTAGAAATTATCATGCTAAGTGAAGTCAGCCATACAATGAGACACCAACATCAAATGCTCTCACTGACATGTGGAATCTGAAACAAGGACACAATGAACTTCTTTGCAGAGCAGATACTGACTCACAGACTTTGAAAAACTTATGGTTTCCAAAGGAAATGGTTTGGGGGGTGGGGGTGCTCTGGGGGTGTGGGATGGAAATCCTATAAAATTGGATTGCGATGATCATTGTTCAACTATAAATGTAATAAACTCATTGAGTAATAAAAAGATACAGTATTCACCCTATGTAGCAATTTGCCTAAGGCTCTGTGATCCATTGAGCACTCATTTGAACTGATCATTTTTTTACTTTGGGGGGGAGGCTGTCTCGTACATTTTACAGGGGTTTGGCAGCATCGTTGTGCTCTCCCCACCAGATACCAGTATCCTCCCTCAACGTCGAGGAGGACCTGTCAAAAGTGCCTCCACATGGTGTTTAATGTCCCCTGGGAGCCAAGTGCTACTGACTGACCACTTCTGAGACAGAGCTTGTCTGAAGGCAACTGAAGGTGACTACACACGCAGAGACTGGACCCAGCAGACTCTGCTGAGACTGTTTACTGTGCGCCAATACCTCTAAAGGGCGCTCAACTCATATCAGGAAGGAACAGTCATGTTTATTTGGCCTCCACTAACTGCTCTATATCAAATTAGAATTCCTAGAAATGCCTGAAAAACTGATGAATCCCAATATTTCCCCATTTATATCTACATTCAGGCTACACATATATGTGTCTGTGTGTGTGGGGGGGGTGTGTACACACACACTAAATAATGAAAAGATTGAGCCTAAAGAATAAATTTTCTGCTTTTTCTCTGCCTGCTGCTTCCTGAGCCAGGTTCTTGTTCAACATCTTGTAAGTTGTATTTGGTCTTGGAACCAGAAGAAACAAATGTCTTCCCATGAGTTGAATTTGTTATTCACACAGCTAACTAACCCCTAAACCCAGGAAGGCAAAGGAGAATATAATCTGTCACCAACACCAACACTGGAACTCTCACCCTACACACGAATCCCCTAGAAACAACATTTTTAAAATGTGTACCCCACTAGAAGGCTTAATTCTATTAGTAGAAATAAATCATCGCTGGAAGTTCTACATTTTCAAATGGGAAATATGCTCAAGTCGTTAATGCTTTTTTAAAGGATTATGTTGATTAATATCAAAACCAGACGGAAAACACAGTGCTCATCAGTTAGAAAAATTAAACTCTTGAGAGAGAGGGTTTCATCTATCTGGTAAACACAGCTGTGCTCAAACGAGAAGACCCAGCACACACATGTGGTTTTTCTGCCCAATCCTTCAGCTACGCTCTGATTTTCAGGACTCAAGAATACAAAGGATATTTTACTGAATTAGGATATTGACAATTGGTGGTAGAGTCAACTCTTACACCAGTTTTTCTCAAAAATAAAGTTGGTGCCCTGGAGAAAATCAAACCATGGGCAGTGGTGGGTTTTGAAGCTCGAAGCCTCAACTATCAGGATGCTCAACTTGAGAACTGAGGGCTGCGCACCATGAAATATTTCTCCATGCAACTCCTTTTTCACCCAACCCTGACTTTAAGTGTTCCAGGAATTTTGGGTCACAAGTGGATGGTTCTGTAAGTTATTTCATACCAAAATCTCAGACTCATGACTTACACAAAGATGCAAGCTTATACACAGCAGCAGAAAAAAACAATGGACTCTCCTTTCCAGCTCCTGCTGTAGAGGCGTACATGAAGGTGTCTGACAAGGGTAACAGGAGTGGGATTTCATGTGAGATGCACGGGGCTTGAGTTCTGTCTCAGTCAGAAGAGGTGGGCATGAATTACTTGACGTTTATGACTTGGAAGTGGATTTGTGCCACAATAGTATTCCTCTATTCATAGCACCATTAATATCACAGTCATATATTTAACACCACTAATGAGAAGTGACCTATCAGACCAAAAGAAATGAATAATTCAGCAGCTCTAGATCCTTCCTAAGCAAGGGGTTTAGGCGCTTAAAGAATAAGGGCAGGTATGAAATGTTCTGAAGCTTCTGCTGGATCCTTTCTGGTAAAATCAGAAGTGATCCTGAGTTGATTTTGTGATGGCAAATTGATGTCCGTGGTGACAGAGACTTGACATATAAACTTTATTGGGATTCAACTATGGTCGTGTCAAAGATTGTATCATACGAACAGAATAAATCTGTACCACTCATGCCCCAAATCTCAGGGCCCAACAACATGACTGCCCCCTGCAACTAGGTGTCTGCTCATAGGCAGACCCCCCCCCACCCCATGTGCTATTACCTGAGCACTCAGCCGGCTGCTCTGACTCCACAGGTACAAAAATGGGTTACTCTCCCCTCCCTCCCCAACTCTTCCATCTCAGATGTGCACACCAGCCACCAGCCAAGCCAGAACCTGGAGAGACAGGCAGAAATCTTTCTCTACCCTCCACATTCCACTGGCAATTCTGCCCCTGACGTATCTCTCTGGTTTATTCCATGGACTCTGACCTAGGTGGTTCCTTCACTGTCTGCATGATCACCTAACTGTTTTCCCAGACCACTTTCAGCAGCCCTGGTCCTTCTGCACACTGCATGCTCAGGTCATCTTTCTCAAATATAAATCTGGTCCCATCACCCTCTTTGGCAAACCCTGTACTGGTTTCTTATTGTCTCCATGACAATGTTCATTCCCCTCCATGTGGAGGACATAACCCCCCCCATCATCTGGCTCCCTCCCCATGTTTCAGCGGCCCTCCCCGCCCCCAACACATGTGGGAGGAGCACAGCCAAACGGCAGTCCTTGCCCTTTATCCAGGAGACCGTTCTCTCTCCTCGGTCCAGACTTTGCAGCTTGTTACCTGGGTTTAAAATGCTTTCCACCTGCTAGACCTATAACTGGTGTTAATTCCACTGCCCACTATCATGCCGTCTTCATGATCCAAGCCGTTTACTGCAAGTACCCTCTGGAATCGGTGTACTGTCTTCAGCACAGAACACAGGAACAGAAGGTTCAGAGAGGTTTTCTTCCCAGACGTCAGGTGAATTAAACACGAATTTCTGGCCACAAAATATTAACCATTTCTGTGACATCAAGCTGCTTCTCTCAAAATCCAAGTAAGTATTGCGTTCCCCCCATAGTGCTGTGGGTTAAGCATATGACTGCAGCAGCCTGGGTCAATGCAGAGACACGAGTTCGATCCCCCGGCAGGCATGGTAACAGTGAGTGAAAGGATCCAGGGTTGCCACAGCTGTGTGGTAGGTCACAGCTGTGGCTTGACTTCAGTCCCTGGCCCAGGAACTTCCATATGCCATGGGTATGGACATTTAAAAAAAAAAAATTCAAGTAAATACCACTGCCTCCAGGAAGCCTGTGGTGATAACTGTTATGGACTAAATGCCTGTGTTCCCCCAAAAGGCAGTTCTTGAAATCCGGGTCCCCAAGGGGATGGTGCCCGGAGGTGGGGCCTGTGGGACATGATGAGGTCCATGAGGGCAATGCCTTCATGAATGGGATCAGAGTCCTTGTGAAAGGCCCCAGAGAGCTCCTCGTTCTTTCCCCATTGTGAGGACAGAGCCAAGAGCCCTGTCTTCGCAAAGGAAGAGGACCTCACCAGACCCCAAATGTGCCCACACCCGAACCTCGGACTTGCAGCCTCGGAGCTGTGAGAACTAAACGTTTGCTGTTGAAGCCCCTCAGTCTAAGACACCCTGTCACAGCCACCAAACCACCTAAGGCAGTAACTCCCCCCGCTATGGTCACAGAGGACCCCAGCACGTGTCGTGTGACACCCGGTCTGATCATTTGCCTGCGTATCTGCTTATCCTGCTCCAAGCTCCGTGGGGGCTGGGAGGAGGGCAGTGCTGTATTCCTATGCCCACCCTCATTACAGGAAATGTAATACTAGGAGTCTGAAAATGCTGAGGGGTTGCCTGAAGAAACAGAGAGGAGATAGAAAAAAGCGCTGGGACAGAGGACGAGCGGTGGCTTAGGATCTGAATGTTTCAGTGGCAAAGTAACACGCTGCTCGCCTTATGCCATGCGTCTGTGGACGTACTCACAGGCGCGCACGGAATCAGGACACGCTGCTTTCTGTGAGGCAGCCGACTCTTGGTGTTCCAGAAAGAAGAGGGACTGCTTATATAATTTAATGATATATTAGGGAGACATTTGGGAGGATAAAGTTGTTGAAAAGTCAGACAGGGTCTGTATTAGCTCTCTGCTTTCTCAAGTAGCTTTAATTAAACCCTGTACACGCTGCTCCTGTTCTTAACAAAAGCTGCTCTGATTCTCTTCTTTCTGTGTTTAGAATTCTGTTCCAGACGGCGGAAAGACACCCCTGCATGAAACATCTAGCCCAGGTAGATTAATCAGCGAGTCAGTGCTTTTAGGCCAGGGCTTATCTTGTGGTTCGTGTTATTTTTCTCCCCACACTTGCACGCTTTCACTGGGATTTCTTTCTACACCTCAGCCGTGCCCACACACCTACCTACGGATGGACATCCTTCTCCCAGGGGCTCACGAAACCACACAGTTCGTCCCCCTGCTTTAAACAGCCTTCCCTGCCCACATCTGTCCAGACTTTTCTCCCCAGTGCCCGGTGACATCAATTAAACCGCTGTCTCAGGGTTTTTCTCCAGTCATGGTCCTTCTAAAACCAGAATTTGACTGTTGAGTGTCAGATTTGCAAATAGCTCTGCCACCATGAGGTTGCTGGTTACAATTAACAGTTCCAATCAAAAATGTTAACACGCCGCAGACCCTGCAAGGCCATCATTTACCCCATAAGCCGTCAGTCTGATTTAATAAAATGTCAGTGTGAAGACAGGAACGCTGCATCCGGGTTTACATTTAAATTCCATTTGTCTCCACCTGTTTAACACGGATTTCTATAGGGAAGAATACAAGGGTAAGTCTCTTTCAAAAGGTTATAAAATTATACAACCTTTACACAAGTTATCAAGACTTTTAATCATGTGGTTTTTCACTGTTGACTCCGTAAAGCTTTCTTATTTTTTTCATTTAAAAATAGTATCGGAATATAGTTGACTTACAAAGCTGTGCTAATTTCAGGCGTACAACAAAGTGAATCAGTTCTACATATCCGTATATCCATCCCTTTTCAGATTCCTTTCCCATGCAGGTTATTACACAGTATCAAGTCAATTTCCCTGTGCTCTACAGTTAACCATCTATCCTGTATGCAGTAGTGTTTTTCTATCAATCCCAACACCTTACTATTCCCCCCCCCCTACACATCTACCCTTTGGTAAACAGAAGTTTGTTTTCAAAATCTTTGGGTCTGTTTCTGTTTGGTAAGTTCTATTGCATCAATTTTATTAGATTCCGCATATTAGTGATCTCATAGTGCTGTGTTCTAAGTATTTGCTACTTGTGGGATTTCAGAATTATCTCATGGAAGAGAAGGAATTTCCTGTGCTGCTTCTCCCTGTGACCTGGGGGTAAGGTTGTTCCAATTGGGCATAACGTTCCAGGCAGAGTAAAAGTGACTTTTCTTTAAGTGACCTGTGTGTCTCTCAAGGACTATCTTCTGGCTTCTTAAGGTTCTGATATTAATGACAATCCAAAGGCCATTCCATTTCTTTAGGAAGTCTAGGAGCCCCTGCCAGGTACTCTTCATTGCTAATGCTTGTTTTAGCCACCAAGGCTTTCTGGTGCAACAGGGCCCCTCAGAAGCAAGACTGCAATTCAGTGTAGACATGGCTGGAAGGACAATAGAGCACGTTACACACGTGTGAAGACCGCCAGGGTGAGGCATAACGCTTATGTGCTTATCAGAGTTTGGTGACTGTGAAGAGAAGAATGTGGGCCTCCACAGGGGACAAATCAGGAATCCAGCAACACTGGACTCTACCGATGGACGGTGACCGTCTTCCCATCAGAAGCCCGGCTACTGAGTCCTGAGCTGCACACTGGAAAGAGTGTTTTAATCTATTTATGGAGGTTTTACAGATCCTGCTGGCTTGTTTATACTTTTGGTTAATCAAGCAGAAGATAAGACATCTATGATTGTGCAGAGTTTTTTTTCTTTTTTTAAGAAACTGTGAAAATGTAAAGCTTGTACTGAATTGTAAAGTATCATCTATTTTCACTTTTTAACATGTAACTGCATTGCCCATTTAAGACTGGACAGGTTGAACATCAATGATCAATTTATACGGAGCCTGACATTTAAAAAACATTTTAGAGAGCTGGGGATTTTCTAAATAAATAAAATGAAAAAGAGGAAATTGGGAGTTCCCATTGTGGCTCAGCAGGTTAAGAACCCGACTAGTATTCATGAAGATGCGGGTTCCATCCCCGGCCTTGCTCAGTGGGTTAAGGATCCTGCGTTGCCTGTGAGCTGTGGTGTGGGGTCACAGACGAGGCTCGGATCCCAGGTTGCTTTAGTTGTGGTGTAGGCTGGCAGCTGCAGCTCTGATTCAACCCTCAGCCTGGGAACCTCCATATGCCTCAGGTGTGACCCTAAATAGAAAAAAAAAAAAGATATTGAAAAGAAGGAAAAGAACAAGGTTAGGGTAAGTTTGACACATTACATCATAAGTTCTCAAGATCTGGACCCCAAATTTAACCCTTAATGTCTCGGAAAGCACGGCAGGCAAAGAGAGGTGAATAAATGCAACACTCTCCACATCTATAATCACAGTTCACTAGATACCGTCGTTACGGTTTATGAGCTTCCCACTAGGCACCATCAAGGATTTCAGGTAATTCTTTACAGTGTTCTTAAATCCGCACGTATCATTCACAATGATTTATGCGTCGTCTGTTTATTGCCTTGTCGCCTACCCAAATCTGGACTCCATGATATCAGAGGTTTCTCCTGGCAGTTTTGTTTGCTGTTTCCTCCCTTACAGTGAAAATGAAACCTCCCTCTACGTAGAAACTCGACGACTCCCCGTTTTCTGAAGGAATGAAGGGGAAGGTGAATGGGTGCTGTCACTCATTGGGCCCCTTGTCCACCCCGTACTTGACATTGGTGCCTACAGAGGACCAGTGGCCAGGGTTTAATGCAGGCTCACCCAGGGGCAGCAGAGACCCTGTCTTTCTTCTGGTCTCTGTTCTTGACTTACCAGGAGATTTGGGACAAGTCTCTGGGGCCCCTACCTTCTGTTTCAGGGTCTATGTGTCCCATGGCCTCTAACCTCTGAGCTGCAAAGAGTGAACTTGTGTCGCAGGCATTTATGCAAAACTTCCTGGTCTTCACTGAATCAGCTGGCCACGTAGGTCTGTGTTTAGGAGAAACCTCCACAAAAAGAAAATCCCGCTCTTTGTCATCAGCCCATGCCCGCGGACCCATCCCCTTTCTCTTATCTTCCAGGCCTTCTGCTCTCATCCTCAACCCTGGCTCCTGGGCTTTGTGACCAGCGCGTGTCCCCGGAGCCTCTGTCCACGTCTCTGAAGCCTCACTCCACATTCAGGGCTCTGTCTGCTGCCAGAGGACTCGGCAGTCATCATCACATGCTCCAAAATTCACTTACGTGTTTCGTGCACTGGCCTCCAGGAAACCCCGCCAGGGCTGGCTCTAGCTCTCTGCATCCGGATGTGTCTAGTGGTACATCATCGATACAAAGGGTGTAACCTGCCGACGGGATGGGATTTATGAGAACTACGGAAAATCACTGACAATGGAGAGAGGGCCCAGGCAGGCCTGTGAACGCTGCTGGAATCTTCAGTTTCTCCTAAGCAGCAGCTGGAATGACCCTAGCTAGCCCATCAGTCCTGTGAGGCCCCTCCCGGGCGATTCACCTGCGTGGCTGCAGATCCACGAATCCAGGTGTCAGTGGAGGAGCCATAGCACAAGCACAAGGCAAGGAAGGGCAGGCACTGTTTGTGCTTAACTGGACGAGGACACAGACGCAGCCATGTCTGGATCTTCTCTTTTCCTTCCTAGTTGTTTTTAAGGGTTTTTCACTATTTAATAATATTCCTCTAACTTATCCTTGTTCTTCTAAAGTGCCTTTTGGGGGTGGGGGTGGAGGTGGGGGTGGGGGCTTTCCTGACAGTAAAGATATACCCTTGAACTTAAGATGATGTCAGCTCCCTGTGCCTTGGGCAAATCTCTGTTCCTCTCTGGGCTTTCACCTCCTGATCTGTAAAAGAGCAACTGAAATTAATCTGTGTAATATCTAATATTCTTCGCAATTTTAATTTTCTTTGGGGTTAATTTTCATGATCTGGTTTCATAGTCCTAGGTTTATAGAAACTGCATTTGGAATCTATGAATGAGAAAAAGTGGGGACAATTAGTTTAATACATGTAAACGTCTACAGGTAACGGTTATTCTAATCACCTGTATGAACATGTCTGTGTAACAAAAGTATTGTGACAGGTCGCCCTAGACAAGGCGCATGCGAGGACACGGCGGAGCCCTTCCCTCAAAGAGTGCACAGTCCAGGGGAGAAGGAAAGGCAGGCAGGTCCATCACCGTGCTGCCTGCAGCACATGGCAGGAGGCAGGAGAGCGTGGGAAGGAAGGCTGTCTGTGTGAAAGCATCGTGGATTTTTCAGGCTGGAGGAGGCGTGTGCGCTGGACCTTGAAAACGAGTAGAGATATGGGTAGGACCTCACATGCTGAGTAATTGGTCTCCGCCGAGGCCAGGAGGTAAAACCGAGCGGACTGTGCGGGAGAAGACGGAGGTTTGTGCAGGAGATGAGTGCAAGGTGTGGGCATCGAGCAGTGGAAATCAGGGAGCATCCGACTGAGAAAAGCCCTGGCTCCAGGACCAGCCTGATAGGAAAAGGGTAGGCAGGTGGTTGTTTTTGAGACTGTTATTGACTTTGACAAAGAGACTGCCAGATATTAGTATAATTTCATTGGGTCAGAAGCAAAACAGGGGCTAAAAGATTACTTTGTCAAAAGACCTCTGTGTCTCAATCAGGAACTATTGGCCATGTTTATATTATTTTGGCAATTATTATTCAACACCTCAACCACTAATGACCCCTATTTTTTCTCTGTAGTAAACACCTAAAGATTATCTGGCTTTTAATCTGGTTAACACAAAATTTCAGGATCTTCTTTTTTTTTTAATGTGACGTTTAAAAGTGCATGTCTATTTTACTTGGGGAAAGCAAAGGCATAGAATAATCAATATTCACCAGGTCTAATACTCTGGTGTGGGGGCCCTGGTGTTTACATGTCAGTTCTGCCTTTTATCCAATGGGAGGAAGACAAGAAGCATCACTCTTGAGTATATGTGCATGCAACCATGGGCAATTTGACTTTTATGAGTGTGTAAGAGCTGAGTTATATACCTATATGTATTTAGAGTTATGTAGTATATATACTTAATTACAGTAGTTACATTATTCTTGCTTCTTCAACATTGTTACTGATTAATAAACACCTTACTTGCATTTTTTTTTATCTTTTTAGGGCCCCACCCATGGCATATGGAGGTTCCCAGGCTAGGGGTCTAATTGGTGCTATAGCTGCCAGCCTACACCACAGCCACAGCAACACGGGATCCAAGTCACGTCTGCGACCTACACCACAGCTCACAGCAATGCCGGATGCTTAACCCACTGAGCGAGGCCAGGGATCGAACCCGCAACCTCATGGCTCCTAGTTCATTCGTTTCCACTGCACCACAATGGGAATTCCCTTAGTTGCATTTCTAAATAATATCTCCATGCATTCAAACACCATCATGATTTTATTTTTCTCCTAGGTCCTAGGGACTAGTAATTGATACTGTAAGACTTTCATAGACTGTTATTTTTTTAAGTCAAACTTAAAAATTGCACTTACTTTTTACATTCTGTAAGCCATCAATATATCAACTATATCAATATATCAAATATTGATATCAACATGTCAAGTTTAAGGTCATCAATGTATCAAATCCTGATTAAACCTTAGGCACACAAATACATTGTCCGAGCATTTCCATAGGAACAACCAATACATTGGATTTTACGTTGGCACACTTGGGTACAAATATGGGTCTTGAAGTGTGTTGGTAAAGCCACAAAGTGTCTGTTTTCATGAATGCAGGTCTCTTCACATCACTGGAAGGGCAAGTGGCTTCACCTCGTGTCCCCTCGACACCTGTCAGGACTGTTACAGGACAGGAATCCAGTAAGGAACTTGTTTCTAAAGCACCCATGGTTTTCATCACACATCCTCTCAGACTGTTTCACGACAGAGGCCACTGAGAATCACTGAGAGGAGCCAGGGAGAGGGAAGATGGGCGTGATTATAAATCAAAGGAAGGGAGCATAAGAGGCTCAAAGAATGCCCTTGGAGGCCATAAACGACCTATTCCTAGGGGGTTTCTCTGAAAAGATCGAAGTCGCGGACCTGACACTCCTCTGCATGCTCTAAACACCCTTCTTTCTCAAATCATTTCTCAGCAACAGCAGTGACAGTGCACATAGGAATCTAGTTACAAACGACACCCTAACGTTGAATGATAACTTTATATCATTTAAAAAATGGTATGACATTGAAATAAAAACACCAAAAGTCTTGCCCAATTCCTGCCTTTGGTTTAGCAAAATATTGACTGCATTTGACCATTGTAAACAGATCCAACCATCCAAGCCTTACGTTGCTGAAGGTTTCCCAAACTTTCAAAATGGATTTTAACAGGATTTTGGTGTAATAATAAATAGATTGATAGTTGCTATGCAACTGTCGTCTTCTCTTTTATTATTAAATTCTGGCCACTTTTAAAATGTCATGTACTGTCATACCATCACCAAAAACATACATATATTAGTAATATTTATTCTTTCCATTTAATCACCTGATGCGATGGACAGTTTAATATGGAAACATAACAATTTAGATGTTATTTTACTGTACAGAACTTCAGTGCATTCATGATATGCAGTATGCTTTTTATTGCAAACAACTCTTTTAGTAGAGTGAAAGACCATCATATCTTGAAAGATAAGCATAATATTTAAATATGGCTCACTCAAAGGAAAAAGAACCTCTAATAGTGTTCTAAAAAAGTTAAACAAGTCCATGAGTTTCTTTTCTGTGGAAAGATACATTTGTGCCATATATTAGATTCCATATATAAGTGGTATCATATGGTATTTGTCTTTCTGCCTTAACTTCACTCAAGATGAGAGTCTCTAGTTCCATCTATTTTGCTGCAAAAGGCATTATTTCATTCTTTTTATGGCTGAGTAGTATTCCATTGTGTAAATATACACCACATCTTCCTAATCCAATAATCTGTTGATGGACATTTGGGTTGTTTCTGTGTCTTGGTTATTGTGAATAGTGCTGCAATTTACATGCGGACTTGGAGAATAGACTTGTGGTTGCCAAGGGGGAGGGGGAGGGAGTGGGATGGATTGGGAACTTGGGGTTAATATGTGCAGACTCTTGACTTTAGAAAGGATTAGCAATGCGATCCTGCTGTGTAGCACTGGGATCTATGTCTAGTCACTTATGATGGAGCATGATAATGTGAGAAAAAAGAATGTATACATGTATGTGTAACTGGGTCATCATGCTGTATAGTGGCAAATTGACAGAACACAGTAAGCCAGCTATAATGGAAAAAAATAAAAATCATTGTATATTAAAAAAAAGTTAAGAAAACAAAAGGAGCTGGTCTTAAGTTGATATTTTATAGCACATTTTTTTCTGGCTGGAGGATTATTTAAGCAATGAAAACTGTCAGAACCCTAGAAAATAATTTAGTTTTATGTTCTCAGTGGAGACTGTTATTTTCTGATGTCCTTAAATGGAACAGCCTTTTTCTGCTTAAACAATGGGATTTCCAGAAGGAAAGGCATTAACTCTTCTGCTCTGATTTGGATGGGAACAAAAGGCATGGTTTTAGGAAAGACATCAGTGGGAAGTGGCAGAGCATGGGGGAGGTGGCAAGCTGGGCAGCAGAACAGGGGCAGCAGGACGGACAGATCCACTTCTAGGCTTGGAGCGGATATCCAGTCAGTAGACAGGATCTATGCCTATGGTGCGATGTGATGTGAGGCGAGGGGCTCGCAGACTCTCTGAGAGGGAAAAAAAGAATGCACGCAAGAGAGGAAATACAGACAAGAAGGAAGCCAACCATACCACAAGCAGCATTCACAGAACTGTAGCAGGAGAAGCACAGCTTTTGTACTAACTAGACATTGTCAATACAAAGACAATCTGAGCCTCTGGCAAGTGCTCTTTGTGTTTATTCTCCAGTAATGGTGAGACCCCCATGCTTTCCTATTTATTGAGGCTACATCACATGTCCTGGACATCGTACCTTCCCGTCATGTGTGCTTTCCTCCAGCCTCTGTGCGTGGCCAGAGCAGCCACTGGAAGTTCTAGGTGGGAATTCCCAAAGCCCAGGGGCTTATCTAAACGGCTGAATCCTACAAATCTGCGTGGGAGTCAATTTGAAAAAAAAAAAAAAAAACTGAAATCTTAATCAGCCAATGTTATGCCTTCACCACCTACACTATGCCAACTTCTTTGTTTACCCTATTTATAACTCCCAATTTCTAGAAAAATATTCTATGTATGCCGGATAATAAATGCCATTTGCAGCAACATGGATGGAACTAGAGACTCTCATACTGAGTGAAGTTAAGTCAGAAAGAGAAAGACAAATACCATATGATATCACTCATATCTCGTATCTAATATACAGCACAAATGAACCTTTCCACAGAAAAGAAAATCATGGACTTGGAGCATAGACTTCGGGTTGCCCGGGGGGGAGGGGAGGGGGTGGGATGGATTGGGAGTTTGGGCTTAAAGGATGCAAACTATTGCTTTTGGAATGGATTAACAATGAGATCTTGCTCTGTAGCACTGAGAACTATGTCTAGATACTTACAACAGAGCATGACAATGGGAGAAAAAAAGTATGTACACATGTATGTGTAACTGGGTCCCCATGCTGTACAGTAGGGAAAAAAATGTGTTGAGGAAATAACAATTAAAAAAAATTGTTTTTCTTAATTTTCCTACTCCCGTACTTGCTTGGCTAAGGTACCCTCTACTGAATGAGGGGAAAACAGAGTCAACCAGAATGAATATCTTACCAGAAAAATTATAAAATACCTGTAGAAATGAAAACATTTTCTGTGGCTGTGGATTCATAGAGTATATTTCATAAACTCTATGTGCTGGCCGTGGGAAAGTAGTCTACACAGAGGCCCTGAGGCTTTGCAAATGCCTCTCTGCCCCTGGGGAATGGGTTAACGACTTACGCTTCAACACACTGTTCAGGTGTCAACTCTTCCAAAAAGCTTTCCTAATCCGTCAGACAACTACTCACTCTTTTCACTCCATTTCTCTCCTCTCTGCCACCTTCTGCTGTAATTATCACTTACAAGTACGACTTTCCTCCCGGAGGAGTCTGAACTTTGGGGGTTAGGATCCACATTTTACTCTTCTTTTATCCCAAGAACCTTTCCAAGCTTTGGAAATTTGATACAACTTAATAAATATTTGTCGAATGGAACTAAACCTAAAGACAAAACCACCAACACAAAAACAAGACCAGAAAAAAGTTATATAATATGTAGAGATAGCATGTCAAAAAAAAAAATGTAGCAACAAACCAAACTATAGCTCTGACATTTGACCTCTTGGCTAGAGGACATTTGCCATGACCACTGCTAAACCCCAACAAGGAAAGATCAAATTGCATTGAGCACGTATTCTGCATTATGGACTGTATTATTTGATAAAGACAGAGAAACAAGTATATACCTTCCACAAGTTCATGGCCAGTAGTGAAGATATGATGAAAACATAATAACCTTTAGTGTGTGAAAAATAGTAAGTAATGAAATGTAAATAATAGTTTGAGAGAACCAAGGAATTCATTATTTTTCCTGGAGAAGGTTCATGGAGCTTCACAGGGAAAGTAGGTGTAGTGCTGTGTGTAGAAAATTGAATAGGACTCCACTAGCTGAGAACAGACTGCGGGTCTATGACGGGCAAGATAGACAAAACATAAGCCAACTTTGGGCGGGGTGGGCGAGCCCAAATATTCTAGCATAGCTGGAACAGAGGAGAGCCAGCCATCCCGGGAGGTAAAGTGAACACGTGGGTGGTCCCAGGAGGTTGGGTCTTAAATGCTAAGGTTTTACCTAATCCTATAACGAACCATTAAATATTCCATTTTTGATGCAGGTGTGTGTGTGTGTGTATGTGGATTGATATATGTCTCACACAGGTACACAGATAGAACCACTTGGGAACATGCAATGCACACACACGACGCGAGATAAAAGGGTGTGTATAAAAGGGTGATTTTTGAAATCAGGAAGTTCTAGTTCAGATCCTGGCTCTGCCCCTTAAAGACTGAGTGTCTTGGGTGTGCTCCTTTGATATCCATGCCTCAGCTTACTCGTCCAAACAGAAGGGTGGCGAAGAGCCCATGGGTTGCGGTGATCTGATGAGACAGCTGGACAGTGTGCCGTCAGCTACGTCCAAGGTCTCTTCACAGCATGAGCATCTTTGAGCAGGAATTCTTTCTTATTCTTACCTCTGTGTCTTTCAGAGACTGAAGCAATCACAGAAATTCATTGACATTGGTTCATTAAGTAAGGGTTAGATGTGGAAAATGCGCAGAATGTCTGGATTAATTCCAGCCTTTCTGTGGTCTATCCTCTGCCGCTTCCCCCATCACCTCCTGGCATTGCTTAGGGTCGTGTTTTCTCCATGGCTATGCATTTGGTCACTTTCTATTCCCTCTTTTTGCCATTTTCATATGTATGCAACTCTCTAGTCTTGTGTGTGCATCATGTATGTTACCATGTAGTTCTATCTGTGTACCTGTGAGAGACATATGTCAATCCGCGTACACACACACACCTCTGATGCTTAAGGTGATGAACCATTTCTCTGAGGCCCAGGAGCTCTTCTGAGGTCATCATCCCAGTGCACCTGTCGTGATCCATGAGCATCTTCTCTCCCAATTTTTAGGCTGTAAGAATTGAGGGTGAAGAACAGGCTCTCCATGCTGGCATACAGGGTCTGGCACCTGTATGTGTAGCAAGGGTTTGTCCAAAGGGGGCTATAATTGGGGGCTACAGGTCCTCCAGCTGCACCATCGATGTGCTTTGCACTGTCCTTTCTGGGTTGAAGATGATCATGCCGTAGGCTGACCATGGGTGGGTCTTGCCTGGCTGACTCAGCATCTTTTGTGTGGCGTGGTCCCCGCTGCTCTCCTTTCCCCTCCGGGCGTGGCTCGCACCTCAGGTTGGCCTGTTATTGGACCTTCCCTCCCTGGCCCCTCCCTGCTCCTGTCCTGGGCTCCTGTCCTGGGCTCCCTCCAGTTTTCTCACTCAAACCAAAGGAACGCAGAAGAGTTATGCACAGGAACCAGTTTGTAGCCCTTTAGGGAACACCCTAGAAAGAACTTTACAACCAGATAAGCCATTTTTGTCATGCAGGAAGACAAAATGAGTCAGAACAGACCTGGACTAGTCCCTCTCTCCAGTAGGTGAGGAGATATTCATGAATTTCGACCTTAGAGCAAATCAAAAGAAGCACTGACACTGAAACATCCACAGCTACAGCAATACTGTGGGAAGTGTTTTCATAAGAGGCGTTTCCAAAGCCAACTGTCTGATATTTTTTTTGAGGATATTATCTTGAAGAACAACTGAGGAGTTTATGTAAATATTTTTATTAAAAAATCACTGCAGAACTAGAAAAGCCTCATTCTAAAAGTTTTTACCAAATTCTCCAGTTTTGTTTAACCTTCTTCAGAGAGATCATTAGTGTGTAGAGGCAAATCCTTCCAAGTTCAGCCCCTGTGTGGATGACTTGGGTGAGCTTAATGATCACCATATTTTCTTTTGCCATTTCTAAATCTATTCATCAAAGGTTATGGGATTCCACTGAAAACTGAGGAAACGAATACTGTGAAATGATGCCTACTAAAGCAAAAGAAAAATAATTTCTGAGGAGTACCTCAGAAGTTTGAGGTATAATAATTTAATATTTTAGCTAGCTTTTTAAAAAAATAATTTCTTTAATTTTTTAATTTCGTAAATTTATTTTTTGGTTAGCTTTTTAAAATGTCATTCAGTTTCCCACCACTTTAAATTTGATCAAGGAATTTGAAAAAAAAATTAAGGAAAAAGGCACAACTGCTGTGTAGCACCATCTTAACTGTAGCTGGAGGTGAGAGTTGTTTTGGATGACACTGAAGGTGCCAGCAGTGAACATTTTCTTTTAGCATCAGGCAAGAAAATGAGCATTGAACAAATGCCTATTAGGAGTTAAAAATATGTGGGGAACCCTTTATGCCCAAAAGATTTATATGTAACAACACACTGGATTGAAATATTTCTTGGAAGAAAGAACAGCATTGCCTGAATTTGAAAGCATGTCAATTCAATCAAGAGACACTACCTTTCTCCGCCCCTTTTGTGGCCACCTTGAGGCATAAGGAGTTCCCAGACGAGGGTCAGATCCGAGTTGCAGTACTGGCAACACCAGATCCTTTATCCCACCGTCCTGGGCCAGGGATCAAACCTGTGTCCGAGAGCTTCAGAGTCACCTCAGATCCCATTGATTCACAACAGGCACTCCGCAGAAACTTCTACCTTGACCTCTGAAAGTCAGAGGACCTCCTGGCTAAAGCTGCCCCTGACAACATGAAGGACTACGAAAGAACACAGGCTTTGGAGTCAGGCATTTTATATCATCACCTACTGAGTGGTTGTCGTTTTCAGCAACTAACTTCTGTGCCTCTGTTACTTCACCAACAAAATGAGGAGAATACCCACTTTTTATTCGTGAGCCTCACACCGTATCCAATTCAAGGCATGTCCATGACTGGAAAGTCCTGTTAATAAGTTTCCAGTTACCTATCACTGCATGTAGGCTGCTGACGCATTCTGGCTCTCTGCCTGCTACCTCTTTTTCTCTGAGAAGAGGGCAGATGCTTAGGGCAAAGACCCAGTCTGCTGGCCCTCACGTTCCCCACAGTCCTCAGCAGAGAGAATCCATGCAAACCTTCCCACACATGCTTGTTTTACAGCACGAAGCGCTACGCAAATAATCCAGAGCGAGTCTTAGAAACTATTTGGTTTCAGAAGATTTCAAACCACCTACTTTGGGAGCGAGTCTGCCCCTTGGTTTTCATATTCCAGACAGTTTTGCGGTGATAGTTCCCATTTAGAGATCCCATGTGAGAGAAGGACATTTGGGCCAGAGTCATCTCCCCAAAGACCCCTGAATTTTCTCAGTCACACAACATTGTTGGTCCAAATATGGGTTCTCTGCTCCCTCAAGCTTGAGCTTGACCTAGAGTTTCTCCTGCTCAACAGCAAACCCGTATCCATCCATTAATTAAAAGTGGAATGCATTCCCCGCCCTATTTCCCTTTTTGGGTCCTTTCCTCTGAGATCCTGCTTGTTCTTTTAATAAGCTGCTTATTTTTAAAAACATAGGTTAAACTAAAGCACAAATTGGAATCCTATTTTGTTTGTCCCTTTTGACAGATTTGGCCCAATATAACTCTTGATCTTATGCCTCAAGTCTAAAGAAACAATTTCAGAATTTTACAAGCCTGGAGTTAGAGTTGTTTGCATGGTGGACCCATGACTGAGGTCATGTACTCAGTCGTAACTGGACTGGGGGTGCTGGTTCATCCCAGCTGGAACAGACTGGGAGCCCAGGTCCTGCCTGGGACGCCACGTGGTTCCTTCCAAGAAAACCTCTGACTTGGGGCTAAACCTATTAGGATTATCAGCAGCCAAGATCAGTAGTCTTACTACACAAATCCATGAAGCCTGCCCACAGTATGTTCCAAAATCTTCCAACAGAAAGAAAGCCATTGAGGATCTACCTTGGTGAGCATATGAGAAAAGAATAGGACACTCAGTGTTGAAGCGCTAGTTCTGAATCCTGGTCCTATCGCTGGTTAGCTGGCTGATTCAAGGCAAATGGGCTGGCTTCTATGAGTCTGTTTCTTACCCTGAACTTTGGGGATACAACTAGTTTCTTATTAACTTATCATGAAAAATGCAAAAAATCAAAAAATGTCCAGCACATTGCTTTTAATGGGACAGTTACTTTTTCTGCTGCTGCTAAAAGGACACTCAGTACCTTCTTTTTATCTCTGGACAACTTATACTTTTGAATACATGTGTCTTCAACTAAAATGAAAAATTCCCTAAGTGTTTCAGTTGATCTTGGTTTAATCCTTCAGGCCAGATAGCATATGTCTTGTCTTATTCTCTCTCTCTCTCTGTCTCTATATGTATATATGTACATATACATACACACACACATATTTTAGCTTGGGCATCCTTGAAATAAAAACTAGTTTTTATGGTGTCCTCAGCTTCGTTTACATCAAGCTATGGAACAAGAATTTTCTATAACTAATTCTTAAAATATATGGATTTAAAACCTCTCACTCTTGCAGTCACCTGCATCTGCATGGTTTCTGGTCTGCTGAGATCCTTCTTATGTGTATAGGCCTGGATTCATGAAGATGTTTCAGCAGGAGGCAAAAGGCACTGATGTGTGGGACACAGCCCTCTCACCCGCTATGCAAGCTTTTGGGTAGGTTATGGGAGAATGAATGATAAATAAGCCAAAGAGAGGAGTCTAATAATTAATGTACTGTGAAAAGATCATCAGTATAATTGGTATCATGAGGTAGATGAGTCCAAATCATCAAAGGGTGACTTTGAAGGCCTCTATCTATTCAAAACGGATTTCCAGAGGGAAAACCAGAAATTTGAAAGAGATACTGGATTTGCCCATTTCCAATTCTAGTCATTTGGGGGCTAAATTAAAACCACCCATCAAACACTAGATGCATTTAAAATCTTTGTGACAGAGAGTTTCCATTTTGGGTCAGTGGTAAAGAATCCCACTTGTATCCATGAGGATGCGGCTTCCATCCCTGGCCTCATTCGGTGGGTTAAGGATCTGGTGTTGTCATGAGCTGTGGTGTAGGTTACAGATGAGGCTCAGATATGGCATTGCTGTGGCTGTGGTGTTGGCCTGCTGCTGCAGTTCCAGTGTAACCCCTAGCCTGAGAACTTCCATACGCCATGGTGTGGCCCTTAAAAAAAAAAAAAAGTTTGTGACAGTTAAACATCTGAATATTTTAAATAATAAATACATTCATTAACTTAAGTAAACTTAAGAGTTCTTAGGTTATACTGTACAAAGGCCATGGACAGGGTCCTGTGTGCAAGAATGGCCCTGAGCTTTGCTCTAGGCTCCAGGAGCCCATAGCTGCCCCTTGCCTCACATCCATGGGCACACATTGACCCTCAGCCCCAGCAAGGCTGAGGGCAGGTGCCCTGTCTTCAGTGCTTCTCTGACTTGGCACAGGGGAATGGAACTACTCTTTGGATGAGCACAATCTTGGATTTGTATTCAGCTGGCTTCGAGTGACGTGCAGCTTTGGCAAGTTTCTCTAACATGTGAGGCTTATCTGGCATGTATGTGAAATGGGGATAAAAACACTTCTCTGAAGACTCTTCAGGCGTGTGTACACAACACCTCTTCCATGAAGCCTCCTTCACTCTTGTGAACAAATCTAGCTGATGCCACCCACGGCTGGTCTTCAAGTGACAAACACGTGAAGGCAGCAGACACTAAAAATGTGTCTTGTTCTTGTTGCTCACAACAAATTGGAGAATTATCTTTTTATAGTGGTAGGTAGGCCAGCAAAATGCCTAAGATGAAATATTCCAGTTGGATATAGGCAATCGGGCTTCTCACCCCTGCATCCCGTTCACGGGCGGTGGAAGAATGTGTGTTTATTTCACTGGTTTACGTCACCTCGATGAAAAATACACTCTGTTTTACATAAAGTTATACATGCATGTACGTACAGGCACCTATATATGTAAATACATGTATACATAAACATGTACAAATATTGTAATGTACAAATTTTAAATTTTACCGTATTTATGCATATAGTCTTGGTACAGATTTACAACCAAATAGGACTGAGCTGTGTATTAGTATCTTCATTTTAAAAAGGAGAAGAGACAGTCTTATCCAGAAAAATAACACGTTCAGAGCAGTCATGCAGCCAACTGTCCTCCATCCCTTTTCAGGGACTCACTGTCTATACTCTCATGAAACGGCCTCTGTCCCAGGTGCAGTTCCTCATACTTCTTCATTGTACTAATAGCATTAAAATAGGCTCCTTTAGTTGTGGCTGGTCCATCCATGTGGATCCACCATCAATACTCTCTCTTTGGCATGGCTGGTCCACTGGGCCCTCCTTAAGCAAGATTTATAATGATGAAGTTTGGTTCTTATATGACGTGCATCAAAAGCACAAAATTCTTAGTGATTCTTTGTAATTATCGTATTGTTATGATAATGCGGGGCTACCATTATACCTGATCTTTTTTTTAAATGGTGAAGATCTCTGAAGTTAAAGAAAAATGGAGTATCTCTGAAAAGTGAGCATGCTTTCAAATCATATACAAATTTTGAAAGCCTTGTAGATTTCTCAGATGATGTTAGCCAGGCAAATTCAAAATCAAACCCACACTAAGATAAATTCATGTTTTAGTTCAAAGAATATGTATTTTTAAGGATAAGCCAAGGAGAGTATAAAAGAGGAGAACGCAAGAGTAAATGGTCAGGCCCCTAAAATGTTTAGGAAATGGTAATTCTTGGTAACAAACCATAGCCCTGTGCTCTTAAAACTGCATGTTGAGATTTTAGGATATATGTTTGAGGCTTCGGATCAACACCGGGTAAACACACGAGGTTTTCTTAGACCTTATTCTTAAACCGTTTAGGCCATTCTAACGTAAAAATAAGCCTCTTTAAACTGTAAAGGATCCTACGCAAGGATTTCAGCCCAAAGCCGGTGGAGTGATAACATGATTGAATCACTGATCTAGCTGAGTGACTGCAGACCACTAAGAAAGAAACCGCTGGTGAATGGAACCCGCGAAAACCTGTTAATTACTGATTAAAGATACAAGCAATTTTAGCCTTGGGCTCCATCATTCTCTTTTCTTGTAGTTGGTAGAGTTACACGTTTTAAATGTGTTTTTAGTTAAAAAAAAATGAAAAGCTTTTCAATATTAAAACCATGCCATGTAAACACACACACATTATTACATCTATTTATTTATATACCTATTGACAGAGAAAAAAATGAGCATGCCTATAAAGTACATAAACCAGGGAGAGCTTTGAATGGTACTATAAAAAAATAAAAACAGCAATTTTCTTTGGAAAATGAAGTTATAAGTGATTTTTTTATCTTCATATTTTTGTTTTTATTTCATAATAAAGATGTATTACTTTTATTATTCGAAGAGAAGTAAACCCTATTATAATATCTTTTCACTACTAGCTTCTTCAGGTGGTCCTTAAGCACAGAAATCTTTCAGGTAAATATTTTAAAGACAACGTAATTTGATATAAACCTGCTCTTGCTATTGACAAGTGTCACATGATATTCAAGGTTAAAAATGTATCATTACTGGAATACCCGCAGAGGTGCCACAGGTTAAAGATACAGAATTATTACAGCGCCTTGGGATGTTACTGTGGTGTGGGTTTGATCCCTCACCCTGGAATTTCACATGCCTGGGGTGCAGCCCCCCAAAATGTATCCTTATATGTAATTCAATATCAAGATCCATGCTATTTTCTAAGAATCAATAATTTTGCATTTTTCCTGAATTTCTAGTCAGTGTCCATGACTGCCCCCACCCTCCCCGACACATTTGTCTGTTTCAACAGCAGGAGAGTGTTGGGATCTAACAGGTAGGTATTGCACCAGGGGTTGTGTGAAGATGGTAAAAACAAAACCTTTATTCTTTCACTGTTACTGCAGGGCCTCTGAAGTCTGTTCGGCAGCGAGCATCCACCTCTCACTTGTAGGATGCAGTGTGGATGGGACATCAGTCAGCACGTATTTGATCATGTTCTACCAGGTGACCCATCTGTTTCTCTCCAGCTGGCACTTAACCCATGTGCCACTGGCGGTTTTACAGATGGGACTACGTTTCCTGGTCCGAGGTTCTCCATCCCCAGCAGAGAGCACAGCCATTCTCTGTGACTCCTAGGAGAAGCCCAGAAAGTGTTCCTGTAAGTATTTCCTGGTCTAGCACGGTCCATTCTACACCCCCCCACACATTAATTGCATGTATTTTCCCTTCCTTTAATCATATAACGCAGTAGAGATTATTTGCAGATTTCCTAATTGTAAATCACAAGTGTGGCCCTGGGTAAACCCAGGGTTTGGGAGTATGTATTGCACGCCTTGGGTTGCTATGTCTTCTTTAAGATTTAAAAATTAATTGATGTTCTTTCTGAGTTTCATTCTGGCCAAACATTATTCCTCTTTACCTCTCCCTGAATTTGATTTTCGTAAGAAGGTCATGCCATTCTCACAAATCCAAAAAAGTCACACCGTCTCACTTTCTCTTCTCTGGAGGCGTTTCCATGCAATGGGATGATCTGTTTACTGTGAGGTTTTTGGGTTTTTTTAATTTGATGTCTTCTGTAAAATTGAGCTTCTTGTTGTACAGCGTGTATTTAGATTACTGACTTGATTTCTTTAATGTTAAATAAGTATTTTTCTATTTCATCACACCCATTTTAAGTTAAATGTTTTCTAGGAATTTGTTCATATTCCTGTAAAATTTTAAAATGATTGATACAAAGATTTCAATGGAATTTCCTTATCTTTTTAAAGTCCGCTGGCTATGTATTCGAGTTCCCTTTTTCATTACCAATATTATTTTTGCCTTTTCTCTTTATTTCTTGGATGAATTATATCAGAGGTCTGATTATTTAAACAAAATTTTAAAAAATGCTTGAATAGTTTTCATACTTTGGGATTTATAGAAAAGTTGCAAATATACAGAACCATTCCCATATCCGTTTCATATATTTGTCACAAATAAAAATCTAACATGATTTACCGCATTAGTAACTAAATTCTATATAGTATTCAAATTTCACTCATACATTTTAATAGTGTCCTTTTTATGTCCCAGGATTCCATCCACGGCACATTATAATTAATCTCCTTACCTCTTTAACCTCCTCTGATCTGTAATAGTTTCTCAGACATTGCTTATTTTTCAAGATCTTGACAGTTTCAAAGCCAAGGATTTTGTAGAATACGCCGCCATTTGTATTTCGTGGTCATTCTGGGACTATGGGCTTTGGGGAACAACCCCTTTGTACCACGTTGCATCAAGGGCCCCTTTCTCAACAGAACATCCTGCGGGAGTTGCCCTTGGGCACCTGGGTGATGGAGGGCTTGCCACTCTTTGTCACCGTGAAGTTTCTTCTTGTCCCCCATTTCATGCCCTCTCCTTTGAGGAAAGTTACCGAGAACCCCCTGGGGTGGAGAATGAGGGGTAGGGTGGGGAATTAAGCTCACCTCACCCACATGCGTTATTCAGAACTCTCCTGTGAAGACGTGCCCCTGCTCCCTAATTATTAATACAGTTATTATTTATACCAGCACGGGCTCAGGGTTTTAATCCAATACTACAGTATTTATCTTGTTTCTCTAATTGTTCTACCTACTTTTGTCCTTTTGGGGGCCCTTGCGTCCCTTTAACAAACCTCATTCTTTGTTTTCCTTTGCTTTCAGAGCATCCCTTCCAGTGTGGGAATAAGAGGGGATCCTAGCACATTTTTGTTTTTATGACCTAGATCTAGAATCAGTCGTTTCTCCACGAAGCCTGTGGGGCATTTATTAGTCCTGATTTTCTCTGTGTAATTAACCTCTAATTTGTTTTTCTTTCAGAGAATGCACTGTGTACTACACTGCTTTGTTATTATTTTTGAAATTTGTTAAATCTTTCTTTATGTCCTAGCAGCTGGTAACCTTTTGTTTACATTTTCCATGTGCTCTGGGCAGCAGTAGATAGTTGCTGGGTATGATATTTTATGAATGTTTAATAAACCAAGTTTATCGACATTTATTTTCTATTTTTATGTGACATTTTAATGTGTGTATGCCCTTAACCTACTAATTAAGAGAGAGAGAGAGATTTGGAAAACTTGCAGTGTAATACCGGGTATGGTATTTGTATTGCAATTCTATTCTGTTTCATTTTTGCCTATTTGAGGCCACTTCATCAGTGCCTCTAAGAAGGGACTGTCACATATAAAAGGCCCTGAGCAAAAGAAAAGTGTAGGAGCCTGGTCATGGGCAGAGTGGTTTGTATCCTCTTCCCACAGGCCCTCTGTCCTGACCCAAGCATGATGCCCAGTGCATTGCAGCCTCATCCTGGTGCTGGACAGGTACATGGACTGGAGGCAGGAAAGAGACCCCACCAGGTCAGCCGCCAAATGCACTGGGCTGCAGCCCTGCCACCGGGCGCTAAGACCCTGGGACGCCCTTCCCTGTGCACATCCATCCCACCTCTCAGGACACAGGGAGCATGGCAGAACATGGGCTCCCCTATGATGTGACCAAGGAATGAGGGCTGAAGGAGGCCAGTGGGGACCGGGGCTCCCGGGGACAGCGTAAGGATCAGAAACGAGGTCCTAGAATGCAGAGGGGCCGTGCAAGGCATGACCACGTGCGAGCGGAAGGGCCAAGCCACTGGCGCATGTCCCATTGCTTCATCGGATTTATCTATAAAAGCAACATCAACGTGAAGAGCGTTAAAATTTTAAGGATGACTAATGCAAATTATGAAAACCCAGCTACAGGGCCCTGCTAAGGGCAGTGGTCTGTGAGACCAGGCTGGAGCACACCCAGAGAGCTGGCCCGGGACACGTGTTCTCTCTGTATTTCCTGTTTAATCTTTACAAATTAATTCTGTAATGAATTGATTTATCCATAAGATACTTTTTGTTGTAAACATCTCCTAAGCCTTTTGTGGTTATTGTTTGTTCAGCACATTTTGGTCTATCATTTTATTATCAATTATTTGTTTATGCGTGCCCCTAGCAAATGGTATATAACTTCATTTAGTAAAGTTTTTATTTATTAAATCTACATTTATCATGGTAGTGTGTTCCCCATTTACATTAATTTTGATTTGAATATTTTGTTTCATCAATTTTACTCTGTACTATCTATGATTTTTCAACACATTTTGTCAATTTCCATTCCTTGATTCCATTGAGTTTTAAAAAATTAATTTACAATTCCAGGCTTCCTTTAACTGATAAATGTGTAACATATTTCTATATATTTTCTTACTTTTAGTTTTACCATAAGTTATTAACCAATTCTGAAGTTTATGTCTAAAGTCCCATCTTAAATAATAAAATATCCTTAAAATCTGTTATGCTGATTCTTCTTCCCATTGACTTTAAATTTCTGCATATATGCTGTTGTCATTGATTAAATGTATTGATAGCAATTCCTTAATTTATTTACATTAAAATGCCTTTATTTTGCTTTTATCCACGAAACCATTTTTGTTGTACATAATGGAGAATCAGCATTTATGTTGCTTCTCTTTCTTTTCTTTCTTTTTTTTTTTTTTTGCCCTCACCCATTGCATACAGAAATTCCTAGACAAGGATCAAACCCGCGGCACAGCAGTAAGACCCTAAAAGACTGAAAGATGAATTAGTACGTGTGAACTTTCATAATCCAGAAAGCACTTCCATATGGCTTATCTTTGAAATGCACAACACCTTGCTCACATAATGTTTAGGAATTGTTTTAATCATCACCCTATTCAAAATTTGTGTGTTAAACTCTAGCCATTATTTATATATTAGGGATAGCAAAATTTTGTTTCACATTTTGGTGCCAAATATCCAATGCTATGGGTTAGAAGGAGAAAAAGAGGAAGAAGAATGGACGTAAAGATTACCAGGTCATAAAACCTAACATTTTTGCTCTTAGCCCCAATGTTGCTTTCTCTCCACTGTTTTATTATGAAAGTGCCAGTTGGTCTGGTGAGGTGCGACATCCCCCCACTTCTGCAAATCTTTGCTGTGACAGCAGGTGTGGTTTCCCTAGTCTGGGTTCCTGAACCCTAACCTTCTATTGTACCTAAGAAGTTCAATGTGTAACTCTGAACTTCTTAGATACAATAGTCACCCCTATTCCATTTTTTACATGAATGAGAAGTTCCTGAATCCTAAGGAATAAAACAAGTGAATCAATGCTGCATCGGCTTTCCTGGCTTATTTCCCCAATGGCAGTTATAGGCCCTTTTGAACATAATGGCTTGATGGTTGACACCATTGGCAGGGGCTCTAGGTACAGTCTAGGCATCCAGCTTTGTGATGAGGTCACCAGCAAGGGTGCAGGACGTTGTAAAGACTCTGAGTATGAGTGACCATATACACAACGCTGCTGGAAAGGAATGCAGAGACACTTTTACAATTCCTGTGAAGCCACAGCATATGTCAGCTCTGTTGAAGACACCCCAGGGGAATGCACTTGATCACCAGCATCAAGACGAGCCTGCATGTAGAGTGAGCATTAGATTGTAATTAGGCTTGTCTAAGCATTTCTGTAATTTCATCCAATTATAACTTTTATAATAGGGATGATCCTGGTGAGAAATTCTTTATAACAATCAGCTTCTGACAAGAAACCTTTCCAAGAGCTAATGAAGGATAGGCCCTTGAGACTGGAAGATAGATATACTGTATCAGCACTGAACATTCCAACAACTTGAAAAGAATCAAACACCCCAGGAAAATTATTTTCTTCTGGGTACCATTTTCAATTAAATTCAACAACTATTTATCACTTCTGTGTTTTCCAGAAGGCAAATTATACTAGATACCATCCCTGGCCTGGAGACTTCGTTCTAGAAGGCGTGTGATGGGCACATCATAAGTTACGGCTAAAATCCAAAGTGAGGGCAAGATGCATTCTGTATTAGGGATTGGGGTGATTCCACTATTGAGAACAATGAGCCAGGGGGCACCAGTGGGCAGTGGTACAGTGAAATGAAAGCAATGGAAACAATGCATATTTTGGTTTCCAAAACTGTGCCCCTTGACACTGTGATGGGGTGACAGCAGAAAAACAGAAAGAAAAGATGTGCTTTTTTATCCAATCTGCCACTCTGTGTCTTTTGATTGGAGCATTCAGTCCATTGACATTCAAGGCAATTATTGATATAGATGCTGTACAGTAGGAAAAAATAATGTACTGAGGAAATAAAAAAAAGTTGTGACAGGAGGGATCTCCATGTCTCCAACTCCCACAGGAACTGAAGCAATTCTTTCAAATTTTGTAATGCTAAGTCTTCCTATATGTGTGTGTGAAAATAATTAAAGTTATTTGAGGGAGTTCCTGTCATGGCTCAGAGGTTAAAAAGCCCAACAGACATCCATGAGGACATGGGTTCGATCCCTGCCCTCACTCAGTGGGTTAAGGATCCGGCATTGCCGTGAGCTCTGGTGTAGGTTGCAGATTTGGCTTGGATACAGCATTGCTATGGCTATGGCGCAGGCTGGCAGCTATAGCTCCAATTAGACCCCTCCCCTGGCAACCTTCATATGGCATGGGTGCAGCCCTAAAAAGCCAAAAAAAGAAAAAAAAGGCAAAAATTGTTTGAAAGGCGTTCAATTCACTACACAGCAGAAGTTGAAAATTGTGGCCTGTGGGACACTGAGGCACCATAAGTTTTACACAGCGGGACCCTGAGAGTGAAACTATTTTCCCCACAACACTAAAACATTATTCATCCTTTTAATTTTGCTGACGTTCATACTGATGGTACAAAAGCAGTGAAGGGTGAGTTGGCAAGGCCTTAGTGCAGGCCAAGGCAGAAGCACCACACTGTGCATCCCAAAACTTAAAAGCCTTTTATGGTACCAATGAATCAACATTGTCAAACAACCTTTCTAGATGCTATATAATGAAATGTTCCAACATTTTGGAGATCTACATAACTCAGTGAGCTGATATTGTTTAAATTATGCATGATGCTACAAAACTATGGTAGGTAGATTGTCCATTCAAAGTGAAAAATAGACCAAGAGAACTTCAGGTAATGGTACTAAAACTTAATTAATAGGCTTTTGGATTTCCCATTAAAAATAATCTGACTTCAGACTATACTACAAAAATGCAGTCATCAAAAAATATGGTAGTGGTAGTTCCTGTTGTGGTGCAGTAGAAATGAAAATGACTAATATCCATGAGGTTGTGTGTTCAATCCCTGGCCTCACTTAATGGGTCTGGGATCCATTGTTACCATGAGCTCTGATGTAGGTCGCAGATGCAGTTCAGGTCCCACGTTGCTGTAGTTGTGGCACAGGCTGGCAGCTGTGGCTCTGATTCGACCCCTAGCCTGGGAACTTCCATATGCCATGGATGTGGCCCTAAAAAGCAAAAAAAAAAAAGTATGGTAGTGCCACCAAAACATACATCTAGGATCAGTGGAACAGCATAGGAAGCCTAGAAAGAAAACCCCCACATGCATATGTCAATTTATCTATAGCCAAGGAGGCAAGAATATACAATAGATAAAAGACAGCCTCTTCAACAAATGGTGGTGGGAAAACTGGACAGCTATGTGTAAAAAAATGAAATTAGAACATTCTTTAACACCATATGCAAAAATAAACTCAAAAGAGTTCAAAAACTTAAATGTAAGACAGGATACTATAAAACTCAGAGTAAAATTTAGGCAGACCACTCTGATATAAATTGCAGCAATACCATTTCAGATCTACCTCCTAGAGTAATGAAAATAAAAACATAAATAAACAAATGGGACCTAAGTCAACTTTCAATCTTTTATACAGCAAAGGAAACCACTAACATAGTGTAAAGACAAGCCACAGAATGGGGGGAAAAAAACTCTGTAAATGCAATGACAAAAAGGTGATTAATCCCCCAAATATACAAACATCTGATACAGCTTTGTATCAGAAGTAAAATTTAAGAAACTATTGCTTCTTGAATTTTGGTTTCCATTTAAGTGGAATACTTACAAACACCTGAAAAGCTGTTAAAATTTTCCATCCCTTTTCCAACTACTTATTTGTGTAAAACTGGATTTTCTATATGTCTTTCAAATAAATCAACATATGACAATGGGTGGAAGCATGTACAAGGCAAGATATTAAAGAAATTTTCCAAAATGGAAAATAATGTCATTCTTCTCTTTATGAAGAAGAAAAAATATTGGGGATATGAAGAAACAGCTTTTTTTTTTTAAAGAAATATTGTGTTCATGTATGATGAACATACTACTGTTCCTTGATTACAGGACGTGATGTGGTCTCTGTGAGGATGTGTTTTTGACCCCTGGTCTCCCTCAGTGCGTTAAGGGTCACTGCTTCAAGAAAAGGTTTCAGATGTGGCTTTAGATCCCTATTCCGGGAACTTCCACCTGCCGCAGTTGCAACCATAAAGATAATAATCATAATAATAAATAATAAAAATATAAAAAAGAATATAAATGAATCCTGAGACAAAACATATTTGTATCAGGAAAGTAGTTAGATACAGATATTTAAAGATACGCTAGCTCCAACTGTGGACATGGGAAGTGTCCTGCCAAGAGCTGGCCTTTTATCGGTAGGGCAGTGGCAATACATGAAGAAGCTTGAGCCAAGGAGTAACACATTCCTAATTATGCTGGACTTAGAGTTTGGTGTCAGTTAGGATAGGAAGTGACAGAAGGTGGGAAGAACAATTAGGAGACCAGCTATAATAGGGCTCTGCCAGTAGATCTTAGAATAGAAAGTCAAGGGTGTCATTTGAGACTTTGCGAGGACATGGTTTAGTGGATGATTAGACTTGGAGGAGAGATTCCAGAACAAGAGGATTCTTAGGGAGATTCTTGGAGGGTGGAGACTCCAAAGCTGTCCCCTGAGATGCCAAAGTTTTAAAGATGTAGGTAGAGGAGAGATAGGGTTTAAATCAGGGCACGCTGAACGATTATTTCTGGAGACTCACTGGATATGGTGGGGAGAGGTTCCCCTGAGGTGGGCGGGCAGTTTGGAATTCAACTTGAGAAAAACATCTGGGCTGAAGGTGTATGGTTGATTCTATCAACATGGAAGGGGTCATAGAAGCCCTTAGAATGGAAGAGGAAAATAGAGAAAAGGGTATATGTATAGGTGAGATGTGAATATATGGTCTTTCTAGGTAGGGCATCAAGAAAAATAGGAGTTCGAGGAAAAATCATCATAGGCAAGAGGATATAAAAAATCTCATATCAACAAAATCAAGACATCCTACTGTATAGCACAGGGAACTATATCCAGTCTCTTGTGATAGAACATGGTGGAAGATAATATGAGAAAAAGAATATGTATGTACAATGGAATACTACTCAGCCATAAAAAGAACAAAATAGTGCCATTTGCAGCAACATGGATGTAAATAGACTCTTATACTGAGTGAAGTAAGTCAGAAAGAGAAAGACAAATTCCATATGATATTGCTTACATCTGGAATCTAATATAGGGCACAAAGGAACCTTTCCATAGGAAAGAAAATCATGGACTTGGAGAATAGACTCATGGTTGCCAAGGGGGAGGGGGAGAGGATGGATTGGGAACTTGGGGTTAATATGTGCAGACTATTGCCTTTGGAATGGATAGGCAATGGGATCCTGCTGTATAGCACTGGGAACTATGTCTGGTCACTTATGATGGAGCATGATAATGTGAGAAAAAAGAATGTATACATGTATGTGTAACTGAGTCACCATGCTGTGTATGTGGAGGAAATAAAATGTATTGAGGAAATAAAAAAAGCTGCAAAAAAAGGAATATATATACACATACATATATGTGTGTGTGTATATATATATATGCATGTATGACTGGGTCACTTTGCTGTATAGTAGAAATTGATAACAACATTGCAAATCAACTATATTTTAATAGAAAATTTAAAAATGAAAAAATCAGGACAGAAAGGTGCAAAGAGCAGGCTTTGCAGGACTTTCATAGCACCATTTACATGATTGCTTAATGTATGCAGACAGATTTCCTTGTTTTTTCCTCTTCCTATAACTTGGACACAAGAGAAAAGACTCTCTCTCAGGTATATAAATGGATTCTTTTCACTTAAGTATAACTGATTTTAACTGTCATGTGTTATTTTGCTGTGTTATATTTCTAAAGTTTTCATGGAATTCAGATACTTAATTTCAAGCCCAGTATTCATGTAACCTGGTGTATTCATTGCCTACTGCAGCTGGAAAAGGCAAGAAAAGAGATTATTTCACAAAAATCTGACCTGGATGTCACCGGGATAAAATCAAGTTATCAGATGGTTGCATTGCCTTCTGGATGCTGCAGGGAGAATCCTCCCTGTGTTTTCCTAGATTCTAGAGGCCGTCTGCTACTTTGCCTCCCAGCCCCCTTCCATCTGCAAAGGCCAAAATGGCCAACTGAGTCTTTCCTAAGCCACATCATTCGACATCCAGTGCTCCACCAGCCTGTTCCACATTCAGGATCCTTGTGATTATGGCACACCCAGTGGAATGATTCAGTGTGATCTCCCTGTTTTAGGATCTAGTGATTAGCAGACCTAATTCATCTGCTTCCATGATTGCCTTTCGCCATATCAGGTGCCAAAGTCACATATTCTCAGATGAGGATGTGTGGCCTTCTTAAGTCACATATTCTCAGATGAGGATGTGTGGCCTTCTTTGGGGGCCATTACTCTGCCAGACTCACGTGTAGTTATTGATGCGTCAGCTATTTAACAACTCTTTATGAAATCTGCAGAAATAAAATCATTGACAGTTCTATGGATAATTAATATTGTTAATTAATAGTTCATTAATATAGTTTCTAACTGAAAAAGGTAGAGAATTTTTAACACCTTTTATTTAGGAAGAATTTTATAAATAACAAATGCATTTTATAAAATGGCAAAATAATTTCCTACTTAGGTTACATTAATCAAAACATGCTAACATCTTGCAAAATAAATCTCTGAGAAAAAATTATGTTTGGAAAAGAAAAGTCTCTGAAAAAGTGTTGATGGCCGTGGTTTCTCCTGTGCAGGAAGAAAAGGCCCTTTTTGTGTGGTATGATCTATCGTGCTGCTCAAAGTTATTTTTAAACCACAAATACACGTAATTTGCATTATAACAATGATTTAGTATTTGCTTGATTTAATAAACATGGTTTTTTCTCTTTTACAAAAGCATGTTGGATACACCGTGTGATTTGCTTACCATACCACCTCTTATGGATCATTCTCATTTTGCTGTTGAAAAAAATTAACATATATTTCAAGGATGTGAAGTAATTTGCCCAATGTCGCATATCCAATAAAATATTAACAATAGAATTTAAACACATATATTTTCACCACGGAGATTTCTATTTCTACCATGCCTTTTTATTATTAAAATGTGTAATTTGGAGTTATGGTCAAAGGATAATGTCAAGTCTATTGATAACTTATTTTATTACATTACCTAAGAGGCCCTACGGTCATGGAAACTTCCTATATTCACTGGAGACCCACAATTAAAGTTGATTTATGAAAAGTGTGTATACTGAGTGGTCCTGACAGCTGATACAGGCAGATGGGTCTCTGCCTGTTATAAGGTGGTGTCTATTGTTAGAAGCAGTGCAGGTGCCATGCGTGGAGCGACTGGGAGAAACCAATGCACCTCCACCCCCTTCCCATCCTTTCAAGAGAAAAATATCATTCTGGTAAAGACACTCACTTGTAAGGACAGGTGAGGGGGATGTATTTTTGTTCCTGTCTTGATAAGTACAATGGTTGAGACTTGAGCATTTGAGAGCAGCGTCTTCCTTTGGAAATATTCTGAAACAACACCAAAGTGTGTGGTTTCTTTCTACATGAAGAGCTTGGTTTTTGGTAAAAGATTCATTAACATGGTCTAAAGTGACTTTTACAAGACATACTTATTAATTCCTTCACATTTCTAATTCTGAAAGAGAGCTGAAGGACATAAGTGAAATAAGAAAAATGTACATGATATCAAAACAAAAACGACGACTGAATGAAGTTGTCAGTAAATAACCTGTCATACATGAGCCGCGATCCCTTCTCTGCCATTGTGAATCGAATCTGGGCCATGTGGACTCTGACTCTCCCTTTCAGATTTTGTTCATGTGTTTGTTTATCTAACTCGACCAAGGCGGCTGCTTGGGTTTCTGAAACAGAGCCTCGGACTACGTCTTCCTCTTCTTTCGTGGTGGAGAACTTGAAGACTCAGTAAGTACAGGATATTAAACGGCCACAAATTCAGAAACTCCCTTGTAAATTCTCTTTCAATACTGCACTCATGCCCAGTTTAATCTTTGATTTCAATCTCTTCAATATATTTATGATGATCAACATTTTCCTCACTTGGAAAGTCTTAGAAATGAGTCGCCTCATCTGTAATCACTGAGAAAACGCATCAATGTACACGAGAGTGCTCCTAGCTGTTATCAGGGCGGTACGCAAAGGTAAGGGAGGGAGCCAGGCACCTTCAAAAGACGTAAAATATTTGCTTTGACAATAGGTTATAACTCCACTCCTAGACTTCTAGACCTGTTTTACTATTTCAGAGTACCTCATTTCTATGTTATGTGAAACAAAAGAGTGACATGGGACATACGAAGAGTCAGTCAACCTTTTTCTGTGAGTGGCCAAAAGTAGGTAATTTAGGCTTTGTGGATCTGTCTTAGCTACTTAATTCTTCTGTGAGAGCAGGAAAGCCACGCAGACAATACATAATGAAGGAGTGTGGCTGTGTGCCAATAAAGCTTTTTTTCCAAAAACACGTCGTGGGCTGGATTTGGGCCATGGGCTGTAATTTGCTGACCACTGGATTATACACTGAGCACCATAAGCAATTTTACCTTGCAATGAAATGTAATAGGAACTTATTTGTCGAAAAGCACTAAAGTTGCCCCATAGTTCTTTTAGACTTTACTCACTTATTTTCTTTATTTTTTAAATGATTGTTAGTTTTTCCATTATAGCTGGTTTACAGTGTTCTGTCAATTTTCTACTGTACAGCAAAGTGACCCAGTCACACATTCTTTTTGTCACATTATCCTCCGTCATGAGTGACTAGATATATATATATATATATATAGTTCCCAGTGCTATACAGCAGGATCTCATTGCTTACCCATTCCAAAGGCAATAGTTTTTATCTATTAACCCCAGATTCCCAGTTCATCCCACTCCCTCCCAGTCCCCCTTGGCAACCACAAATCTGTTCTTTCAGTCCATGACTTTCTCTTCTTTGGAAAGATTTTTTTCGTGCTGTATGTTAGATTCCACATATAAGTAATATCACATGGTATTTGGTCTTTCTCTTTCTGACTTATTTCACTTAGCATAAGAGTCTCTAGTTCCATCCATGTTTTTGCAAATAGCATTATTTTGTTTTTTTAATGGCTGAGCAGTATTCCATTGTGTATATCTACCACATCTTCTTAATACATTCATCTGTCAATGGATATTTATTTTTTATATAATGATTTTTATTTTTTTCCATTATAGCTGGTTTACTGTGTTCTGTCAATTTTCTACTATACAGCATGATGACCCGGTTATACATACATGTATAGATTCCTTTTTCTCACATTATCATGCTCCATCATAAGTGACTAGACATAGTTCCCAGTGCTACACAGCAGGATCTCATTGCCTATCCATTCCAAAGGCAATAGTCTGCACATATTAACCCCAAGTTCCCAATCCATCCTGCTCCCTCCCCCTCCCCCTTGGCAACACTGAGTCTATTCTCCAAGTCTGTGATTTTCTTCTCTGTTCATTTGCTCACTTATTTTCATTCTTTTTTTCTTTATTCTGTTCTGCATCAGTGACCTCCACCACTCTGTCTTCCACCTCACTTATTTGTTCTACTGCCTCCGGTATTCTGCTATTGGTTCTTCGAGTGAAAGAACCAGTATTTTGGTTGTGTGTTTTTCATCTCTGTTTGCTTATTCTTTAGATCTTCTATTTATTTCTCAAATGTTTTTTGTAACCTCTCGATCTTCGCCTCCAATTTTTTTCTGAAATCGTGGGTCATCTACTATCATTACTTTAAAATCTTTTTCATGTAGGTTGCTCATGTCTGCTTCCTTTAGCTGTTCTTCTGGGGTTTTGTCTTATTCCTTTACCCGGCTAACATTTGCCATTTCATTTTGTCTAGCTCTCTGTGTGGCATCCTCTTTGCAGGCTACAGGATTGTGAGAAGATGAGAAATTTACTTCTGATTGTTTCTACTCACCCCCCCAAAAAAAAGTATGTCGTTAGCTGAGGTGGATTGGAATAAGCTGTGGGTGAGGATTTGAGAATACATGGGACTTGGTAAAGTTGTAATAGAATCACATGCAAGATTAGGGAAGCAAACTTACCGAGGAACATAAAGGAATTTCCCAGAGCTGTGGTGGACTCAGTCACGTTTCACGTTTGTTCTCGGTGTGGCTGCCAGGCGCACTTTGGCAGGTTCCAAGCACGTTTAAGGGGAGAGGGGAAACGCAGAGGTCTGCAGGGGCATCAGTGTGAGTGACCTCGGAAACAGAGAAGGAGGCAATGAGGTGAAGGGAGGAAGGTGGAGGAGAGTGAAACAGTGGAGAGTCAGGGTTGGGGAGACTTCATGAGAGTCAGCCCCAGTGGGAGCCCTAGAGCAGAGGACCCGGGAAGACAGGAGAAGGAGGTCCTAGGCAGCAGTAGCTGCGATGGAGTTTTGGAGGCAGTGCAGACACCTGTACTCCGAAGGGCTGGAGCAGAAGCAAAGAAGTGGGATTTGTTATGGCTTGAAGGCAGTGATGATTAAATAGAGATGTGGCAGCATATTTGTTTTTTATTAATTTGTTGACTGTTGTAATGTGCAGACACTGTTGGAAAAGCATGAAGAAGTTACACCACTGCCCTGCATTCATTTGTGTGGTGGAGATGTAAGAATTGGGTTTAAAGTACAGACCAAGTCAAATGTTGGACCTAAAAAGGGAAGTGAAAGTGGTCAGGAGGGACCTGATATTTTTTGAGCTCCTTTTCTATCTCAGCCACGCTGTTATGTATGGAATATACTATAATTATTTACTCTTCTCTACATGACAGGGAGTATTAAGTAATGTGCTTGACGTCTTGGAAGTATTAAGACAAATAGCTAGAATGTATTCTCGAAGTCAGAATTCCAATTCGATTAAAATTGAAGTGATTTTTAATCTCCCCTCCTGCTCAGCCCCTTCATGGAGCTATGTTGTGCCAGGGGTGGAATGGTCTTAGTGCCACATCGCCTGCTCCCTCTTGGTTGTCTCACATTTAATGATGGGGAGACCTGGAGACTCGCCCAGAATTTTCCACTGAGTAAGAGGCAGAGCCAGGAAGTCAGCCATGCCCTCTGGTCAGACATGGTCACAGCAGATACTCTGAGGGCAGGCAATGGTCCCGACTCCCTGAGCCTCTGCCAGGCCCGCACAGCCAGGACCTCTACCTAAAGCTCGGCATGAAAGTGGCTGTCACAGCCGTGAGGACATCAGGCATCCTTTGTGACACTTTGTGTAAGAAAACCAGCAGTCAGAGTCTTTTCCAGGTTATGAGCAATGATGTTCATCATGGCTAAACCTCATCACCAGTAAGACTTTACAAACAAGCACAAGTTGTTTTCTCAGGGCATAGATTTTCAAGAACGCCAAACCCTGCATGACATAACAGAATGCAAAACTTTCCAAAATGACCGCTAAAATGGTTTTATTTATTTTTTCAGTTTTGAGAAGAATCAATGAACAAAAACTGTGATTAAAGCAATACATTTTAACCTATTAAGAGCTGTCAGATGAGAATTACTCTGTTGAAAATGTAGCGTAAAAGCCTAATTACAGATTAACTCGAAGTTGCCAATAGCATGACTCTAATTTACTAAGGGCTTAACTTTACGCCTATGTTTGAGCTGAACTACACAGCCTCTATTTTATTTTGTGGTAGAAGGAGTGTGTTTTGTGATAGAAAAAAAGCTGAATAAGATCAAAGCTTTCCATCTTAGCTTCTGAAGGAATGTATTGCCATCACAAGCATGCTAAATACTTTATATTTTAAATTAAACTAGTAATTAACAAGGTTAATTTACCTCAGTGTATGCATTAGCTAATTCTATGCACATATTATACTAAATACATTTAGACATTCTTATTCAGGTAACATTTAAAATTAAAAGCATAAGCTAAACCTTTTATCACATGTCCTCAGTTCAACAGAATGTGTCACTGTATGTAAAAGATACCTCTGATGGAAAATCTTGTTATGTAAACATAGATGTTAAAAATAACCAGAGTTAATAAATAGCTATATAGAAAAAAGTTAGTAATATGCAGACAGCATATCCGAATACTTATAAGACAAACACTTCCCTCAAACCAAGGATGTAGATATTTCTCAGAGAGCTTTAAAACACCTGGGAGGCACTGTTCTTTTTCTTATCACCCTCTTATAAAATTACTTGTTGGCTCTCTAAGATATCATGTAATTAAAGATCTGAGATATTCATTTAAAATGAAAGTCTAACTCTGCAGAGCTTCAAGCACTAAGGAGACAGTATTACATGGCACTGGCAGGATCTTAGGATGGTGTAGAAAGCGGAAGACAGGAAAAAAGAGAACAAGTAGTTTTATAGGGCATGTTCCTTGTGAAGGAAGGGAATGCTTCCCTGCTATAAACCTTGTGTAGCGAAAGCCTTCATTTCCTTGGGTGCCTACCCTGTGAGTACTTTCCCTACCCCAAGCATAGTGATATATATGGATTACTAATTTGTTAACCCACTACAGCTTTGAAATCGTCCAGCCATTTCTATAGATGACGAGGTTAGGCCAGTGAAATCAGTCCAGAGGCAGAACTAGAGACTGTGTTTCCAGGATCCTCAGTTCACAGTGCCCCTCATCACGCTTCATGTCTCCATCTAAATTATGATGATTGCTCAGAAAAAAGCAGCAGCTAGAATAAGGTGCACTCCGGTGAGTGCTAACATGCTTACCAACTCAAAGCACACTGATGCAAGACCCAGAATTTTCCAGACCAAACACCCATCCCCCCTTCATCACCACCTCTCCAAACACGAATAATACACAATCATGAAACAGAGCAAGAGCAGCTGTGGCAAAGACCTAGTTAGAATCTGGAGAATGAAAAAGAGGAGCAGGAATCAGGTCATGGCAAGGACGACATCTGGCAGGCCCCTGCTCTGGACTTGGGGAAGTCCTTAACTAGGCGTGGCTTCTGTTTCCTGAGCAGAATGACCTTTCTGTTGCTCTTTTGCCCCAGCCTCCCTCTCTGGGGAACCCTCCCTGCCCCTTCTCCTTACTGGACTGATCTGAGTAGCTATCACATAGAGTGCTTTCTTTGAAAGTGAATGGATGTCATAGCTCAGTTCACGCTGGTGCGAGTTTAGGATGTCCAGACATTGTTTTGATGCTACAACAGTCAATCATAGGCTCCTTGTCTCTTTAGGAAAAGATGGGTAGACATTGTCACATCTCCTTTTAATTAGTTTCTTGTCACAGTAAACACATCAAGGGACCTTGTGAGACATAACCCTCAAGTCCGATTTATCTCATCACTGGTCCTCAAGTCCCTCTCCCTCGGGTTAACGATGGCAACTGAAGACATTAACCTTGATTCAGAAAGTCATGCCCTCATGTCATCTATCCACCAGGGAGGGTTTTTGTTGTCGTTATTTTTATAGTCACTAAGGTTTTATTTTTTTTAGACTCCATATGTAAGTGGTATCATACAGTATTTGTCTTTTTCTGACTTATTTCACCAAGCATAGTACCCTCCAAGCCATCCACGTTGATGCAAATGGCAAACTTTCATTCTTTTTTACAGCTGAGTAATATTCCATTGTGTGTATGTACCACATCTTCTTTATCCATTCATTAGTGATAGACATGTAGGTTTCTTCCAAGACTTGACTACTGTAAATAATGCTGCTGTGAATATGGGGTGCATGTATCTTTATGAATTAGTAATTTGGTTAAGTTTATTTATTTATTTATTGCTTTTTAGGGCCACACCTGCAGCAGACGGAAGTTCCCAGGCTACAGGTCAAATTGGAGCTGCAGCTGTTGTTGGTCCATGCCACAGCCACAGCGATAGGGGATCTGAGCCACCTTTACGAACTACACTACAGCTCACAGCAACACTCATGGTAATGCCCAGATCCTTACTCCACTGAGCGAGGCAGGTATTGAACCCATCCTCATGGATACTAGTTGGGTTCATTTCCATTGAAATGGAAACTCCTGGGTTGAGTTTTAATGGTCAATTATATGCTAGTTTTCTCAACACTTTCTTAGTCATCTTTCTTCAACACTTTATTAATCAGCTTGATTCAGAGATTCCAGCTGGTAAGGAGGTTCAGCCCCTCTCAACACAGTTTTCAGTTTGCCTCCAGTTCTGACATCCAGCCATCTCGGTGCAAGAGGGAAGGAGAAGGTTACTATGGGCCCAGGTATAAATGGAGAACATTGATTCTGTCAGCATCCTTTTGTCCAAATGGCCACATCTCACCTGCAAGGAAAGCCAAAAACACAATCTAGTCTTGTGCCCAAGATTAATAGAAAAATCCAAAAAACCGGTCAGACAGCCAGTTCTGCTTGAAATCTAACTCATTCTATTTACAATATAATTCTTTGTAAATCATCACACTCTGGCATAGTTACAACACTTTTTAATATCTAAAGCTTTCTCTTTTCTTTCTGCAAGAAGTCTGCGCTTGACGTTAGAATATATATTTTAATGTGAATTTATTTTGTCCACTATTAGATATTAATCATACCAAATTCCATTGCCAAAACATCATTTCCTTTATAATAAATATGCTATGATCAATATTTTAATCTAAGTAATTCTCATGACTAAACATAAGTAGCCAAAAATATTAATAACAAATAATTCCCCTCTGCTCCCTGCCCTCCTTTCTACGCCCTAAGCAGAGCCAGTTTTAACTCTTAGCTCTTTCTCCTGTTGTTTTTGTTCCATCACTAGATAGCATTGCTATAATTTTAAATCCCCAGCTGTAGACATGATCTCTTTACTTCCGTCCAAGACAAGGGTGTGCTTATTTACTTTCCCCCTGCCCACCTCTGCCCTCGGCCCACAACAGGTATGTTTGTTTCTATTTAGACTAGTGAGTCACTGTTCAAAGACCACCCTTCCTCTACAAGGTGCAAAGGAGGATTCTTCTTTGGTTCTCTGGCCCCTGGCACTTGCTGGCAACCTCGAAGTTCCTTGGCTTATGGCTCCAGAATCTGCCTCCATCATTTCATGGGCTTCTTCTCCCCCTGCCTCTGTCTCTGTCTCTTGTCCCTTTCATTAGAGACCCAGCCACATTGCGTTAGCACCCACCCTACTCCATAGGACCTCATCTTAACTAATGACATCTGCAACGACCTGATTTCCAGGTAAGGTGACATTCTGAGGTACTGGGGTTAGAACTTCAGCATCTATTTTAAGAGGACATAGTGAAGTATACACCCAGAACAGTGGCTTTACCCACCTATGCGTGTGGGAGGCGTTTGTTATTTGAGTTCTATTTCCGTGTAGTCTGACAGCCACTTCCCACACTTTTCATCTTATAGCTTTATTTTTTTTTATTTTGCTATCACTATAGTGTGATCTCAGAATGGACAAAATATACAGGATTACTGGTGGATTTGGTGTGTGGATTCCATCTGTGATATTTTCTATATACTTTTGAGAATTCTGAAAAAAAAGACACAGAAAAAGACACTGTCGTTCAAGCATAGTCTTTAATTTCAGCTTCACCATTCCTGGCTTATTCCAACAAAACCAACACTACCCTACCACCTCGAATCTGTAGGCTCTGATAATTTTATGAAGCTTTACCGAGGCATCCATGCTGCTGCCCTAATTTTCATCTATAATCATGTGCTAATCAATTCAGTGTTTGACACTCAACAAAATGATTTGAGAAACACAACTGCAGAATTACCATCTTATTCAAAAGAGATTCTGCTTAGTGAAGTTCACTCATCATATGGGACAAGCTGATTTTGTCCATCAAGCAAAACAATTGTTTAATACATTTAAAGAGAGACGTTACTGCAGGGAGATTTGGGTTAGTTTGATTCTGTACTTTTATTTAGATACTGTGGTTTCAGACCTTCACCTGCTCCCCCTGTGATGACAGGGAGACATATACCAGGTCAGCACATTTCCATCTGTCACCTCTTCTGGAGACCAAGAAGGCAGGGCTCCATTTTGCTCCTAACAAGGAAGTACTCTTTGGAGGGTAATGATACTTGGTTTTACAAGGGAGTTGCCAAATCTGCTTTATTAATGATGTGAATATCACTCGCATGTGTTACTTTAATACATGTTCTGCTCTTCTCTTGAAATTAGAAAGAGAAAGAGAGGAAGAACTGTGTAAATTATCTGACTCTAGCCCTGGCAATAAATGAAACAGAGCTGACATAAATGGCTGCCCCATTAAAAGACAAAAAGTATTTATTCACATTTAACCTACTTCTTTTAAGCCATGGCTTTCTGACTGCTTTGCAGTAACATAAAGAAATGCAATATTTCCACTAGAGCTGGGGGTTTGATGAGCTCAAGCTGAAAAACAAAATTTGCTCCTTTAACCGCATACGGAGTTTATCATTTCTACCAGGCAAGTCTATACAATGCTCTTAAAGAAAGGTCTTATGTGCCAGCAGAAACTGCTCTCTGTGCCAGGTAGTGAGTGAGAGGTCCAGATTCTGTAAATCTGAAGTTTGCATGGAACAGACTACAGATGGACTGGACACTGAGGCAGCACATGTTTGCCACTCTCTGGCTCCCACAAGGAACCCACAGCCAATACGGTCAGCCTTCTGTACCCACGAGCTCTGAATCCATGGACACAACCAGTGTAGGATCAATAATACACAAAAAAAAACTTCCAGAAGGTTTCAAAAAGCAAAACTTGAACTGGCCATTTGCTGGCAACTATGTACATAGCACTGACATTGTATTTACAGCTATACACACAGCATTTACATTTTACTAGGTATTATAAGTAATTTAGAGATGATGTAAAGTATGCAAAAGGATGTGTGAAATTATAGGCAAATACTTCACTGCTTTATAGAAAGGACTGAGCACCTGGATGTGGATATTCATGAAGGTCCTGAACCACTCCCTCAGGGATACGGAGAGGTGACTGCACAAGACCGCAGGAGCTGGCGCGGCCAGTGAGATTTATCCGTCATCATTTTCTCATGCAGGCTTTGCGGCCAAGTCTATCGGATGCAGAAGACATCAGTGTCTCCACAATACAACGTACCTTACAAACATGCAAAAGAGGCAAAACCCAGACCCTTTCCCACCCAGGGGGTTTGTATACAAGATCATACAACTTCCAGATGCTCCATGCATATTCGTTGAACGATGAGTGTTAAGTGAGTAATATTTTATGTCTTGATAAAGTCTTTCTGAAGACTATGCTTAGACTTCACATAGTATCCTGAATGTGAACTTCTCAGGTCTTAGTCTGTGGGATGAAGGTGGTTTAAGGCAGAAGAGGCTTTCATGCATATCTTTAAATTTAGAATGATTCCATGTCAGAGTTCCCGTCATGGCACAGTGGTTAAAGAATCCGACTAGGAACCGTGAGGTTGCGGGTTCGGTCCCTGACCTTGCTCAGTGGGTTAAGGATCCGGCATTGCCATGAGCTGTGGTGTAGGTCGCAGATGCGGCTTGGATCCTGCGTTGCTGTGGCTCTGGTATAGGCCGGTGGCTATGGCTCCGATGCCAAGGGAGCAGCCCTAGAAAAGGCAAAAAAAAAAAAAAAAGGATGATTCCAGGACAAGTTGCTCTCATAATCAAATATGTTTATGACACACAGGCACTCATGAAATTTGAGACAGCCTAACAGAACATATCATAAAGTTATACAGAAACTAAGCTTTTAAAATACCCATTGATAATCTCAATGGCTCACTGATTATAGAAAAGAGTAGGAAACCATAATAAAACAAAACTTTTGTGATTCAAATTGAAAAGATTTTTGAAATAATACTCTCATTTCCTGCTGGTAGGAATGTAAATTGTAGCAACTACTAGGAAAATAGTTAGGGAAAAAAGTGGAAAGAACCATATGTAAAAATGTGGATATCCAGTCATGATGTGCTGGTGTTCAAGGTTATAGTGTAAAAACACTAGGATTATATTGGTTTCAGTGATGTAACTTTCATACTAGTTAAAAGAGCTGATATGGATGAATACTGCCTCAGTTTGTGTAAATGATATTTAGAGTAAATCACAAAGATGTGTAATGTAACTCTTGACGGTTTATCGGTAATTTTATGAACTTGTTAGTCTTTCCCAAACTTTCATTCATTCTGCATTTTCAGCAATATCAGCTATACCATGACAAGAAGAAAAAAAATAAACTATCAATCTGTATTATCTTACCTAATGCTTCTTCTGTATATAACACTTTTCTCCTGACCTTCAATATTTTTGAAGTTATACTTATTCTTCAAAGTATATACACCTGAAAAGTTGTGTGGTGTGTAGATAAGGAAATTAAAGTTAGTAATTTGGTTAAAGTTAGTAATTTGGTTAAGCCTTCCCTGATTCCCTCAGTGCCAGGCAGATTAATAGCATTTTTGTTTGCCAATCACAGTGTGTTTACACTTTCCCATATTTCTTACAGCAGCTCAACCACAGGGAAGCTGGTGATGAAAGCTTCTGTTCCATTGGACGCTGAATCCTCAGGAGAAGGTATTATAAAATAATTTTTTTTCTGCTTGCCAGGTAATCTCCTGAAGAGCCTTACACAGAGGAGATATTTCAATAGACTTTTTTGCTAAACTGAAGTCTTTCCCTTTTTTTAAAGAACAAATAAAAACTTTAGTTATGAGTCAATATCAAGTGAACAAGGCGAAGAAAATTAAAAATTGAGTTTGGATGGAATTCCCGCCCTAGTCAGTGGGTTAAGAATTTGACTGCAGCAGCTGGGGTCACTGCCGAGTTGCGGGTTGGATCCCTGAACTGGGAACTCCCATATGCCCCGGGTGCGGCCATAAAAAGAAAAAGAAAAAAATTGAATTGACAAATGGTCTACTTTTCTTTCAAAGGTAGTTTTTAAAATTTTTTCAAGAAGGCCAAACCTTACTGGATCTACTCAATAAGATGTTCCGTTTTCAGAAATGAGATTAAATGATGTGTGTGTGTATTCAGTTCTGAAGAATTACATATATATGTAGTTTTACTTTCCGTTTCCCCCATAAAATCTAAACTATGTTGAGAGGTCAGCCCCTGCCCCCCACATCTAAGTAAACATGCAGAGGTTGATGTTCCAAGGAAGACAATTGTCTCTGTGTTCTTTTTATTTTTCTTAAAGAAGTTCACTGGAGACACCATGTCTCCAAGACAATCTTCAGTGAGAAAAAAAGAGATATTTCTTTCACGGAGACACATTCGGTTTTGATATCTATGTTACGTGTGTGCAAGTATAACTATTTTAATGTACTTCTATATTATCTTAGTGGAAGCACATGCAAACCTGCTAGGTAAGTAATTTTATTATTAACTACACATTAAAGCAGGGGAAACAGTTGATGGGAGGCTATTTAACTAGGACTGTTTTATTTGGGGCCAACAGCATCATCCAGTTGAAGTAAGCTGACTGAATAAGGCCCTTTAACAGAAAGATACAGGAATGGGCCAAAGACAAACGTCTCTATTCTTCGTCTCCATCTCTTGGCTCGCATTCCTCTGCTCTCCTTCCACCTCCTGACAGGATTCTGACTCCCTGTTCTGTGTGGAAGAAGAAGGAAGATGGGGAGACCGCAGGCTCCAGGCCTACATACTGCAGGCTCACCAGAAAGACACAAGTCTTTTTTCCATTCAAATTCCAGGCCAGATGGGCTTCTTATTGGCCCAGCGTAGCTCAAGTCCACTCCCATCAATCCACTTGGCCACGGTTACCGTTGTCACGACCGAGACCTGACTGGGTGGCTGGTACTTCACTGGGCATGTGAGTGAAAACAGGAGAGCCGACCTGGTGGGTCTGCATCCAGGGGGCACCCCCTTCCCTGCAAGATTAGTTGGATGGCTTGGCCACAGACAGGCAGGTTTAAAGGGCAGAGCCTGGAGCAAATAAGAGAGCCACTCCCAGCTTCCCAATTGGAGAATTCTGTTGAAGAGTGGAAACATTTTGATATGAATCCAGTCTAGACGTTTACATTGTTATCTCTGGCTCAACATTCTATTTTCTGCAGTGAGAATGAGTTTCTCATTAAAATACGTCCAGGGATGTTTTCATTCAGAGTGAACACAACCCAAAAGTATTAGCCCATCTCAGGTATGGATAATAGGGAAAATATTGCTGGTAGAAGGTTTTTTTCTTTTCCTTTTTTTTTTTTGTATTTATGAAAAAGGACCATGATAACTTTAACAGTAGCAGCACCATGCTTTGATGTGCATGCTACGTGCTGTGTGCCATCTTACTATCTAAAGCCATAAGTCTCTGATCTCCATTTTACAGAAAATGTTAGCACAAATTCTAGTGCCCAAAGAACACTGAGGCCAAACAAACCAAAACGTCAGCGTTTGGAACAGAGAAAGGTTTATTGCAGGCCATGCAAGGAGATGGGTGGCTCATGTCAACAAGACATCCTGAAATCCCCAAACCAAAGTTGTAAAACATTTTCAAAAGCCATGTGAGGGAGGGAGTCACTCTCTAGGTGCTTCCAAGAGGGGCTTGGGCAGAGGATGTCAGGGAAGGAAGGGCCTTCCTGGGGAGGAAGGGTCCTGCTGGCTTACGATCCCCCCTTTTCTTTGATACTCCTCAATCTTGAGGAGAACAAGTGTTTGACGGGAAAACGAATGAAAGTTCAGATAAAGAGGGTAATTGTATACTTGACAGAGGTACCCACATGGTCCTGCTCCGTTTCATCAGCTGACACTGAATTGAAAGTGGCTGGTGGGGTCTGAGTCTGACAAAGTGAGCCCATTTTTACTTCTAAATGCATTGCTCTCCTCAGTGGCCAAGGCAGATGTCACCAGAACTGGTTTTAGTACTTTTCTGGATATGAGAAGATGCATGAATCTGGGCTCGTAAAATCTGAAAATATCTAATTATCCGAAGGCTGGTTCTGTCAGGTTTTCCCAGAGTACAGAGTGCCTCAGACCGGATGTCCACCTGGACTTCCCTTCAGGGGGCGGGCGTTGAAGGTCAGGGACTGCAGTGGCTATTGACCTCATCTTCACAGAGGCCGATGGTAAGTGCCATTTTGCAGTGGGCAGGACCCCTTCAGTGTCACAAACTTGACCATGGTTTGGGGGGCATTTTATCCCAAAGTGCTGGGAAAGCTCATTCCCAGAGCTGATGAAGTTTTCACGGATGGGCCACTCGGTGTGCTATTACTGAGGGGCCTTATTAACAGGAGCCGAAAGCCTCTGAACCACTTATCTTACAAGTCTCTTATGGCCCAGGAAGATATTCCCTCTTGTTGCTTCTTCCCATATCCAGAGTTACAAGATTACAATCATGGATCTCATATGGAACTATGTATAATCAGAGGCTCAGTCACACGTTTGTTAATGCAAGAAACAGCAATTTTGTAAAAAAAGGCAATACACATCATAAGAGTTTCACAGAGAATGTGCTCATTTCCATGGGTGCGCTGGGGCAGCATGCACCCTGTGAGCTGAACAAAGGTATTTTAGTTTAACAATCAAGCTTGCGGGCAGGGTTCTCTGAGACAGACTATTATGTATACTATAAACTATACAAAGTTTAAAGTAAATAAGTGTATACGGAGAATATTATTATATGTATTATAGGGGTAATATATATTAATATAATACAAAGTCAGATTAAGCTGCATATTATATATTAATATATATTAATATTATATAGAGTCATATTAATATATATATTAATATACTATAGATTTAGATTACTTCTTCCCTATTATAATAAGGAGTATGGGGTGGTGGTTAAGAAAGTGTCTCAAAACAGATAGCTTATGAAGGAGAGGGTCAGGGCATATCTTCACAGTCGAAGGTGGTTCCTGGGTCCAGCAGCCCCTGATGGTCATGGACCTGATGCCTCCCTTGGGAAGATCTGGGCAGTCTGAGCCAACAGCCCATTCCCACTGCCTGGTACCCCCCAAGAACAGAAAATACCTCTTTGAGATTGAGAGTCATACAGCAATCGAGCCATTGGGCTGGGCTTTGATTATCTCCATATTCCGTTCATTGGTTAAAATAAGTGTCTTGTCACAGAGGGTGTCCCTGTTGCTCTCCTGGACCTTTTGCTTGGGCCCTCCTGGGATAAGTGCTCTCAGGTGCGGGCCTTGTGGGGGTACGTACCTGAGAGCTGTATGCTATGCTGCAGGCTAGATGCTGACTTCAGGAGAGGCCAAGGCTGAGAGGTGAATTGTTTGTCTATTAGGTAGGAGGTAGGCAAACAAGGTTAGAAGAGCCCAAGGGAGGTAAAGAACGAGAATGAATGGTTTTGGTTTTGGTTTTCCTCAAAGCAGAACATTTTCCAGTGGAGTATCCAGGAAGACCAAGCCAGCAAGCACTGAGCGTGGCTGGAAGAGGAGTTACAGTTTCAGGCTAGAACATGAGGACTGGGTGTCTGGGGTCCCTAAGAGTGGCTCAGCAATGTAGCCACGTGGGTCGGAACTCAAAAGATACCTACGCCCAGGAGTGAATACAGATTCTAACTTCATCTCACTCTTTTTTAGTATTTCTGAAGTAGAATCTTAAAGTTGTGCCATACATTGAAAATCGGTCCATTGGGTCATAACAACGAATTCTTTGTTACTCAGACCAGAACCTGACCCTATGATGTGTGTCTGTTTAATAATGGTAGGAGACGGATGGGAATATGCAAATAGCATGAGGTCATGCATCTTGGTCTCTGCTCTGATTGTACGTCTTTAATTGGTGCTGAAGGACGTCTCCATTAGAGAACGGTGGGGCCTCAGACTGGCAATTGACTTTGTGACAATGTGCATCTTTCTGAAGCCACTGCGAACCGATCTCTGCCAACAGTCTGCACGTGAAAATAATGGTTGTAAGCGACCGTCACCTCCTGTTCTTGCCTCCCTGGGAATTACAGACAGACTGCGGAGAGTCAGCCCGTGTGTTCAAAGGTCATGATTCTGTGACTTGGGCTCGCGTTTATCACCGGGATAAGATAAGAGCCACTCCGACTTTCAGAAAAGGTCAGCTTCAGAAAGAGCATCGGCATCCGTGCACTGGCTGGTCCCTGGTGACTTTATTATGTGCCACATCCTTCATGGTTGCCTTTGAAACCACCTGTCTCGGGCACTTCCTGCATCTGACAGTACAGTCCCACGGTCCCAGCAACACTATGCTAATTAGAACTAAACTTCCCCCGGTGAGACCACCTGGCTCTGGCACATCGCCAGCCAACAGGCAGCAGATGTGGTATTGCCATTTTCATAAGGGAAGAGAAGAATGTTTTCCAATTGACAACTGTTAGCAGTAGAAGGAAGATTGAGAGAGAGGCTGCCTTGTGCAAAGAGTTAACTCAAATACAGAGGGAAATATTAAGAAAATCATGTGCTCTGAGTTCTGACTGATGTCGTTGGTGAATGTGAAGCATCAAAACCTGAGCCGGTGATCCTCTTGCAGAAATACTTTGAAGCACCAAATGAAACAACCCTATTTTAATTTGGTCTTACATTAAAACAGCTTTTCCAGTGGGTTGTACCTTTGGAGTCAGGCTTTTAGCTTCATAAGAAAGTTGCAGTGATTCAAGTAACATATCAGCGATAATCAATTCTACAGTTATTTAGACTACAGCCCTTAAATAGTGGAGGTCACGTATTCTTTTTTCATCTTGTTACTATACAGTATTGGCTTATAATTAATTTGGTAGAGATACTGGTGGAGTTGTTTTATTTTAAAAAAACTGAAATAGCATTTCAAATAGAAAGTTAAAACACCTATCATTGGATTATCTTTGTAAAGAAACAAAAACAATTTTTAAAAATCCTTCCAACATCTAGTGTAAGCACTAAACAGTGAAATCTGCTCCCCTCCCAATACAAACACACCCTCAGTCTCCATTTGGAAAACTCCGAATTCCAAGTGTGAGTTTGGGACTTTAATTCTTAACTCTAACACATGTGCTCTTCATTTAAACTAAAAGGAGAGGTTATTTCACAATTTCTATAGACTAAATTTTATTAATTTCTTCATAATTGCTATTTTTAAGATTTTATTCTGATAAAGAGAAATTGTAGAAACTGTGTTCAATAGGAAGGAATTAAAATTTCCTCAAAAAATCCTTCATTTAGTTGCTCTGCCATCGTACAGCTGTTACGGATGATGTATGCATGCATTTGCTCCCCAAATCTTAGAAACTTTATTTTACAAATTTTCCTGGGGTGTTGTTTTGCATTTCTTTTGAAAACTTGATCACCCATGATAAACTACATCCAAAAATGTGTATTTCATGTTTGTATGGAAAATGTTTTTGTTAATAAGTCAATGTATGAATAACTCCCTTGAATATTTCAACCAATTCAGTAGCTGCCCTGATTTACATGTCAGAATATGTTCAAATTAAAAGTAATTTTATGCAAAGTTACAGAGAATATTAAATTCCTTGGTCAGAGATTTTTCAAAACCACTTTTATTAAGTTTTTATATTTATTTATTTATTTGTTTGTTTGTTTATTTATTTTGTCTTTTCAGAGCCGCACCCACACATATGGAGTTTCCCAGGCCAGGGGTCTAATTGGAGCTGTAGCCTCTGGCCTATGCCACAGCCACAGCAACATGAGATCCAAGCCACATCTGCGACCTACACCACAGCTCACAGCAAGGCTGGATCCTTAACCCAGTGAGCAAGGCCAGGGATCAAACCCACAACCTCACGGTTCCTAGTCAGATTCATTAACCACTGAGCCACGGGAACTCCAGAGTTTTTACATTTATTTATCCTTTAGTTGTTGCTAAATATTTATGTAAACACACCAATATTCCTTAATATCATCTTTTATTTTTCTATTAATATTTCACATGTCAAATATTTTAATCTAATTTCCCAATTATAGTCTCCCAGAAAGTCTAACATAGATGAAACTTTTCTCTAAGATTTTTATACCTGAAAATCTCCACATTTAAAATAGCAACAACAAAACAATGAATCTGTTCTGTATATGCTCAAATATTAGCTGTTAATCATTGAGCATATATTTTTTTTAGAAAAATTGACCTGATTTTCAAGTCTTCTTTACAAAGAAATGTGTGGTGAAAATCTTAGAAATATGCTCAGATTTAACAACAAAAAGTGTTCAAAAGCAACAACTTTTTTGAAGATAGGAATTTTCAAGAACTAAATAAAAATTAAAATTTAATATGATTTTAAGGAAAGGTCTACAAAATTGCAAAAACTAGTCATGAGTAAAATTGCTAAATTGACATTCTTAATATATATAGTACAATGGTTAAAGCTGAATTTAACTGGAATACACCATTCAGGTATTTGTTAATTGTGTTGTATCTCTTTATGATAATATGCAGGTTTTAATTAAGATCACCTTATGGATACAGCATTTTTCACCCAAGTTAGAGTATTTGGTTTCTTCCCATAACATTGTGGGGTGATGTTCCAGAGGACAGCCCCCAAGCAGCCCTATGAGACTCAAAGCTCAGAAGAGCTGCCTCTGCAACATAGTGTCAATAAAACAATCATCTTATCCTTTTCCCAGATCTCATTCTGTTTCACAAGTTGAATAGAGATAAGCCTGGTCAGTGTTGAGACTAGAGGTCAAGGCTGCTTCAGGAACTGCTTGAAGCAACTGATAGATGAGTTTGTTGGCCAGACACATTTGAAGCAGAGGATGAGGGCAGGGGAAACAGGGTACCACACTTGCCAACTTGATGGGGTTTTGTGAGCTTCATTCATATACATAATGTGTATGTGTGTGTGTATTTCTGACCGTTTGTCGTCATTACAATTCAACACACTCATACACACACTCACACACACTCACACACACACACACCATTTCATAATGAGTCTTTGAGTCTATTGTAGTTTGGAGATCTGCTACTCTGGCCAAATTCCAAAGTATGTAATCATATGCCCCTGATTCAATCCCCTCCCTACTATTAATTTAAAATAAAATGGCAGTTTTCATTTGTCTTATGTAGCTATCACACCACACCCCACAGGTGACTAAAATAACATTTGCCTGATGGCTACACAGGAATGAGTGAATGAAGGGCATGAACCAAGCTTTGTTATATTTTCTTGATAAAGCGAAATAAAAAAGCTATATAGTTGATATCATGGATGAAACCTTCCACATAATGTAGTAAGTGTAAGGCTTGAATGATACTATGTTGATGTTCATATCAATATTGTATAACTACTCTTACTTTTCAACATTTGCAACATTATATTCACTGCACAGCAAGGGAGACAAAAAGGAAAGAAATTTTAGTGGATAAATATCAAAGTATTGTGCATTCATGGTGGATGCTAAAAACGTTTGCAGGGAGCAGGAACTATTTTTCAAGTCACATGTTATGACTGCACAATTAGTACCCAAGCTTAACTGGAAAGATATTTGACATTGACTTAAGCCAAAATGTTCAGCTCATGGTCTCTATTTTCACCAGAATTCAACACATCAATGAGGCCAGCTTTAGAGCTGTTTACATAAAACAGACAAATTTTTAAAAAATGGAAATGTGATTTATTTTATATTTATATGTATAATTTATACAACTTACTATTCACTGTATTTCTAGTTATTACTTCCAACAACTCAATAAGGCAGGCTTTAACTCTTTCAAATGTCCAAGTGTGACAGATGAGTATCAGAAGGTATATATGTCAGAATTCAGGACATACTAATTTATATGTGCTCATATTGAGATTGGAACACGCATTTTCTAACCCAAATCCATTGCTACAACATATGGGCATCTAGCACAATCCTAAATGCAAAAGGAAGTCTTACAGTTGGGGTGGACTCATGTCTCCCCGCTTCATTGTCAGTATTCTGCTGCCATTGGTCACCCTGCTGTTTTACTGTTTTTATGATGCTTAATGTCACTTAACTGGGATCCAAGCAGAAGGAATGACCACAGAGACCAAGTTAGGTGGAGCACATGTGCAGAATTACCTTGAGGAAAAAGTACGGCAGCCTGATGCTTTGTGGCAAAGAGAACAAACAAACAAACAAGCCAAAACAATCTGTGCCTGGAAAAGTGAAGCTTCGTTCTTGTCCTAATGTGGCCATCAACCAGCTCTTCAGCCCAGGACATTTCATAGTGACTTCATCTTCTCCTTGTGAAATCCAAGGCACAAGGGCAGGCTTTTATGTGCCCTTCTGGATTTCTATTTATTCAAACTACATCTGCCAACAATCTGAAGAATGATACTGATGAAGTGATTTAGAAATTCGAGAGACAACTGTCTGAATCTAGACTTAGCTGTGTATTAGCTATGAGGCTTTGGACAGTGTATAAACATTTTAAGCTTGGTGTGTCCACCTAGGACATTAGTAATAAGTACTTTACGGATTTGCTGAAAGGACTGGAGACAGCACAGTCTACAGAGCAAAGTGTCTGTGGGCAGGAGACAGACAGTCATTGCAGCGCTGGTTGCTATTGCTTATTGGACTCAATGGTTTGTCTAAAGAGCTGATTGCTACCCCTGGAGGTGCTCCCAAGACTCCCTTTATAACTCTGGCTTGTCTTCATGACTCAGGATGGTCTTCATAGGAGCTGCCTTTCTGTTTTATTCTTTCATCACTCCAACATTCCCAGTCAGTACCAGTCTCTCATGCTGTCAAAAATCAATCTGACAATAATCATGCAATATCAGCTCTAGCCCTCTATAAAGAACACAGCTTTAACTGAAGGAGTCTCCTTTTAACATGCAAGTTCTCAGAGGGTGGCCACCTTGAATGTTTAGTTTAGCTTTCTGCAGAATCAGTGAATGGGAATCAAGCTGTGCATTTGGTGAGAGAGAATGAAGGTTTAGAGGAAAGAAAAGTTGTGAGAACCTCCAAGGGGGAGAAAGAAGCATGGATTGCAGACCTACTCTTTCTGCAGGGTAGGTCTCTTCCGTCCTTCTCTTCTTGCATGTGGACTCATGTCCTCAGCTTTGGAGATTTGGCTCTAGTGTTCAAGTTGTGTTTCTGCCACAAACCTATGCCTTAACCTTGGACATAACCTTGAACTTTTAGGACACAGTCTTTCTTGGTAAGATTGGTGTCATCTCTGACCTACTTATCAAAAATTTCTTATGTGGCTGAAATGAGATGAGGTATACAGACAGGTTTTGCAAGTAGGACTCCTTATGCAATGGGGAGTTATTATTTCCAATACTTTTTTACATTCTGTACTTTTTGCCAACTTCCTATATTATCCAGTTTCTTCCAATAGTACCATTTCCTTTTGGGGCCATAAGATTAGTTTAATTATCTCAGGAATTAGGTATATTTCTTATGTAAAATTAATAAGATTATGTAAATGCAAATTTATGTAAATATATTGCACATGGAAATTCAATGCATCATGTTGCACTCTCTATAGAATACAGAAAAACAGGCACAGCTCCACTTACATAAGCAAACATAGGCCTGAACATACAAATTTTATGGCATAATTAATCATATGCAATATTATAACAGCAGTAAGCCAAATTTCCAGTAAATTCAAAATGAATTATAAGTCATATACACTTTTAATTTGACGACTGTCTCAGGGTTAGTGATACATGTGATTATCACCAGCAGTTTCAGAGACCCAGGAGTGGTTCCTGTCCCCTCTTAGGTGGTATTGGAACTAGGGCACGGTGGGGACAGGATGAGTGGCAGAAATAAAGACTAAAGGGGTTTCCACTTATATGTATGATATCTCTGAGGTATGGCCTCTAGGTTCTTTTCATTTGCGGTCTAGTACGATGTCTGTATCATAATAGGTTTTCCATGAGTACTTGCTCGTGATTAGCATTCTGTAATAAATCATTCTGAACATATTTATTTATTCAGCAGAGGTTTAATGATTACTTAATATGCACAAAATGGGACACAAAATACAAAGGGAAGAAGGGCTTTGCTCCCAGGAAGCTCTTGGATAATTGGGGAGATAAAAACAATAGAACATTTGTTAGAATTCCTGGTAGAAAACTGGAATATGCCCACGATGGCTTTGGGGAGTGACAGTGTTGGACTGGGGTGTTGAAAGATAAGTAAAATTCTTAAACTTGATCTAGGTTTAGGATTTTGTTAGAACCTCTTTTCAGAAATAATTAATTTTGACACAAACTTGAGGTCAAGAGGCTTTTGTGAAATTTCTACAGGCTTGGCTTTCTCTTTAAAAAGAGGTTTTATTATCCAATATGCACTTTGTGGTCTATAGTTATTCCACTTATTATACAAATTATTTTTAATACCTATTATGGGTCAGACACTAGGTGCTAGGTGTTGAGGATATAAAAGTTAACAAGGTCAGGTGATCCCTGACCTTCATGGAGCATTTAGGTTAGTAGAGGGATAGATATTAAATAAGCATACATACACTACATATATATATATATTTATATATAAAACTATAATGTCAATGCTATAAAGGAGAAGTATAAATCCCTGCTATATTTCTGGAAGTTGATTGCTTACAATATGATTGCTGTAACAAATGATTAGGAGGTCCCCAGACAGGGCAGCAGAAAGAGGGGTGGTTGAAAGAATACATGAATGAGAAACTATCAATAAGGAGTAAACCACAATTCTAGAGGAGATGTATCTTTAAGAAAGTTTTATGAATGTTGGAGTTCCTATTGTGGCTTAGCAGTGACGAACCCGACTAGTATCCATGAGGATGTGGGTTCGTTCCCTGGCCTCACTCAGTGGGTTAAGGATCCTGTGTTGCCGTGAGCTGTGGTGTAGGTCACAGACGCCACTTGGATCCTGCATTGCTGTGGCTGTGGCAGAGGCTGCAAGCTGCAGTTCTGATTCAACCCCTAGCCTGGGAACTTCCATATGCTGTGGGTTTGGCCCTAAAAAGACAAAACAAACAAACAAACAAACAAAAAACATGTATCCCTCATAATGATGGCTAAAGACAAATTCCACAGCTTTAAAAACTGTAATCAGAGTTCCCGTCATGGCTCAGTGGAAACGAGCCTGACTAGTATCCATGAGGACACAGATTCAATCCCCAGCCTTGCTCAGTGGATTTGGGATCCAGCATTGCCATGAGCTGTGGTGTAGGTCACAGACTCAGCTCGGATCCCGTGTTGCTATGGCTGTGGTGTAGGCGAGCCACTGCAGCTCTGATTGGATCCCTAGCCTGGGAACTTCCATGTGCCACAGGTGGGGCCCTTAAAAAAAAGTTTTATGATCTTTATATATGACATCAATTTTTGTGTTAATATGTTTGAAAATATACTTAAAATATTTTAGGACAAGGTAAATAATTTTTAATTCTATTTAAAAAGTATATGGTTCATATGTTTTAAGAATTCTATATAGTTTTCAAGGGATACATACTATTTCAAGTTTCAAAGCATAGAAAAAGATCAATATTTTTAAAAGAACAATATAACCTAGTTATCTATACCTGCATGAATTCAAACACACACAGAGTTTCAAGGTCACAAGGATGTTTCAATACTGCAAAAATATTAGTGCGGGAGTTCCCATCGTGGCGCAGCAGAAACAAATCCGACTGGGAACTATAAGCTTACAGGTTCGATCTCTGGCCTTGCTCACTGGGTTAAGGATCTGGTGTTGCTGTGAGCTGTGGTGTAGGTCACAGACGTGGCTCAGATCCTGCGTTGCTGTGGCTGTGGCGTAGGCCGGCGGCAACAGCTCCAATTAGACCCCTAGCCTGGGAACCTCCATATGCCACCAGTGCAGCACTATGAAGACAAAAAGCCAAAAAAAAAGAAAAAAAATTAATGCATGTGCCCTAATTAATGTGTACAGTTCATCTAAGTAACATGTTACAAGAGAAACCACATCCACTCTTTGTGTGGCAATAAAATTAATTTTAAAATGTAAAATATTTTCCTGATTAAAGATGTCAATAAATTTGAAATGGAAGAGAAATATCTTAATATGAGTGGAATATATCTTGAACTGGAGTATCTGAATTAATGCAAAACACAGTGAAATTCCTATTAAAATGAGGCACAAAACACTCAGCTCCATTATCACCACCACAATTCAACATTGTTCTTGAACTTCCAGCCAGCGCATTAGGCAAGAAACAGAAATACCTCGTAAAAACAATGGGAAGAATACCGTTACACTCAAAGGATGAGACAATCTAAATAAAAACTTCAGTAGTATCAAATGAGGAATTGCTCAAATTTTTAAGCATTCGTAAAAGGGAAATGCTGTCCAGATTTCACCTTTTAAAAATTAGATATATTGTGTGTATAACTTTCAGGGCAAGAAAGCATATCGAGTTAATAAAAACAACACTAAAGAACATGTATGGTCATAATACTTTCTTATAAAAATAAAATTAAAATATTATTTAATAAAAATATTCAAAATGTTTCCATTTATGCTGTTACAAAGAGCAAGATCTTAATATGGGTCCAGTCCTTGTTCTAAAACTGTCCCCAACACAATTTATCCCCAGACTTTTTCTTCTGTTCAAGACTTAAAGACATGTCAGAAAATTGCCATCGCTTTGATTAAAGTATTTTGTAAGAGTTACTGTCATTCTCTCTGCACAAGCTAACTAAAGTTGTTTCAAACTCTGCAGGAGATGAAAGTGAAGTCCTTTGCTATTTTAAAGCATGTCCATACCAGCCTGTCTGACACACATCATTTCTTCTCGGCAGTAATTGAGCAATAACCCCCACACCCCCACCGCCACCACGTCCTCCCATTTTCCAGATCTGCTGCCTTTGTTTAACATGGAGCTGTCATTTGGGTTTACATAGCAAGACTGAGCATCACCTATGGCCTTACTCTTCCCAAAGCTAAGTATGAGTATCATGTTATAAATATGCTTCAACTCTCTCAAGTCCTCTATTGCATTTATTATTGATGAGTGTTTGGATGGGGTCATCTAAACTGCGTGTATTCCCTTTTTAATGTATAATTTATTATTTTATATGTGTGCCTCCCTTAACAATCTCTTGTAGTCACATGACATCTTGTGCATCCATGAAAATTTTTTTTATAATTTTTTTTATTTTCCCACTGTACAGCAAGGGAGTCAGTTTATCCTTACATGTATACATTACAATCACATCGTGTATTCCTTTTAAATGGCTGTTAGAGAAAAGCTTCATGAGATCAGGATAAAAAAGAACTGCACTTCTGTGGGGCTGGTTTGCACCCATCAGAGGGCGAGTTAATTTAGGCAGTTGTCATCCTTTATCTTTGCTTTGGCTGCTAGAAGACTTGCACTCCACCCATGACAAAATTTAATGTTGTGTCTTGTCTCTATGTGCTGAATTCACCTTGGAGAGTGATTCTATCTACCCTCTATGTTTCTCCTATTTCATCCCATATTTATTTTATTGTTTTTATTGAGGGTTTTTGCATATGTCTACGAGCTAACTTATTTGTACAATGACCTCAGCAATATGCATATAAATATGGCTTAAATTTCTCACATTTGCACTGCACATTATTTTTTTTATTTCTCTCTGCTTTCTTCCCTCCCCAGCCTCAACAATGTGTATCTATCTTTTGCCTGCATCTATCATTCCTCAAACCAGAATAGTTTTGCTCAAAAGAATAAGCCTTAATAAGCTATAAGCCGCTTCCCACTGTGAAGAGGGTGATCCCTTTCCTTGTGGATTCAGAGTCTTTTTACTCATAAATGCTGACATATCTGAAGCAAATGGAAGAAGATAATTTTTATAAAGAACAAATGCAGACCAGTCCTTTGGGACATGCAAGTACTCGTAAGATCTTGTGAACGACAAATTGCTTTAAATACCAATGTTGAAAGTGGTCCAGGGGACAGTGAGTTGGTACGGTTTCTTATTAACCGAACCAATATCAATGCTTTAAAAACTGGCAGGATCATGAAGACCTCGAAGCTTCTTTTGTCGTAAGGAAACCAAAACGGAATATTAAATATTTAAAAAGTAGGTCAGACTTAATAAACGCATTTTCAAGTAATCCAGCCTTTAAATTAAGCCACAGTATGGAAGAGATGGATTTGAAATGACTTGCCAGCAGCCACCCCAGCCCATGCTGGTGCTCCTATTATGTCAAAATTCTATTTACACAGAAATAGCTTAATGAAAATTTACATCCAAAAGCCACAATAAGGACCCAGAAAATTAAACGCCTAATTCTCAGCAGAGGCAAATGTGCAGGGGAGGGCAAGGATTATGCCAAGACCTGGTGTCATAAAGTCTGGGAAGCACAGCTAGAGAGAAAAGAGGTTGTAGCAAACGCACACGCCCTGCCACTGAGCTGTCAGAATTCCCAGCCCGCTGCTGCCACAAAATGACAGGATTTTCCCCACTGTGTTGAGAATGATGTTTTCCAGTCACTGCTAACAGGCTCTGGGAACGGGGGTGGTTTTAATGAAATACACCCTGGGCTCTGCAATCTTTCAGTGCACTAGATCGGAGGATGTGTATTATAACCTCTCTCTGTCACTGTTTCTGGGGTGGTGTTACTGGCTCTGTTCCACGAAGATCATCCTCCTGGGGAGGATGGGTGGAGCAGAAGTGTCACCATCTGTCTCTGTTGGAGGCAAAGACCAGAAGACGTGGCTGATGCTTGTCTCTTGAATAAAGCAGTAATGAACAAGGCATGGCCAACGCTCTGTTTAAACTCTGTGCATCTGCTCCTGGTGTTGCATATCAGGACAGCGCATCATGGGGCTGGGCCGTCCACAGTGATTCTCACTTCATTCAGCTGCTCTAACTTTGATCAGCATAGGTACCTAGTATAAGCGCCAGAGTGATCCAACGAGAGACAATTCAAGAAATCAACCAACCTAGGTACTTCCGAATTCTGGGGGCACGTTGGAACAATTACAGAGTTATTCTAATCCTGGCTTAGAATTAACGTGGTGAAACCTCACACCAGACCAGCTCAATCTGAATCCTTTCCTCTGGAGCCCAGGAATCCTGTTGAAGAATGCCTCCCAGGTGACCGCAAAGTTTAACCCAGCGTGAGAACATGTTAGGTTCTGTCCCTGCCAGATACACAGACCGTTGTCCACTCTGTAAGAACTGTTTCACTTTGTAACCTACAACTGCAAAGGCACTGGTCCATTATTTCCATTTCAGAAAGCGCTAATTTTTCTAAAGCAATTCCAGATAGTAAAAATAGTTTTCCCCTGCAACATTCACCCTTTGGAGCCAGAGAGAATGCATTTCACCCCTTTCTGCCTTTAAAGGCAACTGTCGTGATTACACCTCCCTGTGTTTCTTTTCATAGGTACGGTGACTTTCTCCTTCTGGTTCCAGACCGTGTGTCCACAGGGATGTGTGCTTCCTCACCATCAACTGCAACAAACACGTAAATAGAGGAAAACCCCCTTGGTCTGCTGGTTAAATGTCCTTGGTTACACTGGAGTACAGTGTCACAGAAGGACACTTGTGGGAACAAGAAAAAAGCCTTAGAAAAACCTTCAAAAGCAGTAAGGTCAACCTTCCACAGAGACATTCTCATATCTGAGCTAGGCCACTGAAAATTCTATGGCCCTGAGGTGGAAGAAACTTGTTTGTGTTATAATTTTATCACCCCTGCTTTTTTTTCAAATTCTTATAAACTCTGGGCAGGTTTGGAAAATACAAAGATCTGTGATCTTTCCCTTTTACTCCTACGTTATTTTAAGCTAAAATGTATTAAAATTTTAATATCAATAATGTTTACTCTTCTTGGCATCCACCAGTCTCCCTGCTTTTTAAAATTTAATTTTAATACATTATAGATGTTATTTTCCAAACGTGTCCCCTTGAGGAAGTTGTTATAAAATACAAAGAGAAGAAAATATGCTTAATTTTAATCTCAATGCAATTTTCTTTAGCTGTGGGTGAATATTATGTAATTTGAAGACAAACTCTGACTTCCGTTCAGAGTTTACTTACATTGAGTATTCAAGTCACTTCATTAAATCCTGAAAACCTTTATCAATAGATGTTATTATCATCGTCATTTTACAGATGTGAATACAAAGTTTCAGAGAGAATAAAAATGTATGCAATCCCAAGAAACTGGGGATCTGTCTTAATTTTAATTATTTTAATTCCAAATTGATTAATCTTTCATATTTTAATATAAGCCAAAAAAGATATATGTTTCTGATGAGAGCTATCATTCTCTCCTCTCAAACCACAGGTGCTGCCCCCATGTGCATTCAAAAAATTGAGAAAAATAATTAATTGCCATATCATCAAGGTGGGAGCAGGAAAGGATATTTAAATGAAGCATGTCTTTGCTCAACTTTCTAAAAGCTGGAGCTACAATGACCCCTTAGTATATTTTGTTTTCTATCTATGCACATGCATTTAATTTTCTCTACTGGGTCACTGATATCCATTGAGTTATTAAAAAAGAGTCTACCTATCTTTACGTGTAAATTATGTGTTTGTAGATATTCTCCTCAATGCAGAACCTTAAGTTAGACTACAGAGGAAAAAATGGTCATGAAACCAGGGAGGCAGAGCCTCCCACAAGAGCTTTCTGGAAGAGGCAACTTCTTCTCCAGTCTTTGTCGCCTGTTTCAACTTAGCATCTCCTCTTTTCTAGTACCTTTAAACTATAATGAGCATTCCTACATCTTTCATTAGATTCAGGATCCTAGCCACCAGAGGCTACCTGTTCACCTGGATTTATCTTTGAGGCTCAGAAGCCTGGCACCCCTCCTTGCAGTCACATACAAGCAGAAGCTATTGATTAAACAAAGGAATGAATGAAAGAACAAATGAAGGGACGTTAAAAACCTGGGCAGGTCAGGAGGTGAGAGAACCAGTGGCTTGGTATGAATGCCTCTTGACCTGTAGTTCCTTGATCGCAAGACTCCCGTTGTCAAAACCATGTGAGGAGGACTCAGAAGAGGGAGATGGTAGACAAAAGGTGAGTATGCGTCCTAAACTTGCAAGTCATCCAGATAAATCTCAGGCAGAAGTGACGAAGCTAGATTCATCACGAGACACGCACATGCGTTCATTCTTGCACAAACAGTTGCGGGCATCCTTCCCTGCTCCGGGATGCCAAAGGGAATTGAAACAAGACATCTGCTCTTGTGGATGTCACATGTGGGCTTTATGTGCCTGTCCCAAGCCTACATCTACAGACTCCTTCCTTCCCAGGGAGGAAATGAAGATCACCACCCACACAGCTCAAAACACTAAGTAGCAGGAGGTTCCAAGGGGAGGGCAGTGGTTTGCTAAGAGAAGTCTGAAAACAAACAAACAAAAAATTTTTCAATTCCTGAAATACATATACATGTACAGAGAGAGACAGAGACAAAGAGCAGAGAGAGAACAAAATTTGTTAAAACTGGAGTGAAGGAAAAGCAAACAAACACAGGCTGCTGATGTTTGGACACAGAATGGAAGGCAGATAACACAGCTAAGAAGCCAGGGCTCAGGTGAAGCCATGGGGAGGTGAAGGGTTAATCCCCACTGCCTTGAGTGGAAGGGCAGAGGAAGGGCAGAGGTGCTCAGAGGGCACCCAATTACCAGCACAATTGATTTTGTCCTGGTGGTACTGCTCTGAGAATGGGCAGTGTGTGAGAGGGGAGCATCAGGAGCCCTGTGTGTGTTGCTACCACATGTGTGGGAGGGCCGATGGCTGGAGTGTCCATGAAGTCACAGACCGTCCTTTCCAGGACAGCACAGCAGGGGCCCAGGACAGTGGCAGATCTAACATTGCAGGGCGAGGCTGGGTGAAGTGTCTCACAGAGCTCTGAGACCATGGCTGTCACTCAAGGAATCATTAGCCATGAAAGGGAGGCGGTGAGGCTTGTTGCGTTGTCATCACACTGTGAGCAGGTTGGCTGCAGACCAAATTAGCTTGCTTAGGGAGTGAGAATCAAAATGACATGTAATCTGAATGTTAATGAAGATTTTCTCTTGCTTCAGGCTTCAGATCTCATCCAGAAAGCTGTCATCTGGAAGACATTATCTTCCTCCTCTCTCTCTCTCATTTTGGTTTGAGTTTTCAAGTTTACATACCCTGGAAAAATAATTTTTAGCCAGCAGAGCTTGGACACTGATGTTTAGTAAATTATATCGCTGAGTCAGTGGTGAGGGACCTTCCCTATGGAAGAGAAAGATTTCAAGATAGTAACATGAATCTCTACTTGGATGTACGTCTACGAAATATGACAACTCTAATCCCAATGAAAATTGTTATAAAATATAGGTCGATTATCACTGTTACTGGGGATACATTTTTGTTTCCACCTACGTGTTGTAACACACAGTAACATCTCATGTGATGAGGTATTGGCAGCTCTTGTTTTAATCATGGGAAACCATCTATCCCCGAATTTATTTACTGCAAAGGCCTCTGTCAAATTCCTTAAAGCCCAAGATTGCTTATGGTTTGCCAAAATGTTTTAAGAAACCCAATTTCAAAAAATAGTGAAATCGGGTAGCAAGAGATATGCAGGTATGGGAAAATGTCCATATGACATATTCACACTCTGAACTGTTAGTGTTTGTTAGTGGAGCGGTGCTAGAGTTAACATTGCCAAGTTAAAATATGGAAAGATGCTTCCTTGATGGGCAATGATTCTGTTCCACTGGGCATGGGGAATATTAGAAAAGGCTCAGAGGAGCAAAATGTACTGTATCATTTTCTCTGTTTTACTCACTCTTTTATGAATGTAGCAAAGTTGGGATTGTGGGAAATTTAAATCTCAAAGTTTATCTAACAGAAAAACCATCTGTGTGGTTTCTAAACCATAACTGAGCTGCCAAGATTATTTTTTGAGCCTTCATATCAAAAATAAATGAAGATATGAAAAAAAAAAACCCTCTATTCTCATTGTGCCTATTTTTAAAGACAATTAATAATACTTTTTGTGTGTTTGTCTTTTTTAGGTCTGCACCCTCGACATATGGAAATTTCCAGGCTGGGGTGGACTTGAAGCTGCCCCTGCAGGCCGCAGACACAGCCACAGTAACACCAGATCCGGGCCACATCTCCAACCTACACCATAGCTCACAGGAACACAAGATCCTTAACCCACTGAGTGAGGCCAGGGATCAAGCCCACATCCCCATGGATACTAGTCAGGTTGGTTACTGCTGAGCCACAACGGGAATTCCAATAATACCCTTTTTTTAAAAACAGAGAGATCACTTCTCTGGAAGAAAGGAAACATGATGTTCCAGTGATGGTTCCATAATTGCTATCTGGTCTAGAAGTTTGGAAAGTCCACTTAGTTCCCACATTTAAAATATGAAAAATATATTTAAAAATTTTGTAATTATAAAATATTAATGAAAAAATTTAGGAACCCTGAACTGGTGGCCACTAAACATTACTTCATGTAATTTTCACAATAATGCTATAAAAATATTATGTTTTAAGATGAGAAAACTGAGATCTAGAGAGTTTAAATAACTAATTCAAAAGCACAAGATACTAAGCAGCATAGTTTGATTTGAATCTAAATATCCCTGATTCCATATATTTTATTTTTAACTGCTTTGTTATGTATTTTAACTGAAATATAGATAATTTTCAATGTGCCAATTTCCACTGTACAACAAAGTGACCCAGGCATACACACATATACATTCTTTCTCCTCATATTATCTTCCATCATGTTTTATCCCAAGAGATTGGATACAGTTCCCTGTGCTGTATAGTTAAAGATAAGGAAAGATGCCTCCTTGATTAGCAAAAACTTTGTTCCACTGGGTATGGAAATATTAGGAAAGTTTGTTTATTAACCATAGATTTTGCTACCTCCTTTAATGGTTCAGAAGCCTGTAGTGTTTCAAAGGTAGTTGTTTTAAAATTCATTGGTATATAGTCTTTAAAATGCTTTGAGGAGTGCTTGTCATGGCTCAGTGGTAACGAACCCAATTAGTATCCATGAGGGTGTGGGTTCAGTCCCTGGCCTCGCTCAGTAGGGTAAGGATCCCGCATTGCTATGAGCTGTGGTGTAGGTCACAGATGCAGCTCAGATAGGACCTGGTATTGTTGTGGCTGTGGTGTAGGCTGGCAGCTACAGCTCGGATTCAACCCCTAACCTGGGAACTTCCATAAGCCACAGGTGCAGTCCTAAAAAGGCAAAAAAAAAATTAAAAATAAATGCTTTGAATTGTGGCAAATGTGCTATTTGAAAAAAATAAAAATAAGTGAATATGTTAATTAAATTAATATGATAGGTGATCATGCTTTTAAATATCATTATATTCAAAATCTATATCTCCGCATAAGTCAAGAATTTTCCCCCTATAGGGCCCTGATGGCCATTGTAAAATACTACCTCTAGAAGGGTTTTCATTACGGAAAGCCCAGCAGAAATTATAAGCCATCTACTCTATACCAGGGATGGCAGTGTGAGTTTTCATTCCTCCTAATAGCCCTATGGAATAAATATGGAAATTTAAAAGAAGAGAAAATTAAGATATACCTGGAATAAGTGAGACATAGTTAGAATAAGCTTCTAGAAAAAAAGAAGTACTCCAGCATTTTTTTTTTTTTTAGTATTTTCTGAAGGAGTATTAGATTTTTAGAAAAATCAGGAAGATATTACAGAGCGTTCCCAAATAGTCATATAGCGTTTCTTCTGTATTAACATTTTACATTACTTTGCTCCATTTGTTATAATGAATGAAAAGATTGTGATAAAATTTTATTAACAATATTCATGGCGGATTCAGAGTTCTTCAGTTTTTACCAAATTATCCTTTTCCGGTTCCAGGATCCCATTCAGCACAAGGTATTATATCTAGAGGGCATCTATGCTTAGGCTGCTCCTGGCTGCAACAATGTTTCCTACGTACTAGTCTTTTTCAAACTTGGCAGTTCTGAGGCATACTGGTCAGAGATAGGTCAGATTTTCCTCACTTGGAATTTGTCATTCTGTTGTACTCATGGTTTGACTGTGGTTGTGAGACTTGGGGAGGAAGATGACAGAAACAAAGTGCCATTTTCATCATCTTATTTCAGGGATACATAACAGCAACAGAATTTATGGCTCTTGATGTCAACTTGGATAACTTGTCCGAAGGGATGGTTGTCAGGTCGTCCTACTGGGAAGTTACTCATACCCCTTAGTGTCCTCTTTGGAGGAAGTCTCTGTGCAGCTCACACTTGAAGGGTTGGACATGTTCTCCCCATCAGGGCTGAATAGCTATGTAAATTATTTGAAATTCTTCTGCATGGGTGATATACTTTTCCCCCACCATTGATTCATAAGTTGTTTATTTCGATCAAGCATAGACTCATGAACATTTATTCGAAACTCGAGTTATAACCTAACATGACTTTATTAGATTTGAGGCTCAGATTGTTCTAGGATTGTGCTAGCTTTGGGGCTCTCTGCGTGGCCCCTGGCCCTTTGACACGCCCCTTCAGTGTGAGTTGTTGTTGCCCTGTGGGACCACTCCTTGCTTCCTGGCTTTGTGGCACACTTCGTGCTCCAGTTCTCAAATCAGTCATTTCTCCAGGAAGCTTTGATTTCTTTCTTTCTTTCTTTCTTTCTTTTTTTTTGCCTTTTCTAGGGCCCCTCCCATGGCATATGGAGGTTCCCAGACTAGGGGTCTAATCGGAGCTGTAGCTGCCAGCCTGCGCCAGAGCCACAGCAACATGGGATCCAAGCCGTGTCTGTGACCTACACCACAGCTCATGACAATACCGGACCCTTAACACACTGAGCAAGGGCAGGGACCGAACCCTCAACCTCACGGTTCCTAGTCGGATTCGTTAACCACTGCGCCATGATGGGAACGCCTCTTTCTTTCTTTTTTGAAGAAAAGTATTAGAAACCAAGACCCAGTACTAGGTGGGCTCCTCGCTCCTGGCACGTTCTTCCTTTTAGTCCTTCAGAGTGAGGAAATATGTATGTGTGTATTAACTCTTCCCAGGTGTAGCCATCTGTAACTACACCGACCTCCACCGGAGTTCCTGCTGATGCTCCAACGTGAATCCCTTTCCACCTGCATCCTTTTAGCCTCCCATCCTTGCACATCTGAAAATTCCCTCTCCTACCATCTGCCATCCATATTTCCTTAATTGCTCAACTCCTGTGCACACACATGGCAGGGTGAGAGGCACTATCAGTGCCCAGTGGGGACAGCTTCATCCCTGGAATAAAGCACTTCTGTGCAATTCTTTGCCCTCACTTGAACAGACTCCCTTGAACAGACTCCACTCATTTCCAAACGATACAAGACAGCGCCTTTTCGCTACACCTCCTGCTTTGGTTTGTTTTATTTTCAACAGTATTAGATTCCTTTGTCACAGTCTGCATTCCTTGATAGGATCCCTTAACCTTTTAAATCATTTTTATTTTAAATTGCATACAACAATGTTCACTTTTTGTGCTGTAAAATCCTATGCATTTTTGAAAGCACGTAATATCTTGTATCCACCACTATGGAACCATACAGATAGCTACACATTTCTAAAATTTCTGGTGCTTCACATCTTCGTCTCTTAATTCCTCCCTAAACACCTGGGAACCACTGATATTTTTGAGGTCTGTAATTTTGCCTTTTCAGAATGTTATATAATTGGTATCATAGCGTGCCTAGCCTTTTCCCACTGGCTCCTTTCTCTTAGCAGTGAGCATGTGAGATGCTTTTGAGAGTTTTTCTTGATAGCTTATTTGATACAAATAGCTGCTAGTTCTTAGAACATTTTTGATAAAATGCCTTTATCAAAAGTGCATTTTGTGAATATCCCCTCACCATCTCTGGTTTGTCTTTTTATTCTCTTAACTGTGTCTTTTGTAGACTAAAGTTTTTAATTTTAACAAAGGCCAATTAATCAGGTTTTTTTCTTTCATGGATCATGTTTTTGGTGCTATACCTTAAATTTATCACAAATCCAAGATTTTATCTTAATTTCATTATAGAAGTTTATAGCTTTTCATTTTCATTTTTATTTATTTATTTATTTATTTATTTATTTATTTATTTATTTATTTATTTGTCTTTTCTAGGGCTGCACCCACAGCATATGGAGGGTCCCAGGCTAGGGGTCTAATCAGAACTGCAGCCGCCAGCCTACAACAGAGCCTCAGCAACTCGGGATCCAAGCCGTGTCTACGACCTACACCACAGCTCACAGCAATGCCGGATCCTTAACCCACTGAGCAAGGCCAGGGATCGAACCCACAACCTCGTGGTTCCTAGTCGGATTCATTAAGCACTGAGCCACAATGGGAACTCCTAGCCCTTCATTTGTGTATTAAGGGGTCTGATTGAGTTGATTTTAATGAAAGATTTAAAGCTGAATCTTAAGCTTATGGACATCCATTTGTTCCAGCACCATTTTTTGAAAAGATAATCCTTTCTCTTTTGAATTGTCTTTACACCCGTGTCAAAGATCATTTGACCTTGTATGTGTGGGTGTATTTATCGTCTCTATTCTGTTACAATGATCAACGATTCCGTTTCTTTTCTTTCACCAACACTATGCTGTGTTTATCACTGTACATTTGTAGTGAGTCTTAAAGCCTGACAGTGACAACCCTCTAATATTTTTCTTTTTTAATATTGTGCTAGCTATTCTGTGTTTTAGCCTTTTTATACCAACTTTAGAGTCAGTTTGTCAATATTTACAAAATAGCTTGCCGGGATTTTGATTGAGATTACACTGAATCTATAAATCAAGTTGGAAAGAATTGACATCTTAACAATATTGAGTCTTCAAATCCATAAATTATATCTCAATTTATTTAGACCTTCTTTGATTTCTATTGTAAGAATTTTGCAGCTTTCTTTACAGAGATCTTGTATATAGTTTATTATATGTATACCCAAGTACCTATTTTTCTTTGATACTATTGTAAATGGTATTGCGATTTTTTTATTTCAAATTCCAGTTAATTTCTGGCACCTAGGAAAGTGATTGACCATTGTATGTTGACTTGGTATCCTGAAACCTGATTTATTTTCTCATTAGTTTAGAATTATTTTTTAATTATTGCATCCAATTTTATTTTATTAATTTTTGCATTTTATAATGTTTAAACTTTTGACATGAAATTGTTTTATTTTTATTAATTTTATTGGTGTATAGTTGACTTAAAATGCTGTGTTAGCTTCAGGTATATGGCAAAGTGAATCAGTTATACATATACATACACCCATTCTTTTTCAGATTTGAGTTCTTTTGTTATACTTTGGGATTTTCTAGGTAGAAAATCATATCATCTCCTAACAAAGACAGTTTTATTTCTTCCTTCCCAGTCTGAATATCTTTTATTTCATTTTATTGTCTGAATATAATACATAGGATTTCCCATGTGATGCTGAATAGCAGCTGTGAGAAAGGATATCCTTGTCTTGCTTTTCCTTTTCCTGTTTTTGTTTTTGTCTGTTTGCTTGTTTGTTTGTTTAGGGCCACACCTGTGGCACATGGAGGTTCCCAGGCTAGGGGTTGAATCAGAATTGTAGCTGCTTGGAGTTCCTATCATGGCTCAGTGGTTAACGAATCCGACTAGGAACCGTGAGGTTAAGGGTTCGATCCCTGGCCTTGCTCAGTGGGTTAAGGACCCAGCATTGCCGTGAGCTGTGGTGTGGGTTGCAGATGCAGCTCGGATCCTGCGTTGCTGTTGCTCTGGCATAGGCCTGCGGCTATACCTCCGATTTGACCCCTAGCCTGGGAACCTCCATATACCAAGGGATCGGCCCAAAAAATGGCAAAAAGACCAAAAAAAAAAAAAAAAAAAGAATTGTAGCTGCTGGCCAATGCCACAGCCACAGCAACTTAGGATCTGAGCTGCATGTGTGATCTACACTATAGCTCATGGCAACACCATATCCTTAGCCCACTGAGCAAGGCCAGAGATTGAACCTGCGTCCTCATGGATGATAGTCATTTCAACCGAGCCATGACAGCAACTCCTGTCTTGCTTTTCATATTGAGAAGAGATACGTTTCTATTATCAGAAAGGTTTTTGGAGATCTTCTCTAACAAGTTCCCCTACTTCCCTACTTTTCTGTGAGGTTCGTCATGTACGAGTGTTTTATTTTGTCAAATGCTTGTCCTGCATCAGTGTATGTAATTATATAATTTTCTTCTCTCGCCTATAGACATGGTAGTTTCCATGGATTGGACTTCAGGGATTTCACCTTTTTAGTATTGTGTTGGTTATTCTCTTTCTTGAGCATTTTCCTATCAGCTTTAGAATGAGTTTGTCAGTATTTATAAAATAGCTTGCTGGGATTATGATTGGGATTTGGCTTAGGTTTCTACCCTTCCCTGTGCACCCATGTGTTTTGAGAAAGGCTAATTGCATCTGCGCTCCAGATTCTAAGGGTAATTTCATTCTTCTTGCCATGAATTGTACAGGAGAGCCACACAAACCATGTCCAGCCAATGAGGTGAGATAAACTGGCTGGTCGACTTCCAGAAAAAAAATTTATTTGTTCCTAAAAAGAGATACAGAAAGAAATGTTTCATCTTTCCTACTACACATTGTCTTAGTTGGATATGCTTGAATACTGTGTCTCCGTACTAAGTCTGAGAATGAAGCCAACACTTTAGGACAGAAAGATGGAAAGAATCTTGATCCTTGATGGAGTCAAGAACAGGGGTAGCATCTCCAAACATTGTCCCATGCAGTAATAACTTTTCAAATCATTTCAGACAATTGAGTTGTTTTCCTTTTAGCCAAAAGTATCCTCACCAATGAACTGCCTTTATCCCCAACCCCCTGTCTCATCATGCCTGTGCCTCCTTTTCAGCATTTGTCAGCTGTACATCCCTCTTGCCTTTGGACACCAAGCCTCTCTGTGAGGTGACTGGACAGAGTGGGTCTTATCTCTTTAGAAACAGGGTCTGAGACAGAGTAGGTACCAAGGGCATGCTGAATGAATGACTGTTCCTGCTTCAAACCCCTGAAACCCTGTTACCATTTCTATCAGTACTATTATATTTATGATACTTACTAAAATACACTGCATGCCAACCACATGCATCATTGCATACAATCTTCCCAACAAAACTTTAAATTTGATTGAAGTATTGCTTTGATTTTACAGCAGGAAAACAAAACATTAGGAAAGTTCAGGCATCTGACAAGTTTTTATATATTTTGTTAAATTTTCATTTAGCTCTATTTTTTTAAATTTTATTTTGACTTATTTACCCAAGTGTTATCATGGAAGTCTTCTGTTTGATCTCTTACTGTTTGGTGTATTCCAGCTGTCCTCTGTTATTAATTTCCAGCTTAATTCCAAAATGTTCTTATTCTTGATTTCTTTTAAACGGTTTAAAGTGTGGTTTACGGCGCCCATGTTGGTCTTTTTTGGTGAATATTCCATGAGAGCTTGAGCAGATTGTGTATTCTGCTCTTCTTGGATGAAATGTTCTGTATATGTCAATTAGATCAAGTTGATTAATGATGCTGTTTAGTTCAACTAAATCCTTATGGATTTTCTGCCTGCTGCACGTATCAATTACAGAAAAGGGGATGGATGCCTCCAAATTCCTTGGTGGACTTGTCCTTTTTTTCTTGCAAACCTCAGTTTTTCTCTCACACATTTTGGTTCTCTCTTTTGGGTGCATATATTCTAAGGACTGATGTGGCGTCTTCTTGGAGAACTGACCCTTTTCTTTATCCCTGTAATTTTTCTTGTTATGAACTTTATTTTGTCTGAAACTAAGTGAGCTACCCCAGCTTTCCTTTCATTATATTTATCAGGCTATATCTTCTTATCTCTCTTCCTTTTTCCTACCTTTCTCTTTACATTTAAACTGGATATCTCATAGACAACATAGAGTTGGATCTGGTATTCTTATTCACTAGGACAACTATTGCTTTTTTTTTTTTTTTTGTCTTTTTAGGGCATATGGAGGTTCCCAGGTTAGGGGTTGAATCAGAGCTACAGCTGCAGGCCTACACCACGACCACAGCAACGTGAGATCTGAGCTGCGTCTGTGACCTACACCACAACCCACAGCAATTCCAGATCCTTAACCCACTGAGCAAGGCCAGGGATCAGACCCAGGTCCTCATGGCTCCTGGTCGGGTTCGTTAGCCACTGAGCCATGATGGGAACTCCAACTACTGCTTTTTAATTGAAGAGTTTATTATAATTAAAGAGATAGTTGATGTAGTTGGCTTAATGTCTATCATTTTGCAGTTTTCCATTTGTTGCCTGATTGCACTTTGCTTCCTTTATTTTTTCTTTCCTTTTTCTCTGCCTTTTCTGGTTTTTAGTTGGACTTTTATATGATAGCAGTCTCTCTCTTCTCCAAGCATATCTGTGTACATATTCACTCGGCACTATTTAAGTTCATGCATGATGCAGGTATCTTGTAAAACTATTCCCATTTCCTCTCTTCTGTCCCTTTTAACTTACAGTGTTTCTTTCATTCATATTATGTGTGCATATACCATAAACGCCAATGCATATTGCTATTGCTACTTTGAACAGTTATCTATTAGGTCACCTGAGGACAAGAAAAGTGATATATTTTATTTTTCCTTCATTTTTTCATTTGCTGGTCTTTATATAGATCAAAATTTTGGCTTATCTTATTTTTCTTCTAAATGAAGAATTCTTTTACCTTTTTCTTTAGAACAAGGCTATTCTGCTGGTGATGAAATCCCTCTGTTTTTGATTGTCTAAGAAATTTTTTTTCACATATGAAAGATCATTTTCCCTGATATAGAATTTTTCTCTCAATATTTTCAATATTTTACTCCATGCTTTTCATATTTGAGGGTTTTCTGACAGGAAGGCTGATAGAATTTTTATCCTGTTTCTCTATTGATAAGTTGCTATTTCTCCATTCTGGCTTCTTTCAAATTTTTCTCTGTCTTTAGTTTCTTGTTTGTTTGTTTTTTGTTTTTTGTTTTTAGTTTATTTGTGTTCTTCGAGCTTCTTGGATCTAAAAAGGTTTAATGTAGGTCATTAACTTTAAAAGTTATCAGCTATTTCTTCAAATATTAGCTCAATTTTTCCTTTTTTCTCCTTTTTACATTCTATTTCCAATATGTCATATGTTTTGAAATTGTTCCACAGTTCTTGGATATTTTGTTATTTTTTAAAATTTATTTTCCTTGCTTTTTAGACTGGAAAGTTGTCATCGACCCATCTTTAAACTCACTGATCTTTTCATCAGTCATGTCCAGTCTACCAAAGAATCCAACAAAGGCATTATTCATTTCCAATATAGTATTTTTTTGTAGTTTTTCTTTTGATTATTTCTTAAACTTCCTTTTTGCTTAACATTGTCCATCTGTTCTTGCATATTGTCTACTTTTTCTGCAGAGACTTTAATAAATTTACCATAGTAGTATTCAAGTTCCCTATCCAATTACCCAGAGTTGGTCAAACTGTGGGGTCATAGCACAGCCCTTCAACCACCTGAGTTCAAGACGTCTGACCCCACCTGCAAGGAATTAGGGTCCAACTGCAAATTCAAAGGGAAGAGTCCACAAAAGACCACACTCCACTTCAACAATTCAGTGGAAACTCAGAAAAAGCTGTAATGTTCACAGACGTAGTTAATTACAGAGTGAGGATACACATTAGAACCTGCTAAAAGGTGTGCAGGGTGGAGTCCTGGGGAGGTTCCAACACACACCTTCCACTGTCCTCGGGACTCAGTCCCCTCCCAGAATTTCGTGACTGCACATCAGCCTGAAGTCTTGCCAACCTGTTTTTCTGTTCACCACTACCTGACACCCCATGTTCTGACAGACTTGGCATGATTCACCTTATTAGCATTCACCTTATAATCATCAGGTGTGGTCTGGGGGCTCAACATGAGTAGCAAAGACCTTTCCATCACTCAGAACTTCCTAGGGATTAGGGGAAACTGAGCACAGAGACCAGAACTCTGACTGGGGAAAGGCAATGTCTTCACTGTACACTGATGATTTAAAATCTTTGTTATATATGCATTTGGCTCCAGTACTCACTTTGTCTCTTTATGTTTTCAGTTTCCTTGAGTTTCCTTGTTTTTATCTCCAATGTTGCTTAGGTTCCTAAGAACTCCTTCTGAATAGAATCTGTGTCTTCTAGGAAATTCTGCCCTAATCCACTCCTTTTTTGTTGGCATCTTCTTGATGTGAAGTTAAAGCATGGGGGTCGGGGGCAGATAAATTCTATAATCTTATGATTTCATCCAAGTCTTTCGTGGGCCTATGTCCCTGTGCTGAGATCTTCAGAAGTTTTCCCTTAACCCTTTTATTCTTCCCTTTGGTGAGAAAGGAAGGCTAAAGAGAGCTGGATTGGGTAATTGCCTTGCAGCCATTTGGAAAGGATCCATTCATCTTTTCCCTAGAGAGTGTGCCTTGTTATTGATAATGATTTAGGAGTATTTTTAAATATTTACTTTTCTCCATCTCCTATAAGAAAGAAGAGATTTTTTCCTAGCTCCTAAACATGACAGCCTGGTGAGGTTTCTGGAAGTAAAACTCATGAAAGTGTGAGAGTCCTCATAAGCCTGGGTTCCCAGTAGTTTTCACTCTCAAGCTGGCCCCCATTCAGCCTCCAGCAATTCCTCAAAATTACCAGTGAAGTGTCTCTGTACCAGTTAGTTGATGCTTTCAACAACTCCCACTCTTGATAAACCAGTCTCTGATGATAGTCTCTTCACATGTCTGTCCAGATTTCAATATGACTGGCTTTTCTTAAAATTTCCTTTATCAATGATTTAGCCTTTTATATTATGTGGATCATTGCACTGTACTTACTCTTTTATTTTAAAGTGTTGAATTGAGGAGTTCTCATCATGGCTCAGTGGTAACAAAGCCAGCTAGTATCCATGAGGTTGCAAGTTCGATCCCTGGCCCCACTCAGTGGGTTAAGGATCCAGCATTGCTATGAGCTGCAGTGCAGGTTGCAGATGTGGCTCAGATCCCGAGACAATTGCTGTGGCTGTGGCATAGGCCAGCAGCTGCTGCTTCGATTCAGCCCCTAGGCCTGGGAAGTTCCATATGCCACAGGTGCGGACCTAAAATACAAAAATAATGCATGGTTGAAACATTTTAAACATACAGGCAATTGTAGAATGTAAGACATCAGTAAGATACTCAACAAGAAGTTTAAGTAGACATTAAGTTTTGATATATTTCATTACAACTAATCACTGTGAGAGATCTAGTTACCATCTTTCAATTTACAATGATATTACACTGTTATTAATTATATTTTACTACATTCCACTATACTTATACGTTTTTAAGTATCAAATGTTGGTGATATATACAGTAGCTGTTATATACCTGGATGGTCATTATAGGGTTAGACCCCTACCTCTGGAATTCTTGAGCTGTGTTTTTGTGGGGTTTTTTTTAATTAGGTCATCTGCAAATAAAGAGAGTTTGGCTTCTCTCTTTTCAATCAATATTCCTTTTTTGTGCCTTATTGCACTTGTTTTCAGTATAAGTTAATTATATTCATTTATTTATGAATGATAAATCACCTGTGCATTCCAGGGATAAATCCCACTTGAAAAGGATTCAATGCCATTTTATATAGTGTTGGACTTGTAAATTGTTGAATTTTGCTAAAAATTGGTTTAGAATTATTGCACTCATGTTTGTGAGAAGTATTGGTCTCTTGTTTCTGCTTGTTTTCCTTCCTTTACCTTTTCTTCACTTATTTGGTATTTGATTAAAGCTGGCCTCGTAGAATGAATTGGGATGTGTCTATTTTTTCCATTTTATGGAAATATTTGTGTGCTTTGGAGTTCTTTCTTTCTTAAGTGTTATGTAGAATTAACAGTGAGAGCATGTGAGCATGTAGTTCCTTTCATGGAGACTTTTAATTAAAAATTCAACTTATTTTTTGGGTATAGAGTATTCAGAGTTTCTGTTTTTCTTGAGTGAATTTTAGCAGCCTATGTTTTTAAGAAAAGTGCTCATTTTTTTTTCAAGTTATCGCATCGATTGTTAAAAAGTTGTTCACAATATATTGTTAAATGTTTGATAGAATTCACCTGAGAAGCCTTCTGGCCCCGGACTTTTGCTTATTGAGAGTTTTAAATTTACTGATTCAATTTTAGTACTGGTAATTGATCTGTTCATATTTTCTTCCTGGTTCAGTCTTGGGAGATTACACTAAGAATTTACTCATTTTTTTCTTGGTTGTCCATTTATTGGCATATAGTTGCTTGTCTCTCTCTCTCTTTTTTATTTGTGTGGTTTCCATTATAACTTCTCTTGTTATAATTTTATTGATTTGGGTCCTCTCTCTTTTTTCTTAGTGGAACTAGCTAATGGTTTATCAATTTTGTTTATCTTTTCAAGGAACCACCTTTTAGTTTCATTGTTTTGTTTTTTGTTTTTGTTTTGTTTTGTTTTGTTTTGTCTTTTTGCCATTTCTTGGGCTACTTCCCATGGCATATGGGGGTTCCCAGGCCAGGGGTCGAATCAGAGCTGTAGCTGCTGGTCTACACCACAGCCACAGCAACGAGGGATCTCAGCCACATCTGCGACCTACACCACAGCACATGGCAATGCCGGATCCTTAACCCACTGAGCAAGGCCAGGGATTGAACCCACAGCCTCATTGTCCCTAGTCAGATTCGTTAATCACTGAGCCACAACAGGAACTCCCTCATTGGTCTTTTCTACTATTTTTTAAGTCTCTATTTCATTTATTTCTGCTTTGATCATTATGCTTTCCTTCCTTTCACTAACTTTGGGTTCTGTTTGTTCTTCTTTGCCTAGTTTCTTTAGGCATAAAGTTAGATTGTTTGTTTGAGGCTTTTCTTGTTTCCTAAGGTAAGCCTGTTTTGCTATAAACTTCCCTCTTAGAACTGCTTTGGCTGCATCCCATAGGTTTTGGATCATGGTGTTTTCATTTTCATTTGTCTTTAGGCATTTTTTTATTTCCTCTTTGATTCCTTAACTGATCCGTGGGTTGTCTACTTGCACATTGTTCAGCTTCCACATGTTTATGTTTTTTGCTGTTTCTTTTTCCTGTATTTAATCTTAATCTCATAGTGTTATGGTTATATAGTATCCCCTTAATTATCCTTTAATTAAGGATAAAATATGCACTGATGTCATCTTTTCACTTCCTGATATTGATAATTTGTGTCTTATCCTATTTTTCTGGTCAATTTTGCTAAACTTTTTCAATAATATTGATCTTCTTAATGAGCCAACTTTGTTTTAATCCATTGACTTTCTCTATTTTTTTCCTTTTTGCAATGGTATTCATTTCTCCTGTGATTCTTATTAATTATTTTGTTCAATTTGTTTTTGGTTTGGTTGACCTTTTATTCCTAGTCCAATGTAAGCTTATTGACTTGATATGTTTCTTATATTCTAAAATAGTCATTTAGTGTTATTAATATCCCTCTGAATACTACCTTATCAGCATGCCACAAATGTTGATATGGTGTGTTTTCAATATCATTCAATTCATAATTTTCATAATATTCTCTTTGACTTATTTATTGACCCATGAAGCCATTTAGCAGCACTATTTTCCAAATTTGGAGGCTAACAAGATATCATTCTGTTATTTAATTCTTTTTTTATCTTTTATTAATATATATTTTTTCTACTGTATAGCATGGTGACTTAATGAAATGTACTTTGTCAATGTACATTTGTGTGACTTTAGATTTTTCACAGCCCTGAGAATAATCTATCTTAATAAATGTCTCACACACACGAAAAGAATGTATGCTTTGCTGTTGTTGAGTGGGAGGTTTTATAAATATCGATAAAGTCAAAGTGTTTGAGGGAGTTATTTGAGTCATTCTTTCTGCAGCTGCTGGCCTATACCACAGCCACAGCAAACCAGATATGAGCCACAAGCCATGTCTATGACCTACACCACAGTTTGCAACAACACTGGCTCCTCAACCCACTGAGAAAGGCCAGGGACTGAACCCACTTCCTCATGGATACTAGTCAGGTTCTTTACCACTGAGCCACAACAGGAACTCAGAGTCATTATTTTTTAAACCAATTTTCTGACCAATAGTTATAGCAGTAGTTAAGAGAGGGGTACTGAAATCTTCTGTAAATTTGGATTTTTCTCTTTCTCCTTTTAGTTGCATTGATTTTTGTTGAATGCACTTTGAACTTCTGTCATTAGGAAATGTTAAAGGATATCATTCCTTTGGATGAATTGATACTTTTGTTATTATGAAATGACTTCTATATCTCTGAAAAATTATTTGATGTGAAATTTACTTTGGCAAATATTAACATAGCCCCTCTTGCTTTTTTGAATATTATTAGTCTGTTATGTATTTTCCCATCCAACTTCATTTAACCTATTAGTATTTGGAATACAATACATTTCTTGTAATCAGCATGCAATCAAATCTTTTATCCAAACTGATAATCTCTGACTTTTAACTGAGGTCTTAGCCCCATTACATTTATGTAATGGTTGATATGGTTAGATTTAAATTCTACTGTATTCCCATTTCTTTTTCTCATTTCTATCCTTTCTTTTCCACTCTTGCATTTTTTTTTTACAATTTTCTTTTCTTGGCTTTTTGTCTATGTTATTTTTAGCATTTTAGTGTGCATGTCATAACCTTTTGATGACATTTTTTTTAACCCTAGGATTGAGGAATGAGCCTGGAGGTCAGGGAGTGGAGACAATCTGAGTGAGGCATAGAGACTACATTCAAACCTACATGTCTTTTGCCCAAGGTCTGGGCTCAGAACAAACAGGTGCATGTGGATGGGCTGCTCCCTGAAGGTCACAGAGTCACATGTGCATATGCAAGGATGGTCAGCTGGCCCTTCCCATAATTTCCAGATGTCCCGTGAAACTTATGAACCATGATGTAACAAAATTGACTCAAGTCCTATGAAGGTCCTGGTAAAACTGACCTTTAAGTTTCAGTATTTTCCTCAGATAGCCTCCTTAAGATTTATTTTACAGAATAGACACCTTGAATGTTCTGAATAAAACATCCATAAATAGGCACAATATTGAGCTTTATCAGGCTTACATGACCACCAAATATTCTAGTTAAACATGGAATTATATTGCTATTTAGAAAAGCAAATTACAGTTCACAGGAGTAAAGATGAATTATAGGCTAGCTGGTTTCATCTTATGCAGAAGGACAACAATTTATAAATTGGCCATGAATATACATAAAGAAATGTCAAAATTATTCAAAAGGTCTTCCATTTCAATATTTCTGTAGACTTTGCTTTATTCTCTTTACAAATAAGAAACATTGTCTACCTTTGTAAAAAGCATTAACAGCAAAACAATCACTTTCAAATTCAATAGTGTGCATATGTGGAATAGGAAAAAAAATCTCTGAAGGATACATGTGCATATAATTTGACATGTTAATATTTCTGTGGGGTGCACTTTCAATATTTTTTCATAAAGAAGCAATGTCTACATTCTAGAAACTAGTATCTAAGATGGTAACTGTGGGAGAGAAAACTGCTGAATTTTTAAAATAATTTGACCCTTAAAAATCCCTTCGGTGGAAGGCTCAAATTATCTAGATTGTCATGGAAACCAGTGATCAATTGGATGGCTGTCTCCACAGTCAAAGGAGTTCCTTAGAGTTGGGCAATCTATGCAATTTTAGCTGAGTCCAGTACCTCTCCCACCTACCTATGCTATCTATATACACACCCACCTTCTCAATTCCATTCCTAGTTTTGAGTAAATGACCTCAGTCTTTAAGTTAGGGGAGAAAGAGAAACTAGCAATCACACAGACTGACTGTTTTTTGTTTGCCACCAGAGACATGACCTGAGAATTGACTCAAAATGTAAGGAATTGATTGTCAGACTCCCACTGCAGGCCACTTAACCTGGACTTGGCTTTTAAAACCAAAAGTGAATGTGAAACATGGCACAGGACTTGGAGGAGTCTATTTCATTTCAGTTTTTGCAATGAGAAAGCCAATTTTCTATTCAAATAAAAATTAAAAAGGCTGGCAAACACAAATGTTGTCAATGAGGCCCAAAGAGAGAGGACAATAAACATAATCGGAAAAGAACTGGGGTAATGTTGCTATAAGCAAACTTCTTTTTGATACAATGTTTATTTAGACCTTGTACTTGTTCCAGTCTCCTGATTGTAACCCAAATAGTTTATCTGTGTTCACTTTAAAATATATTGGAAGATATCTAACACTTTATTAGGATACTGTTTAACAGTACCTGGGAGATTCAAATTCTATAATTTTGTTTATTCTAGGGATTCTGTATGGAACTAATTAAAGGAAACTGGATTTTTTATGATTTTCCCAAATTGTATACATATCCTCAAGTGGAATTTACAAGATCTTTTGAATTGTAAAAACTGTGTTTCAGCTTTTAAGTAAATAAATAGTTTGATAAAAAGTATAATGGATTAGGTGTTAATATACATAAATGAAATTTGAGGTGGGATGAAAATAGAGATAAAAGCGCTGCCTTAAACTTTTCATGAGAAAGAACTTCATGGGTGAAGATAATGCGATGTATGTGTGCGAATGAACCTTTTTTCCTCATTGTACGGATGCATGGAACAACTGGAAAATAGGAAGGAAGTTTCTTGACAGTTTTTGTTTTGTTTTGTTTTGTTGCTTTTTAGGGGCGCACTTGCAGCATAAGAAAGTACCCAGGCTAGGGGTCAAATCAGAGCTGCAGCTACCAGCCTACACCACAGTCACAGCAACAAGGGATCCGAGCTGCGTCTGTGACGTACACCACAGCTCACGGCAACACCAGATCCTTAACCCCATGAGCGAGGCCAGGGATCATACCCACATCCTTATAGATACTGGTTGGATTTGTTACTGCTGAGCCACCATGGGAACTCCTCTTGACAATTTATTTTTTATGAATAATTTACTAGGCAAAGTCTGTAATTTTTTTAAACAATGCAAAGAAGATAAAATTTATATCTATCAACATACAAGAATTAAAATTAATTAGGCCAATTTATGTCCCATAAAAGGAAGACATAAATACCAAAATCATAGCTCACATTATGTATTTTAAGTTAGTATTAACTTCGGCATATTTCTTGGATGCCAAGAAAAAAAGTGTCCACATGCACATTTGTGCTGTTCCTATTTTCCTAATGAAGGAAGAATGTAGATTCAAGATATTAATCATGTATGGCTTTACGTAAAGTGATAATCTACAGTCTGAATCAATAATGTCGAAATTAAAAAATATATGTTGATATCTCTATTAATGATTATTTGTGCAAGGGTTTAAATAAGTAGACTCATTTAGTGTCCTTACTTCTCTGACAGAAGAATAAATCTGATAGGCTATGCCCTGCAGCATGTCAATCTGAACAAAAGCTTTCTGTTCAATGCTTTCGACTTCATAGCTACAGGAAATTTCTACAGATTCATCACACAGTTTCTCTTCCTTGCTAGACGTGTGTTTGACCCAGAATAAATACTAAGTGTAAAATGTATCTCTGAAGTGACGTTTAGAGAATGATGTTTAGAGTTCTGGTTCCGGGAAAGAAAGAGTCATCACGTTTCACTCAGTCTTTTCCATCTGCTGCACCAGTGAACTGGGAACGAATTTCCATAGCACCTGTTTGAAGACTTGATGAAGTAAATAGGGGCAGGTGACTTGAAGAAGAATGTCAGAATTCGAAGTTCCACTGGGCTGCCGGTGAGTTTAAGGTTTTCCTTCTCTTTTTGGATTTTCCAGCTGGGAATCAAGGCCTCTAGAAAGCCAGAGGCAGGCATCAGAGAGAGTAGGAAGGGGAGGCCTGTGGGTGTGAGGAGGCGTGAGGACCAGGGACGTCCTCCTGGGCAGGGCTGCTGCCTGGTGGTGTGCAGTAAAATGCATGGGAGGGAGGCCTTCTCTCCAGGAGGAGGACCGGCTGAAAACACTGACGAGAGAGGGTAAACACGCTGCTTCTTTTCTGTCTCTGGGTTTCCACTCCTTGGCACCAGTGTGCGTGCAGTTGCAAGAAGTGTGGCAGAACAGGATGAGCAAAGTCTTAAGTTTGCAGCTGAAGAAGCAAAGGGGGCCCCAGGGACGTGACAGAAGCAGAGGAGCTTGGGGCAGTGACACTGTAACCTTGTATGTGACCATCAGGGCTCACTCATCTTTAAATGACATGGGCAAGACCTGACCCTAGTCAGCAGCTCAAAGGCCCTGAGGAAGGAGCTACAAAGTGAATATTCTTCCCGGTCCCACACTGAATCCTGGGAGATGCCCCCGTGGAAAGATCCGAGCAGCACCGGAAAGGCTTTGGAAACTGAACACAACTCTAGAAGCTGGAACTTAGCCAGTCATTTGCCTCCAAAATCAAAAAACCAACACCACACAGGTCTTACAGTCTCATAATGTGATATTTGAAAGGCATAGGATACAATCTAAAGGTACTCATCACAGAAAGAACTGCAAATACGTCAATTAGTTAAAAAGACAGCCAACTGACAGATTCCAGTGATGAGACGATACAGATGTTGAAATGATAGAGCAACAATTTTAAACCAGCTTGTATAAAAGCATTGAAGATCTACCGGAATGTGATTGAAATAACATTAATTTAGAAAGAATTGTCACAAATGTTTAAAGAAGATATCTGGAAGAACCAGCTGAAAACATTGGAGATAAAAAATGAGATGATAGAATAAACACCGACTGGATGGAATTGATAGGATAGTGAATATGTCACGGGAAAGACAAATTAATGGAAACGCATTTTCACAAATAATCAACAGAGTCTCAGAAACCTGTAGGATAATAGCCAAAGAGATAATATTTACATTATCATAGTTCAGGAGAGAGGAGAGGGCAGCATACAACAGTTTTCACGAAGAAACAATGCCTGAGAATCCCCTAAATGTGATGAAAGACAGAACATCCAGATGGCTATGGCTCATTGAATCAAGCAGGCAAAATTAAAAAATCCAATTAAATTGCTTAAAATTAAAGTCAAATAAAGAGCAAGAAAATGGATTAATTATTTGCCAGGAGGGCAATACCTATAGTGATTATAGATTTCTCACTACAACCTTAAAGGGCAAAATGAAGTGAAACAGTCTATGTAAAGAAAAAAAAAACATAAATTCAAAATTCTACATGTAGCAAAAATATCATTAAGGAATTAATATGAGATGAAGACATTCTTAATAAAGACACACTAAAATTATTGAAAGTATGTCATTCTAAACATATTGCTAAAGACGATTCTTGGTCAGGGGAAATGGTATGGTTGGAAAGTTAGGACAGTAGGAATAAAGGAATACCAGCAAAAATAGTAACTATCTGGGAAAATGCAATGCATTATTTTTCCACTAGATTCTTCAAAATGTTTGGTCATTGAAAGCAAATCAAAATAACAGCGTTGTCTGATATGACTGTCAGGGTACCTAGATTAACATATACGTAACACTGATATATATGATACCATTGAGTTGAAATAAAAATCGTAATATAAATCTAACCCCCAAATCTCCCAACATATAAAAATCAGACAACAAAATTCTAAAAAATCAGTGGATAAAAGACACCCCCAAAACACTATTTTATTTTATTTTATTTTTTGCTTTTTTTAGGACTGCACCTGAGTCATATGGAAGGTCCCAGGCTACAGGTTGAATAGGAGCTACAGCCTCTGGCCTGCAGCACAGCCACCGCAATGCAGGATCCGAGCCCCATCTGCAACCTACACCACAGCTCATGGCAACACCAGATCCCTGACCCACTGAGTGAGGCCAGCAATCGAACCCGCATCCTCATGGATACTAGTCAGGTTCATTTCCACTGTGCCACGATGGAAGCTCCAAACACTATTTTTAAAGTATTTAAAACTTAACATGTGTTTAAATGAAAATACAACAGAAAATTTTTGAGATAGAGCAGAAGCAATGCTTAGAAGAAATTTCAAAGCATTTTATGCTCATATAAGAAAAGAAGAACCAAAATCCATCATCTATGCTTCTACCTCAGAGAATTAGAAACAAACGAACAAAAAACAACAAAATAAAACAAGATAAACCTAAATACAGAAAGAAAACAATACCTACCAAAGCAGAAAACATTAAAGGCAATCAATCCAAAACCAGTTCTTCAAAAAAACAATGAAATTAGCAAAACTCCAAACAAGAGTAAGAAAAGAAAAAACAGTAAACAAATTCCAATGTAAGAAATTTTGTAAACATCACTACAGTGTATTAAAGGCGTAACACATTAAATGTATAATAAAACAGGACTGTTAATAGTTCTATTAAGGTTAATTGGACAATTTAGAAGAAATGGACCAATTGCTTAAAATACACAAACAAGTTGCCAAAACTCACCTAGGAGGGACTTGATAATCTGGATAGTTCTACTAGATATATTTAACTATAATTAAATACACCACTGCTCACACCCCCAAATACGTGCGCGCGCACGCGCACACACACACACACACGTACACGCAGTCGCTAGGCCCAGATGGTTTCACTGGTGAATTCTACAAAGCATTTAGAGAAGAAAAATGCCAGTTCTTTATAATCTATTCCAATATGTAAGAGGAGAAGAAAAAACAACCCCAGCATCTTAGAATGCCAGTATCAGTTTTAGACAAAAAGGAACAACGCTACGAGAAAAGAAAATGAATATCCCGAATGAAGAGATTTTCAGTGCAAATCAGCAGATCAATTCCAGTAACTTGTAAAATGGTCACCATAATCAGCTATGCTTTACCCTAAGAACTCAAAGCTGCTTTAACTTTTGTAAATCAGTCATTGCAATCCACCATAAACAGAATCTAAAGAAAGAAAAACCCATGATCCTATGCGCTGATGCAGAAATATCACCTAATAAAGTTCAACATTAAATCCTAAAGAAATACAGAGATATAGAATTGCTCTGTTTGGAGCAGTGAAACATTATGGGTCCATTAGAAAAAAGGCACCAAAATCAAGTGCAGGAGGTGCTGAAACAGTCCTCGTTCAGTAAAACAATTGGCTCCAGTTAGCAGAGTGGCAGACCGATCCAGCCTTCCTCAAAACTATAATTTCCTTTCTTCTTCTCTGTCATCTGCCCAGTTTGAAATGCATCTTTCCCACTGGCACCAGACAGTAAATTAGACCCTGGTTTCTGCGTATGTAGATGTCTGCTAATTTATTCTTCCTGATGTGTGTCTTAGGAATGCATTTGAAAAAGCAAAATAAAATTTGGTCCTTTCTCTAAAATTATCCTTAGCATTTACCAGGCTATGGTCCTGGCATGGTGATAACTATATAGGAACATTAAGAATACGAAGCACATTCCACTTGCTGTTGGAATAAAGCCGTATGTAATTACACCTACACAGACATCAGTGTATACGAGTGCAAAATACTGTAGGCCTTCAAAGGCAGACGATCCGTCTTTTGCTAGCAGGCATTTAACTCCCCAAATCTAATTATGTGTACTTATTCATTCAGAAGGAGTCAATTGACCATTTGACGCCAGATTTTAAAAATAGATGCTAGATATACAGGGAAGTTCATTTCTTCTGTTTTTCAACAAATACTTATCCAGCACTCATTATTTCCCAGGCATATAGCCTTTATTCTAAAACTGGGATCTGAAAGGACAGAAAGTTATAACAGAGAGTAATGATCATCAAAACAAGAGGAAATGCTGTATGTTGTGGGGGGTAGAGGAAAATCACACAGCAGGTCCAACTGGCTTAGGGCAGACTTTACAGAGGGTGGGGGGCAGGGGGGTCCTATCTTCTATGTTGAGAGCAGAGGAGAAGCAGTGACTGATCAGGGAAAGAGAGCTGTGGAGATGATTCCAGGCAGAGTTGTCATGACAACAACCTCACATTGGAGTTTATGCGGCAAATTTGAAGAATGAAAACATTGGACTAGCTGAAAGTTTCAGGTTCCCGGCGGAGGGGGTGAGAGTTGAATGTGGCAAAATTAGCTTGAACTAGAAAGTAAAGAACCCCAGACAGCATGATAAAGCACTGGGCACTGTTACAGAGAAAGCCACTAGTTGAAAAGCTGGATGGATTTGCAAGTGGTGCAATTGCTGTCATTTGCTGTGAGGAATTGTTGGAGGAGCAGAGATCTACACCTCAAGAAACTCAGCGTCTTAAATTAAAGGCCTTTTTCCTGTGATCTGCCACTCACTGAATAAGTCATCTGGACTGGAAACCAATGGACACATTCTTTGCTGTATTTTTCACTAGAATTGTGTTCCATAAATGAAGGAACATCCTCTTGTAAGCTTCTCATAACTTCAGAATTTAAGATACACAGAAAGACCAGCTTTCCACAGGCATAACAGACCCAATGATTGAGCCTATTATTTAGTTATAAACTCTCATGCCCTGGAGTATTCTTCTCATTCCTGGTAAAGTCTGTCCACCCCCACCCCACCCCTGCTTCCAAACATACACACCTGAATGATCCAGATGGAGCAAAGAATAAACACAGGTAGAGTGTCCTGAGCAAACCTCCTGAAGGAGGTTACACCTGCAGGAGTTCAAGAATCGGGTCCCAGTCTATTCCACTCCCTCCCCTCCCCTCTTGGCAACCACAAGTCTGTTCTCCCCATCCGTAAGGCCATTTCTGTTTTGCAGGGAAATTAATCTGTGCCACATTTTAGATTCCACACATAAGGGACCTCAGATGACATTTGTCCTTCTCTTTCTGACTTACTTCACATAGTATGAGAATCTCTACTGCATCCATGTTGCTGCAAATGGCACTGCTTTGATGTCACTTTGCTGCACATCAGACATTGACACAGCATTGTAAATCAACTTTAATTGATTTTTTAAAGAATCAATTCCTATGGTGGGGGTGATGCATAAAAGTTTCAGCTTTTGTGATTATACACCAACAGTTGAAGTCAAAGAAAAAAGAGATTCTTTTAAGTACACTAGGCTTGTGTTGGGCTCTTTGGTGCATTTTTGGCTTTAAACTCATTAAAATAGTGACTTCTGTGATATCACCATTCTGTTTTGGTTGGTCTCACATGGTACAAGTCAGTAGATATATTTGAATCTCTTTTCTGTCACTCTGAGCAAGTCACATTTTTTCTCTGCTCTTATAAGTCTCAATTTCCTTATCTACCCAAGACTAAGACATGATCTGGCTAATCTTCAGGAAGAGTAAACATCCTAATGAATTGCATATTGAAAAAATACTCTGAAATTAGAATCACTGCCTAATTTGATATTGTAGGAATGAAACCACTGTCCACATTATCTACATATCAGCGTGGCTCTTTGCTATAAAAAAAAAAAAAAAAGATGTCAATTCTCTGGGGAAAACCTGATTTCCCAGTGGTAAATAGTCATCCTTTCAAGAGCTAAGGAAGCTGAAGTTTAAAGTGATAAAGCAAAAAGAAACCAAAATGAAAACAAAAAGACACCTTACTGAATGGGAGAAAACAATTTCAAATGATGCAACCGACAAGGGCCTAATCTCTAAAATATGCAAGAAACTTATACAACTCAACAACAAAAAAGCCAACAACCCAATTGGAAAATGGGCAAAGGACATGAACAGACATTTCTCCAAGGAAGATATACAGATGGCCAACAATCTCTTGAAACAATGCTCAACATCACTGATTATTAGAGAGATGCAAATCAAAACTACCATGAGATACACCTCACACCTGTCAGAATGGCCATCATTAATAAGTCCACAGATGACAAATGCTGGAGGGGGTGTGGAGAAAAGGGAACCTTCCTACACTGTTGGTGGGAATGTAAGCTGGTACAACCACTATGGAGAACAGATGGAGGTACCTTAGAAATTTATACATAGAACTACATATGACCCAGCAATCCAGAGAAAACTTTCCTTAGAAAACACACATGCACCTGCATTTTCATTGCAGCACTATTCACAATAGCCAAGATATGAAAACAACCCAAATGTCCATCAACAGAGGATTGGATTAGGAAGATGTGGTATATATACACAATGGAATACTACTCAGTCACTAAAAGAACAACATAATGCCATTTGCAGCAACACGGATGGAACTAGTGATTCTCACACTAAGTGAAGTGAGGCAGAAAGAGAAAGACAAATACCACATGATATCATTTATATCTGGAGTCTAATATATGGCCCAAAGGAAACTTTCCACAGAAAAGACAAACATGGACTTGGAGAATAGACTTGTGGTTGCCAAGGGCGAGGGGAGGGAGTGGGAGCTTGGGGTTAATGGATACGAACTATTGCCTTTGGAATGGATTAGCAATGAGATCCTGCTGTATAGCACTGAGAACCATGTCTGGTCACTTATGATGGAGCATGATAATGTGAGAAAAAAGAATGTGCACATGTATGTGTAACTGGGTCACCATGCTGTACAGTAGGAAAAAAAATGTATTGGGAAAATAACAATTAAAAATACATTTTTAAAAATGTAATAAAAAAGAAGAAACTATAAATGAGAGTATATCACACCTTATCTCTCCTCCCTAGGAGCCAAAGACCAAGAAGGCAGAGAGTGTTGTGGGAATAATTTAATCAATACTCCTTAAGTTCCCATAAAAGAAGAAACCCCAAATCTCCTGGAGATAAACACATGGGGCATTTACTGCCAATATCTCCAATTGCTCTCACTGTTCAGCCCCATGGAGGGAGGGAGGATAGAACCATCCTTCAATTCAGCTTTAAAAATAAAGCTAGTATTTTGATCTCCATCTATTTCATGACTCTATTTACTTGTTCTTTGATTATCCACTTGGAAATGATTTCTATTTACCGGGAAAGTTTTGGTCTCAGGTCGGTGATCACGTAAAATCATTACCCTATTTCACTGGGACATCCCACCGTGGTGCAGCAGAAATGAATCTGACCGGTGTCCATGAGGATGCAGGTTTTACCCCGGGCCTTGCTCAGTGAGTTAAGGGGCTCATGCTGCCATGAGCTGTAGGGTAGTTAGCAGACACAGCTTGGATCCCACGTTGCTGTGACTGTGGCATGGGCTGGCAGCTGCAGCTCTGATTCAACCCCTAGCCTGGAAACCTACCATATGCTGCAGGTGCAGCCCTAAAAAGTGACACAGAGAGAGAGAGAGAGAGATAAAGAAAAGAAAAAGAAAAAACCTACATTACTGATCTCTGGTTTCCTAGACTAAATCCAGTTCTCCAGAATCTGGTCAAAGTTGAAAACCCAGTCAGCATGTATACTTACCCAGATTCAAATATAAAACAAATAGGAATAAAAACAAGTCTCGATATTTATGACATGACTTTGATAATGTAATTTGAATTATGTCATCTTCCAGCTGTTGATGGACAGTTCTCCTGATTGGCTTTCGTGATTAGTTGATAGATAAGTAGATTGGTTTACAGATCGATTATATACAGTATTTCCATTGCAAACACAGGGTTTAGGAGAGCTCCAAATTTAGAAAAATTAGATATTTTTATGATGAACTTTTAAAAGGCTGGGTTTGTATTTGCTTACAGCATTCACAGGAATACTAGCACATTAAATAATGCTTTGTACAAAATATTTTATATATCTTAAATACATGTTAATACGTGCTGCAGGATTAATGTCCATTACCAACTTTTCCTTAATTTTTTAACCAATCCATTACCTGAAATTTCAGTGGAATGACTTTCAATTAATTTTGCTTTGTTGAAGTTGTAATAGAAAATTAGAGACATTTTCCTTTGCCTGGCTGACCACCTAAATGTTGGATGGGTTTTTATTTTGTCACTTCGTAACGTTCCATTTGCTCCTGCCCTATTATTCCTCCTAAAGCTACCTATAATCTCATCTGCACTTTTGCTGCTTCCTCAAGTCCTGCTGGGGGAATTGTGTCTGAGTTGGTATATATACAGAAGTGTCATTTCTTGCTTCCCATTGAATTCGGGATTCAGGACTAAGTTTCTTTATTATTATCAAGACTTGGAGATATATAGGATAGATTGGTAAAGAGACTGATAAATGGGTAAATGGAAGCCTCGCTGGATAGATAAATAGATTTTAAACCTCTGGGGTTTCCGTGTATCTTTAGCAATTCCTAACTTGTTATTTGATTCATTGTCTCTGATGAATAACACCAAAATGACTAAACATTTATATATAATGAAACAGAAGTGATACCGGCTCATGTGCATTCACAGACCATACAAGGGGAACTGTGGAATGGCCGGGATGACTGCCCTGATTAGTCAAGCCTGGCTTTTCATGCGTCTGTGGTTCAGGTTATACGAAAGTAACTTAGGCAAACACACACCCCCGAAACCAGCCCCGAGGAACACACGTTTCCCTAAGTGGGTGAGAAGGATCACGGAGACCCAGCAAGTCCAGCCACCAATGTGACACTAAACAAGGCATCCACTTTCCTAGAAAAGCAGTCATATCAACATCGAAGGGAGCTTTTAAATCCACGAAGCTGATGTTCAACGACTCACTCGTTACTTTACCTTTGTGCATTTCATTTGTTTTGCCACCCACTAGGAGAATTCCCCGAGGAAATGGTGTGGCTCTTCGGAAGTCTGCTGTAACTCTGGTCAGCTGTGAGTCCTTGGCCTCACACCGGGCGGAATCCAACTTCCTCTTCTGCTGGTGAAACTGATGCCTGGATTGCTGAGAAGGGGTCCTGAGGCCAGGAGGTTCTCGGACCCTGCGACACAGCAGGTGCGTGACAACCCTCCAGGTCACTTGGGAAAGCCAGTGCTCAAGGCGACGGACAGGACTGTCCCCTCCCCCACCTGCCCTGTCCCCCTTACCAGATGCGTCCTCATGTGCCTCTCTACTTTGGCCTTTATGACCCCAAATCCCACCCCGACTCCAGTTCACTGAAGATGTTTATTTTTCACGCTATCCTCATAGTAGTTGAGCCCTGAACTTACCAACCAGGTTTTGAGTTGTTTTGCCTGTTAAAATCTTGGCAATGCACAAAACACTGGATGGGAATTTCTACTCACAGTTTGTCGCGTTGAGCATAATCTCAAATCCCTGTCACCGGAAAGACCCAGACTCTGAGGAGCAGCTCCCTACAAAGTGTGCAGGGAATGGGGACAAGGTAGAAAGGTGGGCTGAATTCAGGTATTTGGCAAAACATTCACCCCGTAGAACGTTCTTGGAGGAACTGTGGAAGACATGCTTTTTCATAGTGTCATCATCTTACTTCACTGATTCTTCCTAATTGCCAACAGTATTGGCAACTTCATAGGCACATTATTAAACACTTTGAACTTGGTGAGATAGAACAAGAAATGCTTTTATGTATCTCCAACCGCTGCCTTCAGACTTGCTCCATTCTACCGCCTTTCTCTGCTGGTTACGCTCGGGCACAACGATTTCACGTCAACAGTGTCATCACTGTCCCATATGTCGAGTCTAAATCTTGGCCTCATTCTCACCTCTAAACCCCAGGTCTCCCTCCTTTCCTTATGCAGCCCCCCACCCCTGCCCCCCAGACTGATCAGTGGCTCACAAGTCTTCATGGGCAGGAACACAGGTGGCCTGTTCTCCTTGTCCCTCTCCTTTTTCCTTCCTCTCTGGCTCATTCAGAGCTGAGGGAGGAGAGAAACATTAGCTGCAAAAGGGTAAAATGTTTGCAGGTTTGTCTGTTATCTTAATTGCTTCTGCTGTGACAGCTGTCTCCTGGCTGACACTGGTTTGCCATTGATTTCCACGGTGGCAAGTGTTAGACGCTGACACTTTCAGTGCCTGCAGTGTCCTGACATCTTACGCTGGTCCTCACATTATGCCCAGTGGCCCACAGCCTGACTCTCACATGGGTAGGCTGTCCTCTCGGTGGGTCATCTGCAATACAGTTCAGGTCTGCTAACTTCCACGGCATCTGCTTGACCAAAAGGTGTGACACAAATGGACTAACTCCCTGCCTGTCATCTCGGGCTGTCCCTGGCTTCTTGCCTTCCAAATTTTTTGTGGAGAAGCTAGTTCAAATACCTACTCAGATTCTCAGAGATGCGGTTGTAAATAAACCTTTCTAAGAATTTTCTCAGTGTGGTCTATTTCTGGGGCAGCACTGGTGAGAGTTCACAAGGTTCAAAACTCAACAAGTGCCCAGCCATGAAAATGCTCCTCCTTGTGCTGCAAGGTGCACCCACCACGTTGCCAAATCGCTGTCTGGAGCCTCTCTCACCTGACGCAGCAGGATCAGCAAGTGATCTTCTCAGCAGGTGGTAACTCACCTGTGGACTCTCCACCCCAGTGAACTGCTCAGAGGTCTGCGGGTCTCTGTTTTTGTGGGAGAAGAGTGCAGGTTGCAGTGGGTGAGTGTTGCAGGCAGGGCCAGAGTGCTATCTCTTTAGTGCCCAGGAGGCAAAATCTGCAAGATCAATGCCATTATATCTACCTGGCCCAGATACTTCACAATGGCAGTTTTCAGTCGGAGGGCTTCAGACAAAATTCTGAGACAAGAAATGTAGCCCTCGGTGTTCTGAACCACTTGCTTAGTAAATCACTTACGAAGCTTGATTAGTACTTGTTTGAGCTTTTTTTACAGAGAACATGTGCTCTGAAGATCATGAAAGACTTGGTTAAATGATGAAGACACGCATTGAAGATTAAGAAATCTTTTTTAAAATTAAATACAACATTTAAACCATTTGGTTTCTTAGTCAAGAAATTTGTTCAAATTCAGTTCACTTGGCCCCTACATCGACAGGTTGAGAGTGAAAAATAGCACATAAAATGGTAGGTGCTTTGCAGACATGTAATTAGATACTATTATGTGTAAGCTTTTCTCTTATTTTAATCCAGAAGATTAATCACAAGTACCACTAATGATTTTAAAATATGTTTCATGCTTACCCAGAGTTCTTCCTTATAAAATTACAGTAAACTTACTTCAAAGACATTGTACTATTTCAATACTAAATAAAAATAAAATCCCTAAGAATAAAACCAAAAGAATCAGAATCAAACTCTCAAAGTTTCTATGGGCTCATTGAGATCATCATCTGATGAAAACTTTCTTTGATGTTTAAAATGTTAAGCAAAATGTTATTTCATAATTCCGTAATGCTGACGTGTGGAACTCTTGTGTTTACTTTCCATCACTCATCTGGTGAGATCCGCCCTCCTGAGTCCCGAGGAAGCCAGCTAAGAGCAGAAATGAACTGTGTTTACGGTCGGTGTTTTAGAGCTGGCAGGTTAATAGGGCGATTGTCCAGAAGAGGGCTAAAAGATAAAACAAGAAGAGTGAGAAAAAAGAGCTGGAGACAAGTGTTGTTACTCCTGTGGGAGTCAGACATGGGTGACGTAGGGAGGGGCCTCTTACAGTGGCTTCACACTCCTACATAGAAAGGCATCCCCCTAGAATGGGGGATTTACTTACCTCTAGTCCGTACCTGCATGGGGACAGCCCGGGGGAGGACAGGCAGGTGCTGAAGCTACAATATGCTTGATGACACTGGCCTTCCTGTTCTGCTTTTCCTCAGTTTAATAACTTCTTGCTGTTTTAGTACAAATACTTATTGAAAGGAATTTATCAATGAAACTCCCTGGTGGTACTTTCTATTTGTCTATAATCAGATCTATCTCAGAGGTCCGCGTAGGCAGACAAGGTTGTCGGGTGCAATCAGAAATGGATCTTCTCTTTCTGAGCCAGGTTTTACCTCTTCTGGGGATACTCTGTCCCTTCTTTACAGCCTTGCCCTCTGGCATTTGGAACCAGTCGCTTAGAATCCCCATAGATCTCTCAGGATGCGGGGCTACCAACAAACACAGTTATTTTTTTCCTACTCCTACATGGAGGCGGGGTCACAGGAGCTTCCTTCTCCAACAGGGCACAGGGCAAATACCACCCCCGCTTCCTTCCATCCTCCACTGTTTTCTGGGCCACCCAGGCTTCGTTTATAGATGAGCGGTGGGCAGAGGGCCTTCAGAAGAGGGTGGCTCCCTTCTCTGGATGTGGAAAGGGAAGCCAGGCTCGGCTTTCAAGGTTAATCGACCTTACATCCCCGAACCTGGGGAGTGATGTGGGGAAGCACAGAGGTAGCACCCATCCTTTTCTTCTTGAGGCCTGTAGAAAGAAGCAAGGCCAGAGGTCACCCTGGGCAGAAGTATGCACAGGGAGAGGGCTGCTCAATACACATCCACTGGACTCCTAATTAATACTATGTCCGTCTAACTCTAGCCTTAGAGTTTTAAGGGGTTTGTCATTCTGTATTTTCAGTGTGAAAAAGTCTTGCTTTTCTTTTCAGCTCTATGATATTTTCTCAAAAATATGGGTGTAGGTGCACTGCAAACCACCCGTGAGATATATTGACCCAAAGACCCAGATGTGATAGTACGATGGATCTTCTCTTTATTACAAATTAATAACTCCAGACATGATTTTATAAAGTTACAAAATGTACTGCAATTCCATTAAAAATATTTCAAATATTGATGCACAATGAATGATCTTTCCTTTAAAAAATACCAGGACACCTCTAGGGAACTAATAAAATTTTCTGCTTACCTTCTGGGACTTTAATCGCTTAATCAATACTAGTTTGGAGATAATGTGATGAATTCAGGACTAATTGAAAGGATACGTATTATTAACGCCAGACATTCAGCCAGCTTCACAGTCCAACAGGGTTCATTTTTGCAATGAACAAATTAAAGATTAATTCCCATGGCAGTGAAACCCTCAGTGAGAGGGCATAATCTATTTATACAGGGCACTATCCCCTTTGGTCCAAAAGGCATACAGATTAGTAGCTGATGCATCCAAGCTCAGACCAAAAGAGACAAATATCTAACTGTAGCTTTTTCAATAACTCAGTGGTATTCTACTATTTCTCCTGGGCTAAATTTCACCAGTGGTAAGACACAGACTGGTCCTTTCCTTCTTAGCTAGGGACACTACAGAGATTAGAGTTTGGGACGTTTCCACGTAAACGATGTGGAAAGGGTGTTGCTCCCTCCGTTGGTCCATCCCTTTGACGGGTGTCATGAACAGAAGCTTCGTAGTCAATGTCACTGGATCCACCTGTGCACTCAGTGGGCCTTTCAAGATGATTTGCAACATATTTAAGAGATGAACTCAACTTATTCTAATGAGTCAGGATAGTTGGATGCATATGGTACCAGATAGGGTTCTCCAGAGAAACAGAAGCAGTGGGACACACATCCTCCTACAGATGAGGATGTTGTTGTAGGAATTAAGCCACACAATTCTGGAGGCCAGGACGTCTCATGGTCAGCCGTCTGTGGGCTGAAGAGCCGTAAAAGCCAGCGATGTAATTTAGTCAAGTCCAAGGCAAGAGTGTCCGGGGGCCAGGGCTGTAAGTCCTAGTTTGAGTCTGAAGGCCCAAGAACCAGGATCGCCTAGGTCTGAGGGCAGAAGAAGACGGATATACCAACTGAAGTGGAGAGCAAATTCTCCCTTCCTCACTGTTTTGTTCTACGCAAAAACTCAGAGTAGGGGCTGGTGCCTGCCTGCCTTAGTGACTTCGTTCAGCTAACCAGTTCTGCCTTAGTGACTTCGTTCAGTTAACCAGTTCAGACGCTCATCTCTACCAGACACATCAAGAAATAATCTTCTATTGTCGTCTCTCAGGACTGCATTTAGCCCAGTCAGGCTGACACAAAAAAATTAACTATCATAAACATTAATTCCCCTTTTCCAGGAAATACAAAATTAAAGTGGAGGCTTAGAATTGATTTTGAGAGGCTCGAGGTGGGAAACTTGAAGGGGGCCACACGTCAATCGCTCTCCATCTCACCTGAAATTTCTTGTCTTGGAACCTTTGAAGGAGGGAAATAAAAATGTTCCTGGCTGACACAATAGTTTATTAACAGTCAGGAAAGAACGGCTGCCTATCCAGGAAAGAAGCATAATTCCATTTTCACTTTTAAATCACCTTTTTTATTCATTCAGCTGGTATTGAGTATCTGCTAAGTATTGAGGATAAAAGATTATAAAATATATTATCTACCCTTGTCCTTTTCTCTAAATAAGAGATGCAATATCATCATTGTAAACAAGTGTAGTATGTACTTATAGGATGTTATAGCACTTAATTTAGAACAGAATTTTAAATCTGGAATCCTGGTTACTTTGTATATTTGCACATTTTTCAGTTGTCTTATCTATGCTTCAGGCCACAGGAGTGTGGTACAGATGCCACGGGAAATCGAGTGACTTTCTGCACACTAATCACGTCCCAAGAGTTACAGAAAAGCCCAGCCACTCCATGAATGCCACGTCTCCCTTTTAAAACATCGCTTCTTTCAAGAAGGAAAAATAATCTTTAACATCTCTCCACCCTGGCAAAAATAAACAAAAAAGACACGCAAATTTAATAGCTTCTCGTCCACATGTTTATTCCACCTTCCAGATGCCAGGCAGGCTCAGGACGGTGACTGCCTGGGCTGGACCATGGCCCTTCCACCCCAGGGGTGTGACCTGGGGCAAGTCATTGCCGCTGGTACACCTACTTCTTTTCCCCAGAGCCACCCCATCCAGTCCTACTTTTGCTCTGACACAGTAGCAACCACCCACTGCTTTCCTGAGGTTTGAAATGAGCCTCATTTCTGAAGGTGCCGGATGGACCGAGAGCTGCCCTCCTGTGCACGAGCAAACTTCCATCCTTTCTGTAGCACTGGCTGTGCTCCAAGGCTTCTCCTGGTCTCACATTCATGTTAATGGCAGCTTTGACCTAAAAGCACAACATTTATTACAGTTGTCATAGACCTCAAGTTCCTCTAACTCCATCATACCATTTAGCTTTTGTAAAATTATTCTGGGATAACCGATCGAGAGAAGTTACAAATCCATCTAAGGTCACACTTCTGGTTGAGTGATCATGTCTGGAGTCAAATCTTACTGACATCCTCCCATAAAACTCTCACCCACTCAGCCCGACAGCATTGTCTGTGTTTGTTTGTCTGAGAAGGCGATCCACCTGCATGACACTAAATCAAAGAGGTATAATAAGGTACAAAAAAATTCATTGCTCTTCTACTGCCCTATTCACTCTGATCCCTTCCCACAGGCAATCACTATTAACCAGTAGAGTATATATATTACAGACAATCTCATCCATATTTATAAACAAATTGATATTTGTAGGTTTTTTTTTGTCCCTAAAGACATGGTAAATCTAAAAACATGGCTCTCCTCCAAAATACCTTAAAGCTTAAGTCCATCTGTCAATGTATATAAAGCATTCTCATTGTTAGAAAGATTTCATTATAAAGATAGACCATGATTATTTAAATTCCCCTTCCCTCCCTTGTGTAAAAACACAAAGCACTGCCTTTAAAACTTACTATCACGACACATTTGAAGGATAGAATGGAAGGGAGACAGGATAAGAGAAGTGACATCACCACCCACAACATTCCAAAGTGATGCAGAGTGTTTGGAAAAGCCATTGCAATTAAACAATTATTTTCTCACGTACAGCATTTATTTCTCACACACATGTAGAAAAAGAACTAGAAGTTCCTGCTGTGGCTCAGCAGTAAGGGACCGACCTGACTAGTGTTCACGAGGACTGGGGTTCGATACCTGGCCTCGCTCAGTGGGTTACGGAACCGGCGTTGCCTTGAGCTGTGGTGTAGGTTGCAGACGCGGTTCGGTCTGGCATTGCTGTGGCTGTGGTGTAGGCCAGCAGCTGCAGCTCTGATTCGACCCCTAGCTTGGGAACTTCCATATGCGGAGGGTGCAGCCCTAAAAGGAAAAAAGAGAGAGAGAGAGAAAACGAATTTAAACAGTCACCAGATCTACAGCATCTCAAACCGCCAACTCGCCCCAGAACAGAGCTGCCTGCTGCTGCTCAGTCTCCAGGCAAAGTGCATCCACTTCCCAAGACTCTACTCAAAGCAGAAAATATGGGATTTTCCCCTTAACATCATCTTCTCTTGAAATTAAAATAAAATACCACACCTCAGTCAGGGTGAAAGTTGTCCTCATGGCAACATGGGTTTATTAGCTGTGAGGTCTCTAAGTTTATCCCAGCTGCCCTCAACTCTTTCTTGCTTTAAAATGCATTTTACATACATACCAAATACATTTTCATGATTGTTCACTATCACCCCAATTTATTCTTAGACTTTACTTTCTATGTTTATAAAAATGATCTTTCAAAATTGTATTATCTATTTCGTTTTGTCATAGAAATAATCTGCACAAAGTGGACATAAAATCATCAATAATATCCAGATGAACATTATTTTGAAAAAAAGATTAATCTGACAAGAAACATCTGTATTCTGATAAATGTGATAAGGTGAAGGGAAGTAAATGGTCCTAAGTATTTTCAAAAAGAAAGAGGCAGGATAATTTAGGTGGCACCTGCCTAAAATTTGTCCTTTTATTCAAGAGTCAAGCTGGGTTTTTTTTTAATTCCCTTTTTAAGTTGTATTGAAGTACAGTTGATTTACAATGTTATGACAATTTATGCTGTACAACAAAATGATTCGGTTACACATGTGCAAACATCCATTCTCTCTCAGATTCTTTTCCCACATAGTTTATCACAGAATACTGGGTAAAGTTCTCTGGAATATACAGCAGGCCAATCATTCCGTATACCTCAGTGTGCATATGCCAATCCCAAACCCTAGTCCATCCCTCCCACCTGTTCCCTTTTGTAACCATAAGTTTGTTTTCAAAATCTGAGTCTGTTTCTGTCCTGCAAATAAGTTCTTTTGTATCTTTTTAAATTGCACGTAGAAGTGACATGATATGATGTTTGCCTCTCTCTCTGTCTGACTTACTTCACTTAGTGTGATATTCTCTAGGTCCATCCATGTTACTGCAAATGGCATTCTTTCATACTCTTTCATGGCCATTTGAGAGTCGGTCATGATTCACTTACAAAGAATATTTACACAACACGTTTAGTTTTAAAGAAGATCCTACAATCCAAATTTCAGGACCTTGTGCACTGAGAGAGTAGCGGTCAAGCAAAGGAGAAAACACATGATGCAGCATCATTAGGGTGGTTTAGACAGAAAGTCAGTGTAGTTTAAACACTGAGGAGGTGTGGGCTGGAGAGAGAAAGAAACCGAGGTTGAGATGAAGACGGAGAGAGGGAGGGAGAGGAAAAGACCAGGTGAGGAAATCATTACACTAATTTGGTTATCTACTTACTGCTTTATCCTGGGTTCATTTTGTAATTATTTGCAGCACTCAAATAGACTTCATCCTAGTTCTTAAGAGACAAGTCACTCTGGTGTGCTCTGTGATTTTCCTTGGAGATACCTATAAAGCATAGCTGTGGCTATCAAATGACTGTTCTTGCTTAGCATAACTTCTGTGCATAAAAACTGCCTGATATTGCTGGCCCTGATGACAAGTTAATCCTAATAGCTGACGTTAATATTTTCAGCTATAGCCACAGAGCTATAATTATTTATGGCACAAAAGTTAATTAGAAGATCAGCTGAGAAAGTAAAAGTATAAAAAAATATCCAGGAGTTCCTGTCGTGGCTCAGTGGTTAACTAATCTGACTAGGAACCATGAGGTCGTGGGTTCAATCCCTGGCCTTTCTCAGTGGGTTAAAGATCCGGCGTTGCCGTGAGCTGTGATGTAGGTCGCAGACACGGCTCAGATCCTGCATTGCTGTGGCTCTGGAGTGGGTTTGCAGCTACAGCTCCGATTCGACCCCTAGCCTGGAAACCTCCATGTGCCAAGGGAGCAGCCCTAGAAAAAGTCAAAAAAAAAAAAATCCAGCATATTTCACCAATGAACAAGAAAATAATCTTTTTCTTTCTGTGTTTCTGGTGGTTATTGCATTTGGCATACACATTATTTCTTTCAAAGACTCCAAAAGAACACTGCCCTGAAGATACAACATTGCACAGATGAAGCTAACATAATTTTTTTGGCACTAAGTTTAATTCAAAAAGATTAAGTAAGTATATTCATAGATTTTAAACCAATCAAATCACAAAGCCAATTTCTGCATTCATTTTCCAGCTAACTTAATTATACAGCCCCGAGCTCTGACTTCTCATCAGTTATCCGAGCTGTAAAAATCTGGAGCCCAATTCTACAATGTATTAATCAACACGTCGGATGTATGGAAATAGACTTTATTGTGGTCTCTGGGCTGAAAACCAAACCAGTAACCACTGCCACATTCAACTTCAGGAAATATTAGTAATCCATTGCTTTACTGGTAAATGTCGCACTGGTTAACAGGATGAAACAGCAAAGCAGTTAAGAGAAAGGGAAATAAAAGGTGCTAGTGATTGAGCACTTAATAAACCAATTTTTAAAAAGAAAAGAAAAAAGTCCAAGAGGAGAGGTTTTAAGCAGAAGTAAAGAGCGGGCTAAGTGCAGTAAAGAAGATTCAAAACCACATTGGACAATTAGAAGCCCCCTCAGGAAAGATTCCACCATCCTCCCCCCAACCCCCCTTCCCCCACCCCAAGTGGTTTCTGTACACTTGGCGGTAACATGCAGTTTTACTAAAGGTCGTGCACTGACCCAGTTCCAAGCTTCTATGTCATCTCATTAGGGGATTACCCCCAAATAACTCACAGACGATGCATTAAGCTTGGATGGCAGCTCTGTTTCAAGCAAGTCAAAAAGATGAAAAATGGAGTTAGAGAGACCACTATTTTTTTTTAATTGTGGCAAGACAAAACACATGACTCAAAAGATTAGACGTCTTTGTGTACAACATTGGCAGGCATGAGAGACTTGTGGTCTACAGTTTAGAGAATAGAAAAACAACTTTGGAAAGGAATGTGAATTAATTTCAATAAATAACAATTAACCAAGTGTACAGACTAATATTTTCCAGACCTACATGACATTCAGGCCAATGTTACATTAAAAATAAGTTTTATACAGTTACAAGTTGCCTAGAGATGAGTTTTAATGAACTTTCAAGGTGCTATCAAATTTCACTCTTACATCATCTTTGTATGACAAATAGAGAAGTCTTAAAATCAACCAAACACTGTACAGCACAGAGAACTATATCCCATATCTTGTAATATCCTATAATGGAAAAGAATGTAAAAAAGATATGTCTATATACCTATATATTTATTTTTATATATCCTTTATATATATATATATATATATATATATATATATATATGTATATATATATATATAACTGAATCACTTTGCTGTGCACTTGAAACATTGTAAATTAACTGCATTTAATAATAATAATAATTATAATAATAATTCCATTTTAGAAAACTCTCTCCTTTATTGTGTCTCTTTTCTTTACTTTTGTGGAAAATCTATTGACATTAGAATGAGAAAAACTAAGATAATATAGTTTATATTTACTTTCTAAAGTAGAAATGTAGACAAACATTTTGTTTTTAATTTAGAGTCAAAAGTAATCATTTAGTCCTTGCCGGGAAGTAAACTGAGTTCGCTATAGGGCTCTAATGTTCCTCCCCAAATAAAAGGTGAGGTCATGCCTCCTAAGACTCAAAGAGGGATTTCGGCACAACACCCTCCCCTGGCAAAGCTCAGACCATTCCTGGTCCTCCCTCACCACGCGCCTGGCCACTGACCTTTGGAAAATCTTTCTCTTCCCTCTACTCACCCACCATCTCCACCCCCATCTCAAACGACCTCAGAGCTGAAGAGATATGAAAAATGGCTCTTTCTCACGCAGAGGGTGAGTCTACACTGAGAAATTCCCGTAAGGGCTGCATTAGTCCAGAGGGCAGGTGCCTACTCACACCCACCCAGGGGCCCCCACGCTGACTTCACAGATCCACTTAGGCTGTTGTTATCTTCCCCCACAGCCCCGAAGCCTTTGCTCTTTTCATTTACGTCTTTTTGTTCCTTCTCTACACTCGGCTTGCAGTTGTCGTGCTAAGCATCTGCTCTGTTTGATGCAAGTAGGATTATTTGATGGGAAGAACTTCTATAAAGATTCTATGCCCACATTACCGTCCCAAAGCCTGAGGAAGCGATGGTGTCTTCATCGGCGATGACAGGTAGGAACAGTCCTAAGCACCTAGAGTCACTTCTCTCTCACAGCTCTTCTCGGTACCGAGGTATTCACGCCTCGTTCTGGGAGACCTTCAAGATGATGCACATGGACCGGCTGGGATCCAGCCTCAGGTGCATTCCTCCCCAAACCCTAAACACTCACCCAGCACGATTTATTTTCTATTTCTTCATTGTCTCTCACTTTTACCACCCTTCCATAGACTTAGGTCTGGATTGTGTCCTTTCATTCTCATCTGAATTGTGATTTATGGAAGGCAGATTTTTAAAAAATTAGAAAAATAATAAAAAAGTAAACATTTGTATGTAACTCTAAATCATTTTAGAATTTAAATGATACATTATTTAGTAGAGCTATCTGATTATCTAATCAGTGGGTGATGGAGGGTTCAGTTTCTTTTCACTTTCTTTTATTTTATAATTCTTCTGTAAAAAGCATGAATGCTTTTACCATAGACTAAATAAACATTATTTTTTAAAAGTTAACTCTCTTGAAGGGCAAATGTGTTACTTTATTGTAGACCCAAACCAAAGTCTTAAACATTCTTTTTTTAATTAAAAAATGATCACTTCTTAATGCTGTATATGAATACATATGTCTATTAAACTCAAAGAGATTTGAATGAGTTTATTACATAGAATATTTATAATGAAAAGTACAGAGGATTGTAAAGATCCGAAGATGTGGGTCTGCCTCTTAATGAGTGGTATCTACTCACCGTTAGTTCTCTTATTCATAAAATGGCAACAATAGATCCTCATAAGATTATTGTGATAATTCAGTGACTTTAAAAGAGATAATATGAGTGAGGAGATTAGCTAAGTATCTGGCATATCATGAGGACTCAGTACATGGAAGCTATTACAGAAAAAGTGAAAAGCCATTAGAGAGGATTATTCATTTATGAATATTATGGAGGAGCTATTACAACTAGGTGATCAAATGATCTTCATGTAGGTTTCAGAGGAGTGATTTCATTTTGGAGTCATATAAGTTCAGCACTGGAAATGGCCCTAGAGATAGAATCAAGTAATTTTCTCTATCTACACGTGGGCAGAAGGGGGGGGGCAGTCATGCCCCCACACCTGCGAGTCGCAATGTCTGGGGGATGGACGTTTGCAATTCAAGACGTATCTTCAATTTACTTACAGTTTATGTGATGCAGTCTACTTAAGAGTTCTCTGTCCTTTGCTATTCCTGTGGGAATATACAAATGAGACTGAGAGAACAGATGTGGGAATTAAGACCCAGGAATGTTCGGCAATATATCTCTGGCTCCAGTACCCCCTGACAGCAATGGAAGAAGCAACCCCCAGGACCTCTGACGTCTAATCTAGAGTTCTCCTCCTGTGAGACACCAGCTCCCTTTTAAAAAAGACTGCGGCATGACAGAAGGTAATTGCTCCCTTTTACTAGCCACTCACAGGAAAATTGCAGTATCTTCAGCCAAAGAATTACAAATAGCTTTGGAAAAGATGGTTTTAAAGGAAACCTGGCTTAAATGAGCCCACAGTACACATCCTCTACTCTGTGTTTCCAGGGGTCCTGCCTGGCTCCACCCTGACAACCACTGCAAAGGCCCTGGTACAGCTAAGAGAAGGGCTGCTTTCCACCTCAGTGGGAAAGGTCCCTTTTAGTCACCATTGGAGGGGATTTCAAGGAGTGGGTATTTTTACCTTTATCTAAAAGTTAGAAGAAGTGTGTGTGCATGCTTGTGTTTGTGTGTGTGTGAGAGAGAGAAAGAGAGATCCAAATTATGTGAGAGAGAGATAGAGAGAGAGGGAAAGAGAGAGAGCCAGATATCCGTGTGTGTTTCATTGTCTTGGTTTGTTTTTATGTATCCATATCATGTGTTCTGATAGATTACCCAGTAAATAGCTCATGAGATAAACAGCAGAGAAAACTAAAATAGGGTTTCATTAACTAAGATAATCATTTCAGTGTATACTTGAAAGCATGAACACCAGATAACATGAAAAAACGATGAGGAAAAAAATTCACCCACTGAAGCCAAGCTCTCTGCCTACACTGGGAAAGGACTGTTCTTTCACAATTAGATGAACTAGCAGTAAATACCCTGCAACTTTCATGCAAATAAAGCTTGGGTACTTTTCTGTTTCCTGTTTTCTGAAAATAGTTTCAAATGATGCAACTGGCAAGGGCTTAATCTCTAAAACATACAAACAATTTATACAATTCAACAGCAAAAAAAAAACAACCACCCAATGGAAAAATGGGCAAAAGACCTGAATAGACAATTCTCTGAAGAAAATATACAGATGGCCAACAAGCATATGAAAAAATGCTCAACATCCCTGATTATTAGAGAAATGCAAATCAAAACTACCATGAGATACCACCTCACACCAGTCAGAATGGCCATCATTAATAAGTCCACAGTTGACAAATACTGGAGGGGGTGTGGAGAAAAGGGAACCCTCCTGCACTGTTGGTGAGAATGTAAATCGGTACGACCACTATGGAAAACAGTATGGAGGTACCTCTGGAACCTAAATATGGAAGTACCGCATGATCCATCAATCCCACTCTTGGGCGCATATCCGGACAAAACCTTCCTTGAAAAAGACACTTGCTCCCGTATGCTCACTGCAGCACTATTCACAATAGCCAAGACATGGAAACAATCTAAATGTCCATCAACAGAGGATTGGATTAAGAAGAAGTGGTATGTATACACAATGGAATACTACTCAGACATAAGAAAGAACAAAATAATGCCATTTGCGGCAACATGGATGGAACTAGTGACTCTCATACTGAGTGAAGTAAGTCAGAAAGAGAAAGAAAAATATCATATGATGTCGCAAATATCTGGAATCTAATATCTGGCACAAATGAACCTTTCCACAGAAGAGAAAATCATGGACATGGAGAATAGACTTGAGGTTGCCAAGGGAGAGGGGGAGGGAGTAGGATGAACTGGGAGCTTGGGGTTAATGGATGCAGACTATTGCCTTTGGAATGGATAAGCAATGAGATCCTGCTGTGTAGCTCTGGGAACTCTATCTAGTCACTTATTATGGAGCATGACAATATGAGAAAAAAGAATGTATACATGTATGTGTGACTGAGTCACCTTGCTGTACAGTAGAAAATTGACAGAACACTGTAAACCAGCTATAATGGAAAAAAATTAAAATAATTATATAAAAATAATAAATAAATAAACAAACACATTAGTAGTTGGGAAAAAAATAGATTTAAAGAAAGAATTAGACTCCTTTCCAACATCGGGACAGAAACAGTTCCAATAAGGACACTGGTTCGAAAAAGCGACCTCTCTGTACAGTGTCGCACTTTGGTACCATAGCTCCCCACGCCCTGCAAGCCTTTCTGTTCACAGTGCAGCAGAAGAGTGGCGGTGAAGCTGGTTCCGCACCCAAGGCAGAGGAAAAGAACCCTGTTACCTGTTCACTGATGCCAACCCTCCAGGACAATAGGAAGAATTTTAAATCTGTCGGTGATGCAGGACACGGTGTTGTAGTTTGAGGTAAGTTAAACTTTGCACATCTGAAGTATACAATCCGGAAATACTGAAGGGAAACCAATCAGTGATTTCTGGAGTACGTGTTGCTTTAGATTAAATACTTTTCATGACAGTAATTGGAACTTGCAATTTTTTTTTTTTTTTTTTTGCCCAACTTGTGAAATACGTTGTCCTGTGTGCGAATGAAGCCCTTGGTGGGTGTGTGGCAGCCATCTCAGCCATCTTGTTGGGTGTTTTAAATTTTAGTTCGGGGCTCAAGGGATCTCACCCAACCCACCCATTGCTTGTTCATCAATGGCTACCTATGGAAAAATAAGGGGCTACACAGAATATGTATTCCACATCCTGCTGGAATTTGCTAATGAAACGATCTGATTCACAGGGTCCTTTCTCTTATAAAGGTCTTTGGGGAGCAGCCTAATGAAGTGACTGCCATAAAATTAAGAGAATCTATTTTCTAATCCCACGTGAAAAGTTGGCTGAGTTCTTAATAGCCATGTTATTTTTACAGTTTTTCTATTCCTGTTTTTCTTCATACCTCCTACAGCCTCCTCAGTGACTTCTCCCGGCCGCTTCTTTTGAAGTGCGCTTTGTGCCGTTAAAGGCAAAGTACTTCTATATGCCTTCCTAGAGGAGTATCTGAGAGTGGCCACACTGTGCAGGACCTGACTATTCAAACGTCAAGGAAGATGTGAAATTCCCTGCTGCATGACTTGAAAACCCATAAAGAGAGGTGTTTAGGTTGCCCAAAGTTAAAAAAAGAACGTACATCAAGTTGATTTATACTGACCCCGAGATAGTCACTCAGCTACAGCACACATCATGTTCACCAGCCACTCAGCCCACTCCCATCACCAGTTCCGGCACGTACACCGCCCCAGAAGGCGTGTTTCCTGTCTGAGTCAAAGCTCCTAACATCACAGTAATTCTTTCTTCTTTTTACGACATATGGAAATTCCCAGGCTAAGGGTTAAATCACACGGCAGCTGCAACCTGCACCACAGCCACGGCAACAGCTGATCCAAGCTGCATATTTGACCTGCACCACAGCTTGTGGCAGTGCTGGATCCTTAAGCCACAGAGCGAGGGAGGGATTAAACCCACATCCTCACAGAGACAATATCAGGTTCTTAACCTGCTGAGCCATTACGCAAACTCCCACAGTAATTTTTACCGTCCGTTTTGTGGAAATAGAACCAAACTCTCTTGTCTCAAGGGTTCTGTCCACCTGGGAAGAATTTTGCTTCTTGTTACTCAGATTACGGTGGAAGAGTGCTTTTGCCTCGTGGCAGGAGACGGTTTCTGCTTTGTCCTTTCTCCCATCCTCCACCCAGGCACGGCCCCACAGTCCGGGGTGCTCAGTCCCCCTTATGCTTTCATGTTCTCTCCTCTGTTTCCCACAGCCCACACACACTCACAGGCCACGTGCCCTTGGCATTCACTCTCAGACAGACTGAGACTCTTCCAGATAAGTTTCACGCATCCTCACCCTGACCCTCCAGCCCCAGCTATAAGCAATTCCCTCAAGTCAAGGGAAACTCACAGAAAAAGTGAGTTATTTAAAGTGAGTTATTTAAAGATCAATTGGCTGTCTCGTGGGATTCTTTACAGGACATAGAAAACACCATAGGGGAGTTCCCGTCATGGCGCAGTGGTTAACGAATCCGACTAGGAATCATGAGGTTGCGGGTTCGGCCCCTGCCCTTGCTCACTGGGTTGACGATCCGGCGTTGCCGTGAGCTGTGGTGTAGGTTGCAGACGCGGCTCGGACCCCACATTGCTGTGGCTCTGGCGTAGGCCGGTGGCTACAGCTCCGATTCGACCCCTAGCCTGGGAACCTCCATAAGCTGCTGGAGCGGCCCAAAGAAATAGCAAAAAAAAATACAAAAAAATTATTAAAAAAAAAAGAAAAGAAAAGGAAACACCATAGGGATTTAAATAGGATGGAACATATAATGTGAGAAAAAAGAATGTATACATGTAAGTGTAACTGGGTCACCATGCTGTACAGTAGAATAATATAGATATATATATATAAATGATGAAAAAATAAATTACTATCTTCATGAAATAAAATTTAAAAAATAAATAGTAAACAATGTCTTAGAGGAAATTCGGTGCTTCAAGACATGCTTTGAAAAACATTTTGGCGGGCCTCCAGGAATGAATTCCAGAGTGAAAAATCAGAGAGAAACCCATGACCTCATTCCTATGAGACCATTACCAAATCCATCAAGTTCAAAGCCACATATCAGAGCTGTGATCTAGAGAAAATGGGCAGCTAACTAGTGGTATGAACCATGGGGTCATGGGAACAGCAGCCTCTGGTCACTAGGAAACTTGAACATGGCCATCGCAAGCCCCAACCTCAGAAAGAGTTCTTACCTTGACAGAGCTGCTAAAGTCTCAGAAACAGTTCAAGGTAGCAGGGAGGCATTTCCACTTCATTTCCACATTTCATGTCTCCAGAGCATCCAGAACTCAGTTGCAGACAGATCTTACAAGTCCACCTTTGGCCTTCTAATCTTTGCAGTACACAGCAGGATGCGGGCAGAGGGGATGGGAATTGAGCAGATGGTCTATGGACTCCATACTCCCTGGTCCAGCACGGGTGCTCCGTGTCTGATGCTCATGGCTAATCCTCAAAACTCCCTGTACTTGAGAACATTCCCCTTGTATTGCAGACAAGGGGATTGAGACTCAGAGTAAAGGAGCAGGTAAATTATGTTCATCGAACACCTACCTGTGTCACACACAGGGCTAGATAACCAACACTTCTAATAGTCTTGGGCCATCATAATTATACAGATGATGTTTGGGTCTAAGGGGTGAAATATTTTCACCTATGTCATACAGAATTAAAAAGTTGCCATTCAGATCCTTGTTTGATGGCACAGCCCATAATTTCTTCATCCACACATTTTTAAAAAAGATGTTTTAAAAGTGTTCCTGCTTCTCCTTTGTGGTTAAGCACACTGAGACATAACAATATAACATAACAATGTAACATGTTGATTTATTGGAAATAACTTCCTGAAAACTGTGCTTGAGTAAGAATGCCTCTCATGGCTTTGTTCATTGACAGTTAATTCCCCTCTAGTCTAGAAAATCCATTATCTAAATAAATGGTAATATTATGCATTCTTTTGGACACAGTATAAAGTAGCTCTTTCCATATCCCTATATAGGGAGGCACAATTTTGCTAAATGACGGTCTACTAACCTAGGTGACCCTGATTTTTATACGAACACCCACCTTTCAGTATGCATTCTCCTAACTTTTAAAACATTGCTGTTATCTTCACAATAATTCTCAATTTTTTAAATAGTAGCTAAATAGAATTAGAGTGTTGAAAGCCAAGGAGATACATGCCAATGTTTATGCAGCAGGAGAGTAATTTTGTTTCAGCGCCATCACTGTTACAGTGAAAGTGGCTCTTCCAACAGCCGTTCGGCTGATTCCCCAAAAGTACACGGCTGACTTAAGGAGTGAAGAGCGGAGGGGCCCTGTGTGCCTGTCACTCTAAGAAAGTATCAATGTCTTTTACCTTTTCGGCCCTCACGGGCTCAGCATAAAGGTTTTGTGGTCAAAAGAGCATAGATGAGATGAGTGGATTGAGAGCATTTGCCCTCTATAAAATTTTTACACAAACAAATAAACCAAAAGCAAACTTTGACAGCCGACTTGGGGTTTTATCTGGAAAGCCAGGCCTTAGGAACACGATATTCTGACAGGGCAGTATTTTTATGAAGGAGTGAAGGTGAATGACCCATGAAATGTGTGATCTGCACGGGCAGGGACCCAAAGGCCCGACTGAGGAGATGTTAACAACAGCTTTCCCAGGCAAGCTGCCAACTAGCTCTTAGAAGGGAAATTTTTTTTCCAATTTCATTATAGAGCAGGACTATTAACAACCTTGACAACTAGGAACAGTCTTTTTTACTGATAACTAACCTAGGTGTTACAGTAGAGATGTCTAATCATAAAAGCAGTTAGTTATCATTGGAGAAGCATTGCCAAGACCTGTGGCTGAATAAAAAGTGGCATCAGAGCACATCAGATTGCAGGGAGCAAAGCAACTGGCATTCTAATTCCAACCACTTTTTTTTAAGCAATGATAAGGATAGCTGTTTTACCTTGAGATGCAGCTTTGTTTTATGTTTTTAGCTCTCTACTCCCCACCACTACTCCAGCGCCACACCACCCCTCCAAAAAAAAAAAAGAAAGAAAGAAAGAAAGAAAGAAAGAAAGAAAGAAAGAAAGAAAGAAAGAAAGATCATGATACTCGCCTTAAGAAATCCCGTGTTCTAGGGGTTCCCAATGTGGCTCAGCAGTTAACAAACCCAATTAGTACACATGAGGAGGTGGGTTTGACCCCTGGCCTTGCTAGTAGGTTAAGGATCTGGCGTTACTGTGAGCTGTGGCGTAGGTCACAGATGCAGCTCGGGTCCTGCGTTGCTGTGGCTGTGGTGTAGACCAGCAGCAACAGCTCTGATTGGACCCCTAGCCTGGGAACCTCTATATGCCACAGATGCAGCCCTAAAAAGACAAAAGACAAAAAAGCAAGAAAAAAGGAATTCCATGTTCTTGTCATGGGCACATTGTTTGGAAATAATTGAAGCATTTGGGGGAAATGCCTCAAATAATTAGTCTGGAGTCTCCAGTGAGGTGAAAAGAATGCATCTATGTTACATACGTGGAAAGAGAGCTATTGATTGAGTGAGTGAATTTAAGGAATGGGCTCATGTGATTATGGAGACAGGCGAGTCTAGATGCTGCAGAATGGTCCAGCAGCTTAGAAACCCAGGACAGCAATATTGCATTGAAGTCTGCATGTTGTCTCCAGGCTGAGGCAGAATTCCCCCTTTCTGGAAATGGGGGCGGTGTCAGTTTTTGTTCTATTTTGGCCTTCCATGAATAAGATAGAACCCACCACACTATGGAGAGCAGTCTGCCTTATTCAAAGCTCACTTATTTAAATGATAATTGTGTCCAAAAACATCCTCACAGAAACCTCCAGAATAATGTTTTACCAAATGTCTGGACACCATGGCCCAGCCAACTCGTCACATAAAATTTACCACCACACATGCTACCAATAAGAATATTTTTGATAGTCAAAGTAAGTTGCATCCAAAAAAGCAAGCACCTTAGGTTAAAATAAAAATACTTGAAGTAGGAGCGATTCTTTAGATTGAACTCAGTGATAAATAGAGCAGTGGTTCAAACCTGGGTCACTCACTGGAAAGCAAAATTGGTACCACATTGATCAAACTGTTGTCTGGCAAAAATGAAGAAAAACCATGAAATATAAAAGCAGAGGGTTTTTTGTTTTGTTTTGTTTTGTTTATTTGTTTTAGAGCACACTAGGCAAGAACACTTTATTTAAATAAAAATGATTACACTCTGGTTTTTTTAAACACCTTGCAAACTGCCTGGACCTTTTTGGACCTTCTGTAACTGAGGCTGTTTTATAGACTCACTGTTCAGAGCCAAGGTAAGGAAAATATAGTTATGTCAACATAGAGTCACTATGGTATAGAGCTGTTGAATGGGGATATTGGAACTGCCTTACAGACTGCATAATTTGACCCCCTTCTTTTCAAAAATGAAGAGGCAGAAGCCCAGGGAGGTGAAGTGACTTATTTTAGGTTACTAACCAGATTGAAAATAATTCTACAGATTCCTAGTTCATACATTCCTCATTAAACCTGTGTTTTAGAAAGAAGCCTCCAACTAAAGACAACATTTTTTAAATTATAATAATTCAGACATTATTCTAGGTGAATTGGTCAAAGAACCAGATATCATGGACTCTCCTGCCTTGATACCAACAAAATGAGCAAAAACCAAATCAATAAGACCCAGTACAATACTAGAAGCAAAAGGGGGAAAGAATCAACAATTTTTAGAGAACTCTGCCAAAGAAAAGAAACAATTTTGACATGGCTCAGCATGATTTCTTCCTTCCTCCAGTCTTAAAAGCTAATCTGCTGGAAAGAGGAAATAGAAAAAATCCTGAACTTTTGTACAACTACTCCCGGTGGGGGGGCAGCATGTAGTGGAGAGAAGAGTTAGGCTGGAGATGAGAAGAAGGAGGAGCTGGAAAAGGAGCAGCTGGTGGAGGGGGAGAAGAAGATGGAGGAAGAGACGAAGAGAAGGAAAAAAAGAGGGGAGGGGAGGAAATATCTGAGACCCTCATTCTTTGCCAGGGTGTCTGCTGAAATGGGAAATCCTCAAAATTCTCAGGGTATTCCCTCATGAGCATAGGTTACACTCACAATTCTGGAAATTGAATTTTGACAAACTGTACTGAACAAAATTCCAGGAAAAGAAGAGCAGAGCTGTGACAACAAAAGTTGGTGCTCAATGCTCCAGAAAGAAAACCCATATCGAAGGGTGGAGACCAGAGAAGTTTAGAGGAATCTTTATGTACGCTGGCTAGAGAAGAGACAGACAGAAGGTGAACCTTTGCAAGCTGCAGATAAAAGGACTCAGATAGGTCTGGGATGGGGTAAGGGAGAGGGGTAAAACGACCCAAATGGGTCAGGGAAACCCTTTACAGCTCTCCCTATAGAGAACTTAATAAAACTACCAATTTCCTGAGTGAATTTAGCACAAATATGTCATGTAAAGGAAAGAAAATCACAAAAGCAAAGCAAAAGAGCGATTGAAAACAAAGGCCACAAAATGAGTTGGAGTCCCCTGGTGGTCAGGTGGATTACGAATCCAGGGTTGTCACTGATGTGGTACAGGTTTGATCCCTGGTCTGGAAACTTCCACATATTGCAGGGATAGCCAAAAAAGGCAACAAAATGAAGATGGGGAAACATCAAAACAGGACAGACAGATATGGCAGACATGTCTCTGCAAGGCTGGAATTTGAATTACCCACATAGAGGTTCAGCGAGGAGTAGACTGAATGCTGGGAAAGAGCCCAGAGATTAGAGCATTCAAAGCAAACATAATCCATGTGGTGCACGAAGAGGCCTTTGCATAACCCAGGCTCCTTAAGCTGAGAACTCAACCAATATAGGAGAGAGAGAGAGAGAGAAAGACTTTAAATACATAATAGAGGTATTTTCCTCTCTTAAAAAAAAAAGATCTAAATCTGCAGGGTCAAGGCCAAAATATTGCCCAGAAAGAAAATTGACACAGAGCAATTAACACGGCATATTTTGGATACTTTATTGAACTTCAAAGGTAATGGAAAGATTATTCAAACATTAGCAAATAAAGCAAGTCACTTTCACAGATGAGGTGGGGTTGGGGAACAGGCCAGAATATTCTAAGCAAAAAAGCAGCAGAGCCCAACTGATAAGGATTGTTTGGAAGCAAATGAGACCTCCAAGTACAGCACCAGCCATGGTGTCCGTCAGAGAAAAGGCAAGAGTCAAACATTTTAAACAGGAATACATGAGATTTTCCTGGTGAGAAAAATGTATTTGATGACAAAAGGCAGCCTACGAAAAGATAAATGTGGAAACTGTCAAAGAGCAAGTGCAATCAACTTGGGAAAACTGGAACTCCACACAGAAACTCGGCACATGGTTCCTGCCCTGGGGGCCCTTCCTGAAACCCATGGACCAGCGGTATATGACTTAGTGAGATGAATTAGAATAAGAAATAGAGGGATACCACAAACTATTGCCTTTGGAATGGATTAGCAATGAGATCCTGCTGTGTAGCACTGGGAACTCT